>NW_027524711.1:699311-1398623 GCF_052094955.1 Ictidomys tridecemlineatus
CGATACACACAGATGAGGAGGATGGTGAGAGTGTTGCCACTCAGTGCAACAAAGTAGACCACCATGGTCCAGGCAGAAAAGGAAAAGGTGCGTCGGGGAGTCATGGAAGAGCCCTTCAAGGATGAAGTCTGGCAGAGACGTCTGATTCCTCAGCCACATGGTCCCTTCAAAGTCCTTGGGGAAACAGGGTGTGGAGACAAAGTGTGATGCCAGAAATATGGGATCCTGTGTACAGGGTGATAAGCTCTCTTGATCCAAGAAAATATTTGTGAAGAGTTTTTTCTCTATTTGTAAGTATCCAGAAACTGAAATTATTGAAATTTATTTTTTTTCAAAGCAAGACAAACCTAAAATTTGTCATCACGATCATGGTCATTTGAAATTCCAAGACTCTATTAAGGGCCAGAATTTATGACTCTTTTTACTAAATATAGGCCTATGTGTGTGTAATCATGTGTATGATTTGTGTGAGTGTGTTTCTGTGTTTTTATGGTTGTTGGATTATGTTTCCTGTTTTACCAGGCAGGTTCTAATAAGAGTAGCTGAACCACTAAGATGTTGTTAGTTATGCATGTAAATGTTAATGGTTGTGTTACAGAACTTTGGCTTTATTTCTTTGTGGAAGCTGGTTAAGGAGTTGGTATACTGCTGTCATGTTTAAGTCTGATGTGGAAATTTAAAGTCTACAGGACAAGCAGTAGAAAAGGAAGACAGTACAAAGCAGGGCAGACAAAAGAAAGACAAAACCCCAAAGCATGAGCTGTGACCCCACAAGAGAAAACAAAAAAAGTCAGTCTGTTTGTCTATAGAATTAGGCACTAAGGTTCTTCTTTTTGTATTGGCTCTTTTGAGTTCTACAAAATATTAGGAATTCTTTTGACATAATTAAAAAGCATAAAATAGGCCTCAATTCAGTCTCCATACTTCCCATTTCCCTCTCCTCCTCTCTTCCTCTGATTCCTTCCCTCTGCTCTGCTGATATGCTATTTATTTATGGTTTTTTTATTAGTTACTTGTGGCTATACATAAAGATGAGATCCATATGGTATGTTCATACAGGCACATTGGAAATTTAGGTCAGATTTCTAATGAAGCTGAATGCACACCCCTAGCCCAGAATTCTAAGAGCCTAAGGGAGAATCATGGGGAAGATTAAGTAACTGCAGGCCCAGCCACTGCTCCTTACCAGTGAGGTGTGAGCCAGCAGACCAGCAAAATGTATTAGTACTACACGATGGCTGCTTCCCTTCTGCTCTCTAATCTCCCAGGAAGCTCCTCTTGAGACCCACCTTAAACAGAAACGATGGATTAGACGAATTTGGTGAGATGTAGTTCATCCTGGAAAACATCACACATCACAAAGTCACTGCAGTCCATCTTCTGTCTTTTTGGTACACATGCACACCTCCATAAGTCAGGTTAACCTTCAAATACAAAAATGATACCTGTGTAACTAAATACAATACATGCAGCATGAAGGCAAACACCTTAACCCTTTCTCCAGAAGAAAACCCAAAGTTCTTTACGTTGCCTACAAGAGACATTCATTCCTCTGATACATGTGTTCCCTTTATTATCCTGGAAGTACAAAATTTTCTGGATAATATATATGAAAAAAATATTCTTATGAAAACCACCCATGGGATAGAGATTCTTATTCCAAAAAGGGTTAACCAGTAGTTTGGATATCAGCCCCTGTTTCCTCACTCAGTCCTGGCATCTGCCCAATATATCCATGAACAAACTGGACATGGCATCTGGGGTAAAGTTTATCCCTGGATTCATCATGATAAACTTACACTCACCAAGGCAAATCTGTCTGAAGCCACTGCTGAATACCCATGGTTAACAGCAAAGACAATCGTGAGTTCCCAACATCACACCATTCCCTGGGATGATCAGCCAGCCACTGCATAGCACATTGATGACATTGGACCACATTCAGCATGAAAGGGACACTCCTTTTTTTTCTGGACTGGACACTCACTCTTGGTATGGATTTTGCTTCCTCTCCTGAAGTGCTGCTGCCAGAACTACCATCTCTGGACTCACAGAATGCTTTATTCACCATAAGGGTATTCCATGCAGCATTGCTTCTGAACAAGGAGCTCCATTCACAGCAAACAAGTGTGTAATGTGGCCTGTGTTCATGGGATTTGTTATAATTAACATAGGTCCTCCATCTTCCTGAAACACAGAACCTGATAGAATGGTAAAATACCCTTGGAAGACTCTGCCTCAAGTAACACCTAGATGACAACACCTCTCATTGCTGGAGCAATGTCCTCCAGGATGTGATACATGCTTGATGTCTGCATCTCATTTATGGTATTGCTTCTCCCACAGCGAGAATTCATAGGATCAGACCCCCAAGAATTCAGTGGATAGAAATGAGAGTGTGTTCTCTCCCTATAAGATTGATTGATTCTGGGTCTCATTTCTCCAAATGAATTTTATGATTGATTTTTCTAGAATGTCATTGGGAATTGCATTAAATCTGTATGACAGTTTTGGTAGTATGGCTATCTTGACAATATTAATGCTGCCTATCCAAAAGCATGGCAGATCTTTCCATCTTCTAAGGTCTTCTTCAATTTCTTTCTTTATACACTAATATTCTTTGTATGTTTGTATAAGCCCACCTCCTTTATTCTTCAAGATTTTCTTGCCTATTCTTGGCTTGTTGAATTTCCATATAAATTTTAGAATCAACTTGTTGTGTTCTAGTGTGAGGGGGGGATTTACTGGGAATTTATTGGAATTGTATTGAATCTTTAGAACAATTTGGAAATAAGTGATATTTTTAGTTTAATATATACCACCAAGTAGATCTTCTTTACCCTGGGATGTTTGAAGTTCTTAATAGAGAAGTCTTATACTTTTTCTGTTGGCTTTATCTCTAGGAGTATGGTATATTTACAATTATATGATCAAACATTTGTCTTCTTGGTTATTTGCGGCAAACCCAAGGCCAACATCTTACTGAACACAGAAAAACTGAAAGCATTTTCCTCTAAAATTAGGAGCCAGACAACAATGCCCACTCTTATCACCCTATTCAACATAGTCCTTGAAACACAGACAGAACAATTAGGCAAGAGAAGGAAAATAAAGGGATACATATAGTAAAAGAAGAGGCCAAATTATCAGTTTGCTGATAACATGATCTTATATTTAGAAGACCCAAAAACCTCCATCAGAAGACTTCTAGAGTTAAAAAAAGATACAGTAAAGAAGCAAGATACAAGATTAACTTTCCCATATACTCCATTACTGATAATGAATCTGCTGAAAAAAAAATTAGAGAAATTATCTCATTCACAATAAGCTCAAAAATACAATAAATTGCTTGTGAATTAATCTAATGAAGGAGGTGAAGGACCTCTACAATGAAAACTATAGAATACTGAAGGCATTGAAGAAGACCATAGAAGATAGAAAGACCACCTGTATTATTGGATAGGCAGAATTAATATTGTCAAAATTGCTACACTACCAAAAGTGCTATACAGATTCAATACACTTCCTGTTAAAATCCCAATGACTTTCTTCATGGAAATAGAAAAAAAAAACAGTCCTAAAATTCATTTGAAAAAATAAGAGACCTAGAATAACCAAAGCAATCCTGAAAAAAGAAGAGCAATGCTGGAGGCATCTTAATAGCAGATCTCAAATTATATTACAGAGTTATAGGAAAAAAACAGCATGGCATTGACACTAAAATAGACCCAAAGACCAATGGACTAGAAGACACAGACACAAACCACATACAAATGGTCATTTTTTATTTTTCATTTTTGTATCAGGGATTGAACCCAAGGGTCTTTAACTACTAACCAAATTCCCAGCCTTTTTATTTTTTATTTTGAGACAGGGTCTTGATAGGTTGTTTACAGCTTCACTAAATTGCTGAGACTGGCTTTGAACTTGTGATCCTCCTGCCTCAACCTCCCAAGATGCTGGAATTATAGGCATGCACCACCATGCCTGGTTATACAGTTATCTCATACTACATAAAGGTGCCAAAAACATATTGGTTAAAAGATAGCCTTTTAAAACCAATGACGCTGGTATAACTGGATATTCCGTGTGCAGAGAAATGAAAATTGACCCCTATTTCTCACACCACACAAAAGACAAATCAAGCTGATCACAAACTTAGGAATTAGACCAGAATATGTGCAATTGCTAGGAAAAAATGTAGGCCCAACACTCCAACATATTGGCACAGGTATTGATTTCTTTAACAAGTCTCCTAAAGTGTAATAAATAAAATCACAAATTAAAAAGTGGGATGGCATCAAATTAACAAGCTTCTCCACAGCAAAAGAAACAGTGAAGAATGTGAAGAGAGAGTCTACAAAATAAGAGAAGATCTTTCCAGCCATTCCCTGGACAGAGGATTAATATCCAGTAAGAAAAAAGAAATTTAAAATCTTGACACACATACATACACACACACACAAAAAAAAAATAGCCCAATCAATAAATTGGCAAAAGAACTAAAAAACAGACTCTTCTCAAAAGAAGAAATATAAAAATACAAATGGCCCACAAATATATGAAAAATGTTTAACATCTCTATCAATCAGAGAAATGCAAATTAAAACTACATTGAAATTTCATCTCACTCCAGTCAGAATTGCAATTAAAAAAAATACAAATAAGAACTGTTGGTGAGGATGTAGGAGGAAAGGTATACACCAATATTGTTGGTGAGACTACAAATTAGTACAACCACTCTGGAAAGCAGTATGGAGATCCCTCAAAATACTAGGAATGGAACCAATATATAACCCAGCTATCTCACTCCTCAGTATATCCAAAAGATCTAAAATCTGCATGCTATAGAGATGCAGCCACATCTGTGTTTATAGCAGCACAATTCACAGTAGCCAAGATATGGAACCAACCTAGATGCCCATCAACAGATGAATGGATAAAGAAAATGTGGTTTATATACATATGAGAGTATTACTCAGCCATAAAGAAGAATGGAATTGTGGCCTTTGCCAATAAATAGATGGAACTTGAGACTAATGTACTAAGTGAAATAAGCCAGACCCAGAAAGTCAAAGGCTGAATATTTTCTCTGACATGCAAACGCTAGTCAAAAATAAGGGAAAAAATAGAAAAGAAAAGGGGAAGGATTTCATCAAAATAGGATAAAGATCAGGAAGGGGATTGAGGAAGAAGCAGGAGGGATGGGATAAGTGAAGAACAGTGGAATGAACAACTTTCCTAGGTATATATATGAATATACCTCAGTGACTCTCACCATTACATATATTCATAAGGCACTAATTGAAAAGAAAAAATACAAGTAAACAGCAGAAAGATCAGTAGAGAAGAAGGAAGGGAATGGGAGAAGGGAGGATGGAAGGGAAAAGGGGGAATACTAGGGACTGACTTCAAGCAAATTATATTTCAGACTTTTATAGTTACATCAAAATGGATCCTAATGTAATGCATAACTAAAAAGAATTAATAAAACTGAATAAAAATTTCTCCATGTGTTTAGAGCTGCTATAGCTGATTTTTAAAAATTAAACCTGCATTTGATAGGCAACTTTAATAAATATCATCATTAATTTTAATAGATTATCTACAAAGTATTTTAGACTTTCTACAAAGCATATGCAAATAGTAACACTGAAAAGCTTCTAATTTTAACATAGTTTTAGACTTACAGGAAAGTTACAAGAACAATGGAGCCTGTAGATTCTTTAAGTACCTTTCCCAAATGTTAACATTTCAATATAGTTGCTTTCATGTCTCTTTCAATATATAAAACTACTTTCTATTTCCTGGACCACTTGTGAATAAAGTGCAGACATGAGAATAAGTAATATTCACTCCTACATATTTCATTGTACATTTCTTAAAAACAAGGCAGTATAAGAATCAAAATCAGGGAATGAACATTCCCACAATACTATCAGCTAATCAAAGTACAAATTTGCCAGTTGTTCCACTATTCCTATCACAAATTGCATTAATCAGATATAGGTCTCTAATCAGAATCAGGTTTCCCACCTTTACTTATCACTCATGCTCTGCATTTTGAAGTATACAAGCCAGGAAAGATGCTACTCAGTAAATATTTTGAGGCTAAGTAAATATCCTAAAACTTATTATACTTTTATCCCACTAATTATAGCATTTATTGGTGATTCTTGTCTAAATGACCTAGTATATGTACCGGAGATTTTTGAAATCTATTCTCTCTTCTGAGCTCATGCAATGCAATTCTACTGTGAGCAAAAGGTTTTCTTCATTTATTCATTAGTATTTAATTTTTTTATAATTACATGGGCTTGTGGTTTCTTATTTTACTCAATGTTATGACCTATTACTATTGTCAACTTATATGCTCAAAATGTCCTCAGATTTGGCCAATGGGAGCCACTTCAAGGTGATAAGTTCATTTCGATGTGCCCCACCATTCTCTGAGCACTTTCTTACTTTTTGGCATAAGATGCCATAAGGCTCATCTCATTCATTCCCAGCCATACTCCTGGAGTCCATTAATTTTCAAAAAATTCTAGTTCCTTTTTGGTGGAGAATGATATTAAGAAATCAAGATCTGGGTGCCAAGGGTACTCACCAGTACTCAGGTGATACTGCTGCCAGGACCTCTCAGTAGACATATCCAGGAGTTCATAAAACTCAATTCCAATTCAACACCACAGAGTTTGTTTTAGCCTTCCTCCTTTGCACATTCTGACCTTGTTATCCATAACATGTGTAGTTATTTTTCAATTTTTCAATCCTATTGCAAAAGTTATTCCAGGCACCTTCTGTTGGGATGATTACATTCTAGGAAATCCTTCAAGGAGGGTTTATGGCTACAAAATTCCATGAGTTTTAACATATTTAAAATGATTTTCTTATAACCTTTATAACTAAAGGATAACTATTTTTATTTTTTACAGTGCTGGAGATCAAACCCAGGGCCTTTCACATACTGGGTAAGTGTTCTACCACTTTTCTTTTCCTTTCACTTTTTTTAAAAAATATATTTTTTAGATGTTGATGGACCTTTATTTTATTCATTTATTTACATGTAGCACTGAGAATTGAATCCAGTGCCTCACACATGCTAGCCAAGTGCTCTACCACTGAGCCACAACTCCAGCCCCTTTTCCTTTTAAAGTAAGAAAATACCAAGGCTTTATATATAAATCCTTGGTTATATATATATATATAATCTTCTTATTTTATTCTCTTTTATTGCTGAGTAATATTCTATTGTGCATATACGCTACATCATCTAGGTTGGTTCCACAGTTTAAGCATGTGTGTGTGTGTGTGTGTGTGTGTGTGTGTGTGTGTGTGTGTGTGTGTGTGTGTGTCAGGAATAAAATAAGAAGATAGTACTAAGTGAAGTTAGCCAATCCCAAAAAAACAAATGCTGAATATTTTCTCTGATATAAGGAGGCTGACTAATAGTGGGGTAAGGAAAGGGAGCATGAGAGGAATAGACAAACTCAAGATAGGGCAGAGGGGTGGGAGGGGAAGGGAGGGGGCATGGGGTTAGAAATGATGGTGGAGTGTGATGATCATTATTAACCAAAGTACATGTATGAAGACACAAATTGGCGTGAATCTACTTTGTATACAGCCGATATATGAAAGATTGTGCTCTATATGTGGTAGTAAGAATTGTAATGCATTCACTGTCATATATAAATAAAAAAATAATTTTTAAAATAGCTCTACTTGTTAGGTAAGTGGAAACATTTTACACAGTTCTCATGAGTAAATAAGATTTATCTGCTTTTGAGGGGTATTTCTAATCTAAAAGAAAGCCCCTCTTGTTTAATTGGGTGGAAACTGTTTCTTTTTTTTTTAAACTAGTTTGCTTTTTTGTAGCAATTTTGAATTTATAGAAAATTGAGCCGAAAATAGAGTTCCCCTGTACATGTTCTTGCCCACAAGCAGTTTTTCGTATAAAATGGTGCCCTCCACCAACTTCATTGATATATCTAATTAATTAATGATTGCTTACAGTATTCTCTTATGACCTTTATATGTCTATAAAATGGTTAGTATTATTATTTTTGTATTGTCTCTCTGATTTTTTCTTTCCTCCTTCTAGCTTTGAGTTCAATCTTCTTTTTTCTAATTCCTTACAGTTGAGTTATTGGCCTGAGATCCTTTTTAATTTATAGCCATAAATTTCCTGCTGAATCCTTCTGACTTTGCTACACCTCCTCCTAAGTTCTATTACATTTTCACTTTCATTCATCTTAAGTATTTAACATTCATCTTTAAAAGTATTTTCTTTGTAATTCGCGTGTGCTGTGTAATTGCTACATGGAGCATGTTAGAACATGTTAGAATTAATGAATCCATACTGATACATTATCATGGAGTCCACAGTTGACCTTAGGGACTCAGCTTCATGTTGTGAAGTTCCCTGAGTTTTAACAAATGACAGACATGAGTCCACCCACACAGTATCATACAGAGTAGATCCACTGTCTTAAAAACTCCCTGTGCTCCACCTCACCATCCCACTTCCTACCCTCTCCCCTCACTCCTGGCAACCCCTGATTTCTGTCTTTGTAGTTTTGCCTTCTCCACAATGTCTTGCATTTGGAATCACAGTCTGTAGCAGTTTCAGACTGGCTTCCTTCCCTTAGGAAACCTTAGGTCAAAGGTTCCTCCATGTCTTTTTGTAGCTTGATAACATTTCTTTTTACCACTGAATAAGATCTGAGTAGATGCACTGAATGTAGGTGTATGTGTACTATAAACATTTTTGTGAACATTTGTTGTTGTTGTCTTAATTCAGTTGGGTAAATGCCAAGAAAGGAGAGCAATTGCTGGATTGTGTAGTAATGCTGTATTTACTTTTGTAAGAAAACAGCTTTCCAACGTAGCTTGTCACTGTGTACTTCTGTCAGCAATGAATAAGAGTTCCTGTTGCTCCCAATTATCACCAGCATTTGCTGTTTTCAGTGTATTGGGTTTTAACCATTCTAATAGAAATTTAATGGGATCTCATTGTTGTTTTAATTTGCAATTCTCTAATGATAGAAATGTTGAGCATCTTCTCATATGTTTATTTATTATTTATCATCTGTAGTTTTGTGTCTATTTAGATCTTTTACCCATTTTTAATTAAAATTTTTGTTTCTTTCATGGCTTGTGCCTTTGGTGTTGTATCTAAAGGGCCATTACAAAACCCAAAGTATCCTATAAACTTGGTATAATTGCTTATTAGATTCAGCAGATTTTGTTTGGGGGTACTGGGAGTTGAACCCATCGGCATTCTACCACTGAACTATATCCTCAGCCTTTTATTTATTTATTTATTTATTTATTTATTTATTTATTTATTTATTTATTTAATACTTTGAGACAGGTTCTCAATAAATTGGTAAGGATGGGCTTAAACCTCCTGCCTCAGCCTCCTGGTTCACTGGGATTATAGGTGTGTCCCATGGTGCCCTGTCAGCATGTATTTTTCTGTTGATTATTTGTGATTTTCTACCCAATGATGTCACCTATAAAACGTTTTACTTCTTCCCTTCAAAGCTGTATATTTTAATTTTCTTTTTCTTGCCTTTTTGCATTAGTTATATATAAAGCAAAAACTATTCTAAGCCAGGTATGGTGGTGCACACTTGTAATCCCAGTGACTTAGTAGTTTGAAACTAGAGGATTGCAAACTCAAGGCTAGCTTTAGCAACTTAGTGAGACCCTGTCTCAAAATAAAAAATAAAAAGGCTGTAGTTCAGTGGTTCAGCACCCCTCGCAACTACCAATAATAAACATAAAAAAATAATAATAATTTTAAGGTTGGTGCTGTTTTTTAAATGATTAGAAGAATGCATTCAAGTTTTGAGCCTAGAGTTTTCTTTATGGAAAAGCATTTAGTTAAAATGACAATTTAATATTAGGTAATTCAAATTTTATTTCTTAATGTTTTTTTAAAATAAGTGTTTTTCAAAAAATTTAATCAGTTTATCTTGATTGTCAGATTTGTTGGTGTAACCTGATCATCCACCTGTTATCTTTTAAAAATCAGTAAGTTCTGTAATGTATTTTCTTTATTCCTGATATTATTAATTTGTATTTTCTTTTTGACTTCATAAATCTGGTTTGGATTTTATCAGTTTTATAATCTTTTTAGATAATCAATTTTTGGCTTTGTGGATTCTCTACTACATACTTATACACTATTTCATTGATTTCTTCTTATTAATGTACTTTCTTTCTCATAAGAAAATATAAAGCTTTAATTGCTAGATTTTCTTTTACTTTCCTCAAAGTTTAAACTGATAATTTGAGGCATTTCTTTTTGCACATTATACATTCTGAAAGCTGCTTTCTACAAGATTTTAGAAATTTTTCTGTGACATAGCATAAAAGTCATCATTTTAACTGTTTTAAGGTGTCCAGTTCAGTGGAATTAAGTACATTCAATGTTGCAAAACCATCACCACCATCTAGTTAAAACATTTTCTTCATTTCAAATTAAAATTGTGTCCATCAAGCAGTTTTTCCCTTTTCTCTTCTCCTCTCTGTCTCTGCCAACCAGGAAGCTCTTCTGTCTATGGATGAGCCTATCTAGATATGTCACACAAATGGAATTATAAAACAAATGTCTTTTGTGCCAGTTCTCAAGGTTCATCTACATTGCAGCATGTATCTTGTTTCCTGCAATTCTACAGTGAGTTTTGAAATGGAAATTTGTGAAAGACCTCCAACTTTCTTCTTTTTAAAGTTGAATTTAGCTATTGGGATGCCATTCAATTCCACTTAAATTTTAGAATTAGCTTTTCTGCAAAAAAAATGGCCATTGGGATTTTGATAGGAATTGCATTGATTCTGCAGATCACTTGGGTCATCTTATGGACCAAATGTGCCCTCTCCCCAGTCCTATGTTGAAATGCTAACCCCTACTGCCATGGTACGGGGCGGGGGGTGCTTCAAGAGGTAATAAGGTCATGAGGGTAGAGTCCTCATGAATGGGACTAGTGACCTTATAAAGAGACATGCACTTACTTTCTCTGTTCTTCACCATATGAGAATATACAATGATTGCTCTGCACACCAGAAAGTGGGGCCTCATGACATTGCATCTATTAGTATCTTTGTCTTGAACTTCCAAGCATTCAGAAGTGTGAAAAATGTTGCTTGAACCACCTAGGATTCAGTAGCCCAAACTGACTAAGACAGTGAGTACTGCCATCTTAACAATATTGAGCTTTTCAATTCCTAAACATGGGGTAGCTTTCAATTTATATTACATTGATTTTCACTTTAATCCAATCTGAATTCCTGGAACAAATCCTACTTGGTCATTGTGTTAGTCAGATTTTCATTGCTCTGACAAAATAGAACTTGGGGGAAGAGTGTCACTTTGGCTCAGTTTCAGATGTTTTAGTCCATGGTCAGCTAGCTACATTGTTCTGGGCCTGTGGTGAGGTAGAGTTTCATGGCAGAAAGGTATGACACAGCAAAGCTGCTCACCTCATGGCAGCTGGGAAACACAGAGGGAGGAAGAGGCCCTGGACAAGATACAGCCCTCAATGGCACACTGCCAAGGACCTACTTCCTCCAACTAGGTCCCACCACTGTCCAATAACCCATTCAGCTATGGATTTATGGATTAACCCATATAAAAGGTCAGGATTCTCCCGATCCAATTACTTCCCCAAAGACCCACATCTGCACTGGGGACAGTCTTCAACCCATGAGCCTTTGGGGGGCAATTCAGATGCAAGCCCTGACAGCCATGGTATCTATTCCTTTACCTTACAGAGTTCTGCAGCCACAGTCATCATTGATATTGGTCTATAGTTTTCTTCTAAAGTTTTTCTTTGGTTTTGGTATAAGGCTAATACTCTCCTAAAAGAATGAGTCAGGAAATGATCTTCTACTTTTTTGGCAAGGTTTGGAAAACATTTAATAGAGTTTGCTCGTGAAGCCAGTAGGTCCCAGAATCTTATTCTGAAAGTTTTTTAAAAAATATTATTTATTTTTAAAATTATTATTTAAACTATTGACTGTTACAATCTCTTTTTTGTTATGCCACATTATAATTTTTTTTCTTCTTAGATTTTGGTAGTTTTTTTTTCTAGGAATTTGACAACTTCATTGATATATCTAATTAATAACTGTTTACAGTATTTTTTTATGATTTTTATGTCTATAAAATGGTTAGTATTGCCTCAATTTCATTTCTAATTTCATCAATTAGAGTCTTTTCTTCTTTTCCATTGGTTTGTCTAATTGAGTCTGCCAATTTTATTGATTTTTTTTCAAAGAATGAACGTTTTGTTTCCATACATATATCTTATTATTTTTGTATTGTCTCTGATTTTTTCTTTCCTCCTAGCTTTGGATTCAATCTTCTTTTTTCTAATTCCTTAAAGTTGAGTTATTGGCCTGAGATCCTTTTTAAACACAGGAATTTACAGACATAAATTTCCTGCTGAGTCCTTCTGACTTTGCTACATCTCCTTCTAAGTTCTATTACATTTTCACTTTCATTCATCTTAAGTATTTAAAATTCGTCTTTAAAAGTATTTTCTTTGTGATTCTTTGACCCCACTGGTGGTTTAAGCATGTGCTGTGTAATTGCTAGTGATCATCAGAGATCTCCTTCAATGCCGACACTCAGGCTGATTTTTTTCTTGACTGTTCCCTCACTGCTATACATTCTTGATCAATCTCCAGAGTTCCTGCAGTCACATTATGCTTTCTACAATTCCTTAGTTAATTGGCTAATTTTGTAGAGGAACGGGTGGTCCATTGAAGCTCCCTGTACACCATTTTTCTCTGACATCTCTCAGTATTCTATTTTTAATCTAAGAAAGGAGGTGAAAAGTTTATCTACCTATTTTGTCTACATAAAAGTTAGGGGAGAAAAAGTAAGTCATACACAAGGATAAAAGCAACCTTTCTTATAAATATATTTTATTTTGTAGATTATGGATCTACATATTATAAATAATTATAAAAAATAAAATATTAAAAAAGCAATACACAGGAGCTCTGGTTATAGTTCAGTGGTAGAATGCTTGCCTAGCACGTGAGGAGGTGCTGGGTTTGATCCTCAGCACCACATAAACAAATAAAATAAATGTAATGCAACTATTAAAAAAAACTTACAACTATTAAAAAAAAAAAGCAATACCCAAAGCAACTGTTCCCAGAGACAAAGTTGCCCAAGTCTAACTTTATGCTGAGAAGTTGAGATTTGGGTTCAGATATCCTAGAATGCTACAATCTTATTATTATGCTAAGAGAAGCAGAACATAAAATATCTAGCAAATCAAACATTATTCCCTTCTACTAACACCTTTCTCAAGGAGAAAAAATAGTTTTGCCATCTGTACTCCACGTTCTGTCTAATAGTGAATAAACCAAGGCTACTTTTTGGAGTAATGATGAGGGAGAAATGTGCCTGTTAGAACAAGGCTATATGTTAGTTCACACTTTCCTTTCAAAATTAAGTTTCAATAAAAAAACTTACTTTTGCAAATCATACACACTATGGGTGCTCTACCACTGAGGTACATCCCAAGCTCCTTTAATTTTTGAGACGGTGTCTTATAATCCTTCTGTCTTAGCTTCCTGAGCAGCTGGGATTATAGGTGTGCGCCATTTTGCCCAGCTCCCTGCATGTACTTGAGTAAAAGTGTCCACTAGAACTGAATCCCTCAACTCCTACATTCTATTACCACCACCATTTATCCACTAATATCTGAGTCCCACATCTCATTTTCAACACTTATTGACCATTCTGTTCCTTTTAAACTGTATCTCAAATCCAACTCTCATTTTATATTACTCACCTACTGCCTCAGTCTCATTGTGTATTTAACTGTACTATCCAATGACAAACCTTGCCATTTCTGGCCTCCATTCTTAGCTTTTTCTAAATCCATTTTCCATTATGACTTCACAAATCTTTTACTAAAATAAATTGAGTGAGGACACTATTTTGTTTATATCCATTATTTGTTTCCCATCATCTACAGCAGTGATTTTTCAATATATTCCTAGAAGATTCAAGATCAACAGAATTGCCTCAGTTTCTAGGGATAAAGGCAGAGCCTCAATGTATGAGATTACCTTGTTGACCCAGTTCTTCAACCTTCAATTGGCTGCTTAATTTCTTTAAATATTTGTGCAAGTCTCTTTGTAAAAAACATTTCCCAAACTCTTTGTGTGTTGCTCCTAGATTTCTATTCAGACTTAATTTACTAAATGAAACATTTCTTATTCAGTACATTGGATTCAGAAATGCTTGTGAATATGAATGAATGTGAAAATATGTAGGTATATGTACATGGAAGAACCCTAATTCACCCACCTATAGAAAATATACATGAAATTGCTATGAACCAATCTATATTCATTTAGAAAGCTTAGCATTAAATCTTAACATATAGGTATATATTCACAAAATATAAAGTTATATATAACATACATATATTTATATGTAAGATCATAGGTATCAAGGAATTGAGAATCCCTGAAGTTTCTTTTTTTGACCACACCTTTATTCTTTTTTGATAATATCCTGTTATCCACACAGAATAAGAAAACACAAAGAGGAGAAATTGTTGCAATTTTATTTCATATTTTAAAATTATTTGTCTCATATGCTTCAGTCATAAAGTGAACATAAATAAAGATACATATAGGTGCTTTAAACACTGACAAAATCTATAACAATATATATTTTCAAATCAAATTTCCTATTTTTACAATACAACGAAAAACTAAGTTCATAAAAAGATTACATACAAAAATATAATAGTATATTAGTTCATTCTCTGAATATATGGCTCTGAAGGTAGGTTAAAATATTCACTTCACTTGAAAAAAATCCAGACACTATACTGCATGTAGATTTAAGTTAAGTATAGTCTTCCTTCCGTTAACAGTTTATTCAGTGTGAATCACAGAAGATCCATGAAGGGTCATCACTTAAGAAACTCTCCTTAGGATCACAATCAAAATTGAAAGCCTGGTTGAGAAGCATGGAAATGCCGGCTCTTGATACAATGAGGAGACATGAGTATTTGGAACTCTGGTACCACTCTGGCTCTTAACTAAACTCCTCAGTAACCTCAGGGCAAGTAGTACTTCCCTCTGATAAGAGAGAAGTCCTTACTGCTGAGGACACTGGGTCTCCGGAGTGGATTTGGAGGACACGTATACAATAGGGTGTGATTTCTTACAAGGTTCTTTTTCCAATTTGCTTGCAGGTTCTTTCCTTTCATTAACGTCTGTTTGAAGCATTGACTCAGCGGCTAACCTACAGGCATTAAAGCATTCACTCTGAATTCAAATGTAGTTAAGGAAAAAAAATAGAGAAACAAACCCGTAATATATTGAGTCTCTAAGGAGGAATGGTGCTATTTTTTTTAATAAGAAAAATATTAGTCGACTCCAGTACCATTAAAATACTAAATGACTCTTGAAATGAATTATTCTTATCAATAGACTTGATTTTTAAATGTCTAGTAAATATGTTAAGGTTGATAAAAAAGGCCTGTTAAGGCCTAGATTAAAGAATTAAATCTTATGAGATATCTATCATGATAAGTACACATAACACAAAAATTGAAATGCTGGAGCAGTATTTTAAAGATAACATGACACACAAGAGGCCCATGCACAAGATGAAAACACCATGGGATCCTGGCTGCACAGATGTCTGTCTCAGACAATGAAAACACACTCAAACTGAGTTTCAACTAGGAGAATAGTTAAAGGAAAATATAAACAGTGGGGAGATAATAAAATAGGCCTGCGAACACTTTAAAGAAGCGCATCAATTAAATTTATAAAGCATGCAACAGTGAAGTTTCAAATAAAAGCCACTTGTTATAAAATCATCTTCAGATTGTGTATCTAAGTTAAGCATGCAAGACACAAGGTTGGAAATGTCTGCAGTGAGCAGATGGACTCACACACATGCAAAAAAATAAATAAATAAAAATAAAGTGTTTTGTGGTATTTTATTTGTTTTTGTTTAACTAGCAAGGCAAATAGTTTCCAATATGCAATTTGAGTCAAACAATTTAATTAGATACATTGAAGCAATATTTTTTTCAAGCACAAAAAAGCAGAAGAAGAAATGAAGGCAACATAGCTGGCAAGATATGCACTGATCGGTTCTGGAAATCCACCTCTGGAAGACCATACAGGCCACACACACACCCACACCATGAGCCACGCAAACCCGCACTGGCCATATGCACACTCCCACAGTGAGCAACACACACACATGCACAGCCTGCAGAACAGTTAACACTATGGGTACTGTCAGGTAGCATCCATTTGTCATTTCCTCAAGAATATCAAGCTCTTATTTTATGTGACTTACAACATTATAAAAAAACTCAAGGAAGGAAATAATTAATTAGTTTTCCTTACAATAACAACAGCATCTTGAGTTTTATCATTGTTGAGTACATTTAGAAGCACTGAAAATTTAAAGAAAAATCAGATAAAACATACAAGGAAGTTCTTTTACATACGATGGACTGTTTTACTTTTTCGATCAAATGCACACAGAAAATGCCTGACTCTGTTCCCTTCTTTCTAATAACAAAGTAGCCCTAGTAGCACCTTAAAAACCTCACTTCATTGGAGACAACCCAAGCTGGCTACTTTCACAGAAACAAGTTTGAATTTTACATGTCTAAAAATATTTATTTTTAATATACCTGCCATTGCATTACACAACCTTCATCTTGATTTCCCCTCCATTTCCCTCACTCACTTCTGTTTATCCTACCCAGATCCTGCTGTGCATGCCCAGTACTCCAGCTGCAGCCAGTTACATCCTCTTCCCTCTGTTCACTTGCTCTTACCTTCTCACTTCTATTTCTTTTAAAGGACAAGGCCCTTCAACTAGTCCTTCAGATACACATATCTGACACTTTCTCTTTTAAGTCACAAATTCAATTATGCAGAAATTGGAGGCTTTGATGTTTTAGAAAAAATGGAAACAAATTACCTTGGATATTTAAAAATGTCAAAATAATTAAAAGTAATGTCTGAAGGACTGGTATAAACATCATCAAAAGCCATAGAAAACTTCACCTACATTTTCTTAACTAAACTGTCTTCAGACTACTGTAAAACCTTTGAGAAGGTAAGTTGATTGTTCCTTCATGGCTACTCCTTTACCAGGAGAAAAGTAATAGCACATTTATTCAAACCAACAAGAGAGATGTGTGGCTTTCTAATGACTCCCTTCTTCAGGAGTCCTTTCCCCTTGCAATCATTTTTGTCTTTCTCAAAGTTTTAGAGAAGTTGAAGGCAAGCAGATGAAACTAGGGGATTAGACTGCATGCAATATTGAGAAGACAGATAAAGAGACAAAGAGCATAGCTCATGCAGCGAGAAGGGAGAGAAAGGGAGGGCTGCTGGCTGACATGAAAAGAGGACACTGACCTGAGAGAGCCAGGCATGTTCTCACTTTTTTCACTTAAGGCTTGAGCAAGCTTCACACATTTCTTCTCCTTCTTTGGCTGCTGCACATCCACGGGCAGATTTTTGTGAGGAGAGAGAGGGGCAGAGGGAGTGTTTGCAGATACTGACTTTTCTAACTGCAAGTCACCTTCTGAAGGGTTAGGACAGGACTGTGTCTCCTTGTGAGGTGGGAATCTAGAAGTTCCTTCCCAGGCAGCACCACTGGCACATTCGTCTTCAGCAGGGGTCAAATCCAGAGGTAGCACCTCCCACCTCTTTTTGAGTATAGGAACTTTGATTTTCTCTGAGAATGAAAACCATTAGAAAAATCCAGTCAATAAACAAAAGACAGACCAAGGGAGAGCGGTTATACATAAAGTCTTTTCCTTTTTTCTATTCTTTCAAAATCCACTCATCACCTCACTGAAATCTATTTCTTTTTCTTTCTTTTTCATAGACTGCATTAATAAAAGCTTTTATAGATTATTTTGAGCATAAATTTTTCCTTGGGAACTCAATACAGGAATTCTAGGAATGAATAAAATGTTCTTTTGTGGTATTTTGATAAAAAATTCTAAGGGGAGATGGTTCCTAAGGGTGACCTTGGTGCCATGGAGATAAAGATGCAGTGGCAAACAGTCAGGGAGTTTAGGGTCAAGTCTGGCACTTAGCAGCTGGATGACCTTAGGAAAGTATTTAATCATCCTACATTTTAAGGTTTCTAAATCTGCAAAATGCGGATTAAAAATACTTACTTTGCTTTGTCTGTTACAAGGATTAAATGAAAAGAACAGGTCAAACTCTAAATATTGGATAACCCTTGCTGCTCCTCTGAAACCCAGATCATCTGGATTTACTAACCATCCTCCTGTCCCTTTGCTGTGTTCAGTTCAGCACACTACCCCTGAAATTCCAAATGGGTAATTTTTACTCACAGGAGCTTACTAGGATCAGGGAAGAGAAAAAGGACAAAAGAAAGAGAAGTCTTTTAAAACAATATAAAAAACTTCTCATTGTTTACATTTTCCCCACTATTGACCACAATGAACAGAGTTCAGCCTGTCAACAGGGCGGGGGCAGAAACCCGTTGAGAATCCTTAACCTAAAACATGTTGACAATACCTTTTGGGGAGGGGAGGGAGTTAGGACCATCACATTCATGGACTTCTTTACATTTGCCCTTTTATTTTAAAATTTATACATAGTAAAGTTCATTTTTTGTAGTATACAAGAGGCAGAGGGTGTATTGGGCTATTTTTTCTCGGTGATGTGACTTGCTCTAATAACTGTCCAAACATTTTTCCTTAAAGGCTAGAACTGTAAGAGAAGAGGTCGGGTAGAAATCTCCAGTGATAAATCCCCTACAGAACGACCAAGCTAAATAACTATATGCCACAAAAATACATTCACAAGAACTAAGAAAACTAGAAAAGGTAAGTTAGACTGTGAATCCCACAAGGGGAAAGGTTCCCTGTTACTGCAACACTTTGTCCCCAAGCTTTCATGGTACCACCTGCAGAAAGCCCCCAGAACTCAGTGTATATACTAAAAAAAGTAAGCAAAAAAAAAAAAAAGATATTTGACTTCCTCACCACCAGAGTCCCTCTGTGGGAGTCTCACTGCATGGGCTCACAGCAAGCACTGAGAATACTCCATGGGATGCTCCTGAGACCAGCTAGAATGAAGGAGAAGTAGGGCTCGAACTAGCACACAAAACTTGGCACTGGCCCTCCATCCCTGCCAGAGGAGACATGCTAGCAGACAGAATGTTTAGAAATGTTTACTGCTGGAGGAGGGGTTCATAGATCCTCTGGACTCAAGAGCCTGACTGGCTCTCCCACATGCCTTGAGTGTACTCCATGAATCTCCCATGGGTCCATCCAGGTTGGAAGCTGCACTAGCAGCAGAGTTGTCAAAAAACCTCCATCTAACCTGAGCTCAGGGTGCCCTCTAATGCTGAAATGGAATACCATAGGCAGTCTGCTAAAAATGTCTAAACAAGCCTACTGGAGTAGAATAGTCACAAACAAGTCCAGATTGGAAAAAAAAAAAGAGATACCTAATTCATCAATGAAGAGACAAAGATATATGTTACAATAACTAAGAAGAGCCAAGGAAAGATGTCTTTATCAAATAGACAAAACATATTGCCAAAGATAAACCCAAAAGACATTCATATGCATGATTTGGCAGACAAAGAATTTAAAATATCTGGTTTAAAAAAAACTCAAGAAACTTCAAGAAAACAGAGGACCAATTAAGAAAAATTTATAAGGAGACATTTAACAGATTGAAATAATTTTAAAAAATCAAATTCTGGAGCTGATAAATAAATGAAATAAAAAAGCCACTGGTGGGCATTAATAGCAGAACTGATCAAGAAGAGGAAAGAATTGGTGAGCTTGATAACAGGCTATTTGAAAACAGAGGAGAAAAAAGAATGAGAAAGAATGAAGAAAATTCATGAGATCTCTGGGACACCATTAAAACAGCAAATCTATGTCATTGGTGTCCAAGAGGATCTAGAGAATGACAAAAGGTTAGAATTAAGTTTATCCAAATCTAAGATACAAACACCCAATTACAGGATAATCAAAGGTTGCCAATCAGATTCAACCCAAATAACTCTCAAAGGTCAAAGACAAAGAGGACTATGAAAGCAGCAAGAGGAAAGAAAGAAGAAAGTGACACAGAAGGGAATTCTAATATGACTGGTGGACTTCTCAGCAAAAACCCAAAGGACATAAGGGAATGAGCTGATATCCAAACTGCTGAAGGAAAAACATCTGCCAACCAAGAATAATGTACCCACCAAAGCTTCTTCAGAAGTAAAGGGAAGACAGACCTTCCCAGACAAAACCTGAATGCACTCATGGCAACAGACTATCTTACAAGAAAGGCTGAAGGGAGTTCTTCAAATGCAAAGAGAAAAAAAAGATGAAAATGTCTAATATGAAAACATCTGAAGGTATAAAAACCCACAAGTAAAAGTGAGCATTCAGATACATCCAAAATAACACGGGAATTAGGGGATGTAAACCATTTATATCCTTAGTAAGAAGCCTAAAGGACAAAACTAATACAAATACAGTAATCTGCTAAGGGATATGTAATATAAAAAGATGTAAATTTTAACATCAAAAACTCAAAATATGGGAGAGAAATGGAGTTGAAAAGTAGAAGGCTTTTTTTTCTTTTTTGCTTTTGAAATTAAGTTGTTGCAGCTCAAAATAACCTGTTGTAATTATAAGATGTTCTGTGAAAGCCTCATGGTAACCACAGAGCAAAAACCTTAAATAGATACACTGAAAATAAAAAAAACATGGGATCAAAACATGCTGATAGGAAAAAAAAATCACTTAACAAAGGAAGACAGGAAGATAAGAACAAAGATGTACAAAACAACCAGAAAACAAGTAATTACATGACAGTACCCAAATCTGACTCTGCTGCCTACAAGACACTCACTTGTAAGGAATAGATAGATTGTGAACAAATGGAAAAAGATATTCCATTGAAATGGAAACCAAAAGAGAGTAGGAGTGGTTATACTTAAATAAAATATGCTTCAAGTCAAAAACTAAGGAGACAAGGCCATTACAGAACAAAAAAAGAGTATACAACAATTGTAAATATGTCTAAATACATAAAGCAAGCATTATTAAATGTAAATCAATAGGCAGCAATTTTTTTGTGGTGATAAGGTACTTTAACAGCCCACTTCTAGCAATGGAAGAGCATCTAGCCAGAAAACTAGCAGAGAAACATCAGATTTTAAACTGTACTCTAGACCAAATGGAGCTAACAGAAGTTACAGACCTTTCCATGCACCAGCTGCAGCACATTCCTCTCAACTGCACATGAAATGTTCTCAAGGGTATCATGTCAGGCCACAAAAGAGAACATCAGAAACTGTACAAAGATGTAAAACTTAAACATACTTAGAAGCAACCAATAAGTCAATGAGGAAATTAAAATATTTCTTTTCACAAGTAAAAATGAAAATATACCAAATATGCCAAAACTTTATGCTTTCAGCAAAAGCAATTCTAAGAAGGAAGTTTATAGCAATAAACTCCTACTTCAAAAAAAGAAGGAAGAGAACAGCTTAGTGGTGGAGTGCTTGCCTAGCACGTAAGATGCACTGGGTTCAATCCTCAGCCCTGCATATAAACAAAATAAAGGTTCAAAAAAAATTTAAAATTTTTTTAAAAAAAGAAGAAAGATCTCAATGTCTCATCTCAATAAACTAGAAAAAAATAAGAAAAAAAAGACCAAAATTAGTAGAAGGAAGAAATGGTAAGGATCAGAGCACAAATAACCAAAATAGAGGAAAAAAGAAAATAAAAGATAAATGAATAATTGGTTTTTGAAAAGATAAACAAAATGAATAAATCTTTAGCCAGACCAAAAAAAAAAAAAAAACTCAAATAAATTTTAAAAAATCAGAGGTGAAAAGGGAAACCTTAACTGACCTCACAGAAACAAAGAATTTTAAGAACTAGTAAATACAAACAAATTGGAAAACCTGAAAATAAAAAATTCTGGAAAGCAGAAGGCAACAGCATATCAAAATAATTAAATATCATGATCAAATGGAATTCACCCTAGGATCAAAGAATGGCTTAAAATACAAATCAACAAGCTGATATATCACATTTCAGACAAAAGGACAAACACCATAGGACCATTTCAACAGAAAAAAAATTGATAAAACTTAACATCCTTTTTTGATAAAAACTCTAAATAAATTAGGCATAGAAGAAATACATCTCAGTATATTAAAGGCCATAGATGATAAACCCACAGATATCATACTCAACAGGGTCAAAATCAAAGTGTTTCCTTTAGGATCTTGAACAAGACAAGGATGCCACCAGCATTCACTGTTATGACTCAACACAGAACTTGAAGTCCTAGCCAGAGAAATTAGATAAAAGGAAGAAATAATAGGCAGCCGAATTGTAAAGGAAACCGTCCCTGTTTTCAGATAATACAATCTTTTACAGAAAATTCTGAATACTCTACTTAAAAACTATTAGAACTAATAAATACAGTAAAGATATAAGATACTAAAGCCAATATATAAAAGTCAGTAGTGTTTCCATTCAAAAATAGCAAATTATCTGAAAAAGAAATAAGGAAAGTAATCCCATTCATAAAAGCTATGGTTTTTTAAAAAAAGTGAAATAAAATACCTAGGAAAAAATTTAATCAAGGAGATGAATGAGCTCTATAGTGAAAACCATATAACACTGGTGAAAATTGAAAAGACAGAAAAACATGGCAAGATATCTCATATTCATGAACTAGAAGAATTAATATTGTTAAAATATTCATTCTACCCAAAGCAATCTACAAATTCAATGCAATCCTCATCAAAATTCCATAATTTTCTTTACAGAATAAGAAAAAAATAATCCTAACCTGTCTTAAACAATAAAATTTCAAATAGTCAAAGAGCAGAAAGAACAAAACTAGACCAATCCTAGTACCTGACTTCAAAATATACTACAGTGCTAAACTGACCAAAATAGCATGATACGGGCACAAAAACAGTGAAGAGAGCAATGGAGCTCAGAACACATACTGGGGAAAGGACAGTCCTTTAATAAATGGTCCTGAGAAAACTGGATCTCCACATGTAGAACCATGAATATTCATTATTTCTTCATTGAGAACATTCTCAACTTCTACAAAATCAACCTTTTTTAAATTTCACAGATGAATAGGATCATGTAGTGTTTGTCTTTTTGTGCCAGACTTCTCTCTTATCATATACAAAAATCAACTAAAAACTATAAAATTACTTGAAGAAAACATAGGGAAATGCTACATGACCTCGGTCTGGGCAAATGTTTTTTAGACAATCCCTTAAAAGCAAGAGAAACAAAAGCAAAAACAAGCAAACCAGATAATATCAAACTAAAAGTTTCTATAGCAAGGGAAACAATCAACAAAGTGAAGAAAAACTACAGAATAGAAGAAACTGCTTGCAAATTATACAGCTGACAAAGCATTACTATGTAGTATCTATAAGGAACTAAAAGAACTCAATAGCAAAACCCTTAATATAATCTGATTTTAAATATGGGCAAAAGACCTGAACAGACATTTTTCTAAAGAATACAGAGGTTTACGAAAAAATTCTCAACACCACTAAATCACTAAACATCAGGAAAAATGCAAATTAAAACCACAATGAGAAACTATTTCACCCAAGTTAGAATAACTATTATCTAAAAAAAAAAAAAAAAGAAAAAAAATTCTGGTGAGGATATGGAGAATGGAGAACTCTCATATACTGTGAGTGGATATATAAATTAGTAGTCATTATGGAAAATAGTATGGAAGTTTCTCAAAAATTAAAAATAGAATTAACATGTGACCCAGCAATCCCAATACCAAGTGTTTGTGTGTGTGTGTGTTTTTCCAGATATCTGAATTCCCATAAATGGAGAAAGAAAATGTGATATGTATAAGTAATGGAATACTATGCATTCATAAAAAAGGTATGAAATCCTGTCATTTGTGACAACTTGAATGACCTAAGGATCTTGTGTTAAATGAAATAAGTCAGGCACAAAAAGGAAAACACTACACATTCCTATTCATCTGTGGAATCCAAACCAGGTTGATTTTGTAGAAGTTGAGTGTTCTCAATGAAGAATGAATATTTAAGGTGATCACATGCTAATTACCTTCATTTAATCATTACACAATGTATATATAAATAGAAACATAATAAATGTCCAATTATTATATGTCAATAAAAAATATAGAATTCCCAATATTTAGTTGGAACATGGCCCCTGAGAATCAAGATTGAATTTTCTCAATCTTGCCTTGCTGTGACAGCAAGGCCACATAAATCAACTCTGCTCAATGGGATACTGGCAGACAAACACAAAAGGAGTTTGAATCCTGCAATGCCTCCTAGACTTTCATCGGCGGAAGAATAATCACAAGCACTTAAACCTAAACTGTGTTTAGATCTTCTATAAATAATCTGAATTAGGATAACTTCCAACATTAGCTGCTTATTTAACTTTTTGGTATGACAATATGCTACGATTTTAAGTGGATAAGCCTCAAGTGACAGTATGATGAAACCTAGACATCCAAAATAGCCACATATCACATTCATTCATACCTAGTTCCCTTTGAATTTTTCAGTTGTAAATTTCCCTTATTAACTACAGATTGATAACCACAAAATTGGTTTGTAATGAGATTTGCTAAAAGCTATAGTTTGAAAAAAAATGTTGATACACTTTCTCAGTGCTACTTAGGACTTAAAAGAAAAAAACATACGAAACTTGCATACCTTCAGGTTCATACTTCAGCTTTAATTCATCTAGCTTAGCTCTCAGTTTCATATTTTCACTTTCTGCAAGCTGAAGGCATCTTTCATTTGCAAAAAGTTTTTGCTCGATATCCAGGGTTCCGCTGGCTCTCAAACAATGCTTTCCTCCGCTGTATGGACAATTCACTTTTGCTGCTTTCATTTTCTTTGCTACAGTAACAGAAAAGAAGAACCAAGGAATGTTAATATATAATTTTGTGAATAACTTAGTGGGATGAATCTCTAATTTTATATTTGAACACTTGGTTAAAAATATATTTCTTTGGGATTTCTAGTAACAAAGAAACAACAAATAATTAAAGTTTAACAATAGCATCCCCCGCTGCCAAAATTCATACATTATTCCAAGGTGATTCATGCATAAATTCCCTTTAAGTTATGAGATACTTATTCTTGAGAAATTTGGATTATAAGAATATTTTCTACATGAAAGTCCTTTTTACTTACCAATCTAAAAAGCTAAACACAAATTATTTACTGAAAGTATTCTTCAGTAATTAGTAATTATTAAATCTTGCATAAAACTCATGTATTACACAAAGACATGTTATTGACTTTCTTTTCTATGGAAATTTCTTTTGGCAATTTGAACTTAAAAATTTGTTATTATTTGAATACCATCTATTAAAATAAATAAAAAGTCTTTAACTTCCATCTGCCAACCCAGACACCTACTTTAAGTTCTCAAGCTTTAGCTGAAGTAAATCTGTATAATAGGTGTTATCTTCCAGAGCACCAGAGTTGCCTGAAGGTTTTAAATCCATACTTTCATATAAATTCTAAAGAAAGAAAAAATTCTTATTACTTACATAACAAATTAGGTTACTGTATGCTTATTAACAGTGGCAGCAGCCACATGTTAATCTCTCATCCTTTGACAAATACTCTTCAAAGATCCACCCACTTACCTGAGTGCAGTAGGTACAAGAACCACCAGTCCTTCCTCAGGTAAGAAAAGTGGCTCAAGGTACTACCGGCAAGTAAATCAAGAGCTAGATTCTGAATCCAGATCTAACTCGCACTCATATCTCTGAGTCCCAACTATACCTGTCTTAGGATTTCACTCTCCTGGCTTTTAGAATGAGAGAAGCAAATGCTTTTGGGGTTGAATTCTGGTATGACAAAGCTATACAATGGAAAAATACGAAAAAAGAGAGGAGATTCTTGAGGTTATTTTTGGTATCCACGCTTTAAATATTCTGATTTACTCTTTGAATATTTTCTTTACTGGAAAAAAAGCAGATGTTTAAAAACTTGCAAAGAATTTCAGAGATTGCACTTTTTAAAATCCTCCTAATTTAAGGTCACAATTTTCAAAGCACAAAGCCCCAGGGATAGACTACATATACCTGCCAAGTGACACACTGCAAATTTAGCTAAAAGTATAATACTTTTAATAGTTTTTAGAAGAAACAGAGATAAAGTCATATAAACAAATTTTTCTTCAAAAATGTCAAAATAAAGAAAGAGAAACTGTTCCAGATTAAGGAAGATTGAAGAGACTTCATGGTAAAACATGCAACCTTGGATTAGGCCCTAGAATTGAAAACACTAGATTTTTTTTTTCTTTTAATATTTGCTAAGGGTATGTTTTCATCAGCTATTTTTTTTTTTTTTTTTGTCTCGGTGACCAAAAGATCTAACAAGAACAATGTAAGGAGAAGTTTACTTGGGGTTCGTGGTTTCAGGTCTCAATCCACAGATGGCCAACTCTATTGCTCTGGGCCCAAGGTGAGGTAGAATATCATAGTGAAAGGGGGAGGGGAGGAAAGTAGCTTAGAGGGGGGAGGAAATAGCTTAGAAAATGGTAATCAGGAAGCAGAGAGAGAGAGAGAGCTCTCTGCTCACCAGGGACAAAATTCCAGTCACTCCTCCAGTAACTTAACTCCTCTAGTCACACTCTACCTGCCTAAAGTTACTACTCAGTTAATCCATTTAAGTGGATCAATCCACAGATCAGGTTAAAGCTCTCATAATCCAAACATTTCTCCTCTAAAAATTCTTGCACTAACACAATAGCTTTTGAAGGACAGCAGAAGTCAAATCACATAGGGATGTATAAACCCTCAGACTGTCTTTTGTAAATACAATTGAAAGCCTTATGCAGATTGAGAAAGGAAATGACATGATCTCTTGTGCTTTTCCATGAGAAAGAATGATTCTACATTGAGAAAGAATGATCTGAATGGCTATGATGGAGCAGGCAATCTGGTTAGAAGGCTGGGAGAAAGAAGACAGTGGCCTAGATAGATGTTTTATAAATCATGTCCCTAAGAATTTGTGGACTAAATGTGAGACTTCTAGATCTTTGGGTCAAGCAACTGAATGTCATTCAATTTACTAAATAAATAAACTAAAGACAGAGAATGTTTGATTAGTAGACAGGGAATTAAATATTCTGTTTGTTTATATCAAGTTTGAGATACTCTTAAGTGGGCAATTGAATACATTAATTAAGAGTTCAAGGGAGAACTATTGCTCCTCCCTTGAACTCTTAATTAATTGTTAATTAAACAGTTTAGGTCACTAAACTACTGGGGGCATTTAAATGATATTCAAAGCTCCAAAATAAGTGAGGTCACCTATGAAGAGTGTGGACAAACAAAACTTAGTGATAAATATGGTAGGTAAATTGTGGTAGAAAGAGTAAACATAATTGAAACTCAGAAGACACTGCTTTGGAAAGAATATCAGGAATTCATTAACTTATTCACCTTTAATGAAAATGGCATAGATAGGAAATTAGATCTTCAGAAAATAAAATAATTACTGCTAGACAAAATAAACCTTCAATAGCTAAGCACACCCTCACAAACAGAGGAATCCATAGTCTTACCTCAGTCATGGTCATCATTTCATTACGACATTTATCTAATTGATTTTGCAATTCACTTTGGCTCTCCAATAGTTGTAAACCATACTGTGCAGCTTTTAGTCGCTCTTTTTCATCCTCTTTGAGCTTGCTTCGAAGATCTGCAATATCTGCCTCCATGTTCTTTTCCTGTTTTTAGACTATTATAAATAGAAAAAATACAATTTTTTGAGCTTAAACAAAAAAGCCCCCTACAATAAAACCAATAATAAAGGAACCATGTATCCCCAGTGCTACTATCATATAAAAACATAATATTGAGATTTTATTCCTGACTTGTAAGGAGTCAAATTTGCATTCTTGTTCTAAGAGCAAAAATTGTTCTGATAATTTTTTTACTTGAGTTGAGACCAAACCAAAAAGAACAGAAAAAAAGAATACACTCAATTGTGCTCCTAAGAAACTCAACATTAGGAAACTATTCAATTGTTCAATTGTTATATGTTAAATGTCCATAATTACTAAGGTAGAATTAGTCTCATAATTGTGTTACTGTCAAAATAATCAAAGTAAAAAGAGAGCAATGACAGAAACCAAGAAACTTTATGGTATACATGCATGACTGCTACTTAAGAGTATAAAAAGACAGTTTTAAATCAGACTCACAAGATAAAGTAAAGAATATCCTGTCTTATTTTTTTATAGTAGTACTACTTTGCTTAATGTATTTGTTTCATTGGAAACAGATTCACAGTATTTTTCTAATTACTCTTAACAGAGTATGTAAAATAGAAACTATGTTCAGAGCAATTTCCAGGCTAAGCCTTACAAGTTTATACATAGGATAACTGTACTTTAACTTAACCTCATTTATTGTCCCTTCCTCTTTGGCCCTAGTCCCTTTAAGCCAAACTGAAACTGGACTTTGCTTTCATAGAGCATCAGATGATTCCCTATGTCTTAATTTTATAGAATCATGCATTTAACAAACATTTACTGAATGCCCCATTAGCTAGGCTTCATTCTGGGCACTTCAGATCATTATGGCGCAAAACTGGCAAAGTTACTCATTCATTAAACTTACATTCCAAGAGGGGAAAATAATAAGTAACAGCATAAAAATTAAATACATTAGAAAATAGAATTGGAAGAAAAACAAAAGCTCAAAAGAGATAGGTGGTGTAAATAGGAGGCAAAAGATGGGAAATAGGTATGCATCATTGTGTGGAAGAAATGTTCCAGGCAGATGGGAAACCCTAATATGGAAAAAGAGTCCAAGATATGAGCTAGAATTTACGTCACAGATAATAAAGGAGCCGGCAGATCAGTCCATTATAAAGAGTTTGGCTTCTAGCGTGTGTAAAATGGGAAGTCACTTCAAAGTCTGAAGTAGACAATTTGGTAAAATTTAAAGAGAATCATTTCACTGCTGTGTTGAATAGTTAGGATGAAACAAAATTGGAAGCAGAGAGACCATCTGAGATAATGCCTCATGCTAGGTGGTGGCATAGTAGGTGAGAAATGCCCAGATTCTACCTATATTTTAAAGGTAAAGCCAACATGATTTTCTTATATATGGAATATAGCAAAATAAAAAATGCCTTTAAAAAGTAAAAATACCTTCAAGGCTCTGCCCTGAGCAACTAGCAGAATGGAGTTGCCCTCATTTGAGATATTGATGTAAAGTTTTGGGGGGGCCAGGGGGACCAGGATTTCAAGTTTTGCATGAAAAATGTCAAGCAGGCAGCTGAATGAATATATATGTAGGAGAGGGGTATAGGCTAGAGATATAAATTTGGAAGTTATCAGCACAAGTCCTTCAGATTGAGTATCAACAGAGGATGAACATAACAAAGAGAAGAGGACGAAGGACTGAACCCTACTAGAAGGTGAGGAAAAAGATGTAAAGTATATTCAGGAGTTAACAGTGAGGTAAGGAGGAAATCAAGAGCATGTGCTGTCTTAGAAGCCAATAAACAAAGTGTATTAAGGAGGTAGGAGAGCTCATATCAAACGCTGCTGCTAAGTCAAATTGGCCACTGGATTTTGAATTTATGGAGGTCACTGGTGACCCCAAGAGAATTTTGGTGGGAAGATGGGGTAAAAGCCCACTTGAAATGAGTATGATAGAGAATGGTAGGAGATGAAAAAGTGACAGAAAATACAGTTTTGCTTCAAAAAGCAAATAGGATAGTAGCTGGAATGGAAGTAGAGACAAATTTACTTACTATTTTAAAGATACAAAACAATATGTGTGTATACCCTAGGATAAATTCATGACAGAAGATGACATAGGAGATACTGGAGAACTGCCAGAGTGATGTCCTTGACTAGAGGATGAGGTCTAATGTACTGAGAATGTAGCATGGATATCTTCTCTGAAATGAAAACAAAGCATACAATATAGATACTGATTAACTAGGGAGATATAGTAGGGAGTATATTGAAGTAAACCTAGTTGGTTTTTTGTTCATTTATGTTTTGGTAGCAGGGTATTGGGGATTGAACCCAGGGCCTGCCTGACCCATGCTAGGCAAGTGCTATACCACTGAGCTATATCCCCAACCCTAGTGTGACCTTTTAAATGCCTCACTTATCACTGAATTAGAAAACAAAGTTCTTAACTGAGAATCAGTAGGTAGGAGATATAGGGTTTTATAATAGGGTAAAATAGATACCATAAACTAACCAGTGCAGACTACTTTAAAATGCAAGACCTTTTCAAAACCTATATACAGTGAAGCTAGCCAGCTAACTGTTGCTTTATTAACAATAACTTATATTTGTTGGGGATTTACCATCTGCTAAAAGAAGTGCTTCAAATACATCATCTCATTTAATGCTCTTCATGAGCCCATGTTAAGCCATTATTATTATCTCCATCTATCAAAATAAAAATGAGGTTAACCTCAAGGCCTCCCATTAAGGAATACACAAGGAAGCCAAAACATTAGTTTTCATTCATTCAAAAAATTTGCTGGAATTTTATTACATGTCAGACAATGCGCTTAGTGTTGAGGATAAAATAATGATCCAAACACTAGAAAATATTTTGTCTTCTTGAATTTTATAGTACATTAGTAGAAAGGCATCAAATCAAATAACTAAACTATAATGTTACAAGTGTGATAAGTGCAAAAGGGAGAGCTGTAACTAAGGTGGTATCTAAGCCTATAACAAGAGGGAACAGTTCCCTGATTACGTGACTTTTCAGCTGAGCTCTAATGAGTGAAAAAAGAATTAATCTATCAACCTGCAAAGAGTTAACCTATCCTTTAGCCATGGATGAACTAAAACTAATATGTGCCATAAATTTTGCTTGGTATCTATGTACATTTTCTTAGCAATGTTCTCAAAGATCTCATAGTGTAGAAGAACTTACATTTTAAACATACAATCTTAATGTGGCACAGAAAGGTTAAGTAACTTGCTCAGGGTTATCAGTCACTCAGGACCTAAATGAGATGGGAACCAGAGTCCATTTCCAAAGCCTGGTGCTCACATTTCTGTCTGGCCTCTCAAAACAGCATACAAGCCATGCGCAGTGGCTCACGCCTATAATCCCAGTGACTTGGGAGGCTGAGTCAGGAGGATCCCAAGTTCAAAGCCAGCCTTAGAAACGGCGAGTCCCTAAGCAATTCAGTGAGATCCTATCTCTAAATAAAATACAAAACAGGGCTGAGGATGTGGCTTAGTGGTTGAGGGCCCCAGAGTTCTATCTCCGGTACACCGCTCCACCCGCCCCCCCCCAAAAAAAAACAGCATACAAAAAACATTGGAACACAGGAAGCTCTAGAAGTCAAAGCTGCCTGGGCCCTTCCACCTCCATCCCTTACTAGTGGCACGAATTTGGACAAGTAACTTAACGCCTTGTTTCATCATCTTCAATACAAGGAGCGTAATGACCATCTTACAGGCTTATTGAGAACATTAAACATGATAATGGATGGAATACAAATAGGGCAGGGAGACACTCATGATTTAAAAGTTTTGAGTAACGTTTTAAAAAAGTAAACAAAGGACAAAATTCATCTTGACGTTTTACTTGACCCAATGCATCCAAAATATCATTTCAACTCGTAATCATAATAATTGCCAGAGATACAGCTCTTGTGGGATACTACCTTTAAAATCCAGTGTATAATTTACATTTAATTCGGGTTGCCACAGTGGCTAGGGGGCCATCGTACTGGACAACGCACCTCCAGGGGCCATCAGTCTGAGGCTCCCAGCAGCCTCCTGGCCTTCCATATTTAGCCAGAGTTCCCCAGAGAAGCGAGAACGTCCAACCGAAGACTGGGGCCCGACTGGAAGCCAGCTTATAAGAATTTAGGGTTCTGGCATCGAAGGCGTTTGGCCAAAGCCCCCGCCAAGACCCAGGCCCCAGGCTTCCTCAAGCCCTGCTCCCCGCCGCCTACTGCTCCTCTCCACTCTCACTAGTCATTACCTCTGTCGTCCTCACTCCTTCCCCCAGCTGCTGGCAAGAGCTGAGAGGTCTGGGCGTCCAGATCTGTGATGCTAACCTCAGCCTGCCAGAGAGTTGCCCTCCCATTCATTTACCTAGTAGTCCTGTAAGCGCCAGGGCTTTTTGAACACAGTTCCCGCGAGAACTCTCACTTCTCACAAAACGTTCCTCTAACAGCGCGAGAAAAGCCAACGCCTAGGAGCGTTTGGCAGAAGCGCCCCGCCCACCCCCCCCTGCAACAACTGCACAGGTGCGAGTGGCGAGCCCTGGGCTGGCGCAGGCGCAGACCTGGCCTCTTGGCGTATCAGTTTTACCTCAGGTGGTTTTCCAGGCTTTCGTCTAGGTGTTTGCTTAAAATTGCTATGTTTGTGGGGCTTGTGGTTTTATGACAGGGCCTTCTGGAGGGACAGTGTCGGTTGGCAGGGATAGGTGGGACTGACCTTGGGGGGCCGTTGTCAGCGTTGTCCACCCACCAACGGACTGCGCGCGTGCCCTCGGAGGACCTTCCCGCAGAATCTCTTGTGGACTTTTCATAGTGGAGGGCCTTCGTCCCAATACTTTTTGGAGACTTTCTTATTTTTATTCTGATAACTCATGACATGCCCTATCAGAGCCCAAGTGAGAAATACTTAAGACACTTAAATCAGAGTCATTCGAGCAGAGAGAAACCAAAGCACATTATACCTCAGATATAGGGCCGGAGAAATATATAATGCGGGAATCCCATTATATACACAGATGGACACAGATGCCTGCATTGAGTCAGAGCCCCAGAACACAAACGGGCTGCAGTAATTCTTCAGAGAAGCAAAATTAATAGGCGATGCCTCTCTGTATCTCCCAATATATAAAACATTATATTATATATTACAGTAGAGAGATTTATAAGATTCATTTAAGAAATTTGTAAGACATGTAAATATAGACAGCTATAGAGATAGATATAGATGAGATATATAAAGAAATTTATTTTGAGGAATTGGTTCATGCAACTGTGGGGGATGGCAAGTCTGAAATATGCAGGGGAGCTCAGCAGGTTGGAAACTCAGACAGGAGTGGATGTTAGAGTCTTGAGTGTGAAATTTGTAGGTCAAGCTGGCAGGCTGGAAGCTCAGGTACTATTTCTGTCATATCACAGAATTCCTTTTCTAAGAGGCCTCAGTTTGGGCTCTTGAGGCCTTCAACTGATTGAATGAGGCCCACCCTCTCCAAAACGGTTAATCTTGACTAAGCTCCCAGTGATGTTATGTATTTATTCCATCTCCAACTACCTTCATAGCTACATCTAGACTAATGGTGCATAAAACAACTAGGCACGGTATCTTAACAAAGTTGACACATGAAATTTAATCGTTTCAACTACCTGGACCCCTCTCTCCTTCCTTCTTTTGGTCTCCTGCTAGAGCCTCCTATTATTCAACAGGAATATCAACTATCAGTCAAGGGTTAAGAAAATCCCCCGATATAATCCAGAAAGGCTAGGATTTTTAGGACATACAGACTCATCCCTTCCTCTCTGCTACCACTGATTCCATCCACCCATACACAGGGAGGAAAATTTTTTTGAAAATAGTGTTTGTTATTGATAACACTTTACATCATTTTTTTCTCGTAGTTTTATATTCCAAATTTTTAAATTTTGTTTTGTTTTGTTTTCAACATCAGGCCCTGTTAAAGCTCTATGGTAGTTACAAATACATAGCTTAAATGGGTGAGATTAGATAATTTACTAGAGTTAAAAAGCCAGAGAGTGGTAGATGGTAAGATTTGTTCCCAGGTCTTCAAGCATTCATTTCCTTGGTGTGTCATCTCCTTCCTATCAAAAAATCATGCACATAATTCTAGGGTATCAACAGAATGAATTGGACTTAACGCCCCTGAGCACATTTGGAATCAGCACATTAGGAATCAGCAGGAATGAGAAATTGCCTCAGAATCCAAAGCTTTAATTCTCTATTTCAACAATGTCTCTTATTAATGAGTAATAAAACATGAAGTAGGTGTTGACATCTGGATTTCATTTGTACAACCTATTATGTTTCTTCACAATAAAGTGGTATATCAGTATGTGATCACTGATAGCAAATGAGGATTTTTTTTGAAGAAGGTGTTCTCCTGATTAGTATGATTATCTGCCACTCTTATCTTAGCTATTTCAGACTTAGCTTGCTTTATTTTTTTTTTCCAGATCATTCCTAAGTCTGGTGCTAAACAGTGGTATATATATATATATATATATATATATATATATATATATATATATATATATATATATTTTTAACAGAAAGTAACTCTTCACATCCAAACTCTGTTACTTGTCTGAATACAGATGCCTACTGTTCCAAGGCTTTATATTTCTCTGCTCGCTTTGTTTTATTTTGAAAGATATGCTATGTTGACTTTATTTCTGTTTGAAAATCCATTAGCTTGTCAACTTCATTTTATGGTAATGGAGAATGGCATTTGATACTTTCTAATTTCTTACTTTCTTCATACAGTGAGCACAGGATGAGCTAAGTGTTTTGCATAGCGATTTCTAGAGTATAAATCAGTTTTATCTCAAACACCTTTAGATCAGGGGTCACCACAGTTATTCTATAAAGAAGGTAAGAGTAAACATTTTAGGTTTTGAAGGCTTTGTGATCTCTTTCACAATGATTATACTCTGTCACTGTAGCAGTCACAGAGCAATAGAAAACAGAGAGGAAAATGTTCATGGCTTCTTCAAAAAAAAAAAAACTTTATATTTAGAAACACTAATTTGAATTTCATATAATTATCCCTTTTAAAAAATTTTAAAAATCATATAAAAAGTAGAAACTATTGCTCTTTCATAATTGCTCTTTCTATTAATTTTGGGTGGACTTGACCCCTCACTGTTTTGCTGACTCATGCTTTTGAAAAATTCCAAAGCACTCCTCTAACAGAGATGCATAGCACATCTATCTCACAATTTCTGAATGCAAACATTAGAGAGGTATAACTATTGTGCAGTTTTCTACGGGGTATTTTCTGAGCTTCCTCAGTCTTCCCAGATGACTGAGAGCACTAAGTATCTCGCTCTCCTTTACATATTCCTTGTGGTTTCATTGTGGATCTGGGTATGTAACTTAGAAGACTGATGAGAGCTTGTGAGCAGAGCTTTTCATCTGCTGTGTGGAATACCCTGAAGTTGGCTTCCACCTCCTACTTACTCTTGAAGAGTTTGGAATCTGGAGACTTCTTGGTCACAACCTTTATTTCTTAAGGAATACAAAAGTTCAACATGAACAGCTATAAGGAAGTTATAAACTTTTTTCGAGGATTTCCAAATAGAAATCCCTAAAGCAGTGGTTCTCAACTTTAGCAACATGATAGTATCACCCAGAGAGACTTTAAAATTCCTAACATTGAAACTGCAAGCCAAGATGATTAAATCGAAATCTTTGAAGGTAGGTTTCAAGCATCAGTAATTTTTAAGACACCAAAGGACAATTGTATATATAAGCTTAGTTGAGAATTCTTTTCTAAAACAAGGGTGCTGTGTTTGAAAGGACAGAATTGTAGCTACCAACACACACAGTGTAGGAGGTATAACAGGTTGCATACATGTGTGAATATACACACACACACACACACACACACAAAGAAAAACTCAAAGACCCAAGGATTTTCATGTTTTATAATGCAGAACAATTTCTCTTGATTTTCCAGTCTTTTATTTAAAAGTTAACATCTTAAGAAATTATTTACATGGCCACTATCATCTCCCCCAGAAATAGTTCCCAAATATACATTTCTGAATCCAGAGAATAAGAAAACATATTATGTTATGTTTATTATCTATCAACTAATGCAAGCAAAGGAAAACCTGGCTTTTGATTTCTTCATGACTCCGTATTAGAACATTTTGAAAGTGAAAATGTGTTAGTAAAATTTATATTTATTGACATAAATTGAAAAGTCATCTAATGTCATGGTTTGGGTGTCACAAAATGGATTGTATTAGTTTGGTTTTTGTTGCCATAGAAAAATACCAAGGCTAGGTAAATTATATAGGAAAAATGTTTAGTTATGTTATAATTTTAGATGCTGGAAGTCTTAGTCTGGGAGGCCCCATCTGTCCAGCCATTAGTGAAGGCCTCTAATTATAACATTACATCTCAGATGGCATCAGGTGGGAACCCATGTACGTGGGGATGAGTCACATGGACTTAAGAAGGCAGAACAGAAAGCAGGAGAGTGAGGAGGGATCAGGCCTACTGTTGAATTACTATTTACTCTAGTGGAACTAATTAATTATTGTGTGACTTGCATTAACCCATTCACGAAGGTAGCAACCCCTTGACCAAAGTACCTTCCAATAGACCCCACCTCTCAAAGGTTCCATATCCTCAAAACTACACTGGGGAAGAATCAAGATTCTTAGCACATGAGCCACTGAGGAATAGATTCTATGCAATTTATTGCACTAGAGAGTAGGGTGGTCAGATCTCCGCTTGAGAAGGAACATTATTCACTCATGAGAAGGATGGATTTAAGGTGGGTAAAGTCAAGGACAAAGCAGAAGTCAGGAGGAAATTATAATTTGTGCACTATGGAGCAGATGAGGAGTATATTAGGAAGCTCCAGGAGAAATGAAGTAGCAAATCAAATTTCAGTGAGACTTGATGAGCAGCTAAATATGAAAAAAAATAGAAATTCCCAAGCCCCTTGGAAAATATATATGTATATTTAAACTTGAAAAATTGAGGCATATAATTTAATCATGTGATGTATACTAGAATGTTCTCTGCAGGCTCTAGTTTTGTTGACAGCAATTGAAAATCTACAAAGAAAGTGCTTCAATAATTCAATCATAAAATTAAGAAACTTGATCCTAAATGAATCAGAATCAATATTCAAACTTATTTTGCAAAATGGTTGGACACTCCAAGCTATGTTAGCAGATTATTATTTAAGATGATTCATTTAGATAGCTTTAAGTTACAAGAAAGTTCACATGAATGTCAAGAATCTGTCTAGAAGATGCCAAGCAATTTGTTGTGCCTCCTCCTGAAACTCACTTTAAATATGAAGTAATGTTTATTATTTGTTATTGTCGTAAGTATATGTCTTAGGTTTTATGTTTTTTTAGATCCCTTGGATCTCCTTTAGATGGTGAGCTTGAGCTTTTGAAGCTGGGTAGTATGAGGATAATTAGAATTGTGGATTTCCCCAAGAGGCAAAATTGGAAGCTTCCAGGTCTTGATAAGCCTCAGGCAGGGGACTGAAGCCTTCACTTCATCCCTACTTCATCCTGGTAGGGAAGGCAGATATCGTTTTTAACCCAGAAAAAAAGGTAAGGGTCTCTACACAAGGAGAGATGCTAGAATACACGGTTCACTGGAGTCCATCCATGTAATACACCACCAAAGTTTCTATTACAAATACAAATTGGTTACATAAGAGAATTAAAATATGTGGCACTATTTATTACTCATGGAAAAAAATTTGTAGAAAAGAACATTTAAATGAAACAATAATATCAGTTTATGTTGATAATTACTCCATGATGAATAAAAAATAATAGTTAAATTTTACATGTCAAATAACATGATGACTTTATGTAAAGCAAGATGTTTTAATGATTTAAAGAAAAATTGTCTATAATTGCAAGTATGATGGAGTTGGGGGATGTACCTCCGTGGTAGAGCACTTGCTGGGTAGGAACATCCCGTATTCTGGGATTCATCTCCAGCACCACACACAAAATGTGAAATTATCAAAACCTACTTTTCTGGGCCCAAAGGAAGCATTTAGGACTCCATTACATTTTTAACATAGTAACAATATGAAACGAACAAAATGCTCTCATAGTATAGCACATTTGAATAATTTTGGGTGTGTTTGATCACTATTACAAAACAATTCAAGATATTCCCTTTAGGCCATTCTCTGTTCCTGGGTTCTGTTAATATCTTATTTCTTTTAAGGTGAGTAGTTCCTTTCCCTGATTTCTGCCAAAGATTTGGTATTGAACTGTGATCTCTCTCTACTGTTAGGAGAGATTTTATTGTTCCCATTGCCTTATGAGTTTAACACGAAGAAAACATCCATTCCTAAAGTACAGTTAGTAATCTGCAGGATCTCTTTGAAAGATCACCACACAATAAACTATGAAATCCAATGGTACTGCTTCATGGTAGGATACATTCTCATTCCAGCCTGGCCCTGCCCACCATCTACTCCCCAGGTTATGAGAACTCTTGTCTTGAAACAGATGTGGGAATTGGGGTCATAATTGTGTACTTGTGGAAAACAAAATGGCTCTGGAAATCAAGAAGCAGAACTCTTACAAATGGAGATGTATCCAGGATTTCTAATGGACAATGTATGCTTTTGGTGAAGAATGAGAGCTCAATAACAATGTACTGTCCCTTCCTCTCTCCTGCACCCCTCTCTTGCACCACTCTCTTGCCTCTAGACCTCCTGGTGCTTTGTTTTTACGGTGATTTGTTTGGATTTCTGTCTCCTCCTGGTTTGTAGACTCTTTGAGGCAGAGGCCATAATTTATTCATCATTCTCCACCTGATGTACAGGTTTCAGTTCTTGGTGTATTGGAAGCAAATAATGAATATGTATGTGCCAGTCCCCATTTTCTTCATCAGAAACAAAACAAAATAAAATGGAGACCTATATCCTACTGCAGCAGAATAGGATCCTCATAAAGAAGTTTACTAAAATCAAAGACATGAAAATACTTTCCAAATGAAAGGCGGCAAGTGAATAAAGGAACAGCAGAGGTCAAACTTAGAGAGCTATAATGATAGGGTTGAAAATCAATGAAACTTTAGCCAAAAAAGGTCCCACAGCTGGAAAGATAAAGGCTCAGTTGCACACAAACATGACAAATTGAAAGCAGGGCCTCATTCATGGGCTTATGACCCGTGCAGTCGTGCAGAAGTCTGGGCCTAGTTTAATCCTCTGCTTTCTCTGTGTTGAAGTTCATAGTATTTGGTGTGTGGGGGGGCGGAGACAGGGGAACTGGGAGTTGAACTCAGGTGCATTCGAACACTGACACACATCCCCAGCTCTATTTTGTATTTATTTAGAGACAAGGTCTCACTAAGTTGCTTAGTGCCTTGATGTTGCTGAGGCTGGCTTTGAACTCTGATCCTCCTGTCTCAGCCTCCTGAGCTCCTGGGATTAGAGGCATGCACCACCATGCCTGGCTTATGATACTTTTTGAATAAGAAAACCCATAATTTCTTTCTGTGTTATAAGGTCATGTGTGTGCTGCTACAAAACTAAGTTTTGAGAGAAATAAAAGTCCCTTAATTTTCCCAAAGTTCAATGCTTAGGATTCTGTGTCATATTAACATCCTGTATATATGCACACATGCATGAATTCACACATGTTATGGATTGAACCCATGGTTTCATTCATGCAAAGTGTGTATTCTAGTTCTGAACTACAACCTTATCCACAATGTAGCAATGTTCTTGATATACTTATCATGTCTACCTTCTGTGTGCTTTCTTTGAAAAGTTAAAAAAAAAAAAACAACCCTGCAAACACAGTTTTTCAGTCCCTTTTATTTGGCCTTTTATCATAATTTTTTAATTTTACAACATCATATATAAATGACTAAATGGTAATCCAATTTAATAAATGTATTTCTAACTTTGTCATTCAGCATTTTCAACAATTCTTTTGTTCTTATTATTTTTCTGCCCCAGTGATAAAGCCTGCTTTTGGAAGCAACTGAGATTTAGAAAAACAATACAGTGGAGAAAATGGGACCTTTTTTTCTAACAGAATTAAAGTTCATTTACTCCCCACATAGTGAGAGTAATATTTGTAAAATAGCAAATAATTTACTTTCCATCAGACACTTACTCAGTATAAATTATTTGATTGTTTTTCAAATGACTTTTATGTCTGTGTCAGTCTCAATGGCATTTTAAAATCAGGTCTCCATAGGTTCCTGTGAGTTCCAAACCTACTTTGATCAGAAACATCTAGGAAATTGCTTTAGCAACTATTTTGTCATGTTTTTTTGAGACCTGGGTTTGTTTTCTTCCAAAGCTGTCAGGAGGCACAGACAGGTTGATTGTTGAGAGCCACAGCCAAAGAGGCCCCAGCAAACTTCCAGCTGCCAGCTGATGATCCAGCTGCCAGCAAACTTCCAGTTGCCGGCTGATGATTGGCTCACAGTGGCCCCAGCAACATCTAGCTGATTGGCTCCTCTGCGGTGATATTCATTGGGCTGTTTCCCTGCCCTTCAGACTGCCAGCTGATGATTGGCTCACAGTGGCCCCAGCAACATCTAGCTGATTGGCTCCTCTGCGGTGATATTCATTGGGCTGTTTCCCTGCCCTTCAGACTGCCAGCTGATGATTGGCTCACAGTGGCCCCAGCAACATCTAGCTGATTGGCTCCTCTGCGGTGATGTTCATTGGGCTGTTTCCCTGCCCTTCAGACTGCCAGCTGATGATTGGCTCACAGCGGCCCCAGCAACATCTAGCTGATTGGCTCCTCCACGGAGCTGCTCATTGGGTGACTTCTTTGGCTCTGCCCACGCAACCCAGCCAATCGGCCTCAAGAGAGGTGGATTGTGGGAGGTTGAGAGGCTGGTGTGGGGGAGAGAGGCTTGTGGAAGCCGGTAGTGGCAGTTGGTCTCTGAGGGTTTTTCCCTGGAGCTGTTTTGTTTGGCGTTTGTAGTTCTAAAAATAAAGTTAGTTTCTTTTTGACAAGTGGCTCCTGATTTGTGCCAAGCCAGACTTCGGCAGTTGATAAATAGAAATATCATGACAACTGCCTATTCACTGAAAGAAATGTATTCTGTGTGCCTTAGCTGTAGCATACATCCTCTGTAACATTTCACACGCTGGCCACAGAGAAGGGAGCCACTTTTTGTTTTAAGAAATAGAATGCCAATCAAAGTCCAACCAGTTTTTTTGGGAAGTTGATCCTCTTGTTTTCAAATTTGGTGTTATAATTTACTGGTAATTCTCAGGTCAGATTAAAACAATTTCTGGATGGTAGCATAAAATTATAGCAAAATGGGAACAGTCCAATAGATTGTTCAAAGACATTGAAGAACTAATCATTTCTAAGGTATATCAGGCAGATGACTTCCTGTACAAATGTAGTTATATTATCAGTATTGTATTCTAACACCAATTGCACATATACCATTTCAAAGATCTGATATTTCTTTAAAATAATCTGGAAGATCCAATTGGCAGAGTGTGTATCAGTTATATTTCAAAAAGAATCATTCTGCAGGGAGCATATTAGTTGATTCTTGATTCCAACCTCATCATTATACTAAGCAATCTACAGAAATATTCATTGAGTTCTTGCTGTGCACCAAGGGTTATGTTATACTCTCTGTATTTATTATTTCATTTAATTCTCACAAACTTCCTGAGAAATGAATGCTATTTCCATACCAATTTTATAAGTAAAGGGTTCTTATTTAGAAATAAAAAGAATCTTTCTCTCCAGCACTAACAATAACAACAACAACAAGCATGAAATGATAATGCTTACTGATTTCTCTTGCTTAGATACTTTGCCTATGGCCAATTTCAAGCAATCTACATGATGTTACTGAATGTAGGATGGGTAAGTGGTGTCCACATTCATCTCCTGCAAGCTGTTATCATCAGCTCCAGCACAGGACTAGCTATGTAGTTATCAATCACACAACATTTCACTTTCCTGCTAATAATATTGGAGCTGGGTCCTATAAACATTTCTCCTTTCCTATTTAACTCTGTTAGTCTTTGGTGACAGACAGCATTAGAAGGACAGACAAGGATAGGAGGATTGGTCTTTATTCCCTGGTACTCATATGGAAGCCAGTAAATTGACAAGCAAAAGATTAGCAGCTCTGGCAGAAAGTCCTCTGCCTGTTGGTGAATAGTTCCTAAGAACCAGCTCTGACCCATGCCTTTAGTCTTCAAAATTCTCAGTTCTTTTTTTTGTTTCGTAGCTTACACACATTTTCTGTTTCCTGCATTTGCAATTTTTGATCTTCTTAGTTTCTTCTTTACCCTCTTATAATAATAAGCCATATAGTAAATTCATCACATCATCACATCATTTATATTACTAACGTGGTTTCTGTTTCCTCTCTGGACATTGATTGACATATGACCTTCATAAAATAACCAAAGATATAAATTAAAACAGGATGCTAACCTCTGACCTTTGATCACAAGTGTCTTAACATCCTATCCAAGGATGAAATGAAGCCATTTTTTGTGCTTTGCCTCATTGCTCATAGAATGAAAGATTAGTTCAAATCTGAAATTAATAATAAAATAAAAATAACAATAATAATCTTACATTGCTTATTTCATATGAGAAAGGTGTCAAGATCTTTGCTGTGGGGAAAAAAATCATCCTCAATCTTCTCCTTTGAAGTAGACAGTCATTTTAAAGTTAAAGAATACAAAGCCAAGGTATGTGCCCCTAACAGACAACAGAGATGGACCTCTAGGTCAGTACTTTACAATTTATTCCCTTGATAATTGCATTTCACTGCCTTATCAAAACATCTTTTGCTATAATTTTATTCTTTGTTTTCAAAATTTGGGGTTGAGCCCAAAGGCGCTCTATCACTGTGCGATATCCTCAGCACTTTTTTTTACTTTAATTTGGGACAAGGTCTTACTAAGCTGAAGAGACTGGTCTTGAACTTGTGATCTTCCTGCCTTGGTCTTCAAAGTAGCTGGGATTACAGGCGTGCATAACTGTGCCCTACTCACTACTGTCTGTAAGATCTTCATTTCAAAGAAATAAATGTCTGCTAGAAAAAGGAAATAACTAGATGATAAATTCATAACATTATGATTTGTTCCAAAATTATTTTATGTCCTTACATTAGATGTTCAGAATATTCTGGAATAAAAAAAATGCAGATAGTTTTTCAGTCACTTTTTCCACTTGAAAAAAAATGACTTGGAAACTAGAAAACTTGCTACATTTGGTGAACACTGGAATTTTCCCAGCTAATGCTAAGAATAAAAGAGCTGCCAAATTCTTTAATTATCCTTAATATTCAATTCTCAAGTATAATGAATTCCACTTTCACACATATCTGAGAAAATTACATGGGAAAGTTAATATATTGCCTTTCACTAGGTTTCAGTGAATACCTCAATGTGAGAGCAGGATTGTCTGAAATCATTGGCAGACTCACATTTATTCTCACAGCATTTGGATCAGATGTCAACCTTGCTCACATCCACCGCTCTGATTCTTTCATACCATAAATTAAATAGACGGGCTTCTAATGGCACTATATATTTACAGTATGATCCTGTTTTTAGATCATGGAAATCCTCGTATGCCTTATAAAACATGTCATCTACTTCACCATATTTTCCAAAATTCTTGCATTTAAGCAGAGGCACATGACTCTGACAGTGGCAAACAGAGTGATTTATTTAGTTTCCAAAACGAAGCACTGAGGCAAGGTGGCAAACACCTATAATCCTAGTGGCTCAGGAGGCTGAAGCAGGAGAATTGCAAGTTCAAAGCCAGCTCAGTTAACTTAGTGAGGATCTATACAACTCAGGGAGACCTTGTCTTTGCATAAAATATAAATAAGGTCTAGGGATGTTGCTCAGTGGTTAATCTGGGTATAGCTACCAGTACCAAAAAAAAAAAAAAAAAAAAGAACCCAGCAGTTTTCTTCCCCATGGTGCCATCAAAGTGTGTGCTCTTGGTACAGATACCACAGGGCTTCTCAGCCTTCATGCTATTGATATTGTGAGCTAGGAAAATCTGATTGGGGGTGGAGCAGGATGGTTTTGCCTATTGTAGGATGTTCAGGAGCATCTCTGACCAGTACCCTCTATAACCCTCTAACATTTTCTCCAGTTGTGACAATAAGGAAATATATTCTAACATTGCCAAACATTCTCTGGGGGACAATTGCCCCAATGTGAGTTACCCTAAACTACAAGATGGGGCTTCTATCCACCTGGTTCTCTGAGAGACTAAGTGGAGTGAAATTCCTCAATCATCTGTAATTTGTAACATTATTCAAAGTAAAACACCCACACATATATACATACATTCAAGTAAATAAGAAAAACAAAAATAGGAAAGTAAAAATTTTGTTAAGCCAATGCAATTTAGGAGTTGTTTCTAAATGCTATAGAACATATGCTAATTAAGGCATATTCTGTACATTTTTTTTCCATTCATTGATGTCCATGGCTTTAATTGATCCTTAATGATTGACTTTTTATATTTTATACACAATTTTTTCTCTAACATCTATGAGCATTATCCATCTTCCAGATTGACATCACCCATTAGTGATTATAAAAACCATGAACTAATGTATATTCTCTTGTGATGTAAGCTAACTTAGAAAACTAGGGATCATCTTATCATCTTTCTTTGCCTCATCTGTCAATAATTCCCATGACTTTTCCTTCAAAAGTATAACAAAATTCTCCTTCTCTTCTCTCTACTTCCTACTAACCAAGAATTATTGTATCTGGTCTGGATTAGCACACAACATTGTCACTTCCTAAATCATTCATGTGATATGTTTTCCACAAAACAGATAGAACAATTGATTAAAAATGAAAATCTGTCTACAACATTTCTAACTATAACTCTTAAATATTTTTAATTTTTTTAGGCTAAAGATCAAAATGCATGACTTCTGGGGAGTGCTCTGACTCTATAGGCTTATCCCTCATCTTTTCCCCTAGAAGTCTCTAATAGTCACCTTGAAGACTACTTTTCTATCCTCAAATTTGCTAAGCCTTTTGTCATTTGAGGTCACTGTGCAGGTCTTTTCCAATACCAGGAGTGCCCTTAGCCCAACACAGCTTTCTAACCAGCCCCTAAACATTCCTCAGATTACAGTGCCAAGGTTACCTCTTCAGGCGAATCTTCTCTGAAATTCTCACCTTTAATGGTTAACACTACTGATCAATGACTCCTCTCAAAACTGGATAATTTTCATCAAAAGTAATTATATCACTGAAGTTATTCATCAACACCTGCTTATCACTAGATTATAGACTCTCCAAGGAAGGAAACCCCTCTCATTAGCCATTTCTTTGACTTCCTGACACATTATACCTGAAATCTAGGTATACTGCCTAGATTACAATAGTCTCTGTCATTTTTTGATGGGAGCAAGTAAGTAACTTAGTTCATTATGGTAACAAGCAAAATTTTATTCTGTAAAGGCAGGAAAAAATCTGAGATTTCAATCCATGTTTCCTCACTTCTGTCACCCATAGGAAAAAGTAAGATTTTCAGCATTAAAGGAATTTCAGTTATTGAATGTTATGTAGTATATTCAGCTGATGTTTGCTACAAAGACAAAATTTAACAGAATTTTTGAAAAACCATTTATGTAAAATCCTAAAGAACATACTTATAGATAACAAACCATAATTCTGCATTAATATGTTATATACTTTCAGTTTTGTCAGCCCATGTTTCTTTGAATTTTCAGTTTTATTTGTGTGGGTGGATGGGCAGGTGTGTGGCATCATGTGCACATCAGCATTGGTACAAACAATACATCCATGCTGAGTAACTATGCATATCTAACACTAGCAAGGCACTTAACACCAAATTAATTTCCTGCCAAAGCCCCTGCATCTGTGTTTTGATTACTAAAATTCTAAATTTAGTAGAAAATATAAGAACATTTTCTTATTATCATTGCATTAGTATTTCCAGGGCAAACAAGAATAACAACTAAAATGGTTATTAGGGAAATGGCATTTCAGTGTGAATTTATGCTTACCAAATATAAGTGTCTTATTCCGATGGCATTCATGTGATTGGCTCTATTTTGGGGACAAGCATTCCAAGATATAAATGTTCCCTTCAAACACAAATATACAGCAATAGCTTCCACTTAGAATCAGTCTTTTTGTCTTCAACTAGACTACAAATTTCTTAGAATTTAACATTCAGGCATTTTTATGAAACATGCTATTCTCATATAGATGTTTATCTTAAATATGCATGAATGAAGATATTTATGGTTAACACTACTGATCTCAACAGACCTCCCAAGACGCTTTCTGGCCACCTCTTGGTCCAGAATAGGTATGCCCTCCACCTGGCCATCCACACTAATGAGCTGGGTCACTAATGCTCCTTTTTTATTGAGGCCCTCCTTTTTCAGCCCAATAATTAATTTATGTATTGATTTCAAGTAAGACTTTCACCAAGACTGATAACAAGGTTGCTTGTAAATGAATTCTTCTCTTAACTCTGCAAAAATTAATTTTGATCTTTTAATGAAGGATTAGAGAATTTCCAAATGCTTTTGAAATGTGAGGGAAAACATACATAAATACAGGCATTCAAGATGCTTGTGTTTTTTAGAAGTATCTTTTTTATTAGTACTATATGACTTTCTGATCTTGTATTATCTCCACAGAAGGCAGAATTGTATCATGAGAGGTAATGCACTTCTTATTCTGTTTCTATCTTGCATTTTTAATGCTTTGCCTCTGCATCATCAGATTCTGATACTACTGTATCTTGTTGAAGTAGATTAGCAACCTTGAGTGCCTCTTACTAAGCACACCTAGAGTTGAAAGGGTATTGATCTCAAAGCAATTCCATTAAGTCAGTATGCAAGTTAAACCTGAATTTAGATGTTCTTATTTAAAAAAATCAATTTTGTTCTGAATGCAAAACAGAACAAAAATATCTATATTCTATGTTATTATAAACTAAACATACACACACAATACCCAGAGCCTAAATACATATGATTTTCCCCCAAATTAATTGATACTCATTATTTAGGTTTTGGCTCTAATGTCACATTTCAAGGAACCATCTCAGATGTACCAATGAAAAGACAAAAGTAAGGTAAGATTGTCTGCATGCCTGCCTGCCTCCCTCCCTCTCTCCCTTGCTTCATTCCTCCTTCCCTTCTTCTCTTTTACTCTCTCCCTTTCTCATTCTAACTTTAGCCTTTTTCATTCATAGTGTCACCGATGCTGTCATTCCTAGCAAATGATCTCAGTGTGTACATTTGTTTATACATTTATTTTTATTAATCCTTTCACATGAACATTTCATGAATGCTCTCTTTCTTTAACCTGCTCCCTGTGAGCAGGTATTATATGCGTTTCCTCCCCCATTGTATTCTCACAGCCAAAGAGAGGGCCAGGCATGCCATAATATTTGATTGAAAGGTTTCAATAGATGACAGAATAATGGAAGCATCCGATTTTCAGCAGAAGATAATTTGTCATCTCAGTGCTCCTTGAATTAGAATGAGTTGGGACTAGTTTAAGTTCTGCTTTAATTTTTTCCTTCATAAAAACCCTACAGGTGACCCTTGCTATGTAAGAGAACAGTGTTGACAGCTACATGAAACAAAGCAAAACAAAACAGAAACAACACAATCATAAAAATACTCCCTCTGCACATTGCTAACAGTAACAGGCTGCTAATCCAATTAGCATGCATGCAGTTGTGGTTTATAAGGAGCTCTTAAATGAAAAACTTATTTGAAGGGTAGAATCTAAAAGATAAGATGGAGAAAATCACTATTTTATTAGCATGAGAGTAACTGGGTATGCAGTGTCACTTTTGTTGTTTGCTTTCTTTTTTGTCTGCCTCCTAAACACTGGCATACCTGTGCCTTTGTTTTTGTTGTTGTTTTTTGCTCCTCCTCCTCCTCCTCCTCCTCCTCCTCCTCCTCCTCCTCCTCCTCCTCCTCCTCCTCCTCCTCCTCTTCTTCTTCTTCTTCTTCTTCTTCTTCTTCTTCTTCTTCTTCTTCTTCTTCTTCTTCTTCTTCAGTAACCTTCAAGGGTATTTCTTTGACTGGAAACTAAATTACCTCTGTGAAACTGACTTCTGCTTATCATTAGAACTTGTTGACTAACATGTCTCTTTTTTAGCAAAAATATACATAGTTTTAAGACACTGATACCTTCAGTCTAGTCGTGGGTTTCCCCCCTTAAAAAGGAAGGATATAGATGACCCCAAACGTTTCTTCAAGCACTGATATTCTGTGAAATAGCTTTATGAAATAAGACAGAAACCCATGTGTAAGAGTTTGCAATAAAACGGCATTATATATTAGAACAGCCTAAGTGTATTCAACAAGTATCTATTGAAAACCTACGGATGCTACGCATGGTGCTAGGCATAATTAGCAACCAGCAAAGGAGGGAATGCAGAAGAGGAAATAAAAAAGTTTGCAGGGATTAAATAATTTCATTGTGGTCAAAGAGTTTCTGTTGGGGTTGGCAAAGATACTAACCACTTTGTTCAAATACCAAGTCTTCTTTAATGATCAATTCCAGTCCTGTTTTCTCTGAGAAATCCATTGACCCCATGGTCTCTCATTACCAAGAAGCCTGGTTGTCTTTATAAATGGCAATGGATTCATTATTTCTGCTGTTTCTGAGAATTCAAGGATTTAAGCACTGCCTTTTTTCTTTTAAATTAAAATATTTTTTAGCCCTATATACTATGTTTATCTTTGAGTTAGCAGAGTAGGGAAAAGGAGAAGAAATATACAAACAAACAACTAAACAACTCTGTAAAGTTTTAGATGTGATACTGATTTAGAACCCTGTGACCATCCTCAAATAAACTTTACCTCCTATGTGAGTTTTTCCGTGACATATTTGTAACAAGCTCAAATGCACAATGAGATATGCTTTGAGGGTTCTTGAAAGGGGTGTAAGTAAGAGGAGTGGGTAGGATATATAGTTCATGCTGGACTCCTAGGTGGAGATAACTAGAAACTAAAACATTACTTCCCAGTGCAAAAGTGGATTCGTCTTTATTTATCGTTCAACTTTGAGCCAAATGTGTTTAAGAAGTCTTGGAATAGAAAACTTTCAAAAGGAAGTTGCTGGTTTTAGAAAGGATGGAGATAGAAAAGTGAGAAAGAAGCAAAAGGGATAAAAGACATGTATAAAGAGCTGGCAGGATCTGCAGTGCTTCAACCATGAGACCTGGTAATCCCCCAAGAGGCCCATTCCCCAGGAGTTGCTTGGGCAATGGCAGGAGCAACACAGAGATAGCAAGATGGGTGGCTCAAGTAAGGGAAAGGCTGGAGGTTCAGCCTTGTCTTCTTACAAGTATGAGATGGGAATCTGTGGACAGGAGAAAAAGCTGCTCAAGTGGTCGCTGACATGTTGGTTGAAATTAGAGGGACTGGAGCGACACCCTCAGTCCTGGGAAGGGAACACCACTCATCTCCAGGGGCGGTTTTAAGAAGGCCCCAGAGGTGGAAAGTCAGGGAGTGATGTGGGAGACTATTGCCTTGGCGTTGACTTTGCAGAGAAATCTAAAAAATGAAAGCCACTATTCAATTTTTTTTCCATTCCACTGAATATTCCTACAGGTAATATTTGAACATCTCATACAGTTATCATCCAAATAGCGATAGAATTCAAGGCCCACATATGCGTACCTTTAATTCTGTTGAATTCATGTGGGTCTGATTTTCGTAAAATTGTCTCCATTTAATTCAATCCTGAGCACTGCCTGGCCCTTGAGGAGAAAAGAATACAATATATCACTTTATGACCATGAGGCATAAAAACCTAGAGCCTGTTTTTCAAGATCCCACGTTCATTATCCTCTGGGGGAAAAAACTGAGGTTTTTATTGCCAAATTCCCCATCTTCCCTAGAGAAATGAAGAGTGCATGCCTTTTGAACTTAAATTTGTGACCATATGAATCTGGCCAGGTATTATGTATCAGGTATTTGTTCAATAATTTATGTATTTATTCAACTGCATGTTAGATGTATAAAGACAGAAGAACTAATCCAGAAATTTACCCAGTTTCAAATCCCTCCCACCTCCTACCTCCCACCAAATTTATATCTTTTTTTTTTAGTGCCACACAAAATCCTTCTTTAGGAAGTAAGTCAGTTAATTAGCTTACTAACCTCTACTTTGAAAGTAAAATTATCTCATTATGCCAGCCATAAGATGCTCCAATAAATTCGCCAACGAGACGTTATAAAGTAACACTGCTGGTGTTTTCTGTGTATAAACACAGAAGTTATTGACCTTTCCAACTGAACATTTTTAAAATTCTGGAAAATTTCTTCATATAAAATGGGTTTCTGTCTACATACTATTACTTCCTATTCTTTGAATGAAATTTGTACCAGCTAAATTAAGCTATCTATAAGGCAAATATTGTTCACACACTTCAATGATATATTTCATTTTTTAATATTTATGTATAAATATGTATATTAGATATGAGGGAATATTTTAGTACAGAGTTATGTGTAGGTCTATTTTACTTTTATGCATGAGAGCATTTAAAGTAAGCTCATTAACTCCCCAGAAGAGAATTAATTGCAAGAGCATTTAGAAAATAGTAGAAAGGAGATTCTGTATAAGCATATAGAGGGTTAATTTCTCGTGAATATGCTTTTATTCAAGTTAATAGAGGCTACATGGATGTGTCAATAATACAATTTGACTCAATGTTTCCTCAAGTATAAGGTTACATTTTGCACATTTCAATTATAATAAAAACATGAAAATTGCCAACAAATAAGACCTATTAGGTTCTCTAACTTTTTCTTGGAATAATGTAAAATCATTTATATTTTGTCCCCATAAGGATTTTCTTAAGTAAACTCTTTTATTCAAAAGTTACAATATAAGGAAAAGTGTCTTGGGGACAATATTGTGAAACCCACAGGCTTTTTTTTTTCTTTCTTGAAATCCAGTCTAAGTTTCAGATTTTTACTTTTCAAACCACTCCTAACTATTATCTTCTGCCACTCATTTTACAATACCTTATGTCTGAAGAGGGTTAATGGTCCAGAGAGGCACAGTAGCTATGAAAATTTTAAGCATCAATTTGCTTACCAGAGACAATAATGCTCTGTGATTTGCATAAAATGGTTCTATCCCTCCGAACAACATTCCCATCTGCTTTTGTAAAGATGAAGAAACCGGGGTTCAGGAGCTCAGAAGTTATCATGCTATTGAACAACAGCAAAAAGAAAGCAAAGATCAAAGAAGTGGCATAGCCAAAACCTCTCCAGAACTACTCAACTTTCTGCAGAGCTCTTCCATGATGCGTCTCCTGGAAACTACAAGTGAGGTTTTGCCACAGAGGTACTGAAGATAGAAATAAAACCCCACAACACCTCAAGTCATAGTTTCACTATAGAAGCTATAAACAAAAAATCACCTTGTGCTGTCTTCTACGGTGGTAAATCAAGCAAGAGGGTCCAGGTGTACCTTTATGCAAACAGTTCTCAAATGGATTTATTGTGAAGTTATCAAAACATATGCCTCCTAGATACAAGTTCCAAACACCCAGATTTACAGTTAGATAAAAGACTACCCTTTTAAAAAGTGAATTTTCCTTTTCAAGACCAACCATGGTTTTATTTTTATTTTATTAAGTTTATTGTTAATTTTTAACATGCACATAAACACACAGAAGGACACATGTATGTATTTATTCTATGTAATAAAATTATCCACAGTTTATGTAATTCGATAAAACAAACTTCTTTTCTTGACCTTTTTGCCAGATCCCTACAGGCTACTTATGTTCAGCTATCACACATTTTCCCACATATTGCTTCAGCCACAGGTCTTTCTTGCTGAATGTGTTATTAGTTACCTTTCCTGCAATTTGAACTCACTATATTCTTTGCCCAGAATACAACTCCTCCCATCTCTGCACATGGCTATCTCCTTCTCAGCCTAAACAATGTCTACTTGGAGAGGTTTTCCCTGATGGTCTAAATCAGTTTCTTGGAGGTCAACTTGTAGAATAACCTACCATCTCTGTCTGTCTGTCTTTGCCCCCATTCCTAAACAAACTAGGACAGTGAGTCAATATAGATTTATTAAGGACATACTCCCCAAATATTCTGAGTGGATTGTTGGAAAATCAGGAAATGGAAGGAGAAGATGCCTGGTGAGTAAACTCTAGTAAAGGTAACTTAAACCTGATCATATAGGGGAACTGTGGAGTATATATTAGATTCTGAGCATTTTCCCCCCAATGGAGGCAAGGGATTTTAGTTTCTATAATGTCATATATTTCCATAATCCCACACTTGACCATCAGTGTCAAATAGGTCTTCTGGTGTTGAAAGTGAAAGGTTAATTTCAGGGAGTTCCTCCTTTCTGGGAATGGAGGCACAGCATTTCCTTTAACCTGAAGGTCAAATAGTCAAGGTTTGGTTCATTAGAAGGCCAAGGGCATTGAAACTTATGGGGGACACATCAGCAACCTTGTTTCCCATTCCCCTTTACTGGTACAACATACTATATTCTTTACTTTTGTTGAGATGCCTGTCAATACGTAGCATGATCTCATGTGTGTATAGAAGTCTAAATCTAAATCTATATCTGTATCATATCCATATTTATTTCCATATCTGTACCATTTCTATATCTGTGTGTATATTACCTTTCTCTTTCCAACAGCATTTATCTCCAAGAAAAAATTAACCCTATCTTATTCACCATCCAATAAATACTGAAAAAATCCATAAATTAAACCATAATATTTCAGCAAAATAAGAAAAAATAAGCCCGTTTCAGTGATTCAGTTGCTTTATCTCGTAATTCCATTTTTTCATTTATTTTTATTTTGCTTTCTTTTTTCTGTGTTTTCATTACAAAAAGATTTAGTGTCTTCTCTGCTATTCTTCAAGACTCTCTTTCTTGTTGTTAATCATTTTTAAAATATTTTTTCCCTTTAAAAATATTTTCACTCTCTGAGTTAGCAGAATTTAATCCTTAAAAGCATGAGTTCTGGAGCATAATGGGGCGTATGAGTGAGATTCTTCAGTACATAAGCTCTGAACCAAGCAGGGATGAACAGTTTTAGAACATAATCAACTCTCATTAGGGGTCTGACTTTGGACAAACTATACTCCATTGTAAAATTGGGGATATAGCATCCATTTCATGAAGTTATGATGGACATTAAATAAATTAGTATCTATATAACCAAATAGTGCCTACTATGTGGAAAACACTTAAGAAATACCTCATATTACTAATTGTTAATAAAATGCATTCCATATTTTATGTATTGAGACTGTCATTTTGCATAAGTTATAATTTTTTTTCCTAACAACTTTCAGAAAGGATCCACGGTAGATTGTAGTCTGTTATTTTGAAGTTTCAGTTTCAGTTATCTTAATAATTTACTTTGATGAAATCAATTTTTTTCAATAAGCATTAGAGTAAATTTCTCATGTAAAATACACACACACAAACATACCCAGAGGCAGGCACATGTACACTCATGCATTTAAGACACCATATAAAACGTCTATGTATAGTTGACCAACCTCTTGGGAGAATCTTGGCCAGAATTCATTGAAATCATTGTAGGGTCTTCAATGCATAGGTAAACAGAGTGATTGATGTGACATTGTCTTCTCATTATCATAGCAAGTTTTTTTTTTAAAGCACTTAACAGTTCCCTGGGTGGTTTCTACAGTTAAGGTGGTTTTATTTGTAATCTCAGAAATGCATTACTATACAGACTTAAAAGTGCTTTAGTGAATTCTAATGATTGGTGGACATTTTTATCACTATTTATAATACATTCTTACAAATTATTTTCATTTTTCATTTCATGAAATAGATAGTCACTTAATGCATAAATAATACTTTTAATTATTTCTAATACTATTTGGAATTGATTATCAAGTAAGCAGACTTATTAGCATATCAACTTTACTGGCACAGTGAGAATATATGTATGTATGTGCATATATATTTGTTTTGTCTTTTTTTTTCCAGTACCAGGAATTGAACCCAAAGTAGCTAAACCACTGAGCCATATCCCAAGCCCTTATCTATTTTTTGAGACAGGTTCTCACTAAGGTGCTTAGGGTCTTGCTAAATTTCTAGAGTTGACTTTGAACTCACAATTCTCTTGCCTTACTCTCCCAAGCTGCTAGGATCAGAGGTGTGTGGCATTTTTTAAAGAAAACAAAACAACAGAGAGTGACAAGTAGAAACAGTTGTTTAGATAAAGCAGAGCAGTGTCTGTATTTTTGCAATGCAACCTTAAAAAGGAGAAAGGAATGATGGAAAATCATTTGGATATCATATACAATTTTTCCCCTGGGTATCAGAGATTTAACTCAGGGGCACTGAATCACTGAGCCACATCCCCAGTCCTATTTTGTATTTTATTTAGAGACAGGGTCTCACTGAGTTTGCTTATCACCTTGCTTTTGCTGAGGCTGGCTTTGAATTTTTTATCCTCCTGCCTCAGCCTCCAGAGCAACTGGATTACAGTCATGCATCATTGCACCTGGCCATACTTTTGAAGACATGTTTATTTCAATATACACATAACATTTGAAAAGCTGCATACATAGTGAGTCTGGACATAGAACCCACCCCATCTCTAACTTTCTCAGCTTAACAAATTGTCACCTGTCCACATCTCAATTTCCTCACTGATAAAATGGAGATAAGAATAGCACTTAATTTAAAGAATTTTATAAATGATAACAATGGGTGAATTTTTTGAAACCACTGAAATGGTTTGGCAGAGCATTTAGCACACAGATGTACAAAAAGTACATTTAAGATTAAACTATTATTATTAATATTAGCAAATCATAATACTCTGGAATTTATTTTATTCAGTCGTGGTGTGAGACAGATGAACTGTGAAATAGTCCTAAATACGTAATTCTAATAAAACAAATTTCCTCCTGCCAATTTAATAGTATATATGTTTTTTTGGTGCTTATTCACAGAATAAAGTACATTTATAAAAATAAAAAGTAAGACAAAGAATCATAGAATTTTGGGATTTAACCTTGATTTTACATTGTTAATTTTATGCCCTTAAGAAACACAGCCAATCTATGGTCTATCTGTCTTCCATCCAAAAGAGATAGTGATATCTTCATGAAAGAATGGCTTTAAGATTTAAATGAGATAACACCATAATAATGGGAATTCTTGGCAAAACCCATGGAAAAAGTTTTAAGTATAATTCTCATGATCAATTAAGATATAATTATATTTTTAATTTTTAAATTTATTTTATATTCCTGTTATGCCATTATTTCTCTAGGACATTCATCTTTTTTAGTTAGCATTCACAAAATGTTTAAATTTTTGCATCTAATGATTTCATCTTCTGTGTTATTATCCTTACCTAATGTTTCATAGTAAGGCTGACAAATAATACTCATTCCATGCATCCACATCAACCAATTGGCAGTGGCTGCCTGGAAACACTGTGACGCTATGGAATCTGAAGTCCCACATGGAAGAGAGTTTAATGAGTCATCACACACTCCATGCCAATGGGGGAATCTGAATTTATTGACATTAGAATGCAAATATGACTTGGCTGTAAATAGAGATGAAAGGCAGAAATACCAGGAGGGATTGAGTTCAGAGAGTTGTATAACAAGGAGAACTCATGTTCAATGCATTATTTTCTATGTAGGATTTGAAATGGGACTAATCAAGAATAAGATGGAGACATCCAGAAAACAAGGCCCCAACACTGCCAAATTTTCATTTCTGCCTTTCTTTCTCAGACCTAGGAATATGAACAAACCACTTATTAAAAAGAAATGAAAAAAAAAAACTACATGTCTGATGATTTCTATAGGACATGACTCTGGACTTTCCCATAAAGACATTGTACTGCCAAATTGAATTTTAATTAATTCCTTTTTGGCATTCCTTATACTGAATTTCTTAGAATAAGATGGAAAACAGTTTAATATTCATCTACAAATAAATTAAAATAATATCTCAGAGAAATTCCTGTTTTTTTATGCTGAAATTCATTTGATAATGATTTAGGCTCAAACTTAAATGGTGGTATTTAAGAGCCTGGTAAATACATCCCAACAAATGTGTCTATAAACCAATTATATCTTTATGCCTCATTGATCAGCATGTGCAGAGCTGGTGTAAAAAAATGTGTGCAGCTAATCTGTATGTTGTAACTTTAAATCCTTTTCTAAAGAGCCTTGTATAAACAGGGATTGTGCCTTTTCAGAACACATTTCAATTTAAATCCCCACATAGTTTAAATAATGACGTTCTTATCCTCTGCATTGCCCACCACTTCTTCATATCCCTGCTACCCTGGAACCTTCAATTTTTAGTATTGATGGAGTTATGATAACACTCACTTTCAGGGATTAGATAATCTCTTTGTTCAAAATCAAACTAGGAAAACAGAGAAAATGCTGTCATTCAAACAATGACTCCTGGAACAGGAGGTAGAGAAAACACACTTTAGCACCAGGAGACATCGAAGTGACCAATGGAAGCCATGTAACAGGACCAGAAGGTCTGAGAAGCCAGGTTTAGACAGAACAGTCCTAAATTAAAGCCCAGTTATGATTGAAAGGCTGAGGTTTGGGATCTTTATATATATATATATATATATATATATATATATATATATATATATATGACAGTGAAATGCATTATAATTCTTATTACATATTTAGAGCACAATTTACATATCTCTTGTTGTAAACAGTATATTCACACCAATTTGTCTCTTCATATCTGTACTTTGGATAATAATGATGATGGTGGAATGTGATGGGGATCCCTTTATAAAATGCTTCAGACAAAAGGTATTTTGCATTTCAGATTGTTTTTTTTAAAATTTTGAAATATTTGAATACACAAAATTAGGTGTCCTGGAATGAGACCCAAGTCTAAAAAGGAATTGTATTCGTGTTTCTTATACACATAGCCTACAGGTAATTTTATATATTTTAAATAATTTTGTACATGAAACAAAAGTTTCATGATGTGAAATTCTTAACTAGTGGCATCATGTCAGCACATAAAATATTTTGCATTCTGAACCATTTTGAATTTCTAATGAGGGATTAGGAATGTGCAAACTGTATGGATGTTTTTTTATAGTATTGATGGAGAATGTTTTCAGATGTTCGGGTTGGGTCATGCTTAATGTGTGAGATATTGTTATATGTTATACATTATCTATGTTACTGAAATTAATAAATCTTCAAGAAAACTACCAGAAAGTTTGTGAAATGAATATTACCACCTTATTTACAATGAAGCTTAGATTCATAAAAGGTATGAAGTTCTGGTGGGATCCCAGGTAAAGGAGGTTCTGGAATGCACCCTGAGCCAGAATGTCATTGAAATTCCCCTGGTGCACAATTGTCAAAAAATTTGTCCCCCCACTTCTTCCTTTGAGCGTTTGGCTCACAATCATGAAGATGTAAATTCCTGATATCCAATGGCACTAATGGGAACCTCTTCTACCATTGATCAGGTTAGGTTGGACTACATTAATTGTCAGCTCTAAATATGGTGGCAAATGAGAGGAAAGGAAAACAAGAGAGAAACAGATGCTTGGAAATTCAAAATGGTAATCAAAATGAGGCTTCTGGATAGCTACAAATAATTTACCCAAGATGAAACTAATTACAATTTTTTAGATGAAGTTATACTTAAAAACTTTCAAGTTGTATCCACTTCATGTCATCAAACTGTTTCTTTGTTTTCCAACCATAGTTAAGGTTTAATAGTTCATTCTATTATCATAAGCCCAACATAATCTACAAGGGTACAGGTGAGATAGGTGTAGCTTTAGCTTTTTGCCATATTCTGTGATAAATCTGTGAATTTGAGATCACTTAACCACCTCTAAGCATCTATTCTCTCATCCATAAAATATGGCTAATAATAGTATTTTTTCAACAATATTATTGATGAGTGGTGGAAGAGACCATGTATGTAAAGAAAGCATTGACCATTGTGCCTAGTAAATGATGTCCCTCCAGTATCAGTGAAACCATTTGGATGGCAAAAAAAAAAACAGGAAACTTTTTCATGGGAAAACCCTGGATCAATTAGTGGATTCAAAGTAAGCATTGATTTGGACTGAAAATCAATATTTTATAGCAAAACCTCAGAATATTTTATTTGTTTTGGTGCTTAACCTTATTAATCACAAATCTTGTGAATTAGGATAAGAGTCTCAGCAGTCACACATATCATTTCAGCCAAGGCACAGTCAAAATGTCAAAGTCTGTGTTTAATTGTATAGTCTGTTAAGTATGCAGTGCCAAATATCATTAATAGCCGTCAAGGAAGAAAGAGGTTGTTACAAACTGACATCCCCAGGAAAACATGCTGTAAAATAGGCTATCAAGCAGCCCTATAAATAATACATGTTAACTCCATCTTCACCTCAGTCAGACAGGCCCAACCTCAATGTGAATTACATTTAATAAAGCCCATCCCCAAAATGAAGTTGCAGAAGGCTATAAACAATTCCCAAGTATTCATATATTATAGATATTAATTTGCCAAATTTAGGATGATGTGTGATTTATATTAAGGGTAAGGAAAACAGTTATCTTGTCTAATTAAAATGGAGAAGAAACATTTCCTAGAAAAAGAAAGTTTTCCTCCTTTCTCTGCAATCAGTCCAAAATCCATCAGAGTACTGCACTGTGACAGTTAGAAATGATGATCTTGGCAACATCATACAGATTCTTCCTGGAAGGAATGGGTTTATCCTCAGAAACATCTCAGATCAGTGTTTAGGGAACATGGAATTTTATTATCAAAGATTCATCTAAATCCATCTGACAGTGAAATTCGCACCTTTTTTTTTTTGAAAGGTTCTTTGCTGTTTTATCTGGGTTGACAAAAATCAGTTTTCATATTGCATGATAGTGTAGAAAGAGCAAACTCACTTAAAAGGGGGAACTAATTGTACACACTTACACTGCATCCAATAATAAGAGAGGGAGATAAGCACTTTGAGACTGTTAGTTTTTCTTCTCTCTTCCACCATTACGTTTTCAAAACTGTTAAACCTCTTGAACTTGAAAAGGGAAGTGGTTGTTAAGGTCTGGAGAATGCATACTGCTTCTTTTCTCTGCTGAGTAATTATGACACTAGGTAAGTTCAGAGATGTGAATAAACCCTTGGCTGTTTATATATGCCTTTTCCTCTGCATAGAATTTGTATCTATAATCTTCCCCACAAGTACTGAAATTTCTAACAAGAATGTACATTTGCTTTTCTTCATGTGGGGTATATTTTGCTTACTTGAAAGACTATCACTTTAGTAATACTTTTTTTTTCTAATATCAACCATTTGGTAAAATGTCCTAGAAGCAGATACTACTTATAGCCACCTATGTTTTATGCATCTGCACCATCTTCCATCTCATGATTAAAAGGCACAGGAACAAGAGCACATCTGGAATTCCCAAGCTACTGGGGAGGCTGATACAGGAGGATTGCAAGTTCAAGGCCAGAATCACTCATTAACTTAGAATTAAAAAAATGAACAGGACTGAGGTTTAGTTCACTGGTAGAGTACTTGCATAGCAAGTGAGAGTCCCTGGATTCAATTCTTGAATGCACTATTTAAAAAAACAGACACTAATATGGCAGTATGTATAAATGTGGATGTGTAACCAATGTGATTGTGTAACAACCTGTACACATGGTAAAAATGGGAGTTCATAACCCACTTGAATCAAATGTATGAAATATGATATGTCAAGAGCATGGTAATGTTTTCAGCAACCAATAAAAAATGTATTTTATATATATATATATATATATATATTTAGAGAGAGAGAGACTTCCTGTTTGATAAGGAAATTGTGACCTTTTTGAGTATACTAGGAAGAAGCATTATTTTCTGTTTGCACACCCACATATATATTGAGAAATTTGAAGTGGTTTTACAAATAAAATTACTAAAAAATCTAAAAATATGCATAGAATATTATTTCTTAATATTAAATATTTCTATCTTGATTTCATCAAAACTTGTTCAGTGTGCTTATGGATGACTTTAATCCAATTTAAATCAATACAATCTAATATAACTCATTTTTTACAATAAATATTTCCTCTCTAAATTATCTATGTTCTTAATATTCTTTCTTGTGCTACATAACTCCTGACATGATACCTCTTAAAAATGACTGTAATAACATTCTGAAGTTCCTAACAATAAAGTAAAAAATAACATTATGGCACCATCTAGTGACCTTATAATTCTCTTTTTCTTCTGATGTTATTTAGCTCCAAAGTACCTATTTCTGTTGATTATATAAAGCTATATGTACTTGGAACAAATGTGCAGCTAGAAATAATTTCTCTTTACGGTTACTCATGGATAAAGCAAACTGATCTTGACAAACTGAAATTTCCAAAACAATTTCTCACCTTGTAGAGCAGAAAATGTTTTTTAAGCAGTTCTATAATTTTAGACTTAGTCTACTTTTGCTAGATCCAAATGAAATTACTACAGGTAATGAAACACATAATGAAATTACTATCCATTCATATTTGGAACAGAATAAGACAAATACATCTGCAGAAAATGTTTTCATCAACCAATAGACCTTTTTGTAGAACACAACTGATAAAGTTGATGTTATTTTAACAATCATGTATATTTATCATAAAATATGAAAATACTGGTAAAGAGAAAGAAATACTTCAAATCTCAGCAGATAATGCATATTAATTTAATATAGTCACACATTTTCATTGCCAATAGCCAGGTATTAATTGGTGTTTTGATATGCAACTTAGTTATAATTCTTAAGTTCATATATGTCTTATTCATTTTAAAAAACCTTTGTTTTCTAAAGTTAGATTATATTTTAAATAGAAATGTATCACATTTTTGTGTGTGTTTCTGTGAAAATTTTAGGTATGGAAGTAGTAATATCTTTCTCTTACTTTCTGTGGGATATAGACATCACAATAAGGAGCTTGCTGAAAGCATATGTAAAACCTGAGCCTCTAGGTTAGGAAAGGGAGTCCAAATAGGTTAGACTTTAAGTAAACTGGACATTCAGGGTTGCAGCTGCAGCATTAAACACATCATTGAGGACAGCACATTTTGTATTGCCTTCCACTTTGAAGTCAGAATCTGACTGTAATAGTAAAGTAATATCAGGAATAATGTATCTACTTAAATCCATGCAAAATAAGAACAAAGTTGTAGTAAAAAAAATCGTTAAATTTAAATTAAGAATTTTTATAAAAATTGCTTAAAAAGCCAAAGTTGGGAATAAGTAATTTCAGACTTTGTAAAAAATAAAAGGGAATAAACAAACAAAAAATAAACTTGCATAGAAGTAGAAGGTCTTCTCCGTGGTATCTGGCATTCTGTCCCCTTTGTATTCTCAATGGAACTGGCAATACCTGTCACTGGTGTAGCAAAAAAAAAAAAAAAAGAGTTCAAAAGGAAAAAGAAGTTGATTCATCTTGTCTTTGAATACTATGCTGCTTACTATCTACTCTGAAGTTGCTTTAAGTTCTTTATTTTGAATCAAAGAACATAGTTACTGAAATGGGACCTCCCCATAACTAATCTGAACCAATTTATTTTCACTGAAGATCTTGGATATCTTCCATATATGTTTTTAAATCCCTAGTAGTTGACGTTAAATGTTAGTTCTGGCAGTTCCTTCATGACTCTATGTTTGTCTCTGTCCTGGGAGGTGATGCTCTCTCTTATAATGACAATGATATTGTTGGTGAAGACAGTATTGTTTCAAACCCTACTTAATGAGTGATATATTAGCCTAAAAAATACCACCACCAACAAAAAAATCCCTATAATTAAGTCAATATTGTTTCCACCAGGGGTCCATTCAAGTCCTTCCAGAATCAGCAGCTGTGCTAATGAGTACCATCCCATCAATTTAGGTTTGCACCTGCCTAGAAACTTTGGTATTTCTTAGTGGCAATGGATACCCTCTACTTTCCTTCTAGTCTTCAAACATACATTTGTTGATTTTGGTTGTTGGGTACAATGATGCAAGGTATTTCCACTATTTGGGAAGGGTAGCTAGGTTGCTTCCTCATCTGATCAGAAACTAAACTCCCTAACACCTAGTAAAGGTGTTATGAGCACAAAGGAGAAGAACCATTGCCCCCAAGATGGCTGATGCCTCTGAATTTGCTAACATACTTCTAGTCTTCTAGAAGCAGAGGGGGGTCAATTTGAATGCAAAATTATGACCAGCATCAAGGAAAGAAATCTCAAGTTTGAAGCTTCAGAAAAAAAGTAGATGCCAAAATGTGTTCTCCAGAAACAGAAATCAAAGGCAGACCTGGAGTTGTAAACCAAATCAAGTTCACTGTGTTCAGTGTAACGAGTGAGAAAAGCAAAGCAAAAGGAGAAGCCACTGCTGCCTTAAAGCACACCACTAGGATAAAACTAGTACCAGTAGGCTAATGAGACCATCTATCACCTGGTTCAGTAAACCAACAGGAATCTGCAGAGCACCTGAGTTTGAATTCCAGGCTTCATACTTTCTAGCTATAAAAATTCTGGAAATACATTCATCTCTATAAAGTTCAGTTTATCTGATGAAATAAATGTTCTAATTAGAGCAATTATTTAGGGAATTATGGTGAAGTATGGAATGAGATAATACAGGAAAAAACTTGACACAGATGCTTGGACCTAGTAATTGCATAATAAAATGTAACCAATCTTAGAAGCTGCTTTATAGGCCCCCATCACTGGTCCACTGTCATGGTACCAAAACAATTGTACCCAATAACTAAGGAACATTTCTTGAAAGAGCAGAATGAATGCAACGGCATTCTAGGGAAGTCTAATAAATGTATTGGTAATGTTGCATGGCACAGTAAGAATTTGGTATTACTGGAACTATGGCCTAATGAATAACTGTTCTTTGAAGCTATTCTTTCTGCTCTTCATCATTTTTTAAAATATTTTTAATTGTATGTGGACACAATACATTTATTTTATTTATTTATTTTTAGGTGGTGCTGAGGACCAAACCCAGTGCCTCACCCATGCTAGGCAAGTGCTCTAGCACTGAACCATCATCCCAGACCCCTTGTCACTTTTGTTGTGGTCCTTTCACCTCCCTCAGATAGAGTGAAGAATGGCAACAATACCTATCTTAGGAATTCTGCTGAAGTGTAGGCATGTTATCAACAGGAAATTTGAAAGAATGTGAGTTTTGTAAGCCAGAAAGTGAAGAGCACTAAGTTAATAAAAAACCTGTGTGTTTTTTCTTTTTTTTTCTTTTTTTTTTTACTTCAAAAGTAAACGATAGCCAGCCTTGGTAGTGCACACCTGTAATCCCGGTGGCTCAGAAGGCTAAGAAAGAGGATCATGAGTTCAAAGCCAGCATCAGCAATAGCAAGGCACTAAGGAACTCAGTGAGTGCATCTCTAAATAAAATACAAAATAGGGCTGAGGATGTGGCTTGGCGGCTGAGTGCCCCTGAGTTCCATCTCTGGTGCACTCCCATTCCCCTCAGAAAGTAAAAACTAATAAAAATAAAGCAAATGCAGAAAGGGGAGATAATAGGGAGAAAGATGCCAGCAACAGTGAGTTTCTGGAGTAATCAAATATTGCTCAGACCAACAACCATAGCCTGGCTGTGATTTCTCTGCGATATTCTAGGAAATAAAGGGAACAAACCCCAAAGTCAGCATCAAGGTAAAATCCATATCTGAATTGAAAATTTGAGATAATTCTACTAAAGCGGAAATTAAAGAGAAAGCCTGGCTATTGACATGTTGCACACAGAGTATGCAGGTGACACATGGTGAGAGGCAATTTTTCCCCAAAGTTGCCCTGAAATTACTGGTTTATAAAATGGAAAATGTAGGCCATGTATCATGTATCTAAAAACACACATCCTGCTTTAATCCCCTTGTGCTATTATGGCCAAATACCAGATGCAGTCATTTATAAAGGGTAGGAATTTATTCTTCACAGTTCTGGAGGCTGAGAAGTCTATAACTAAGGTACCAGGAGGTTTTGTTGTCTGGTCAGGCCACTCTCCTCTTCCAGGTCAGTTCACTGGTGCTGCGTTCTCAGGAGGGTCCCCAAGAAGCAGAAGAGGTGAGAAGGAGCAAGCAAACCAAGAGCTCTGGGAAGCCCCTTCTACATAAGCCTCATCTCATTCAGGATGAAAAAGCTCTTATGGCCTATGCATCATCTGGAGGCCCCTGTCTCTTAATAGCTTCATCAAGTTTCAACACCTCAACACCTGAATATTGGAGGAGACAAATCCAAAACATTGCACATATCTGTATATATTGAGAGAGAGAGAGAGAGAGAGAGAGAGAGAGAGAGAGAGAGAGAGAAGAGAAATTCTCTTTAATACACCTCACATTGATTACATGATTTTTAATTTTAACTCTTTCTACAAACTCCAATAATATAAGTATTTAAAGCATTAACGGACTCCAAGTGAAGTAACTGGAGGTAATTAATTTCCCTCTCTATCAATTATCATTAATGTGTTGAGTGCTACACTTGTCTGTGGTTAATGGAAGGCACTCTGTCAATGGTTAAGCCATGTCCGCCCCTACAGGTTATCCCCCTGAAGGAAGGAATTAAAAACTTCAACATTTGTGTCTAGAATGATTCTGACTTACATCAAAAGGACTTACTTCACAATTGTCATGATGTATCAGTTGACTAGATCTACCATAATTACAACAACCAAAACTTTAGAGTATGTGAACAACAGTTATTTGTATTAGAATCCTAGAACCTGAAAAAGTCCAAGGTCAAGGTGCCTGCAGGGTTGGTTTCTTCTCTAATCTTGCTCCTTGGCTTGCAGATAGCCACTGTTGTGCTATATTTTCTTATGGTCTTATTCTATGTGTCTGCTGTCTCCCTGTGGTCTAATCTCCTCTTACAAGGAAGGTAAACAGATTAGATGTAGACCCCACTCAAAGTCTAATAATTACATAATCCTTTTTAAAAAAAACTCTTTTCCAAATGGAGCCCTATTCTCAGTACCAGAGGCTAGAGTTTGAACATATGAATCTGGGGAACAAAATTTAGCTTATAACATTCCATCAAAACTCTGAGCCCCCAAACTATCTGTCTTTCCATGCAAATTTCATTCATCAACATCCTGAAAACTTTGAGGCTTAACCCCTTCTAGCATCATTTCTGAATCCTGAATCTTATCTCAACATTATTTAAGACGTGTTCAGAAAAAAATTCCAGTAACAATTTATCCTGAAGTAAAATTCCTCTCCACGGATGAACCTATGAAACTAGATTGGATCTGCATCCAAATACAGTTGTGAGATAGGCTTAGTTAGACAGTTCCCTTCAAAATGGAAAATTCAGAACAAAGGAAAGATCATGGTTCCCAAGCAAGTCCCAAGTTTAGCAGGGAAATATCCTCTTTTTTGGGGGGGGGGGCTCAGGGTTACCAGGGATTGAACCCAGGAGCACTCAACCACTGAGCCATATCCCCAGCCCTATTTGATATTTTATTTAGAGACAGGGTCTCACTAAGTTGCTTAGCACCTTCCCATTGAACTTGTAATCCTGTTGCTTTAGACTCCTAAATTGCTGAGATTACAGGTATGCATCACCACACCTGGCCAGGAAGAATATTCAGTAAATTTAAAAGCACTCCAGGCACAGTGGCTCACACCAGTAATCCTGGTGGCTTGGAAGTTTGAGGCAGCAGTATTAAAGTTCAAAGCCAGCTTCAGCAATGGGGAGGTCCTGAGTAACTCAGTGAGATCCTGTCTCTAAATAAAATACCAAATAGGGCTTTGGATGTGGCTCAGTGGTTGAGTGCCCGAGTTCAATCACCAGTAATCCTCCTCCCCCTCAAAAAAAATATTCTTATTTGGCTAGAAGAATATTTACCAGTGAATCAATATTCCCTTGTAGTCTTTCTGGGGATATGGGATGGCGACAACTTCACACTCTTAAGCCTTGGGCAATGGTCTTGCTCTTGCAAGTCTTCATGGCAGTCCTGTGCCAAAAGTCCTGGATTACAGCTTTGAATCTGAGCTGGTGACCCATTCTCTGAAGCAAAGGAGACAGGCTTGCCCATGATTAAAGGGATGGGTCACAAAGAATAGAGCACAATGATGCCTGCTGGCCACTGGGCATACTTCTGAGGATGAGTTCCCCAAAGTCTTGTTGCTTAAGAAAATATAAACAGAATTTTCTCTTTTCTGTTACTTCTGATGAATGATCCAAAATAACACATCAACTCAAAAGCTGAAAATTAAATAAAAATTAATTAATTGCTCAAATGATATGAATGCTCTAATTTTAGATGCATTTAATTCTGATGCTTAAATTATATATAAACACATATGCAAAGATATTTAAAATCTGATTTCCTCTATATCATTTTTCTTTGCAGATGGACTTTCACTCTGTTTTGGGAAAAAACAGCTCTGGAAATTTCAGGGTTTTATTTTACTGACTACAAGCTCTGCAGAAAGTGAATTCCATCTTCTTGATCATTTCATTACAAATCTAAGAACTTACTAGATTCACAAGACCATTGCCCAAATAAGCACTATTATTAGGGAATGAAATATATAGATTGTTGTCTGTATAAAAAGAGATTTCTTTTTCCTCAAAGAAAAACCAGTCTATGGTTACCATAAGAAGAAAAATGAATTCATCAGTTTGTTGACATTGATATAAATTTCTTTGTCTTATTTTTCTATAAAGTTTATGTATTTATCAAAGGAGAATTGCCTTACAATATACTTCTTATTTGTAGGAAAAAGTACTTCATAGGAATAAAAGAAAGGGAAAGCAATTAAGATGGGGGAAGAGTTGGGAAAGAAAGAGAGAATATAAAAAGAGTGTTTCATGACAATGTTCTTTGAATCTTTTAGTGCAGTATCTGACTAATTATTTCAATATTTATTTTTCACTTTGTTTCTCATTGTTTTATTTTTCTGGGTGAGATAATAGGATTGAAGGCAGGAGAATTTCTGCTCAATTACTCAACACAAAGAGTCTGGATAATGCAATTATGATAACATAAGAATGGAATTGAGAGTTTACTGACACATGGAATTTGATTATCTCTTTTATTCACTTGATTCACCTGTTTTATTTTCTTTTCTCATAACTGAACCAGGAAGGAGCAGTCATCTCTAGCGAGTAGTTATTACATTTTTGCCTAATATTTTTAGACTCAAGTAATTCACAATTCTGATAAGGTTGGGGGCTTTTGAGATGTTGAAATGATTGCCAGAAATGAACTCATTTAAAGAGTCCCTATCCTTATGTCACAAGCCATTAATTCAAGAAACTAATGTCAGATATTGAATATTTACCTAACCATCTAGAGCTCATTATTATAATCATACCAAGCCATGTGGCCTTAGATGTTTATGGACAGAATCATATGCAAGACCTTGCTTTCTCTTTCAAATTGCAACAGCTCCCAAATTGCTGCTAAAATGACAATTTTAATGGCTTTTTATTGGGGGGGGTGACTAGACAGTAGATCCAAATAATATACTAAAAAATTCAAAAAAAGATATTGAGTTCTTATTTACATTGATCCAATGTCAAATAAAGCCAAGCTCACCAATGGTCTCAAATATAAAGACCAATGCCATAAATGCAGATAAATTAAATATTTACAATTAGACTAAAATAAATATCTCATACATATTGTTATCCTTAAGTTTGAGATTTAAATAAAATGATACTTCTGGGTTTTTTAAGTAAAATATGAACTTGTTGTATATCTAAGTTGGATGCTTAAGGCTAAAAAGTAAAAGCATTTATTCTATTTATAAATGTATGGTGCTTTCTGGAGAAGGTTATGTACAGGTTGGGAGCAAATATTTTAGAAATAATAAAAGCATTAAGTGTCATGGGGATACAATTTTGAGGTTCTATGTTAGAGCAGATTTACAATAGATGAATCCTTAGTAAAATCTATAAATTTAGGAATTAGCAGGATTTAAAAGTAATGGAGCAAGTATTTATGTGGCATTTGCTCTATGATTGACATTTCTCTCATGATTTATAAGGAATGACTCATTTAATTCAACTATTGTATGGCTTTTTGTATCTGCTTATGATAGAAATGAGCAAATCAGCATAAAATCTCAGATTACCAAATAATAACAAGCACAAAAAGAAATGAGTATCTATTATGAGTAAAACACTTTACCAGTCCCAAATGTACAAATGTGCATGGTTTAGTGATTTAATAACCCATATATTTTTAATCTCTACCATGTGCCAGACAGGAAACAGAGCACTGGAATAAGAGAAGAACCCTGTCTTTAAACTATTTAGACTACTGAAAGTGAGTTGTATGTGTAAGTAATTTCAGAACAATATCACAGAAGTGTTATGGGAGATAATTTTTGAAACACCTATATGGGTCAGTTACATTCAGGTAGTTATTTTTGGAGGAGGTAACATTGGAGCTGAGTCTGAAAGGATAAAAAAATTGCATAAGGGGTAGAAGAAGGATTTTCTTATTCATATCTGTCTTTCTCAACCTCAACATCAGCGACATTTGAACTAATCAATTTAGTTGGAGGGAGGCTGTGTTACACACTGTGGTAGTATGTTTAGCAGCGTCTCTGGCCCTGCCTATTAGATGCCGATAAAATATTTCTAGTTTTGACAATTGCAAATGCCTCCAGATATTGCTAAGTGTCCCTTCCTATGGGGTTATAATCAATCCTGACTGAGAACCACCATTCTAAAGAGAAATAAAATATCCCAAATCAAAGATTACCAGAAATAGAAATATAGCATGATCAAATGTTCTACTGAAGATAAAAAAAGGAGGATGCTTATAAGGACAGAATGGCAGAGTCTAGATAGGGTCACACTGAGATGGCTACATATAGTGACTTAGACTTTATTTCACAGGCAATAGGAGTCAAAGAATAGTGACATCATTGGCTTGGTTATCTGAGAAGCCAACATAGGCAGCTCTGTAGACAATAGTTTGAGTTGAAGAAGTTTTATTCTTTCTTTCCCTCCAAAATACACTTTCTGAAATATAATTTGGAATTATTAACTTTTTTCTTATTGTGCCCCTTTATTATTCTATGGTTGAATGGAACACTGTGTGTACCTACTAGTTCAGGCTAGATTGGTCTTTGAAGATTTGAATATCAAGTACTTAACTGTAAAGTATCATCATCATCATTATCATCATCTTAATCTATACATAAATACATAAAAATACAATACCAATAAAATATTAATAATCTTTAAAGTTTCATGAATTTCTTTCATGGATATCTGACACATAACCTAGATGGTTAGGTTATGTAAATATAAAAGTGAAATTTCTTTATACAAGAAAATTCTAGTTGCAAGTACAGTGTATACACTTGCTAGTGTTAACTCCAAATTGTATTTTCCATATTTTCTTAAAAATATTTCTAAAGTCCTGTGTTCCCCTTGGTATTATTCTCAATGCAGCCTTTCTTTGACAATTTTCCAAACATGAGATTTCTTTCTTCTTGCCTCTTCTGAAGATTACAAATGCCATGACCCCCGATGATCCTGCACAGAGTATTTCTTGTGTATATCATGACAACTGTAACAATGCAGTCTGTCAAACTCACCCTGGTCTAGAAGCCACCAGAGAGCATCCCAGGAATTTTGATATATGCCGCATACCTTTGGCATGCAACTTTTCAGCGGTACAATTCTCTGTGGTCAGACATTTTGAAACAAGTAAGAATACAACCCGAATCATCTGCCCAAAATAATATATCCCTTAATTATAAAGGGAAGTCTAAATGGGTAATGTGTGTGTGTGTGTGTGTGTGTGTGTGTGTGTGTGTGTGTGTGTGTGTGAGAGAGAGAGAGAGAGAGAGAAGACACTGGGAAATTATATAGAATTGTCCAGGAAAATGGACTTTATCTGTTTTTTATTTATTTGTTTGTTTGTTTTAATCATATCCCATTGTTTAGTTTTTCTTGTAAATAACAGAAGAAACTAATTCACCCCAAACCCAATACACTGAGGTAAATTATGGACTCAGTGGAAAAGACTTTCATTATTAAATAGAGGAATAACCTTAGAATCAGAAAATTCCTTCTCTAAACTCCATAACAGAAATCAGAATTCATGGATTCGATAGCATTTTCATATATGTTTGGATGACATTCTTTTCCCGCTCCCTGGGAATTGACCTTCAACAGGACGGAGCTCATCCACTGAGCTCCCACTGAGCCATATTTCCAGACCTCAATGGTCAATTTTTTCATGTGGACAAAAATACTCCTCAGTCTGACCTGGTGCTTTTTCCACCAAACTTAGGACCAAGTTCATGGAAAGTCTTTTTTTTTTTTTTAACTTTAATTTATTAGTGGAAGGACGAATTACTAGCATTCTAGAATGTGTTTGTGTTATCCCTGTATTTACTATTCCAGTTTCATATCACCTCTCAGTTTGGAAGAAAAAAAAAAGAACAAAACGAAGAGTCTTTCATGTCTTATTTAGATCAGGGTTGAATAATGAGCCCAATGTTCTGCTCATCACAGAGATAGTTGGATTTAAGAGACTTTTTAATCATTGCCATTCTCAATGATTTTGTACCAAAAGTACATAAGATGTGATGCATTCAATTTAAAGGAACGGCAGATATTTCCAGAAAAGGGAACTCTACCTGTGTCCCCACCTCTAACACTGACTTGCACACAAGCATCCTTCAGGAGACGCAGTGTCCCTTGCTAGACCACCTCTGCTGTCTCTGCTTCTGCTACTCATTGTTTTTGGTGGGACAACTGTCTCCTATTTAAAGTGTGAATGTGCAGGATGTGGTGGCTGAGGCAGGAGGATCGTGAGTTCAAAGCCAGACTCAGCAATGGCAAGGCACTAAGGGATTTATTGAGAGCCTGTCTCTAAATAAAATACAAAATAGTGCTCAGCGTCTAATCAATATCCTCAGGTACAGTCTTGCTGTGCTATAAAGTACATTTAGAAAGAGCAGATTAACATTCTCATCTAACCAAATAATAATTATCTTTTTGTGATTATATAATAATTCATTAAAAATATTAAATACGTAGGTGTGAAGCACATTTCAGCTTATCTCTCGTAGTCTCCTCCATGAATGCTGACAAGTAGATCTATACAATCTGCAATATAATGAGCCTCATATTTCACAAATAGAGACTGAGGTTCAGTATCATTAAGATATTTTCCCGAAATTTCATAACTAATAATTACAGAAGTGAGGATTTTAAACTTTAACTTCTGCAACAGAGACCTTTATTTTTCTACTCTTCTCTATCAGAATATAACCAATAAAAAGACTGCAATGTTTTCTTCCCATGATTTTGTAGATCCCTTAATGTGAATGATAGCAATAGAGAATGCCAATACAATTAAAAGAATATTCATCTAAAAAAACCAGTCTGATACCTTTTTTTAAAACTGCCTCATCACAGATGTCTTATGATGTAATGTGTGTCTCATAGGTAATAGTAGACTTATATGTCTTAAAGTAAATAATTTGAACTCATAGGAAGTTTGCAAAATACTACATATTTCCCCAATATTCTTCATATAGTTTCCTTTTCTGTTACTATGTAACATTATTATGCAACATATACAGTTATCAAAAGTATGGAATTACTATTAACTAATCTATGGACTTTTTAAAGTTTGTCAGTAGCCAGAGGTAATAGTTTACTCCTGTAATCCCAGTGACTAGGGAAATGGAGGCAAGAGGATTACAAGTTTGAGGCCAGCCTCAGTAAAATAGTGAGACCCTAAGCAAATTAATGAGACCCTGTCTCAAAATTAAAAAACAACAACAACAACAACAAAAAAAAAAACAAATAATGCAGGGAATGTGGCTCAGTAGTTAAGCACCTCTGAGTTCAATCTCTGGTACCAAAACCAAACCAAAACAAACAACAAAACAAAAACAAAAACATTGTCAGAATCTTGTTAATAATGTTCATTGCTTAGTTCAAAATCCAATCTAGAGATCTGGATTGCATTTATTTTTTGTATCTACCATTTATCCTCCAATCTGTGGCAATGACTAGATCTTTACTTTTCCTGACCTTGACTGATTTGTAGATTATTGACTAGCTATTTTTTAGAATATTTTCAAGTTTGGGATGGTCTGAAGTAATTTCATGATTAGATTTATTATTTATTTATTATGATCAAAGTAAGATTGTCCCCTGCCCTTCTCAATGCACCAAAACAGAAGGTACACCATGTTCTTTGACTGGTTGTGCTAACTTGTTTGCTCTCTTTTAAAGCTACTGTTTTCTAATGTTGTTATTAAGTATCTTGTTAGAGACAAGATGAAGTTATTTGTTATCATACTTTCACTGGTTAGTTTCATCAGACTTCATATAATTCATGTGGGTAGCCATAATAACTTTTGTATTCTAATAATGGCATTATTGTTATTATTCTGACATATGTATGAATTCAAATTACATAGTAAGGCAAAGTATTCATGGACTGATGGTCTGGTATTGGCTTTATTTTGTTGGTCAAAATGTATAATTATTACTTAATTTATTCAAATTATCCCTGATTTATTCATTGAAAACATTTTCAAGTTGGCCCGTGAATCCTTTCAATATTCTCTCATCAATTTTTATTTCATATTTTCCCTGATATTGTGCTAGTGTTATTTTGTTCCTCATTTCTTCAACATGAGGATAAGTAAGAAAAGATTGTATGGGATGTTGTTGTTGTTGGACAATATGTTCTGTATATTTCTTTTAGAATTTGATGGTTTGTTGTGCTATTTTGGTCCAAAGTTTCCTTAATTATCTTTAGTCTTGTGGTTCAATTCATTATTGAGGCTGGGATATTGAAATCTCCAACTATTATTGTAAAATATTTAACTCTTTAATTTTTTCAGTTATGCTCCTCATGTTTTTTAGTGGGGGGTAGGGGTGCCAGTGATAGAACTCAGGGGCACTCGACCACTGAGACACATCCCTGGGTTTTTTTTCCCTGTTCTTTTCTTTCTTTCTTTTTCTTTTCTTTTTCTTTTTTACCAGTGCATTACATTAATATATAATATTGGGAATTATTTATTTATTTATTATTGATTTTTTTAATACTTGACAGTGGAATGTATTACAATTCTTATTACACATATAGAACACAATTTTTCATATCTTTGTATAAAGTATGTTTACGCTATGTCTTTATACATGTACTTGGTTTTCTTTTTTTTTGCATTACAATTCTTATTACACATATATACCACAAATTTTCATGTCTCTGTTTGTCTATAAAGTAGGTTGATACCCCATTCTTGACAAACAATGTGGAGCGACTCTACCCTCTAGGGTCAAGACACCTCGAACCCGGATGCGGGGGTAAGATCAATTACCCCCGCACTCTGGATGCAGGGGATTCCTTCTTCTAGGGTGGAGTACCCACGAACTCAGGTGTCAGGGCTAGTTCCTGTCTCAGCCAGGGTTGAGGCTGAACTATGGACGAGACCCCTCCTGAACTATGAACGAGACCCCTCGAATCCTGTGCCTAGGGGATAACAAGTATGGCCGAACCCAGGGTCCAGGGACTCCCCCACCTCTAGGGGCAAGACCCCTCTAAACTGCGTGCCTGGGGGAAATCAGGTACCACTCCACCCAGGGTCCAGTGGACTCCTCCCTCTAGGGGCGAGACCCCTGGAACTCTGGTGTTGGAGAGAGATCAGGTATGGCCGCAGCTAATGTCCAGTGGACTCCCACCTCTAGGGGCGAAGCCCCTTGAATCCAGTGCAGAGGGGAAATCATGTACTAATGCACCCAGGGTCCAGGGGACGCACTCCTCTAGGGACAAGATGCCTCGAACCTGGGTGCCTGGGGGATACCACGTATTGCCACTCCCAGTGGTGAGACCCCTCAAACCTGGTGCCTAGGGGAGATCAGAATCAACAGCATCCAGGGAAGAGACCACGCCCCCCTCTAGGCAACGAGATGCCAGAACCCAGGTATTGGGGGGAGATGAGGTATGGCCGCACCCAGGGTCCAGGGGATGCCCCCCTCTAGGAGCGAGATCCCTCTAACCCAGTTGCCAGGGAAAGATCAGGTAAGCCCACACCCAGAGTCAAGCTGTCCCCCTGTTAGGGTTGAGACCACTCAAATTCGCATGCCGGGGGAGGGGAGATAAGGTACCGCTGCACCTAGGTAACAGGGGACTCCCCCCTCTAGGGGAAAGACCCATAAAACCTGGGGGGAGATCAAGTACCACCTCACACAGGGTCGAGGGGACTCTTCACTCTCGGAGAGAGACTCTCTAATCCAGATGCTGGGGGAAGATAATGTATGGCCGCTCCCAGGTTATAGGGATGGCCCCTTCTAGGGGCAAAACCTCTCAAAGCAGGTGCTGTGGGGAGGAGATCAGGTACCACCTCACCCAGGGTCCAATGGACTCCCCCTTCTAGGGGCAAGATCCTTCCAACCCAGTACAGGGAGAAGATAAGTTATGGCCACACCAAGGGTCCAGGGGATGCTCCCCTCTAGGGGCGAGACTACTAAAACCCGGGTGCTGGGAGGAAAAGTTACGGCCTCACCCAGGGTCCAGGGGACTCCCCACTCTAGGAGCGAGGCCCCTCAAAACATATGCTGGGGGAAATCAGGTACAGCCGCACCCAGGTTCCAGAGAAGCCCCCCTCTAGGGGCGAGACCCCTCGAACCCAGATGCGGGGGGGGGGGGATCAGGTACGGAAACACCAAGGGTCCAGTGGTCCCCTATTTAGGGTTGAGACCCCTCAAACACATGTGCCAGGGGGAGATCAGATACAACCACACTCAGGGTCTAGGGGACTCCCCCCTTAGGGGCAAGACCCCTCGAACCCGGGTGGATATCAAGTACCACCAAACACATGGTCGAGAGGACTTTACCCCCTAGGGGTGAGACCCTCGAACCCAGATGCTGGTTGAGTATAAGGTTCGGTGGCATTAGGGTCAAGAAGACTAACCCCTCTAGGGGAGCAACAACTCGAACCCGGGATTCGGGGGGAGCTCCTGCCATAGCCAGGGTCCAGGAGATTCCCCACACTAGGGGCAAGATTCCTCGAACCCGGGTGCCAGTGGATTTCAGGGTCCAGCCGACTACCCGTTTTGATTAGAGACCCCTCAAACCAGATGCCAGGGGTAGATAAGGTATGGCAACACTCAGGGTCCAGAGAAGCCCCCCTCTAGGGGCGATAATCCTCCAACTCAGATGCTGGGGGAGATCAGGTACAGCCACACCTTGGGTCCAGGGGACTCCCTGTTCTAGGGGCGAAAACTCTCCAACCAGGAGCCCGGGGCAGATTAGGTATGACCAAACCCAGGGTTCAGGGGACTCCCCCTTCTAGGTTAGAGACCCCTCGAATCAGATGTCGGAGGAGATCAGGTATGACAGCACTCAGGGTCCAGGGGACTACACACTCTAGGGGAGAGACCCCTTGAACAGGGTGTTGGGGGGACCTACCGTCGCATCCATGGTTGAGGGGACTTCCCACTCAGGGGGTGAAACCTCTCAAACCATTTGCCCATGTGAGATCAGGGATGGCCACAGGGATAACATTAACTCATCTCAATATCATAAAGGTGACCTACGCAAAGCCTCAGGCCAACATCATGCTACACACAGAAAAATGAAGGCCATTCCCTCGAAAAACTGCAACAAGACAGGAATGCTATTTCACCAATTCTATTCATCATACTTCTTGAAACACTGGCTAGAGCAATTAGAAGGACAAAGACAATCCAAGTATATGTATAGGAATAGAAGAACATCAATTAGCACTATTGGCCGATGATGTGTTTCTTTACCTAGAAGACCCAGAAAATTGCACCAGAAAACTTCTAGAACTAGCAAATGAATCAGCAAAGTAGCACTATATAAAATCAACACAAATAAATCATAGAAATTTCTATTTATGTATATAAACCTTGGAGATGGAAATAATAAACCAAATTAAAAACTCAAATGAGAGTGTCACCAGCAGAGGAGAACACTTAGAAGATAGGACATCAGACAACAAACACAGAGTATGTCATATTGAATAAAATATAGACAGCACAAAGAGACTGACAAGAAGCTGAAAAAGATCATCCAAGAGATATGGGATAGCATAAAGAGACAAATTTAAGAGTGATTGGGATGGAGGAAAGTATTGTGGTCCAAACCAATGGAATAAGCATATGTTCAATGCAATAATATTAGAAAACTTTCCAGAGAAGAAGAATGAAAAAGAAATCCAAATCCTAGAATCATAAGGAGGCATAGGTGAAAAAGATCCACACCAAGACACATTGCAATGAAAATGCTGAACATAAAGAAAAAGAAGAAAATATTAAAAGCCACAAGAGAATGGAAGAAGATCACATACAGGCATATATCAATTGGCTTAAAGGCTTATCTTTTAACACTAACCCTGAAAGCTAGAAGATTCTGTAAAAATATATTTACAATGCTGAAAGATACTATTTTCTCATGAAGACATTTGTATTCAGCCAGACTAAGCCTCAGGTTTGCAGATGAAAAAAAAAAAAAAAACTTCTACAATGAACAAAAATTAAGAGAATCTGCAGGTAGAAAACAGGCAGTTCAACATATCCTTGACAAACTTTTCATGAAAAGGAAATTAAAAATAACAATGAAAATCCAAAAGTGGGAGAGAGTACACTACATTCAAATCTAATCAAAGAGAAGAATCAAGTAATATAAAATGACAAAAACAAATACTGCTTGATATACAAACCATATCTCAACAGTAAACCTGAATATAATTGGCTTAAACACACCATTCCAAAGACATAAGCTAGTAGAATGGATTTAAAAAAAAATAAAGGACCCTACAATATGCTGCATAGAGGAGACCCATTTGATAAGAAAAATGAGAGACTGAAGGTGAAAAGTGGGAAAAACAATACCACTCTCATGAAACTTTGAATGATGCAGGAGTGGGTGTCCATTCTCATATCAAATAAAGTAGAATTCTAACTAAAGTTTATCCAAGTGGACAAAGAAAAACATTATATGCTATTCAAGGGAACCATACACTAAGAAAACATAACAATCATTAATATATATGCCCAAACCATGGTGCAGGTATGTTCACCTAAATATCTGTACTCAAGTTCAAGAGTCAAATAGACCACAGCACAATACTCATAGGTGATTTTAACTCACCTGTGTCACAACCAGAAAAATCGTCCAAACAATTTTGATTACAGAAATTATAGAACTCAATAACACAATTCGTAACTTAGACTTAATTCACATATATAACATATCCAACAACATCAAATGGATTACATGTGTTCTTAGTAGCACATGAATGCTTCTCAAAATTAAACACTATATTATGCCACAGGGCACCTCTTAGCAAATACAAAGGAGGAGAGTTACTACCATTCATTTTATCCCATCATAATAGAATGAAATAGAAAATCAATGATAAAAGAAGGAAGAAAAATTTCTTCCTCAAACAGAGAATGAACAATATGCTTCTGAATGAAAAATGGGTTAGAGAAGACATCAAGAAGGAGATTAAATACATTTTAGAGGTAAATGGGAACACAGACACAAAATATTTAAATTCCTTGGACACTAGGAATGCAGTACTAAGATGAAAATGCATTGCATGGAGTTTATTCCTTCAAAGAAGAAAGAATCAACACGAAAATGACTGCACACTACATTTAGAAGCCCTAGAAAAAGAAGACCAAACCAGCAGTAAAAGCAGTAGAAGGCAAGCAATCATTAAAATAAGAGTTGAAATTCATTGTATCAAAAGAAAAAAAAGACACTTGATAAAATTGAAAAAACACAGAGTTGGTTCTTATTAAAAAATACACAATATTGACAGAACCATAGCCATGCTAATAAATAGAAGAAGAGAGAAAAACCAATTAACTACCATATTTAATGAAAAAGGCAATATCAAAACAGACACTACAGAAATACAAAAGATAAAGAGAATTGATTTTCAAACCATAAACTGTATATGGGGTAAAAATGTGAGTTCATAACCCATTGAATCAAATGTATGAAATGTGATATGTCAAGAGTTTTGTAATGTTTTGAACAACCAATAATAAAAAATTAAATTAAATAGAAGATAGTGTATACATCGGGAAATTCCTAAAGTCATATGACCTGCCCAGAGACACGTAGGAAAATATACATGAATTAAAAAGACAAATAGCAAGTGAAGACATAGAAGAAACCATCAAAAGATTACCAACCAAGAAAAGCCCAGGACCAGATGGATATACAGCCAAGTTTGACAAGACCTCTCAAGAAGAACTAATACGAATACTCTTCAAATCATTTCAGGAAATAGCAAAGAGGGAGTACTCCTAACTTCATTCTCTGAGGCCAATATCACCATGATTCCAAAACCAGACAAACACAAAGAAAGAAACCTTCAGACCAATGTCTCTAATGAATATGGATGCACACTTCCTCAGTTAAATTCTGGCAAATTGCACAAAAAGACATATCAAAATGATCATGCACCATGATCAGGTGGGATTCATACCAGCTCTGCAAGGTTGTTTCAACATATGGAAATCAATCAATGTAATTAATCACATCAACAAACTTCAAGATAAGAACCATATGATTATCTCAATAGACAGAGAAAAAGCATCTGACAAAATCCAGCACCCCCTTTATTTCAAAACACTGGAAAAACCAGGGATACCAGGAACTCATTTCAACATCATAAAGGCTACCTACTCTAAGCTTCAGGCCAACATCATTCTAAACACAGAAAAATGAAGGCATTCCCTCGAAAAACTGCAACCAAACAGGAATGCTCTGTTTCAAAACTTCTATTCAACATACTTCTTTAAAAAAGGCAATTAGAGAGACAAAGGAAATAAAAAAGATATGTATGGGAAAAGAAGAACATCAATTAGCACCATTTGCCTCTTATATGTTTCCACACCTAGAAGATCCAGAATATTGCACCAGAAATTGACAAGAAGTAGCATAAGAATTCAGCAAAGTAGCTTGATATAAAATCAACATCAATTAATCAAAGGAATTTCTCTATATAAGCCTTAGCTATGGAAATGATAAATCAAATAAAAACTCAAATGAGAGTGTCACCAGCAGAGGAGAATACTTAGATGATAGGACATCAGACAAGAAACACAGAGTATGTCATACTGAATAAAATGTAGAAAGCACAAAGAGTCTGACCAAAAGCCAAATACATATCATCCAAGGGATATGGGATAGCATAAAAAGAAAAATTTAAGAGTGATTAGGATGGAGGAACGTATTGAAGTCCAAACCAATGGAATGTGGAATATGTTCAATGCAATAATATTGAAAAACTTTCCAGAAAAGATGGATGAAACAGAAATACAAATCCTAGAGTCATACAAAATGCTGATATGAAAAAGATCCACACCAAGACACATTACATTGAAAATGCCCAACATACAGAACAAGAAGAAAATTTTAAAAGCCACAAGAGAACAAAAGAAGATCACATATAGGTGTATATCAATTAGGTTACAGGCTGAACTTTCAACACAGACCCTGAAAGCTAGAAGATCCTGGAACAATAAATTCATAAATCTTAAAGACACTGCGTTCTAAAGAAGACCTTGGTATACAGCAAGACTATTTTTTTGGTAGAATATTGTGAAGTCTTCGGTAAATTCCTAAGATAATATGACCTTCCCAGAGACAAGTAGGAAGATATTCACAAATTAAAGAGACCAATAGCAAGTGAAGACATAGAAGAAGTCATAAAAAATGCCAACCAAGAAAAGCGCAGGACCAGATGGATATGTGGCCAAGTTTTACAAGACCTCTCAAGAAGAACTCATATCAATACTCTTCAATCTATTTCTGGAAACAGAAAAGAGGGAGTACGCCAAAGTTAATTCTCTGAGGCTAATATCACCATGATTCCAAATCCAGTCATAGACACCTCAAATAATCAAAACTTCAGACCAATATCTTTAATGAATATAGATGCAAAAATCCTCAGTTAATTTCTGGCAAATCAAATACAAATCATGTCAAAATATCATGCTCCATGATCACGTGGGATTCATCCCAGATATTCAAGGTTGTTTCCACATAAGGGAATCAAACAATGCAATTCATCATATCAATAGACTTCAAGGTAAGAACCATATGACCATCACAATAGACACAGAAAAAGCATTTGACAAAGTACAGTACCCCTTTACATTCAAAACTCTAGAACCACTAGGAATAACAGGAACTAATCTCAACATCATAAAGGCTTTCGCTGCGAAGCCTCGGGCAAACAGTACTCTAAAAAAAAAAAAAGGGAAGGCATTGCCTCAACAAGCTGCAACAAGACAGGAATGCAGTGTTTCACCAATTTGATTCTACATAGTTTTTGAAACACTGGCCAGGGCAATAAGAGAGACAAAGAAAATCACAGGGTTATGTATAGGATAGGAAGAAAGAAACATAAATTAGCACTATTTGCTGATCATATGCTTCTATACCTAGAAGACCCAAAACACTCCACAAGAAAACTTCTAGAACAAAGTAAATGAATTCAGCAAAATAGCAGGATATAAAATCAACACCAATAAATCAAAGGAATTTCTGTATATGAGACTCTGAGATGGAAATGAGAAAAACTGCCCCATTCAAAATAACTTCAAAATAATAAGATGCTTGGATATGAACTTAACAAAAGAGGCGAATGATCTGTACAATGAAAACTACAAAATCCTAATGAGAGTAATAAAAGAAGACATTACAAGGTATAATGATCTACCTTGCTCTTCGGTAGGCAATTTTATCAAATTAGCCATACTACCAAAAGCACTAAGCAGATCTAATGTAGTTATGATCAAAATCCCAATTGCATTCCTCTTAGAAATAGAAAACCAGATGAGATTTTCCGGGAGAGAACCAAGATTGCAGAGTAGAGGAGCTCCCGCTTCTGGAGTCTCTGCTTATGAACCTGAGAAATCAGTCAAAATGCTTCTCCAATGGGCCCTGATGTGATATAAAAACTAGATCTCAGAGCATGTGAAAGGACACCATAGAGTGAATCTTTTGTAGATTCCACCAGAGTGGCAAGCGGGACACAGAACACAGAGGCTTTTCTTGCCTGTAAGACTCCAGACACCAGCCCCAAAGCCCACAATCTGAACAGATGCATGGACCAAAAGCAGCAGATCAGATATATAAAATCAGCAATTCTACACAACTCTAGATCACCAGATTATGCTCTGCTCCCAATCAGGTCACCAGACTGAGTTCTGACCATAGCACAAGCTCATCCCAGCACCTCCACCTCTCCAAACTCCCGATGCCAGAAACAGAAAGAATCAACCTTGAAAAACCTTCCTTGCCATCTCTTGGTGTGCATGGTTATCAGTGAGGTTCAGCTGCTGACCAGGTACCGGTTCCCAAATACCCCACCCTCAGATGGATAACTCAAAACCTTTCTCACAATCTTTCATGGGTCGTGGCTCTCAAGGAAGAACTGCAACTGTTCAGGCACCTGGTTTCCAATTCACAGAGACTAAGAGCAAGGGGGATCCAGGCAGAAGCTCAAGTCCTCTCACACTGCTTATCACCACCACCCCAAAGGCAGAGACTCAAACTTGCAATAGACAATGGCACCTACTGGAAGAAAATAAAACAGAATTGTAGGAGTTTTATTTTTCCTCTTGTCCATTCTCCTCTACCCTTTCCACTCTGGACCTCACAACACAAACATACATAAATCCAAGTACTTTGCATGAGATAGAACTGAATATAATAGAACTGAATCACCATAATAATATGATATAGACAAATTGCATAAACCCCTGTTTTTTCTTATTTTTTCTATTTTTTCTTTTAATTTTTATTCCTCCTTCTCTCCCACTTTCTACTTCCTTTTAGTATATTTACTTTTGTTAATTTACTAAATACATACATGTGTTTGATTTTATGCATTCTTCCCTAAACTACATCCTGTCTATTAATTAGACTTCTCCTCCAAAGGGGCTAAGATAGATTATCTCCATACCCTCACACCTTTTCCCCTTAACATTAACATCTTTAGAAGCTTGGTTTCCCGAGAATATAGAAATGGATCCATGGGGTATATTTATATCAAAACATACCTCTACATAGAACAAATATGTGCATATAATTTTCAGTAAACCTCAATGAAGACATTAGAAAATTTCAATTATTTAAACAATCTTTCACTTAGTGAAAAACTACTACATTACAAATATAAGAGCTACTCTTAAACATTTCCTCACATTGCCGGCAAACTAGAGTTAACTAAATATAAAGGAGAAAAACATTGTTTAAATGCATTGGACACTCTAAACCTTGTGTTTATGAGAAGGCAATGACCACACTGGGCATCTCAGCTAGGGACCTGAGCTCTATGCAGAACTATAAACACCATCCTCACCACTACTTAAAAACCTGTTTTCTTGCAGCAGTAATTTTGGTGAGCAATAAAGTGGAAGCATGTAATACTAGTTTCTCTTATTTATTTATTCATTTTATTATTATTTTTGGCAGAAAGTATATTTAGTGTCCTCCATGTGTTGAGATTGTGGAACTGTCATTTGTGTAGGCCTTGGTTTTATTTGGAGGGGATGAGGGTATAGAACTAATATAATGCTCTTTGGAGCTGACAGGGCAAAGAATGTGAGGAGTCTCCCTACTCCATGTTTTCAGAGATGTGCTGTAGGTAGAACCATCTAATTCCTGGGTGCCATGGTAAATTTTACTTTGCTAAAATTTAGAAGATGCAGAAAATGAAGGGGATAATGAGAGGTGGTTGGGTCCAGGTTGACTGAGTAGCAGATAAATAGTGGGTAGGGTTGATTATAAATTGCAGCTTATTGAAATCAGGATGTGTGGGGTCCTGAGAGATTGGCACAGTATCACTCTGAAAATATGTGTTTTGATAGTTTAGGGAAATGAGAAACAAGAGATTATATATAGCACAGGCAAGTATACATGTGAGGGTTCGCAGAGCAGGAAACACACAAGACCTTTGTGTAGGGAGCCTAGGCAGAAGAGATTGACTTATGCTCCTGTGTGTAGAGGAAGGTTTTCTATATAGGAGCCAAGTCACCTAAAATTGTCTTCCTCTGTAGCTGTACTTTTCCCAAATTTCCCTCTATTGACTCCATCAGCAAGCCCATACTATGCATTCTCTGGGTTGAACTATGGAAGTCAGTGCCCATTCTTACCCTACACACAACTCCCTTTTTTAACCTCCTATCATCCTTGAACTACAGTCTGCCCTGGGATAGAAAGGGTGCTATCTGTCTAGAGCATCACACTGCAAACTCTCCCACACAGTAGTCTCTACCCATCCTCCACTCACTATCAGTAACATTTTAGCAGACAGAAAGTACATGTAAAGGCTCGGTGCTTTCACTAGACAACACTTGCATGTTCAAAGTAAGTCATTCTATCAATGAAAGAAATAATTCAACCACCAATATCTAATTCTGTCAAATATTATTATCTTTGAATACAATGCTTTAATTTCTTTTAAATTGAATTATTAAATTTTTAAGAGAATCTTTATGTATGAATAAGATGTTGGGGATTGCTTAAATTAGGAAATCACTTAATGACCTATTAACCATTGCTTTTTCTTGTATACATGTATTTATTTTTATTTTTTTAAATTTAATTTTATATATATATATATAACAACAGAATGCCTTAAAGTTCATATTACACATATAGAGCACAAATTGGTATATCTTTGGTTGTGTGCAAAGTAGAGTCTCATCCTTTGTGGCTTCATACACATACAAAGGGTAATGAAAACGATCACATTCCACTGTCTTTCTTTCTTACTCCTATGCCCCCTTCCTTCCCCTCCCTCCCCTTTTCTCTTTTGTCTTAACCTGAGTTTTTTAAACCTCCCATCTTGCCCCCTCCCACATCATGTTAGGAATTAGCATCCTTAAATCAGAGAAATCATTTCATATTTGTTTATTGGGGATTGGAAAATTTCACTTAGCATTATATTCTCCAGCTCCATCAATTTACCAGCAATGGTCATAATTTTATTCACTTTTAATGCTGAATAATATTCCATCGTGTATATCACCACATTTTATATATCCATCATCTAAGGAAGGGAATCTAGGTTGGTTCCACAGTTTAGCTAGTGTGAATTGTGCTGCTGTAAACACTGATGTGGCTGTGTCCATGTAGTATTCTGTTATTCAGTCCTCTGGGTACAGAACAAGGAGTGGGATATCTGGGTCAAATGGTGATTCCATTCAATCTTTTCCAAAGAATCTCCATACTGCTTTCCAGATTAGCTGCATCAATTTGAAATCCCACCAGCATTGTACGAGTATGTACATTTACCCACATCCTCAGCAACAATTATTGTAGTTTATATTCTTAAATAAAAGATGAAATCTCAGAGTAGTTTTAACTAGCATTTCTCTAATTGCTAGGAATGTTGAACAATTTTTCATGTTTGTGTTGATAGATTGTATATTATGTTGCCATCTTCTCAGAAGTGTTTTTTCAATTTCTTGGCTCATGTATTGATTGGGTTATTTCTTTTTTTTTCTTTTTGTTTAAGATTTTTGAGTTCTTTATATATCCCAGAGATTAGTTCTATGTCTGATGTGCATGTGGTAAGCATTTGTTTCCAATTAGTAGGCTCTCTATTCACTTCACTGATTGTTTCTTTTGCTAAGAATAGTTTTAGTTTTAATTCATCGTATAAAATGATGCTTAATATTAATTATTGTGCTATGGAGTCTTATGAAAAATGTTGTGGAATAATCAGATATGATGGAGATTTGGGCCTACTTTTTCTTCTAAGAGACGTAGTACCTGTGCTGTAATTTCTAGGTCCTTGACTCAATTTGAGTTGAGTTTTGTGCATGGTGAGAGATAGGGGTTTGATTTCACTTTATTGCATATAAATTTCCAATTTTTTCAGCAACATTTGTTTAAGAGGCTACCTTTTCTCCAATGTATATTTTTGATGCCTTTGTCAAATATAAGACAATTGTAATTTTGGGAGTTAGTCTCTGTGTTATCTATTCTGTACCATTGGTATACAAGTCTATTTTGGTGCCAACACCATACTGCTTTTGTTATTATTGATCTGTAGCATAGTTTATGTCTGGTATCGTGATGCCAGCTGCTTCATTCTTGCTAAAGATTGCTTTAGCTATCTTGTGTCTCTTATTTTGCCAGATAAATTTCACAACTGCTTTTTCTATTTCTATGAGGAATGTCATTGGAATTTTTGAGTGAAATTGAATTAAATCTGTATAATGCTTTAGGTGGTAAGGTCTTTTTGACATTAATTCTGTCTATCCAAAAAAGGTAGATCTTTTCATCTTCTCATATTTTCCTTGATTGTTTTTTTAAGGTTCTTTAGTTTTTATTGTAGAGGTCTTTCACCTCTTTGTTAAAGGGATTCCCAAATATTTTATTATTATTTTTGATACTTTTCTAAATGGGGTAGATTTTCTCATTTTCTTTTCAGGTGATTTTTTACTAATACATGAAAATGCCTTCAATTTATGAGTGTTGATTTTGTAGCATGTTTCTTTTCTGACTTCATTTACTACTTCTATCACTTTTCTGATGGAATTTGCTGAGTCTCCTAGTATATAACTAAATTGTCAGTAAATAGTGCTAATGAGTTCTTCTTTACCTATTGATGTCACTTTAGTTTCTTTCATCTGTTTAAATGCTCAGGCTAGTATTTCAAGAAATATATTAAATAGCAGTGGTAAAGTAGGGCTTCGCTGTCTTTTTCCACTTTTTAGTTGAAATGTTTCCATTTTATGTTTTTGTGTCCTAGAATGATGCTACCTAATGTTGTGGCCATTGGCCATGTAATCCATCAAAGGGACAAACTCAGTTCTTTTGTTGTAGGATCTATGTGCCAAAATATCATTCATTTGAAGCTATAGATTATACAGGAAAGACACAGGGCATTTCCATAATAGCAAAAAAATTGAATGATGATGCTGTATAAATTACCAGGTGCAAATATTATGGACAAATGACCAATTTAGAGTTCAAATCTAGTACCTTCCTACAAATTCATAGTGGTAACTGTGTTCTGATATAAATCTTTCCCAAAAGAAATCAATAAATTAAAAAAATATATAGAGAGAGAGTGGTGTGGACACAGCCATCAGGTGCTACTTTTAAGAATTCTGTTCCAGAGTATCTACCAGGTTGTACCTGAACCCTTTCATCACAAGATTCCAAGCACCTCTCTGGGAGGCCCCCCTCCCATTCTGGTAAATGCCAGTAACTCTTAAGGCATCCATCAGAATGTCTCTTACCTTCTAGGCTAATGTGGGAACTGGCCAGGAAGATGACAAATGCCACTCCAGATAAGTCCTGTGAATTAGCATTCATAGCCATTCTATGAGTCTGAACCTGCTGGCATATGGACCACACTTAGAGAACCTCTGCTCCAGCAGTCTCAATTATTTAGGAGATGGTTTTAGAACAGGTAGTAGAAGAACATGACTCGTAAGCCCACTGTTTTACAAATAGGGAATGTTGTTGAAATAAGACACATACCACCACCACCAACAACAACAACATAAAGCCCTCAACTTGGTTTTGGGGGAAATAATATTACAGGTCATTTTTCACTACTCACATCACATTTTAAAATTTTTTATTACCTAAGGCTTTATAAATCTCTCAATCTCTCTCTCTCAGTCTCTCTCAATCTCTCTTTTCTCTCTCCCCATCTCTCTCAATCTCTTTCTCTCTCTGCCTTCCTCCTCCTCCTCCTTCTCCCTCCCTCTCTTAGTTGCCCCCTTCCTCTCTTTCTCTCCATGCTCATTCACACTCTAAGAAGGGGCGGAGAGAAAGGAGGTCATATCAACACTTGGGCCAGCCAACTTGGGCAGTTTCCTCATGGGAATGGGTCCCGGTTCAGATTGGATTTAACAGAATGTTCCTACCTTTTATATTAGATTGCAATGTCACTCTGCAACTGGCACAGGTTTCCTCCTTGTTTTTAATAATGCCACCAAATACAGAGTGGCTACGTTTTTTATGGCAGACCTTGAACTGCAGATTACAAGGACCCTCACAATGCATGGTGATGTTTATTGTAGGGAGCAAGATGAGCCAGAATCCCAGCCCTAGCATGACTTTGGTTTTAATCATATTGATGTGTACTTGAGAGGTGGATGACTTCCTGCCACCATTATTTCAAAGTGTGGGATGGAAATGTCCAGGATTACTAAATAAACATAAAATACCAGGAAATAGAAGTCATTACATAATGACAGCCCCATTAACACTGCCAGGCAATATTCTAAAAGATTTGAAAGAATTCATTAGGTTTTCTGTAACACTATGATGTGGACTTACTATTTCTTTTCTGCAGATGAGGAAACTGAAGCACAGAGAGATGATGTACTTTGCACAAGGACATGCACCTGGTGAGTTGGGGTGGGAAGCAGTGCAGCTGGGGCCCAGAGTGTGGCTGGTGTCCCATAGGAAAAAAATAAGTACTTGGAGTATACCTCTGCTAACTGTTTCTGCTGGCAGCTCCTCCTTTCACCCAGGTGCCACTACTTCCCACTTTCAGTTCAGAAGATTCTGTTGCCTCATCTTGGGGTGAAGCCCTTAGCAGCACCTCCTTACCCATAGGAATCTTCTAGGAAGAGTCATGGAACAGAGTCCAGGTAATTATATCAGATGTCAGGATTGCTGTGGGGGAGGAAAACATGGAGACATGCTGGTCTTTCATTTCCCTAGATTTGAATTGGCAATAGGCAGTTTTGATTTCCAAATCTGTTATGACAGCAGAATGCAATTCAACTCATATTACACATACAGAGCACAATTTTTCATGTTTCTGGTTGTACACAATGTAGAGTATCACCATTTATGTCTTCATACACATACTTAGGGTAATGAAGTCCATCTCATTCCACTGCCTTTCCTACTCCCACATCCCCTCTCTGCCTCTCTCTCCCCTTTGCCATAACTAGAGTTCATCTTTTCCTCCCATGCTCCCCACTCAATCCCCATAATGAACCAGCCTCTTTATATCAGAGAAAACATTTGGAATTTGTTTTTTGGGGGATTGGTTTACTTCACTTAGCATTATATTCTCCAACTCCATCCATTTACCTGCAAATGCCATGATTTTATTCTCTTTTAACACTGAATGATATTCCATTGTGTCATTCTTATTTTTTAAAAAAGATGTTTCCAATACTGACACTTCAACTACTGAAAATATAATGCTTTATAATGCCTTCTAAATACTGCCTTTTGTACTACTTATAAAGACCTATGGAACCCAAGAACCTGACAAAAGGTCATAACCATCAGACCTAGAAGCAAACCGTGACCAGATGGAAATTTAAAGACTGCTACTGGAAATTGAGCCAAATCTAAAAAGATGATAAAATAGAGAAGCACAGGTTCAGAGCTAGAAGATCTCTGAATACTTATTCTCCTAAGCAGTAACTTTTTTTATCTTATAATTTCTAAAAGTAAATTATTAAAAAAAATTAAACTAACTGCTGCAGAGCTTTGAACAAAATTTGTAGTTATGCAAGCCAAGGTCAATGCTACAGGTAAAGTTTGTTTTTTTGCTGATATCATTCTCTGGTCTTTTCATTTACTCAATCCTTTCTCTAGTTTACATAATTACTATACTTATGTCTAGAAACTGTCCTAAATCCCATGCTTATTTCTATCCTTTTTTATTCTAAAAATCTATTGCATGATCTTGAGAGAGTCCTCAACAAGAAACAATTCTCTCTAATGTGTCAAAGTGGGACAATCACAAGGTAACATGCTGGTTTATTGAAAAGATCACTGGGTAAGGTAAAATAAAGAAGGCCCTTTATAAATTGTAGAAAAGGAAACAGGTTTTCATTAGTACAAACCAGTAATCAAGCCTGGTAGTAATTATTGATATGATGCTTCCTATTATTCGGTACTAAAATAGAAATAAAAACCCCACAGTCTCCAAAGGGTTCATGATATGGAATAAAAATAAAAGGAAAGTCTTCTTCTGAGCTGGAGAAGTTTTCACCCTAAAACTGACTATGTTTCTTAAAAAGACGCTACTAATCAAATATTTTATTTTAAAAAAATCTGTTTATATCTTCAACATATGACAAGATATATTCATCTTTTTGACTTTAAAATATGCCTTTTTTTCTTAAATACATTCCATCAGATTGGAATCTTTCAAAGAAAAGGGAAAAAAGAAATAGGAATTTCTTCTCCCATGCCACATGGGGAGAAGATGGATGGGACTAGCTGACCATTTATATGCCATATATTTTAATAGGTATCGTAATAATGCTACTATTTATTTTTTAAAGAAATATATTATTATTCCCCACTTTTTAGGTGAAAAAAAGATATCAAGAGGGGTTTCTTGGTCAAGATCATAAGGTACATCAACTTAAATGGTGAACACTCAGGATTCATGACCTCTGATCTCAAATGTCCTCGCTACGCCTCAGTGCTTCAGCAAAAATCATCATTCTTCCAAATTACTTGCACTGGGCCTGCTAAAGAGTCAGCTATGTAAACAGGGAAAGGATGAATGGGTCAAAGGCAGACATAAAGGAGGTCCATTTTCTAGAAAATTTAGAAAGACTCAACTGCTTAAATCCATATGTTCTGCAGTGATTTGTATCATGCTACTAATTATATATTTTTATAGCTTTTATTTGATTCCTTTTTGTGCTGCTGAGAATTGAACCAGGGACTCACACATGCTAGGCAAGCACTCTACCACTGAGCCACAACCCAAGCCCCACTAAGTATATTTTTACAGAGTAATTTGCAGCCTCTAATCCAGAGAAGATCTATTTTACAAAATTAGGTTTACTTTTCCTTTATTCTAACTTGGAGCCTTTCTATAGACTTGTAATGAAAATAAAGCAAAATAATTTGAGCTACAATATTTATTAAGAGTTCAACTAAGCTCCATCTTCAGATCAGAAAATCAGTAGGTGACAAAATGCTACTCTGTTTTAAAGCCCACTAACCTGATGGTCTTCCAATAAAATACACACAAAATTTCCCAGGCAGGCCTTCTTCCAAATTCTGTGATTTATTTACAAATGTATATAGTCATGTTTTGCTCTGGGCATGAGAGTACTAAATTCATATTTTCCATTTTGATTGTGCAGCAAAGACAAGCAGAAGGTAAGCACTTACTAAAAATGATCAAGCTTGTGTTCAATTTAATAAACTTTAATCTAATAGCTCCATAGCACATGCTGGAGACAAAAATGAGGAAGTCACAATCCCATAATCTAGGAGGATAAATTTATCTAGAAAGACATCCTGGAACAGGAGTCATTAGTTCTGTGAACTCGGAAGAACTGCCGTGAAAATGCTCCGAACCCTTGTGTTTGCTTTTATTTTAATTTGAAATTTAAAAATATATAATTTAAATTTAAAAATTTTAAAATTTCTCAGGATAACACAACAGGGATGGAAATAAAAATAGAATTTAATGCAGTCTGTAGAAATAAACATAGTAAAAATACAAATTTGCATATATTCTGCTACCATCTAAAAAGTTAATAAAAATATTGATAATTATTTAAAATACAACTTAAAAACAAACAAACAAAAACATAAGGAAGAAACACTCTAATATATTCACTCTGATAAGGCTCTAGAGACTTCTCCCTGCCACTTACCAATTGCTAATGCAGGGAGGATTCACATTTTATTCTAATACTGCCCCCAAAGCAAGGGGGGAATTCAGAGATTTCAAATTTAGGAAATAACATATTTCTCTTTTACTTGGTTTCCTCTCTTATGTCTTTGCCCCAGCCCTTTGCACCCAAATTTAAGAATGTGTGTGCATTTTAGAAGGAACAAAAACTGAGCTGCAGCAGGGGCTTCACTTCAGGGAGGGATGACCTGGCTTGAAGGTGAGAGAAGGGAAGCCTTGAGAATTGTCAAGAAATAAAAACTCTTCAAAACCTCTGTAAAAACAATCATTGATAAATCTGGTTATCTTAAAATCCCTGTAAAGAAGCCATGCTCCAGAAACTATGGTAGCTTTTTAGATTGGTAAGGAGTTCTCTGTGAAGACCTTGATGGTTCTGGGATGTTTTGACAGGGTTGATCAATTTCTGGGGCCTAATGAGTTATGGATTGTCATCTTCCATGTAGTCTGGCTAAGCCATGATGTTTCTTGGGATGAGATATGAGTCCATGGGGCTGGTATCCTCAAGAAGGCCATCTGAAAGAGAAAAAGAAGACTTACTTGCAGGCTTTTCTGCCAAGATTTTCTCACAAGCAGAAACCTGGCTGTGCCCAGTCCAGCACACTAGACATGTTACCCTCCCAGGGACATCACTTGCAAATCATCCCAAGTGTTTTGAAAGTAACTGGGGGGCACAGGTGTGAGGAACAGAGTGGTTTTCTTCAGTGATGTCTGAGACTATGGGGCAGAGGAGTGTGGTGTCTTGACTCTAGTCACTGCCTTTCATATTTGTGCTGTGGTTACACAGGATGCTTTCTGCCATGTCACAATAGCAATCTTGCAACAAGCATTGGGCACCAGGTCCCTTCAGTCTCAGCAAATGAATCTGCACTGGAAACTCACAAGTCCTGACTCTGCATCAAGGTCAGAAACTTCCAGAGCAGTCTAATTTGACGTGTGATGCTCCTGGTCATGTCTCCTCCTCTCTTCACTTGAGCCATGTGGGCTTCATCCAGCCCTTTCAGCTCATTCTTCCAGTGGCACCTGGAGGGGCCTGAATTTCTGAGAGCTCTGCTGAAAGCCACAGTCCAACCCCAGCACTTCCCCAAGTGAGCTATGCTACCAAATTTACTTATTTATGACTGAATGTACAGGGCATGAGTTCCGAGGGTAAGGGTGACCTGTTTTCATTCCACTGCTCTATCCCCAGGGATGGACCAGAGGAAGGCAGACAGAAAGGAGGAGGGAGGAGATCTTGCAGCAAGAGCCTTTTGGGGAAGGGAGGAGAATGCGTTCACTGGGGTTTCACAGAAGGAACAATTTGCTAAAGTGCCCAACAGAGTCCATTAACCTTTCAGGCCTCAGTCTCCTCTGGTCCTGATTCTTGGTCTCTCTGGAGTTGTCTATTCTATGACTCAAGTATTTGTGTCCTCCTCAGTAATAGGAGTTCCTAGGGAATAGAGCATTTGGACCTCTCTTTCCTACACTCCATGCAGTTCCCTAGGGTGTTGCATGACACATAGTGGGTGCTCTATGAATACCAGTCCCATTTTGTGAGATGCAAAAAAACCTAGTGGGGGCTTGGGTGAGGTGAACAGGATTGGCTGAGCAACAGGCTGCAGATAGGGGCCAAGGCTGGCATCAGGTCACTGTGGACCCCAAGACTCAACTCGTGGTATGGATACCATAACTGTTCCCCTGCCTGCAAAACAAACCTGGCCAGTATTTCATGATAATTACAATGCAATTTATGCTCTCCTGTTCAGGTGTGGTGACTTCAATTTCCAAACTGAAAATCAGATACCAGGCCTCTTTACACAGACTAGCTGATGGTGACCATCTCTACAAAGTTTATGGTACACAATTCCTTACTGCCTGGCTAGTTCCACTCCCCTAGATAAAAGAATGATTAGAGAATAGGGGAAGGCATGGCAGGAGGAGGCATATCCAAACAGCTCACACTCAAAACTGCCACCTTCCCCTGGGCCAACCTGGGAAGATACCTGGGCCAACCAAATGCCTGATACAAGGCACTGAATAAATGTTAAACTAAATGAAATTTGTACTAAAAAGGAGCTCCTCCATGGATGAGCTCCTAAATGCAAGTCAGTGCCATTGAGGTGGCCCACAAGCACACAGCTAAGCAGGGTGTGACAGAAAAAAAGATGGGAGCAGGGTGAACAAGGGGAGGCAGGTTGTACATCCTTGGACTCCAGCACATGTGAGGGTGGGAGACACTAGAAGAGAACAAAGACATGTTTGCAACTAAAATTAAAAAATCACAGGCAGCAGCAGCTGCTAAAAAAATCAAAGCAGGGCCAGAGTTTGGAAGACACCAAAGAAGTCTCCACAAATCCCTGAAGTGTCCCCAGACACTTCTGGACTCTTAACACATCTGACTAGAAACTATACAAAGTGGCAGCCAGCAATTATAGAGAGCTTTGGATACAGCACATGCAGGTACCAAACCACATTTGATTTTGGCAATGACCTTACAAATAAAAGAACTAGAAAATTTACTTAACAGACAATAAAATGGGGAAATAAAATTTAAAATAAAATAAATCCTGTGCCCACTTATATTGCCAGCAACATAAAGCTAATGTCCTCTCATCTTAAAACCTGTCTATCCTCCAAACTGTAATGTTTTATATTTTTATACCAACAACTTGAAAATAAAGCAAATAAGAATCCAAAGAGGAAGTCAATTAAAGAAGAACTGTAGCTACATCTTTTGTTTAAATATATATATCAGTGTATATCAAGACTCAAAATTACTGAAGGATAAGGAATGTGTGACAAGTTACCCCAAACATTCCTTAGAGACTACCCTAGAATGCCTGCAAACTTAACCAAGTAGAGAATTACAAACCTTGTTCATGGTGAGTCAGAGAACCCATCACAGCCAGCATGACCAATATGCAGTTTCCGGCCCTGTGGAGACCCTGGACAGCAGACTCCCTCACCGCCCTTGATTTTCTCTTCTTAAAAATGGGGCCACTGCAGTGGGAGGGAGAGACGGCCTTGAGGGGAACTCACCATCACCTTCCTGCGCCAGCCCCCAGGTCACCAAGTCCCACTCACCAGTCTGAAGACCGAGCCACCGCCCCTCACCTGTCCTCCTGTCCATCCCCAGGTCCAACCTTTCACGCCACCCACATCGACCCAGTCACACACCCACTGCTTCACCCACTCGCCCTCATCCATCTGGCCATCCATCAGTCCATCTGTCTGTCAATCCACCCATCCATCCGTCTACCCACCCATTTGGCCACTCAGCCGTCCACCTTCTCTCCTCTCTCATTAGCCTGCCATGCCATCCCCAGCCATCTTCCCCAGCCACCCAGGGTTTTCCAGGTGACCCCAGCCCTGGCTGTCCCATTTTACAGATGGAGGAGCCTCCATTGCAGGAGAAATGAAAGAGAGCTCAGGGTCACCGTCAGGACCCCTGTTGGCTGGCCTGCCTCGGGGTGACCAGGGCCTCTGAGGAGCCTGCTCTCTGGGAGGCATTATCTCTGGGCACCTGTGGTCAGGGGAAATGACAGGCTACTAATGACACAGCTCTCAAGGTGGGTCCAGCCTGCGGCACCATTTGGTGAGCAACTACTGTGTGTTTCCCAGGTCTGATGGGACTGTCCCCATTCTACAGAGGAGGGGATCGAGTCTCTGAGAGGCCAAGTGATGGGACAGAGCTTAGGCCCCAGACCAGAGGGTGGGACTCTAAATTCCACTTGTCTCCACTCTGCCACTTGGGTCCTGGTTTCTGCCCTGCCACCATACACAATGTGGCCACAGGACATGCGGAACCTCAGTGTCCCCGTATGTCCCGAGAGTGGCCTGCATGGTTTCTGGGACTGATGGCAGAAGAAGAGGGGAGAACAGGAGCCAGGGGTTGCCACAGCCCTCAGTGACCCCGGTCACTCACTCATTCAACAAATACCGTGTGCCCTGCGTTCCTACTGTGTGCCTGCCTGGAGCTCAGCATTGGGAACACAGAGGGGACAAAGGCTTCCACTCTCTGGGGAGAAAACAGTGGCCAAGTCCACACTTATGTTCAGCGATGGTGTGGTGACAAAACTTCTATGAGAAGGGGACAGCAGCAGGAGGGCGGAGGGGACAGCCCTTCAGGAGGACGCGCTGCTTGGTCTCAGCACTGACCCCATCAAGAGATGAGCCTGGTGCCAGGGCTGCAGGGAACAGAGGACCAGGCAGAGAGAACAGCGAGTTCCAAAGGTGGTGATGGAGTCAGCCTGCTGGGGACATGGAACTGGGGTTGGGGACCTTGCCAGCCTCTGCTGGGGACATCTCCACATGGCTCCTGTGATATCATGTTGACTCCGGTCATTAATGACGGTGGCGTCTCTCCTGCTCTCTGGGAGAACTGAGCTGCGACTCTGCCTTATAATTCTCCTTCCCTCCAACAATCTGTGTTTCAAAATCATGTCCCTGTGTCCCGAGGCCTCTGGATGCCAGGTATATTTCTCCATATCCCAACAAATAAACACAGTAAATCCACGGGCTTCAGGGGGGTTTATGGGCCACTCTGCCAGGGAGATGGGCTGGTCCCCTGCAGGGCCAGGCTGAGTTATGGGGGCACTTGAAGCCTCATGATGGGGAGATGTGCGGCGCCCACCTCGTTGGGCCCTGTAGAGGCTCCTTGGTAGGCATCTCCCTTGGGGCACACTGCGTCCTCCAGGAGCACTTCATTTCTCCTTTCTCACTTCCTTTCTCTTTTTGGTCCTGGGGATCGAGCCCAGGGGAGCTCAGCCACCTCCCCACCTCCCCGTCCTCTTGACTTTTATTTAGAGACAGGGTCTCACCAAGTTGCTTAGGATCTCACTAAACTGCTGAGGCTGGCCTCAAACTCAGAATCCTCCTTACTCACCCTCTGCAGTTGCTGGGACTCCAGGTGGGCAGCACCGGGCCTGGAGGCTCATTGCTTATTTCTTGGGTGGCTCCTGCAGCCCTTTCTGAGGATCTGCTCCTGTCTTGCTCTTCTGGCTGGGGATGGCCTCATTGTGGATGCTCCTCAGCATGTGACGTCTGCCCTGGTGACCCTGGGCTGTCTGTCCCTGCCTGTTGGAGATGGAAGAGCAGGTCCAGCCGGCAGGCCAGGAAGGACACAGCAAGGACTGATCCCCGCTGGGGACCTGGGAGTCCAAGCAGAGGGAGGCCCCAGGGGCTGGGTGCCAGGGAGACCCGCCCCTCACAGCTCTTTTGTCATATGCTTTTGGATGAGGAGGGGCCCAGACACTGCTGTTGTGGATCAGGCCCCGTGGCAGCTGCGACATGGCAGACAGAGCAAGATACAGAATTCGCAGCTATGAATCCTTCTCTCTTCAGGGTGGTTGATTAACTTAATTACTTTTATTATCTTTATCTTTTAAAATCCCAGATTGCTCATTTCTGCCTCTCCTGCCAAAGGTGACCACAGATTTTCTCTTGGTGCCTGTGGAGTGGGGACCATCAGAGGCACAGCTTTCTGTGGCATTTAGAGTAACTTTGATTCCTGCCCGTCTTCTTGTGAGTGTCCTGGTGCCAATGAGCGGGAGCTGAGTCCTGGGAGAGCCTGGAGGCCACAAAGCATGTGGGGCAAAGTTCTGAGTCTGACAGAGTCTTTCTTTTTCCTCTCCTTCCTCATCCCCCTCTGCATTCTTATTTATTTACTTATTTATTTTTGGTGCCAGGGATTGAAGGGGGGGAGGGGCTGGACTCCTGAGCCACATCCACAGCCCTTTCTATATTTTATTTAGAGTCAGGGTATCGCTAAGTTGCTTAGGGTCTTGCTTAGTGGCTGAGGCTGGCCTCCAATTTGCCATCCTCCTGCCTCAGCCTCCTGAGCCACTGGGATGGCAGGTGTGCACCTCTTTGCCTGGCTCCTCTGTGTTTTTTAGTTTGATGTGGGAAAAAAACTTTCTACCCAGCAAATTTTAACTTCAACTTGAAAGAGAAGAATTACAGGCCTGGACAACTGTCCCACTTAACCCAGAAAATGGAAAGGCAGTTTGGGTTGACATCAATCCACCCAAGGGGCACATTCTGAGGTTAAGGGGGAGAAAATCACCAGGTGCCTGGATCTGGAGATATTTCAAGCCAGGGGCTTTGGGGACTGTCCAGGCAGTGGAATGTGCCCACAGGCTGAGTGGGGACATGGTGTGGGGAAGGCCTGGGTACCAGAGAGTGACCTCATGAGGGGAGGGGGCGGCTGCTGGGTGAGTGCTCAGCTGTGGCAGGGATGGGAACCTGGCCACCGTCCTCTCCTGGAGCTTCTTGGGCCAAGTGCATGGTGGTGTTCGGAGAGAATGTAGCCGTTAGAAAGGGGACTGTCACCAGAGCAGCCACCTAGGGAGCTCACGAGTCCCAAGTCAACCAGGTTTCAAATGCTGGCTCTGCCAAGTTGGAGCTGTGTGACTCAGGCACACACCCCAGTGTCTCTAAACTGCATGGTGGACATGGTGGTCAGGGCACTCAGGACACTGCCCTCTCAGAGCCACTGTGAGGGATGAATAAAATGATGGCAGGTGTGTGAAGCTGAGCTCCCAAATGTGGGAAACTAAAGCTCAGAGAGGTCAATTGCCTACCTCAGGTCACACAGCTTCCTGCAGGGAAACGATGTCTTCACCCCACTGTCCCCTTCTAATTCTGTTTGGGGACTGGGAATCGGCACCCCTGGGTAGGGCTGCTTGAGATTCCCGGGGAAGGAGGAGAGTGAGGGAGATGAAGGGGGAGGTGGGTGTGGGGGACCCTCATGCTCACTGAAAGTCACACAAATTGTTTACAATTTCCTTTGCTGAAAAGCACCTGGGGAGGTGACAGAGGTTGCCTTAGGGTAAAACATTAGAGTGCAGAGAGAGGAAGGTCAGGCACAGTGGCATTTGGGGATGGCTCTTTGGGCTTCCCTGGGCCAGAGAGACTGCAGCCCATTTCCCTACATCAGCACTCACTGGCCTTGGCCCTCTCTGTCCCTGGACCCTCTTTTGGCCTGTCCCTTTCTCCCTCCTGCAGAGCTCGCGATGGTGCCTGCTCCTTCCTCTCCCTGAACCCCTCCTCCCACCTTGGACCAAAAAAACACGGCACCTGGGGGGGGGCTCTCAGTGTGGAGATGGGAGGCAGGGCGAGGGGATGCCAGACTCTGGGAGGGGACAGGCAGGGGGCGCCCTCCAGCCCCCTAGGGATCCACTGAGGCCTCGGAGGTTGCACTCCAAGACCTGCTTTCTGCACCCGGAGCCCCGGGCGACTGGAGAGTAGATGTCTGTGTTTTGTTAAATTATATTAAAATAATTTCATGGGCAGGATGAAGTAGGGCTGCCTGTCATCCCAGAGGCTCGGGAGGCTGAGGCAGGAGAAGCGCCAGCTCAAAGCCAGCCTCAGCCACAGTGAGGCCCTGAGCAGCTCAGTGAGACCTTGTCTCTACAGAAAACCCCAAATGGGGCTGGGGATGGGGCTCAGTGTTCGAGTGCTCCTGAATTCAATTCCTGATACCCACTCCTGACCCCTAAATAAATAAATGCCAAGTTTTTTTTTTTTTTAATGTTGTTTCTAGAAAATTCAAAAAGTGCCTGTGTGTGGCTTTCACCCTTTCCTCCTGGACAGGAGGGCTCTTGAATTTGAAGATGTCCATCCTGGTCAGCATGGAAGTATCTGTCCAGCCTTAGCCTTTGGTTTGTGGTTGCTTTTATCCTCTGGTCTGTTCTCTTACTTTAGAAAGGAGAGAAAATTCTCCTCCCACTGAAGCAAATGATGTTGAAGTAAGGAGATCAAGGAATTCTTGCCACTAATGACAGTTTCAAGGCCCCTCCTCCTGGAACCCACCCACCATGTCCTCACAGGGGTCTGGGCAGTGAAGGTGACATCTTTCTGGACTGGGGTCATTCTGAGACTCTGAGGTAGATTCTTCCTATTGCTGGGGCCTGATGTTGACCGTACGAGTTGACTGGGTAAGACCCCAATGGAGTGAAGCCTGCTCCTGGCACCCAAGGCTGGGGAGACGTTACAGGACTGCTGAGGTGGCCCAAGGAGGCACAGGGGCTGGTCCAGGGCTGAGTGGGAGCCCAAAGCCAGGCAGAAAGCTGATAGGAAGGCCTACACATATGCCAGGCATCTTCTGTGTGCACCAGCCTTCACAGACATACACTGACCCTGTGCTCCACAGAGAGTGGCTGAGAAATCCCAGGCCCCGTCACCCCATGCTGGTGGGTCATAAGCACTGTCTCACCTGGCTGCCATGTTGGTCCTGTGAAGCAAGGTTCACTGCACATCCCATGTCCCAGAAGAAGAGCCTGAGGTCAGAGAGGGGCAAAACCCACATTAGCTGGGCTCCAGTACTTCTGTGCATAGCCCCAGGCCCTGAGCCTCCCTGAGGCCTGCCTTCCTGCCTGGTTGTGTCTGAATCCAGGGTCCCTGCTCTTAATGAAACCCTGGATAACCAGTGCAGTGTGTCCTTTTAGCCTGGGACACCCTGGGGATGGTGACACTCATGAGTTGACTCCCCACTGAGTAAAGGACTGAGCACTTTGATTTTCCCAAATGCCGCTGAGTGTCCGGGGAGGTACGGGGAGAGGAGAGAGGCCTGTCTGGCTCTCATCACCTGCCTCCTCTCAGAGCCTCCGCCTCCCTGGGGGGTGGCAGGGGTGCCCAGGGCATGTGGTCACCCCACACTGGAGCATGGACCTGACTGCACCCCCTCCCTGCGTCCTGGGCATGAGGTCTTGCCCAGGAGACTTCAGCTGGCCAGGCCTCAGTTTACTCCCCCACATCCAGGAACGAGGACCCCAGTCATGCAGGACATGGAGACTCTACTGCAGGACCATGGGAGGGTCTGGAGGAGAGGGGGCTTCCCTGACCACCTGGGCTTTGGTGTGGTGGCACTTCACTGATACATGTAGGGGACAAAGATGGCTAGGGACATTATTAATAGAGTTTGGATTATAAGATATTAACAATCCTTACTGAGACCCGGACACCATCCTGTCCTCACCTCTTCTCCTCTCCTCTCCTGCCAAGCTTCAGCTCCATCTTCCAGCGTCTCACCAGCCAGGCAGCCCCTGCCTCAGGGCCTTTGCACAGCTCTTTCCCACGGCCTGAACCACTTTCTCCAGAAATAGTTGTGGAATCACCCACTTCTCATGAAGGTGTTGCCCAAATGTCACATTCTCCAATAGGCACCTCAGGACCGTATAGAAAACCACAGCCCCTCGCCCTCATTCTCCTAGCCCTTCTCTCTACAGCACCCTTCATTTCCTAGCAGACCTTATTTTTTAAAAAGTCTCCTTTTAAGGGGCTGGGGTCATGGCTCAGTGGTAGAGCACTTGTGTAGCACGTGCAAGGCCCTGGGTTCAAGTCTCAGGACCACACAAAAATAAATAAATAGAATAAAGTCATTGTATCTGACCACAACTAAAAATAGAATATTTTGGAAAGTCTCCTTTAAAGATATTAATGCTGTTGATTCTTGTCCACTGTCTCCAAAGCCGGAACTTTCGCCTGACTGTCTGGCTCCTGACTGTCCCCTCTGCACCTGGCACACAGCCTGGTCCACACAGGGTGCTCCATGGATGGGGTAGGACCAACCCCATGTCCTCACTCCTGTCCTTCCAGATGTTGTGCAGGTTGGTCCTGATCATTGTCACACAGGGACAGCAGTGACGGTGCCGTTGGGTCCCCTCCAAGCTCAGAGGTAGTTAGTCATGAACCGATTTATTTCAGGAGGGGTGGAATTGGGCTGGGGACAGTGACTTGAATCAGGGCATCAGGCCTGGAAGGCTGACCTGGACCCAGGTGCCCATTTTGCAGGTCAGGAAGCTGAGGGCCTTGGTCTCGGCCTGGAGGCACTGACCCTGAGGGTTTCCAGCTGCACCTCCATACCCCCTTGCCCCAGGCCCCAGGCCCGACTCTCCAGGGCTTCTTCAGGACACACTGCAGGAGAAGACGGGTCTTCTGGGAGCCCGTGGGGGGCCTGGAGAGGTGGGGAGGAGACACCAAGTACCAGGGAGGCTCCCCTGCTAGTCCCTGGACAATTAAGGAACATTTGTTCTTATCATTTTATAATGTGCACATTGGAATGAGTGCTGTGGTTGGGCTAAGGTCCCCAAAGGCCCAAGATTACAGGCCTGGTCCCCACCTCATAGAGCTCTTGGGAGGTGGAACCTACTGGGAGGTCTCAGGTCACTGTGGCTGTGCCCTGCTGGGACCCTGGTCTCTATTTTGTTTTTGTGGTGTTGGGAATTGAACCCAAGTCTTCTTACCATTAGGCCACATTCCGCAGCCTTTTTATTTATTTATTTTATGTTGAGACATGATGTTGCCAAGGTGCTGAGGCTGGCCTCAAAGTTATGATCCTCCTGCCTCAGCCTCCCAGGTTGCTTGATGACAGTTATGTGACCCATAGTAAGCCTGCTGCCCTCTTTCCCATCCTAGCCATGAGTTGACCAGCTTGCTCCACCACAGGCTTCCCACCATGATGTGTAACAGGGCCAACTGGGCATGCACTGCAACCTGAAAACCATGAGGCCAAATCAACCTCCTGTCTTTATAAATGATTGTCTTGGGGATTGTTACAGTAACAGAAAGCCAAGGACAGGCAAGAATTGTCTAATTTTAGAAAATGATCATGAGTCTGTGGATCAGGTGTTACATGCTGACCGAGACTCAGGCTGGTACAAGACCTGACACCTTGATTCAGTCCTAATTTCCCTGAGGTGGTCTATAAGGAAGATTAGGTCCATTTTACAGATGAGGAAACTGAGGCTCGGAGAAGGAGGGAATTTGCCCAAAGCACAGCACCGACGGACTGGAGGGACCAGGACCCCTCTCCAGGCTGACCTCTGTGCTGCAAGGGGCTCTGAGTTGGAGGATCATAATTTCTTACAAAGAATAGAAAACGGGGTGCCAATAAATGCCAATTTAATAATGAGAACAGGGTTTTTAGAAAAAGAAAAAGGGTGTTTTATTGCTTTGCTAACAAAGGAGAAACAAAAGGGACTCTGCCCCAAAGGTTGTGACTCTCTCCATCTGGAGGAACAAGGGGTTTTAAAGGAGGTTCACTTGTTAATCTGGAAGATACTCAGTTCTTAGATACCCAGCAGGCATTGCCCTCTGCAGTGGGGGTGCTCCAGGCAGCCAGCTAGGGGCTTCTCTCATCCTGCTTAACAAAGGGGGGTAAAGTTCATCACAGTTCCTTAAAACATAGTCCAAAGGGATGTCAGGCTTACTTGCTTTATTACCATTTTCATGTCCAATATCCTTAAGTTTTTACCATAGAAGTCACACAATAAAAGGCACAAAAACAAACAAACAAACAAAAAACCATATAGAACACACAACAAAACACAAGAAAACAGAAACCCGGTGCCAAAACAGAAAAACAGAGGAGCAATGCAACATCTTGCTAAACCTCCTGGGGTAGGAGCGCGTGCATGCCCTTCGGCACCTCTCTACCCTTCCAGAGGAATTCCCTACAGAACAGAACAGAGGACAGAACGATTTCTCATTACTGTTCCAGGCAGGAGTATATGTGAGCCTCACCAGGCCACCACTCTGTCTTCAGAAGAGATCTCCCTTAACCAGATACCAGATGTTATATAGGCACCACTTACCTATGGAGGCCTCCTCCACCAGGTGCTTGCTAATACTTTCAGTGCAACAGTTCACTGCAGTTCTCCAGGGACTGAGGCTCACTCTGAGGCCTTGGAAGGTCTCAAGGTGCACACACCCTAGAGTGACTCTCCAGCCTGGAGACCTAAAGCGAAGGCCAGCTTCAGAATTTCCAGCAGTCTGCTCTTGTGGTCTGGTCTGGCAGGGTCATCTCACTGGGGAACTCCAAAATATTAGACCAGGATGCAAGAAAAGACCACTGACTCCAATTAAAATCAAATTAAAGCAAGCTTATTATTTCGACTGGCTGGGGTGCCTCTCCCACCCAAAACCACAGAAACAAGACAGCAGCAGCAGCTTTCCTGAAGACCAGCTTTATAGCCCAGAAAGTTACACAAAGCGGGGTTACAGATAACAGAACTCTGATGAGTATGACACTAATGGTAGTTTCCATTTTTGCTGGCCCCGACATCAGAATTTATGAAGGTCATTAGAGCCTCAGAGAGGGTCATGTTCTGTCCAGGGAAGGTCAAGATTTGTGAGGCGTCACTAAAGTTTCAGAGAGGGCTGCTATCTGGTCAGAGAGCCAGGCATGGGTGAGTTCAAGGCACAGGCAGGCATTCCAAGCAGGTTCAGAATTTGCAGTAATTTATAGTAAAGCCAAAATTATCTTTTCGTGGCTTTGTGGTGAGATGGCTCCCAATTTTGAGAAAAGATCAGGTTGGGTCTATCATTAATACCAGGTATTTAACTCAGTGGCACAGTGACACCACCTCAGCCCATTTATTTTTTTTGTATTTATTTAGAGAGAAGGTTTCAATTAGTGGCTTAGTGCCTTGCTTTTACTGAGGGTTGCTTTGAACTCATGATACCCATGTATAATTTTTCTGAGCCACAGGGGTTATAGACTGTTCTACCAAGTTTGCTTTTAAGTGAGTTTTTAAATATGTAAGGCAAGTTTATTAAAATGACATTTAGAAGCATTTCGAATATTCAAGAAAATTCCTTTGTCCTGGTGTGGCTGGAAATAAAAGCGGAACTGGACTTTAATTTAAATTACAAGCAAGTTCAATTGCAAAGGCTTAATTAGAACACAGTTAATTAGAAGGTCAAAGGCCATGGCACTATTGTACTTTATTAAAGTAATTTTTTATAGTTGTAGATGAACAAAATATTATTATTATTATTATTATTATTATTATTATTATTATTATTATTATTATTATTATTATTATTTTAATGTGGATCCAGTATCTAACACACTTCCTCATGCATACTAGTCAAGCACTCTATCACTGAGCCACAACCCTGGACTCTTACTTTGTTTTTTAAAATATTTACTTATATTTTATTTATTTATATGTGGTGCTGAGAATTAAACTAAAGGCCTCATATATGCTATGGGAGCACTGTCCCACTGAGCCACACCTTCAGTTCTTTCCTGATACTTTTTAAATACCTGTTTTATATAAATTTTAATTAGTAGCCTTAACCCTTTTCCAATATCTATTTGGATTAAATTTCTTCACTAGAAATCAGTGAGGCTGAGAGCCTAGTTTTATCTCAAAGTCTGATTTTACTTCCTCTTTTTTCTACAGACTCAGAAACCTAATCACAGTGTCTGAGTTAAGATTCCCTCTTAAGAAATTTACTGTGTGTTGTCCACCTTCCAAACCCAATGTTTACCTATTCCTTAGTTTTAGAAAAGTCTTACACAATTTGCTCAGAGGTACCAAAATCTCTTGGAGTATTCAGAAAAATCAGTATCTCAGTTTTGCCTTTTAGGGAGCAGTTTGAATTATAAGTATGCAGCCTTTAAGGCAAGTAGATAAAAGGACCCTTTTCATCAATATCTTGTATATAAAATGCACTTCATCTGATTCCTTTTATTAGATACTGTGAATAAACCTTCAATGAAAATGGAAATAAAGAAATTTCTTTAACAAAAATGTTCCAATTTCTTTTGATATATATCCAGAATTATAATTGTTTGGTTATAGGGCATTTTTTTACCCAAGAATTGTTGTTTATTTTTATTTATTTATGCACTTTACCACTGTGTTACATCCATTTTTTTAATGAGACAGTGTATTATTTAGTCACTTAAGCCATTGCCAAGTTTCTGAGGCTGGTCTTGTACTCAAGTTCCTCCTGTTTCATCCTCCAAAGCCACTGGGAGTACAGACATTCACAATAATACTCTTCTTCAAAATATTACTATTAGTGGTTTATACAAAATTTGTATTTTGAGCTTTTAAGAAACATGAGAGTATTTTTCACAAGTATCTGTATTCATTTTATATTTTAACCAAACTTTTTATCTATACATATAAACATATACTCTGGAGTTCCTATTATCTTTTGGATATTTGTTTGGTTTGGTGTGGTTTGGGGCTAGGAATTAAACTCTGGGGGTGCTAACCACTGACTTATGTCCCCAGTCCTTTTTTTTTTTTTTTGAGACAGGTGATATATCACTAATATCTCACTAAGTTGCTTATAGCCTTGCTATGTTGTTAAGGCTGTCTTTCAAATTACAATCATCCTGACTCAGCCTCTCCAGCCACTAGTATATTTTCCACCACACCTAGCTCTTTCAGATTATTATAATTACCTTTTCAACAACACTGCTCAGGCTACAGAAAATCTCTTTGACTAATGCAATTTATCCCTGAGGAAAGTTTATATAAGTAGCTAATGTAGGACTATTCTGTAAAGATTTGTTGGAATAAATAGGGATCATTGGTTTTTAACCTTTCTGAATTACTCTTTGGTATCATAGTTCATAAAAGTGCTGGGAAAGGATGTAAATTTATTTGTTTGAAATCTACCGAGATTTACATAAGCTAAGTCACCTTTTGTTCCAGAGCTTGGAACTTCAGGACATAGTAACATAAAATATGTGAAAGTTGAAACATTCAGTACACACACATACACACACATGCACACACACACAAAATCTTTTTCTAGGAGCAATTGGTAATTCTGGAATTATTACTAGTGTATCAGAGACATAGTAATGTAAACAATATGTTAAAGTTGAGACATTCAGTACACATATACACACACACACACAACTTTGTCTAGGAGCAATAGGTAGTTCTGGCATTATTACTAGTGTGTCAGGGTTGGGGCAGGATTCAGGAAGTGCTAAAAATGTCACTCAAGCTAAGAGTAGATTACTGGATTCCTCCCTATTTCCCCTTATATACAAGCTAGAGTGAACTTCATCTGTCAGCAACAGCAACTTGGAAAATATGCTTGCAGATGTTATATTGAGATAAATTGACAGCTTTGTTATTTGGGTATTTCTGTGTCTTGATCACAGCTGATGAAACACATGATAAAGCTTTTATGGCTCCTAGCTATCACCACATTTTTTTTGTATCACTTCTCCCATATTTTCTTCTTTCTTTCTTTCTTTCTTTTTTGTGATGCTAGAGATTGAATCCAGGGCCTTGTGTATAAAAGGCAAGCACTCTAAAAACTGAGCTACATCCTCAGCCCGTCTCTCACATTTGTGTTCACTATAAGTGATGATGGTAATTGGGAATTATGTGTTAAATGTGATACATTACTCAAGACATGACTAATATCCAGTATATATAAATCTCCCTATTCATTATAATTTTGCCAAAGAGACACTCATAGCAGTTTTTTTCTTAAATGTATCTATAGATGGAGAGAGAGTATCTCATTTTAATATTCTGCTTTATTTTCAACATCATTCTTTCTTAACATTTGCCTTTTATAGTGTTGCAAAGGTTGGAACTGAATACCTTGCACACACTCTTTCAGTAAATATTGCCACTAGGTCCCAATTCTAACGTTAGGTTGGATTGACTCATTCATTCAATCTAATGTTATTTTTCATATGGTTGGTTTTACATATGCCTTTCTATTTGTCTTAACAGTACTATTGATATACATATGATTTCAGATTTGGTTCATGTTATGATTTATTCTTCTGTATTATTGCAATATAATTAAATGTATCACATAAAAATAAATATATTATTTGTTTTTTATTAAAGGTTTTGAAGTATTTTACATATTTTATTTCCAAGAAGAATTTTTTGGGTCCTTTCTTTTCTTTTCTTTTATTTGGTACTGGGAATTCAGCTCAGGGGAACTTAGCCATTGAGCCACATTCCAAGACCTATTTTGTAAGACATTTAGAGATGATGTCTCACTGAGTTGCTTAGGGCCTCACTTTTGCTGATGCTGGCTTTGAGTTCACAATACACCTGTATCAGTCTCCCAAGGTTTTGGGATTACAATTGTGCACCATCACATCCAGCTCTCTTATTTTATTAAAAAATACATGCTAAAATTTTGATGGGAAAATACTATATATTAAATTGAATTAAAATAATTGTCTTTGTAATGATTAGTTTTATTTACACATGGTATTTTATGTGTTTTGAAATTTTTATTTAGTTTGTGATAAGTTCTATGTATTTTCCTTGAAAGCCATTATACATGTAATGTATTGAACAGGTGTAACTTCAGTATAATACATTTATGTGGTATTCTGTACTCTAATTAAATCAAAAATATTTCTGGGCTCTATTTACCAACTTTTCTCAAGCTTTATTATTTTTATTTTTTTGAATGTTCCTCCTCTTTCCTTCAAGGCCCCAGATTTCCACTGTTTTGACAAGTACAGCTCTAGCCTTATGCTATCATGTAACTGTACACTATCATGGTAAACACATACTATAACTTCTACAGGTCTATGCTCCTTGGTGAGGAGTACTTCATATATACATAATCAGTTTTCATGAAGAAATAACAGTAATTTCTACTCTATCTTTACTTCATGAGAATTTGTTTTGTGTCCTCATCAATACTCTGTATTCTTTTGATTGCTGTTGTTTCTTACTTGAAATTTAAATCAGGGGCACACATAGACTGGGTCATACATAGTTGCTTAGGGCTTTGCTAAGTTTCTGAGGCTGGTTTTGAATTTAGGATTACCTTGCCTTAGCCTCCCAATCCAATGGGATTAGAGGTGTGTGCCATGAAACCTTGTTCTATTTTATTCTTATATTGAAATATATATTACTTCTGAAAATCATTTATTCTTGATATTAATAAAGCATAGAATATCATTTTTTTCTCACAAATAAACCCCTTTTTTCTTCTGGAAAAGATGTCATTTTTTTTGAAAAGATATCAGTATTACCAGATGTATACTTTATTGTTTTCTAAATAGAAAGTTGTTTATTATTATTATTATTATTATTATTATTATTATTATTATTATTAAGCTATGTATTAGTTACAAAAGTTTATCTGTTCATATTATTATAAGGTATAAACTTTTTTCTATAACTTCATAGCATACTTCAGTGTATTTCAAAATGACTGTTGGGGGTTGGGAGGGGAGGGTTATTGGGGTTAGAAATGATGGTGGAGGGCTGGGATTGTGGTTTATTGGTAGAATGCTCACTTATCATGGGTGGGACTTGAGTTCAATTATCAGTACTACATTAAAAAAAAGGCATTGTGTTGTTTGCGTCTACAAAAAAAAGATTCTCTCTCTCCCTCTCTCAAAAAAAACTCTATTAAAAATGATGGTGGAATATGATGTATATTATTATATAAAGTACATGTATAAAGAAGTGAATTCATGTAAATATTCTTTGTATAAGACCAGAGAAATAAAAAATTGTGTTCTCTATGTTTAATTAGAATTGCAATGAATTCTGCTGTCATATAAAATTAAAAAGTAATTAAAATGAAAAATAAATGATGGCATTATGTTCTAATTGGAAATAAATACTATTCATTTTAAAACTTGAAAAAAAGTCTGTTGGTTGGTGATAAACTTTATGAAGTATAAAATGTATCCTGAATAATTGGTAATACATAAACCCAGATTTAGGTATTTCTAGTGTTTTAGCAAAATTAAAAAAAAAAATCTGTAGAGTTCTTTTCTTGCAACATATACTCATGATTATATGACATGCATTATATATATATATATATACAAATATATAGTACCATTATATATAATTAATAAATGATTACTACATCTCACATTAACCACATTTATTTCAGATTAATTTGTCTTTCGAAAGCACCAATATATGACACTCTTTGGATATATATACTTGTTGTGTCTTCAAATATGTCACTTTATGTATTATGTTCTTTTCTTTACTCTCCTTTTTATAGAATTTCTTTTCCAAATTATTGAGATTAGTGAATTTTAGACCCTTCAGTTTAACAGTGCAGTCTGTAGATTTTCTTTTTAACCTCAGCTAAAATACATCCCACTTTTTATAGGCTTATTGTTATGTAAATGACTTCTAAGAACCTGTAGATATAACACCCTAATCTGACATTACTCTGGGCTATTGATATCTGAGTGGAGGGGATCTCAAGTGATCCATGGAAAAGGCAGGATTGGGATAGGTCAGGATGTGAGATTGGTGGATGCTGAGTATGTAGTAGTGAGTATTCATGAAAAAGTGTTGGTGGAGTAGATAAGGGTAGAGAAAAAAAAGTGCTGTGAAGGAAAGAGGAAAAGAATGAGAAGCTCAAGGGTTCAGATTTAAAAAGTCTAGTGGTGGATCAATAGTAGCATGAGGGTATGGAGTAGTTTCTTTGGAGGCAGAAATAAGGTTGAAGCAAAAGAAGAAGGTAACTCTGTCACAGTCCCCAAAAAAAAAGAGTCAGATGAATGGATTATGTGTTTATTTCTTCCCACTTTGGAGTGGAATTGATAATTCACAGAGTATATTTAAGTAGGTAGTATAAAACCATTTCCAAGTAGCTTTACACATTTCTGTGGCCACAATCAACATTTGACAATTCCAGTCACATAAAATCTTTGTACTTTTTATCTGTTCTATTTATTTATTATTTATTTATTTATTCATTCATTCATTACATTTTTTTCATTCACTTTTGCTTTACTGTTATTGTGTATATACAACTGCTGAGTATTCAATGATACACACACACACACACACACAAACACACACACAAACACACACAATGGTATATATATAATGCTAACATCTATAACATTATTTCCTAAAACATTTAAGTCAGCCAGCTGCAGTAACTTAGTGAGGTTGTAAGAAAATCAGCAAATCATTTTTTATAGAAATTTTTATTAAAGGCTGAGAGTGTTTCCTAGCAAAAAAGCATATCTGATTTCAATTTGTAATATGAGAGAGAGAGAGAGAGAGAGAGAGAGAGAGAGAGAAAGAAAGAGAGATATCTTGCAAAATTAAAAAAAAGTAAACAGTGACACTCAGTGTCAAGGATGTAAATAATTTAAAAATAATAATGAGCTAGTTGGAAAACACATCTAGGTTATTAACTGCTGCTTTGAAAAATTAGTCTGCTCTCCATCATATAAAAGTGAGAGATGAATTCTTTATTAAAGTTTATATAAGTAAAAAAGGAGTTTTAACACCGCTTTTAGCTGATCCAGACTGGGTCAACTTTAGTGGGTTATTAGGGTTCTGCCAAGATGATAGATACTTGAGTCATTTGGAATGATGTGATTTTATTTAGTCTTCAAAAACAAAGATTAAGGTCTAGTATAAATCAGGCTTGGCAAAGAAAAAAACATTTAAATGAAAAGTCAATATATGAATAAACACATAAAACAATATTTAAGAAAAAGTTAACATTCAGAATATTTATGTAATTATATAATCACCAGTAATGTAAAAACAATTACTACTAAAGAAAAAGTGAATTAATAAAGGAACAAATAAATAATGAAAAATGAAAAATGTAAAGGTACATGGAAATGGTGTTTTCCTGCTTACTGAGATATACTCTATGAACTATAAATTCCACTCCTAGGTGGGAAGAGTTGAACACAGAACCCATTCACCTGGCTCTCTCAATTGGGAAATGTGCAAAAAATTACCTTTTCTTTTTCTCCAAATTTTATTGCTGCTTCCAAGAACACTACCCCTCTACATTCATCCCTTCATTGTACACTTGTAGCATATGAACCTGTCTACTGCTCAAGTTTTTCTATATTTTTTCATTGCTCTTTTTCTCCCTACTTCCATAGTGATCAGATTTCAGAGGAAAATATGCAGAATTTTAGGGATCAGTTACACAACAAGAAAGCTATAAAAATTGGGCTTCATTTAAGGGTGAAAATTAAAAAAAATCTTTAGACTTCACTAATTAAAATAAAGGATCCAAAATTTATGAGTGTCAATAATTTGAATTATAACTGTGAGTCACTTTTTTGGGGGAAAGGGATATGGGGACATTGCTAATGAGTTTAAAGCTCAAACTGTTTTGTATGAGACAAAAAACAGAGAAGTTGAAAAAAATTAAATAAATTGTAATATCATTTTCATATGCAAAATCTGAAAACAAATCACAGGGAGAATGCTGAGAACCCTGAAAACCAGAAAATGGTAAGTGTGCCTTGCTATCTTGAGACTGGGTAGGAAGGTGGCTTAAAGCTGACAGGAGTGGCAATGGTGGAAACTGGCAATCGTGTCTACAGACTCCTCGTGGTCCTCTCCAGAATCTTGTGGCCAGAAAGTCTCTGTTGGGCAGCTTAGCCTTCACTTACCTCTGACTAGTCTAGTGAGGCTTAGATCAGCAGTTGAAAACCTGGGCATTTTTTTCCATAATTGTATGGTGTTTTCAGCTTCTTTCTAAAGCTCATTATGTGCTTCCATGTGCCATGAGTCCAGCATGTCTCCAGATTGCACAATGAAGACTGAGATAATTATCAGGAGAGAACCCCAAATCCATTTTTGTATTCATGCATGAGATAGACTGTTGATTTTAGGGCTTGTTACTCTTGAGGGTTTGTTTGTTTGTTTTATTTTGTGTGTGTGGGTGGGGGGGTGTGGGTGTGTGTTGTTTTCTTTTTTGGTGCCAGAAATTCAACCCAGAGGCATTCATCCACTGATTCACATTCCCACCCCCTTTTTTTTTTTAAATATTTGTATTTAGATACAGGGTCCCTTTGAATTTTTTGGGGCCTAACAAATTTGATGATGCTGGCTTTTAACGCATTCTCTTCATGAGTCCTGAGATTTTTAAATGTAGAGGAAGCAGTATCTCAAATCCAGAACAAAAATCTGAAATCCAGAACTTCAGTGTAGCTCTCCATAGGTCTCAGAATAAACCCCTAGTTTTCTAGCTCTCTGTTCACATATCCAAAACTATTGTTTTCTGTTCACAGTGACTTAGTATAAAATAGAATAGATAGTATAATGACCATGTAATCAGGATAATGGGCCTCACTCAACCACAGGGCTAACTGAAAGATATGTTAATGAGCCCCATTAAAGCCTATTTCAAATGTAAAAGACCTTGTAGCCCATTTGTGGGAACACCTTTAACAAAGTCTTTTGCCCAGGGGTTATTCCTGATTGAATTTGAAGATAAACGGATTGGTCACCAAAGGAATAAAAGTGAACCCATATGGTAGTCAGGATGCCTTTTACAAAGCCTATTCTAAATGCATTATGCTCTTTGTTTTGCCCAAAAACATTAGTAAACTTCCAAGATGGCACACAAAATGATTTTTTTTCTGGTATCATTCCTCATAACACATGGTGGAAGTTCTATTTCTTTAATACAACAGCCACTATCCTAAAAATTCACATTGATTTGACACACAGTCCCTTCTTACACAGCATGAGGACTTGTTGGGGCTGGCTCTCTTCAGGAGCTCAGCAATGGAAGGGGTCAGATTCCAAATTTTCTGTCTCCCACCTTAAGCGGTTTTTCTCCTGCCCCTAGGGTCCTAACCAAACTGACTGACCCCAGGGTGGTCAGGGAAGCAGTGGGTCTCACCTGATCGGCACCAATGCTCCATGGTTCATAGTTCACTCTCAGAGGTCCTGACAGGTGTGTAAAGCTGACTCTCTAGTGAGCATTTGGTCCAAACAGCACAGCCTTGTTCAGAGAAGGCCATCACTCTTGCTTCCTGCTCCTATTTTCCTGGAATCTGTTCCTGGCAGAAGAGCAGAACCTCACACTACTCACTTCTTCCTGCCTTGGCCAGCTGCCCCATCCAGCCAACATGTCATCTGTGTGTGCAGCAGTAGGAGTCACAATTCTGTCGGGCCAAGGAGATGCCTTGTTCCACTGCCCCTCCAGTGCAGCCACCCCACCCACTGCACAGTGACCAAGGTAAATGGTCTGCAGGGTAAATCCAGGCCAGGCACCTGTGGCCATGCCCTCCTAATGGGCAGATTCACCTGGAACTCTGTGCAGTTGCCCTGGTTGGTCACATCCCCCTACCTAGTTTTGCTCCTTGTGTGGAGGGGTGTGGAACTCACAGCTCTGAAGAAACACCCTTGGGCTTTCTTCACCAGCCCCAAAGTACCCAAGTGTCTGATTCATGAATATCCCCAGTGGGGGTGTCTTGGAAAAAATAGCTTCTGGTATAAAGAGAGATGGACCTTGATAGTGAAGATACAAATAAAAACGAAAGCCACAAATTATTTTCTTACCCCTCTTTATGAAAAAGAGTAAGGCCAGAGACTCATGAGGCTGAGGTTGAAGGATCACAATTACAAAGCCAGCTTCAGCAACTTGGCAAGGGCTTGAGCAACTTAGTGAGACCCTGTATCAAAATTTTAAAAAATAAATAAATAAATAAAAAGGCTGGGATGTGTCTAAGGGTTTAGGCACCTATGGGTTCAATCCTTAGTAGCCACCCCCCCAAAAAAAGAAAAAATCAGAGGGATTTGTAACTAATCTACTTACCATGAAAAGAAGTTGAAAAGGGGATGCAGAAGGGAAGAGGAAGGGATGCAGCCAGCCTCTGGACCCTTCTTGCATCTTATAGAGGGGGCTGGGGTGCAGGGCGGGGCTGCATTCCCAGCCCTTGCCCATGTGCACCTGCACTTCACATCTCCCACAGCTACAGCAGTGTGTGTATGGGGTGGCCAGGTGAAAATGTTCCAGCCTGAGCAGCTGCATCCACTTCAGAACTCAGGCCAAATCAATTCCTTTTGGCCCAGGGAGAAGCCACCTGCACTGATACATCATGACCCCTGCCCTATGGCTCCAACTCCCCCCAACGTGCAGTAAAGACTCTTGAACACAGAGACTTTCCTCCTAGTTGGGAGGCACAGATGAAACAGAAACAATTGCTCATATCTGATGGCACAGCTCAGTGAGCTAGACAAATGCATACCCCTGGAATACCCTAGTGGGAAACAGGTCTCCTGCCTTTCTCTTACTTCCTTGTGTGCTTTGCTTCATTTTGTAAGAATACTTAATCTGAGAGATAAAAGGCAAAATGCCACATTTACCACATTCTGAACTATGGGCAGTTCAGATGCAGGAGATCTCTAGGTCTCATTCACATGGCACACATGTGAGCATGTAGCTTTGACCAACACCTATTCCTCACCACTCCCCACCTGGTGACCATCATTTCTCAGCCTCTGTAAGTTCACATTTTTAGATTTCCTATGTAAGTGAGGTCATGCCGGATTTCTCTGTGTCAGGCTTATGGAATTCAGCACAACATCCTCTAGGTCCATCCAAGTTTATGCAAGTGTCAGCATCGCCTTCCTTTTCAGGTTAAATAATATTTCACTATAAAACCACCAATTTGCTTATCCATCCATCCAGAGGACATTAAAATGGATTCTGTCCCTAGCTATTTTGAAGGGTATTCAGCAAACCCATGAGGACACACATCTCATCCACATGCTGATTTTATTTCTTTTGAATATATGCAGAAGAGAGCTTGCTTGTCATATGGTCATTCTATTTTTATTCTTCCAAGGAACCTCCACACTGATCTTCATGGTGTCTCCACTTGCACATTTGCAAATCCTCAGTGAGTAATGCTTTATGGAAATTGAGGAGAGGGCAGGCTGGGGAGTCAGTCACAGCTGCCAACCAGAGGAGTTGTTAGGGGAATGGGCGTGTCACCTTGAAGCCCAGTGAAAATAAGCTCAGTGGCCTTGGAAAGTGGCATTGCCATGCCCAAATCTTATGGAAGGTGAAGCTTATGGCAGAACATACAGCACGTGTGCTTTGTGAGACATCAGGCTAGAGGTCTGGTGCTGGCTCTGCCTATCCACCTGAGGATCTGTTGGTGATAAGTGATGTTTCACTACCCTTTTTTTCTCCCTAGTGGTATCAGTCTAAAGCCCTGAAATAGTTTTTCTGGTAACATCTGAAAAACCTGATGTCAGCTGGACACAGTGCCTCATCCTCTTATGCACTGCTTCCCACACTGGCAGTACCAGCCTCCCCATGTCCACTGGACCTGCCAGCTGCCTTGCAGCCCATTTCTGCAGATCAATGCTTAAGAGGGACTGAATCCAGAAGACCCAAGCAGGCTGCTCCACTTCCATCCAGGATGCAGTTAGAACCCATACAGGGCTTGATGACTCCCTGAGAAAAAAAAATTTTTTTTAGATTTAAACCCAGAGTGATTTAAGGCTGGAACTGCCTGCCTCTGTGAGAGAAGAGCCTGTCTGACAATGGGGAATGCACAGCAAAAGGCAAGAAATGAAATGTAAAGTAAACTATATCCTGATGAACCCCTGGATGCCAATGGACCTGAAGTCCACTTTTCCCCTGAGTACTTTAGCTATACAATGTTACTCTTTGTTGTTTGTTTAAGCCTTATTTAATTGGATTTTCTGTGATTTGCAAAAGGAAGATAACAATCTGATATATTTCATAGACTCAGGACAATTTATCTTGCAATTTTTGGTTTTTCAACTATGTAGAACAGCATCTGTTTCCATGAAAAGAAGAAGGAAGGAAGGGAAGGAGGGAGGAAAGAAGAAAGAAAGAAAGGGAGGAAGAAGAAGAAGAGAGAGTGAGTATTGGGTGGAAGGCTTGGCTGAGCACTCAGCCTAAGAATAGAAGGGCAGACATGGTTGTTCTCACTGTCTCCACAAAGAATGGCTCTCTGCGCTCCAGGTGGGATCACTCATGAAATAAAGTTGGCTATTAGGCTTATCTGTCTCTCCCACAGCCCTCTCATTAAATAATCACACTTAAAAATGTTACTATTTTGAAAGAAATTCCTTTAAGTAATTTTAGTTAAATGGGAAATTACAAGGACCCGTGGTCTTTGATAAAAAAGGCTGTTACAAACTGACGCATCAGAAAGCCCTTTCTAAAATGATTTACAGTGCCTGAGATTCCACGACTCAGGCCTCAACTGTGGTTCAGGATGGGCATGCTGCCCCCTAAGCACAGAGAAGTCCCTAGCCATTAGGTGACTAAACCTGAAGGCAAGGGCTGTGGTTACAACTTACCCTGAAAACTGGGCTTTCTGAGGGTTTGGACACAGAGAAAACCCACATCAGGTCCACTGCCAGATCTTGCTTCTCCTGGGAAATGTACAGTAGTTGCAGATGCAGAGACAACCCCCCAAATTAGAAGCAAATTAGCTCAGTTCAGGCTCTAGCCCCTGGGTGGCCACACCTTCAGCTTTGGCCAGCCTGGGCATCTGCAAATGGCCACACTGAAAGCCTCTGCTCCTCATGCTAGAGTGATGTTGGACATCCTGGGTGGCTTAAAGACCTATCCTCTGTGGCCTGGAGGCCAAAATACTGAGAAGGTGTCCAGGCCATGATTTAGGTCACCTCCAGGTGCCTTCCTGTGCCCTCTCAGCTTCAGTGATCCCCGGAAAGCTCAAAGCCTTTTGCCTCTCAGCTGCCTGGCTCCAGCTTCCTCCTCTGTCATCACAGGGCTCCTGTGTGTCCTCTTCACCCAGTCAGCCCCTCATAAAGATATGGTCACCCTGCATAGGGGCACTCCCTGCAGCAGTGTGGCCTCATCTTGACTAACTCTGAAATGACACGATTGATTTTAAATCTGTTTGTATCTTATTCTCGGGGACAGAGTGTATACCTACCTTTTGGCAAAGACAAGAATCACAGAACTCCATCCCTGGCTCAAGAATGCACTTCCTTTCCAGGTCCACATCCAGGCCCATCACCCTCATAGTGCCATTCAGCCTTGCACTTGATAAGTCTCAAAGTCACTGTCAGACAGACACCTTGATCTTGTTTGGGAGTCTCCAGATAGGAGGTCTGGGGAGCTTGTGGTCAGGGACCAGAGGCCGAGGGTGGGCACCGAAGGGCAACTTCTACTGAGAACCCCTTCTGTGCCTTCCTGGGTTGTGGTCCCAGGGACTGAATCCAGGGGTGCCTACCCACAGACCATCCCAGCCCTTTAGAAACAGGGCCTTGCTGAGTTGCTGAGGCTAGCCTCCACCTGGCAAGCCTCCTGCCTCAGCCTCCTGAGGCACTGGGATGACAGACACACCCTACCGCAACAGTCTCCTTTGGACCTTCCAAGCCAAACCCCCGACCCGCCCCCAGCCGCCAGCCAACACCTACTGCAGGCTTCGCCTTCCCAGATGGCTCCCCGATGGGCGCCTCCCAACCTCTTCTGATGGGAAGCAGGCGGCAAAGGAGCTGAGCGAGAGTGGCCATGACCCAGGGGAGGGGGAGTGGAGCAGTGCATGGCATGAATGGGGGTGTGGTTACGCTCCAGGGGCGGGGGTGTGGGCGGGGCGTGGGCGGTGCAGGAGGGGGGCCCCCTACGCCTCTAGGGAGAGGCGTGGACGGGGGTGTGGGCGGAGCCAGGACCCCACTGTGCAAATGCATCTGCAACCGGGACCCTGCAGCCTCCCAGTTGCTGGCCATGCTTTGCTTTGAGGCGATGGCATAGCCCCCAGGAACCGCGAGGAGGCGACAGCGCATCTCCCCTGCGGGTTTTGTGAGGCCCACACGACCCAGCCAAAGTTCAAACCTCGTTCCCTCTGGCAGCTGGGCTCCTCTAGGGAGGGCCCGGCTGTCCTTGTGTTCATGCTGGGCTCCTGCACCTTCTACTCTAAGACTTGGGTCAAGGTCCCAGCATGAACACAAGGTACACTACCACATGGACAGGGTCCTTCAACACGGAGCCAAAGGACTCCTGCGGAGACAGGTAGTGACACAGGCCACCAATTGCATAGGTGCAGGCAGGGCCTCCAGAAGACATGTCCTGGGAAAGAAGAACAGAAGATCAGGGACGCTGCCTCTTCTGAACCTGAGCTTCGAGATGAACCCAGAGGAGATCAAAGACTGTGATTGCAGCCGGGCACAATGACACACACCTGTCACTCTACAGCTCAGGAGGCTGAGGCAGGAGAATGGCAAGTTGGAGGCCAGCCTTGGCAACTTAGCAAGGCTCTAAGCAGCTCAGTGAGACCCTGGCTCTAAATAGGGCTGGAACAGGGCTCAGGAGTCAAGGGCCCCTGGGTTTAGTCCCTGTTATTAAAAACTTCCTGCACAGAATTTGGGAAAGGACACAGGGGAGGATATATGTGGGTGAGAGACTTGGACAGGAGCAAGACGCACAGATGCTGAGCAGTGCTACCCGCTCTGTGGCCAGGAGAGGCTCCTTGGGAACATCTGACTGAAAGACCAGGTGCCCAACAGGCTGACTAACAGGTGACCACTGAAGTGGCCCGACAGCATCTGGGAGATGATATAGAGGTGGGGACCAGGGCAGACTGCAGGACAATCGGGACATTGGAGGTGAAGAAGAGCTCAATGGGGTAGGTGTGATACTGTCCCTGGTAGCGCACAGTCTTGATGGGCATGTCCACCCAGAAGCCCTGAGGACACAGAACAGGGTGCTCTTCACTGCCTCACTGCCCCCTATGGTCCAGAGACATGAGAGGCGGCACCAGCTCTGGTGACATGGCTTCTGACAATGATGGAGTGCACCTGCCCCTTTCCTCACTCCCACTGTGCTTGGCGCACACACAGAAAAAACAAAAACTAAAACAGAAAAACTGGTTTCAAAATATACTGAAGTCCACTCTACTGCCATTCATATCTAAACAGAAATAAAAGAAAAAACAACTATACTGAAGCCAGAGACAGTGGTGCAGGCCTGTCATCACCAGCAGCTCTTGAGGCTGAGGTAGGAGGACTATAAATTGGAGGCCAGCTTCAGCAACTCAGCAAGACTCTGTCTCTAAATAAAATATAAAAAGGGCTGGGGACAGGGCTCAGGGGTTACGTGATCCTGAGTTCCATCCCTGGTACCAAAAAATAAAGAAAAATAAATGCAGACTTCCTGTGCTCACGCTGGAAACAGCTGAAAATGGATGACCACAGCAAAGACAAAGATGGAGGCGATGAGCTTCATGAGGTCAGAGAGATTCTGGCAGAAGAAAGTCTCTCTAAGGGCTCAGACTTTGTCTGTGCGTGTGTGGCCCAGGGATGGAACAGTACAACGATGGTGCCCTCCAATTCCATGCATGTTAGCAGAGGAGGACACAAACGTGAAGGAAGAACAAGGGGCTGGACTCCATTGGGTCTTGGGCCTCCTCCTGGCCAAAGCAGAGGCAGGAGAACAGAATCAGCCAGGAGACTCCTGGCACCCACAGTCACGGGGTCACAGTCTGGATTTTTTTTGGCACCAGGGATGGAACCCAGGGGCCCTAGGCCACTGAACCCCACCCCCAGCGTATTTGTATTTCATTCACAGACAGCATCCCGCTGAGTTGCTGAGGCCTTGCTGTTGCTGAGGCTGGCCTCCAAGTTGAGATCCTCTTGCCTCAGCCTCAGCAACAGGCAGAAAGTGGCCTGGCCTGAGGAACAGGCAACAGACCGGCCAGAGACACTGCATCACAGGGCGCCAAGGTCCGAGCACTTCAGAAATGGTGTGAGACTGACTTTAGGAAAAACGCTCCATGGAAAACACTGTCACCATGGCCCCTGCTGCCAGGTCAGTGCTTCCCTAGATGTGGCATCTGTGAGCAGAGTTGCTAATGGCTGGGAACTCAGAAGTCCCACACTCTCACTGGGACAGCATTTTCCTGTCACACCATAGTATGGACAGCAGGACTCGTGTCACCTTCTGGAAGCCACTCAGATGGGCCATCTGTCCTGTAGACCACATGGATGGGATGTCTGTGACAGAAACACTGTCCTAGATCTCCCTGGTCCCCTGGCATTCCCGTGGTGGTCTTCCTGCTGCCTCTGGCTGTGTGGGACAATAGCTGATGTCCCTGTGGTCGAGAATCTGGACACATGAATGCTTGAGCATTCTGTAAAGGAGGAAGTTCAGCAATCCCAGGGGGAGAGAGCAGGGACTTGTCCTGGCTCCTCTTGCCACCAATGACCTCTCTGAACTTACCTCACTTGCTCAGCTGAGCCACACGCTGACCCTCAAACACACAAGCTCATCTCTGGTCCAGGGCCTTTGCACCTGCCAAGTTCTCTAGACAGACCCGTAACACTCTTCCTCAGTCGTCCCAACTTCCTTCTCTGCTCTAATCTGACCCAGAGCCCTGGGATGACACTGATGCTCACACATCTTATGTTATAGCCCTTTGTATTCTTAGCACCCACAGAAGCGCCTGGTGCTTAACAGCACCTGCCCAACAAGTGTCTGGAATGAAAGGTGAGTGACAGCAACGCAGGGTGAGGGCCTTAGGAGCTTTCTGAATGTTTAATGTGGTCATTTCTTGCAAGTCACTACCCGCTGATCTCCGGGAACTGGGTTGTTTCTTGTGCTAGTGTCACCCGGGGATGACAGCCATGTGACATCTGTACTGTCCACCTCCCTCCCAGCCAGGACTGTCCCCCACCTCAGGGAAGAAGGTCCAACTGCACTCTTCACCCTAGGGGCCCTTCCACACCCCACTTTCCAGGTTGAAAGCTGAGCCATGGTGGCACTCCTGGTAACAGGTGGCGCTTCCAGCTACAATCTACCTGTGCCTGCTCCACCCTCTTCCTGTCTGTCCTGGGGGTGTCCCCATGGCTACACCATTTTGGCTCCTTACAGCACCACTCAAATCCCCCCAGGTAGCCCCTCTGCCCGAGCCAGGTCCCAGAGGTAGCTAAGCACAGCAACCTCCAGTCTCAGTTATCTGTGGCCTTCATCTCTGGCTAAGTCCTAAGGCCCTCACTCTGATGTCACACTGGCTGGCTCAGGCTGGATGGCTGTGCCACTTCCCCAGCCATTATCTCAGCCTGTCTCCCAGGGACAGCAAATCATTCCTTCCAAAACCGTCCCCTCACTCACCATCCTGCTCCAGACCAAAGTGATCCTCTGGCTGGCTGCCTCAGCCCAAGCCTTCGCTGACTGGCCCCCTGTGACCACCACTGCTCCTGCTCCTTTCAAAAGCAGGCCCCTCAAAGACAGGAAGTCTTGGCAGACACCCCAACTCCTACCCAGCTTTTTCCCCCACATCCACAGCTGATGCCCAGCTGTTCCCCTCCCCCCAGATCCTCAATTCACTTTAGATTTTCTGAAATTCTAGGAAGAGTGTGGGTCACTTTGCCTACTCTTCGTTAAGTCTCCCTGACGCTCCTTCCCAAGGTCCAGTCTTTCCCATGGGATTCCTCAGGCACCCTGCAGGGACCTATCTGCAGTTTCCTCAACTTGATGACATGGCATTGGAGGCTGAGAAACAGCTCCACAGTCAATTCCAAGAAAGCATGAAACTGTACACAAATATTTTCCATGAGAGTCTTCCCAGCAAATAACAGATTCAGGGTTCAGAGACCAAAAGAAAAAGAAAATAAAACAAAGTCAATTTCCCTCTCCTAAGAAGTCTCACATGTTTTGCAATTTTTATTTTATTAAGATTTGTAAGTCATGGTGCATGCCTGTAATCCCAGTGGCTTCGGAGGCTAAGGCAGGAGGATTGCAAATTGGAGGCTAACCTCAGCCAAATTGTGGCTCTAAGCATCTCAGCGAGATCCTGCCTCTCAATAAAGTACAAAAGAGGGTTGGGGACCAGCCTCAGAGGTTAACTGTCCCTGAGTTCAATCCCCAGTTCCTTCTGCCCCAAATTGGCAATACTGCAGACTGAATCCAGGAACAGTCACTCTACACCAGCCCTTTTTAAGACAGGGTCTCACTTATTTGCCAAGGCTGTCCTTAAACTTGTAATCATTGAACTAACTGCTCCTTGTCTGAACAAGTGGTTTGGTGTAGCAATTTCATTTTTAGAATATTATTCGCAGAGAACAACTGCTAAAATATGTGCAGATGATTGCCCGAGGATATTCACTTTGATACTAACTGTGACTGAGAAAAGACTGAAATATTCACCAGAAGACAATTGGCTAAAATCAACACTTCTTTATCCTTGCCGTGCAGGTTCCTGCTAAGAAATATGAGGCAGGATTACTCTGTGGCATGTTAACTGTCCTTGAAATATTTTTATAAGATGTAAAAGTTTAGATATCATTTTGAATGTGTTATTGTTTTTGTTGTTGTTGTTATTATTATTATTATTATTATTATTATTTGGTACTAGGGATTTAACCCAGGACCACTTAACCTCTGAGCCCTGTCCCCAGCCCTTGTATTTGATTTAGATACAGGGTCTCACTGAGTTGCTTAGGGCCTCACTAAGTTGCTGAGGCTGGCCTCCAACTTGTGATCCTCCTGCCTCAGCCTCCTGAGCTGCTAGGATGACAGTCATGAGCCTCTGCACTCAGCTATATTTTCAAAATGTGCACACTGAAAATTCAGAAGAAATGTTTCTGAAACAGACATTTCCCCCAGAGAAATACTCTGCATGCATGAAAACTTCCTGCAGAGGTGCCCCATGGAAGGAAGGGCCTTTACCTTGGTGGGTGTTGATGGTGGTGCTGTTGAGGCCTTCCCCAGGATGGTTTCACAGATGTTGCATGAGATGGAGAGAGAGAAGCCAGAGCCCAGGCTGTGCTCTTTCTAAAGAAGCTCATCCAAAAGGAGGATGATAAAGCCCACCACAAAGAACTGCAGAATTAAAATAAATTAATTAATAAAATTGGACTCTGCGTTACTGGCCCCAGGGCCTTGGTTCCTTACATCTTCAATGACTGGGCTCTCTGCTATAAAGGCCAAAAAAGAGATCCTTCTCAATCTACCTCATGGGAATTCAGAAGCCAAAGCCAGGGTCTTTCAATTCTCTAATTTTTTTTTAAATCTATTTTTTAGTTGGAGGTGGACACAACATCTTTATTTTATTTTTATGGGGTTCTGAGGATGGAGCCCAAAGCCTCACACATGACAGGTGAGCCTCTACCACTGAGCCTCAGCCCCAGCCCCTACATTTTTTGTGTTTCTTAATTGTTTTGGGGTTTGCAGGTGGACAGCATGCCTTTATTGATTTCAATATTTCTCGCTGTAGATGGGCACAGTGTCTTTATTTGATTGATTTTTTTTTGGGTTGCCCAGCCTCCATCCCAGGGCCTCACCCTGCTCAGGCCAGTGTATAGCCTTGAGCCCAGCCCTGAACCTGGCATGGCCCAGCCCTGGCTGAGTACTGATGAGGAGGAGTGGAGTCACTCAGGAAGTGGGGTACAAGTGGGGGTTTACCTGAGTAGTGATCAGCAGGCAGATCCCAGCGCCCATCTCTGAGGGGTCCCTGTCAATGCCTGCCATCACATCCACAATGGACTGGCCGATGGTGACGATCATGCCAAACACTAATATCCCAAGAAAGCCCTGAGTAGAATGTGGCAGGAGCACAGATGTCAAGTACTGACACTGCCCCCGGGGACTTGGTGAGGAGTGTCCAACTGTCAAATGTCAAAGCACACAAGAACTCAGAGGCTTCCTAGTGAAAGCACCTTTGGTCTTTTTTGTGGCTTTAGGGACTGGACCCAGGGCCTTGTGGACGGTAGGCAAGTGCTCTACTAAACCTCAGCCCAGTCATTCTAAATTCATTTTTTAAAAAAATGACCTTGAATTCTTAAGATGGAAAAACATTTTAAAAAATTGTGAAGAGTAAGGAGAAAACTTCCGGGGTTGTAGCTCAGTGGTAGAGGCCCTGAATTCCATTTCCAGGTCTGAAAAAATTAATATTAAAAACAAAGAGAGAAAGAGAAAAAACACCCGATTTGGGCTTTAGAGAAATAATGCAAATTTTTGTTTGTTTGTTTTGATTTTGGTACTGGGGATTGAACTCAGGGGCACTCAACCACTGAGCCCCATCTCCAGCCCTGTTTTGTGTTTTAGTTAGATACAGGGTCTCACTGAGCTGCTTAGGGCCTCGCTGTTGCTGAGGCTGGCTTTGAAGTCACAATCCTCCTGCCTCAGCCTCTCAAGCTGCTGGGATTAGAGGCATGCACCACTGCACTTAGCCAAGTATATTTTAAAATGTTCAAAATAAAAATAAAAAAAAAACTCTTATTAGTGCTTTAGAATAATAATGCATTAATTTAAGGATTTGAATAATAAATGCATTACTTAATATTTAATAATGCATTACTTAATTCATTAATGATTAATGCATTAATACATAAATATATTCTACAAACTTGATTTGGGTCTGAAACTCACAAATTTAAGTTAGATGGATTTCTCACTCAATTACTTAACTTTCTATCTTAAGATCTCTAAGGCATGCTGTATGGAACATGACAGAGTAGAAAATTGTAAATATTGCTTTCTAAACAATACATTCCAATTAACAGAGGCTAGGCTTGGCTGACTCTGAGGCTGGTCCCCATTATTGGGGCTGCCTATCATTTGATTCAGCAAATACTCTTAACCTATTTTAACCGCACATAGAAACTGAGACTCTAGAACTATTATCTAAATGTCTTCCACATCAAAAATCTAATCAACAGCAGAGCTGGACTGAGAGGATCACCTTTCCACTCATTAAATCATTTTAAATGCCAGAAGAAAAATAGCACTTGCTAAATAACTACCATGCACTAGGCATTGTGAGAGTGATTATTCAATTTAATCCTTTTTTTTTAGTACTGAGGACTGAACAGAAGTGCTTCACCCCTGAGTCCCATCCCCAGACATTTTTTTATTTTATGTAGAGACAGGGTCTCACTGAGTTGCTGAGGGCCTGCATAAGTTGCAGAGGCTGGCCTCCAACTTGAGATCCTCCTGACTCAGCCTCCAGAGCTGCTGTAATTACAGGCATACTTCACAGCACCTGGCTTTGATTTAATTCATATTACAGCTCTGAAGTAGATGTCACCTCCTTCACAAGGTACCGAGATCATGGCTGATGAAAGGGTGACCTCGATGCCTTTATTTTTCAAGTCCATCCTCTGGGGAATTCCTGCCCTCCCCTGCCCTGCCTGGCCTTTCCTCCTAACCAGCACCACCCAGAAGTTCTCTCTTACTAACAGGCCATGGAGCATGTACAGGGTACGCAGGCCAAGCACACAGGCCAAACTGGGCTGTTTTTATGCCCCCAATTTTAGACCCAATTCAAATTCCAACTAGACACCAGAACTGTACCCATGATCTTTCTTAAACTTCTGGGCTCCCATTAAAGAGGGCTTGGTCTTTTGGGGTATCACCCCTTCAATCATCTTGGTGCCAGCCAAGAGCTGCATGATGAGTCCCAAGGTGACCATTGAAGAGATACCTAGCTCCATGAGTGTGCCTAAGGAAAGGGGCAGCCACAAAGCCCCTGTGAGCTCAATAAAGCAAGACAGCATTTAATAAAATTAACCTACAGAATTGCACATGACCCCTTCTCCACATTGGATGGCCTTCAGGTTGCTGGCAGCAATTATAGAATAACCCCCCAAAACCAAATATTAGTAAACAACTGTGTCCCTCTGTCAAGCCTACCAGACCCCGTGTCATTCTATTTGGAAAGGCACGTACCCCTCAACAGCCTGCTGCATTCCCATCCCCATAGACAGATCCACTCTGGCTGGACAGAGGTCAGAGAGGCCCATCCTTCATCAGTTCTTAAAACTGGAGAACATTCCAGTCATTTCCTGAGTATAATAACATTTTAATAACCTCATAAATGGCATATTTACTATCACCATTATTATTCAAAATTGATTTGAAAACTTGTGTTAATACAGAAGAAAAAAATATGAATGAAAATAAAGAATGTTTTCTTTTCCAGTAAATGAGTTACTTTCAGTACTAGAAAACCATGAGCAATTTACATTATTTTCAGATGCTATAATACCTAGGATGCCCAAGAAACAATATTAAAACACGTTTTTAAATAATAGAATTAGGTGAAATGGAAAAACATAAAATAATTATACAAGTATCAATGGACTTTCTCTGTACTAGCTGCAACTTTGTTGAATAGCCAAAGGACTGTATATGTCACAGCGACTCATAATAGCTAAACTTTCTTATTAACATCACAAGAAAGCTTAGGGTTATTGTTGAAGAAAACTCCTACAAGGGTCTGTCACATTCTCACATGTCTTGCTAGATATGATAAATATGCAAGAACCTGGTCTTTTCCTACCCATCATTTTATCAGGGTTGTTTTTAAAGTGAGAAACCTTGAGAGATGAGTTAATTTCTACTTCTGAAGAAATTAACTCATCTTGCTCACTGTATGTGACAAAATAATGGGATTTCAAGCCCAGTGCACTTTTCCTATAATGTAGCCCAGTGTTTATCCAGGCATATATCTATACCCATTAACATCACCACTGCAGGAATGGAGATTTAGGAAACTAATCCAAATGTGCTGATATCTTGATTGCTGCTTTTTCTGTACAGAACTGAGCTGGTGCTCCACCATGTTCTTGAATCCCCAAAACTGTGAGCTAGATAAACTTTTTTTCTTCATAAGTAGCCTGCCTCCAGTATTTCATTATGATGCCAAAATGTTGACTAATCACTCAAGGTATATAGAACAAGCATGGATATATATAATCTTCTTACCAAGTAGGGAAGAGGTAATGGCCAATAATAAAGTCAAACATTCGAATGATAAACAGATATAAATGGAAAACCAATTTTTATTCTTTTATATTTTTGGTAAAAAACAAAATTTATGACTAAGTCTCCCACTGAAAGGCAAGCTCTGAAATGACTGAGAGGCACCAACCCAGCATCCAGCTTCAGAACCAGTTGTGTTGACAGATGATCAGGACTGGGGGCACAGAGAATGTATGGACAGTGTTTCCTATAGAGCCTGGAACCCAAGTCTGTGCAGGGTTGATGGGTGTAGCTGGACAGGCAGTTCAGAGGGCAGGATCTTCATCACACATAGTTGTTGATGGACCTTTATTTTATTTATTTATTTATACACAGTGCTGAGAATTGAACCCAGTGCCTTAGGCATACTAGGTAAGTGCTCTACCACTAAGCTACAACCCCAGGCCCTTCACAGAGTCTTTTAAATTTGAAAACTATTTATGATGGTAAGGTTTTCTTGTGAAACACTCATTTTCCCCAAAAAGCAAGTTAAGAATAGGGTCTTGTTCTCAATGACAATAATACACCACATCCTAGGCAAAGGGGCAATTGCCAGGGGTACATGTGGAATGACGGAGAGCTATTCATATCAGTCTATGCATTTAATCCAATGTTTTATGAACAAACAAAATGCTGCATTTGCTTAAGGCAAAACTAAACAGTGAAATCTTATTAGTTTAAACAGTGAAGTCTTAGAAGTTTACACAGGCAAAGCCATTTTAATTAAATTAGATTCTGGAGAATGCTGTCTTAAAGACACATAAGTTAATATTATGATATTAAGCATTTATTTTATACAGTTTTAAGACTCTACTCTCTTATTTTTGGATGTACCTAGCAAAGCATTACAATGATACTTTTAATGGATTTTTTGGGGGGAGGAGTGGGTATTTTTGGGAATCAGACCCAGGACTTCATGCATGCTGTACCACTGAGCTACACCCCCAGATCCACCAAAATTCCCTTATTAAAATACATATAGACACTGGAATTTCATGTGGTGCCTACAATATTGATTCTTTGGAGTAAAAATGCTCCTTTCCCAGAAGGAGACCTGCCCTCAGTACCAAGCTGAACCACAATTTATTTTAACCTTCTCCTACCTAAATTGCGTGTTCTCCCTTTGCAATATTAAATATGTTTCTATTTTAACTGCATTTATTCCTATACATTATCAGCTTTATTTAAGAAAACATTATTAAGGTGCTTTGTGATCTAAAACCAAGATAAATTTGCAGCTTCTGTTATGTAGAAGAGACTGAGGGATCTGAAATCCATTGTCCAAAGTAAACCATGGGGAGCTGGGGTTATGGCTTTGTGGTAGGGCTCACCTAGCACATGCAAGGTGCTGGGTTTGAACCTCAGAACCACAGAAAAATAAATAAATAAAATAAAGATATGTGTCCTATGACAACTAAAAGAAAACGTTTTTTAAAAATAGTAAATTATGGATCTGAAATGTCCAAAACTAGATAGTCAGGTGTAGTTCAAGATATAATCTGTACTGAGTTTATAATAGTATCGAATAATTCAACCCTTAGGTCTCACATACATGACTGCAAATGTTTCAACAAGGAAAAGAACAGTACAGTATATAAGCTAGATTGACAGTGTTTAAATGAAAATATCCTTTCACACCAATGTTTCAAAACAGTTGAGATACCTTGCAGCCAGAATGTTATTTCACAGTTATGGAGATAACCAAAATAGTCTGGCTTGCCATCATGTACCCTCTACCTCTTGTCAGCTGCATGAGGATCACAGTTATTTAAGCCAGATGCCAACAAGAACCTCAGGAATGCCTGGGGTCCTCTAAGAAAAATCCCTAATTTGAATCAAGTATACTGGGTGACAGGGTGACAGGTATGCTTGAGTCCCTACCATAGGATGTCCCTGGAAACTAACAGACACATTCAGAGAGTGAGCCATAGCAGCAACAGGTGGCAGGGAAAGAAGGTAGATATATGTACAACTTGTCAGAAGCTCTGCTGGTAAGGTTCTGAAGGTTATGTGAGTTGGATTTCAGCAGTATAGAAAGCACATTAAAGGCACAACCTCACACAGCATCATCTATGAGGAAATCTGCTGGAGGGTGTAGGAGATTTGGTCCAATTTTCTTATCACCCTTAAAAATTCAACATTAATATAATTTTGACTATATTTTCTTCTTACTATAACATTTAGGTGGCTTGTGTTCCTGTGATCTGGCACAACTTAAACTTATCTCAAAGATCTCCAAAGTGTACTTTAAATTCTGTGTTCCCCAAACTTAAAATTTAAAATTTTATTCAAGTAATTATAGTAGACACTTGCACACATTCACCAAAATCATGTCATGGTTTCACATCAGCACTTTTATCTCCATGGAAATATTGTTTCACATGGGTGCTTCCTATAGAAACACATCCACTGCATATGAACTCTTTTAAGTATTTACTGAACCTGATACATTATTTACAGTTTACAGATTTCATACAATGATAGTGATACTGCCTTAGGTTGATATAAAGAATGTTAGCCAATATTTAAAACTTAATATAATGGCCTATAAAGAGTTATATCATATTTTTTTAACAATTGTTAATATTATACACACCAATGTTATCAGAAAATCTTACTTGTGCTTTGAAAGACTTATTTTGTTGGTGTTGATATAATTTCTAAGGAAATGGAAACCAGTTATAAAGTGCTCACGTGCTAGGTGCCAAACCTCCATTGAGTGCCTCCCTGAACTGATTCATGCCTGTGTAGGGAAAGACCATATATTCATCTCCATGGTTGAGAAGGAGCTACAGGCCACCAAAACAAAGCAGGTAAGGCCACCTTACTCTGTGAAGTTGTACCAAGAGTTTTCTAACTTAGGGTGTGTGTGTTTTGAAGTCAGTCCCACCTGTGTTAAAATTCTGTCTTTGCCATTTACTAACCATAGAAACATTGTATATATCTTATGACATTCTTGTGAAAGTTAAGCGAAATAGTATTATGTAAACTGCTTTATATAGTTCTTGACATAGAATAATAATTGAACAAATGATAGTAATAGTGATTAATAACATTACTGGCATTATGAGAACTTGTTCAGTATAAGGCTTTCAAGCTCACTTTGGAAGGCTCCATTTAGCCTTTCCATCACCAGATTGCATTACCCAGGAACCTACTCCATCTCTTCTAGGGAGTTTTGCCCTTTTATGGTAGGGTATATTTTCATCTAATTCCTTCAATTACTTGTTTATGTTCCACTCTTATTTTAATTACATTATTGTTCCTAGATTCAAAGAGATTCTTTCAAATAAACCCCTTATTTGTTCACTATGTAACTTATAAGGAAAGTTAAATCTAAACAATCTTTGGAAGGCCAAAAACCAAATGAACAATGCCAGATACTTGGCTTTCCAGCCTTTTAAGTCTTAAGCAGTTTTACCCTAAATGTGTCAAAGTGAATGTTCAGGATTTATTACATGATTATATTGATTTGTATGTGCACATATTAAAGAAACTTTTAAAGCATGTCTCTTTTTCTTTCCAAGTAAAACTTTTTTTTGAACAAGACTTGTTATAATTAGTTCAGGGAGAATTCACAAGTAAACTTACTTAATTAATTTGCATAAATTTCCATTCTGTTATCTTTAAAACCAAATGCAAATTGGCTCTGTCTGATATGATGATGGTTATTTGGCTCAAAAGTTCTTCAATTTGCAGAGCAATCTGGTGTCGGCTTTGCAGTGAGGCGATCCCATACAAATCCTGAATTATTCCAGAAATTAGTATGTTTAAAGCATCAATTTAAGTGCTAATTGCAGTAGTAATGAGAAAAAGTAGTACAACTGTGAGATTTGCATCTCCTACCCCATCAAGTATGCCTGGAATGGTTGCTGACTGGCAGAGGATTTGGCTGCTAATTAAATAATTGTGTGCATGGCAGTGCTCTTGCCTGATTCAATAGATGAAGATTAATCCTCAGATACGTTTGGCTGGTATTGAAATATCTTAGCAGTTTCTTTTAAAAAGCTCATGTTTTATATACATAAATATACATATATATCAAATAAATATATGTGTACACATTATAAGTTAAAATATAATAATAAGTCCTACAAAAAGATGTCATATGTAAATATAAGCCAGTTAGGCAATTGGAAGCTTTGTAAAGAAAAATCTCAGTGAGTTGCTAATATCAGAAAATATCATATTGTTGACTAATTTAATGGTATGAGTACAAAAGCAGATGAAGTCCTGCTTTGTGTGGTAAATGTTACTTGCTTTGTTTCACAAAATTAAATGTTTTGCAGAAATTGTATATTTAAGTGTTCCCTCGACCACTTTTCTGTGTTGGCCAATATTAGAAAATTAGTTGGTGCAGCTTCTGAACTCAGTGACTTTTGGTTCTAGTAGGAGATAGACCATCATTTGTACTTGAAGTACATTTTGTAGCTTGACAATTTCAATTTCAGAAGTCTAGTTGTAGGCATAATTTCAAATTCACAAGACATGTTACAGGATTGGAGATGAATTGAAATTTTGCATTGGATCTATTTTTATCTTTATTTTGTTTAATTCCTAAGTGATAATTTGGTTCATCAGGGCTACTGTGTTTGATTACATATACCAGCAACACTAAAGTCTTAGCAAACAGAAAATTAAAGCTTATAAGGAAATCCATACCATATATAAAAGAACTAAAAGGAAAACTAAAATTAAACTCATTGTGTAACTTTTAAAATGACCTTAGAAGGTAACAACTAATAAAACAGCTATTAAGAAGTTGTCTTGGGCTGAGGTTGTGGCTCAGCAGTATAGCGTTCGCCTAGCATGTGAGAGGCCCTGGGTTCGATCCTCAGCACCCCATAAAAATAAATAAAGATATTGAGTTATACTACAATTAAAAAATAAATAAATGTTAAAAAAGAAGTTGTCTTGACCAATAGTTACATTACCACATAATTGTAAATGTTAAAAAAGGTTACAGTTACCTAGTCCTAAAGTTTATTGTATTATATATACTTTCCATGGATATAAGATTCACTCCTTCATTTGTTCATTCAGCATTGTACTATTGGAATACTGATTACCCACAAATATCTTTTAATTTAAAAGGCAAGAATAAAGTTGGTAAAATATTTCTACTCTTTTAATATGTGTGATTTTAACTGGTACTTTCAGCATGATAATGCCAAAAAAACCTATTTGTTTCTACAAGGAACCCTAGTCTTACAGGATTCCCTGTGTTATATAACAAGTGTCAATGGATTATACTGACATCAACAATTGCATCACAGATTTATTTTCAGATTTCCTTTATATCGCTAAGTAATGTTTTCTACCTTAAAAGTCACATAAACATTAAAATAGATGATTCTCTTTAAAAAAAAAGCAATAAACACTTTTAATCCCTCTTTTTTTAGTATAGTCAATAACCACTCAATATGAAGAGGCATTTATAATAAGTTAAAAGTTTAGATAATAATTTTTTGGTTTATAAAAAAACTTAAAGAGGATTTTAAAAAACACTGTTCTACATATATTCACCTACGTACAAGTACAATAAAAACTAGGGAAACCTGAATAATCAGTGGATTGTGTCAATGTCAGTATCCTGGTATTGAAAAATGCCACCATTGCATGATACTGAGGCTCAGAGATGATGAGTAAGTGATGAAACCAGAACATTTTTAAAATTTTTATAATCAGCATATAATTGTACTGTTGTATTTATGGCTACAGTGTGTTGTTTTAGTACATGTTATGAAATAACTGAATCAGGGTAATTAGCATATCCTTTACCTCATTCACGATTTCTTTGGCCAAGACCACTTGAAATCTTGTATTTTTTGTTTTAATTTTTTTTAGTTGTACATGGACACAATATTTTCATTTTATTTATTTTTATGTGGTGCTGAGGCTCGAACCCAGTGCTTCACACAAGCTAGGCAAGCACTCTACCACTAAACCACAACCCTAGCCCCCAAATCCTCTGTTTTGAAATAGATTACATTATTCTACCCTACTGTGTAATAGAACATTGAACTCATTTCTTTTCCCTAATTATAGTTTTATACCCATTGACTCACCTACCTTCAAACCTCTCATCCTCCTAAAGCCAGAATTAAAGGCTTTTGTGTCAACTGTGGCATCCTGTACTTCTCTGTGTATGAGAATGAGAGGTTGTGTGGTTTGGGGGAGGAAAATGTCAGGGAGAGAGGAATGGATTTAAATTAATAAAGCCTGTAGTGTTCAGCTTATCCAGCTTCAAGATAAGCTTTGACCTGAATTCAGGATTTAAAAAGCTACCTCTGTGTTGCTGCTTAGTGTATACACTTCACTAGCTAAGATGTAGCAGTGATGTCCTCTCCAGTATATTCAATTAAGAATATATAATTTTCAGTTGAGTGGCGTGGTATAAACTGATAATTTCAGTGACTCAGGAGGCGAGGCAGGAGGATTACATGTTCAAGGTCAGCCTTAGAAATTTGTTAGACTTTCAGCAACTTAGCAAGACCCTGTGTTAAAATTATAAATAAAAAACAACTAGAGATGTATCTCAGTGGTAAAGCTCCTTTCAGTTAAATCCCCAGAAGCCAAATACACACACACACACACACACACACACACACACACACACACACACACGTGGATTAGTAAGAGAAGTCATCCTTTTTTGTCAGATTTGACATGATTTACCTGTTGTGGCAGTATTTCCTAGATGATGATGATGATGATGATGATGATGATGATGGTGTGTGTGTGTGTGTGTGTGTGTGTGTGTGTGCTGACTCTTTTCTGCCTTTGGGGGAAATTGGGAAGATTTGATGATAGCTGCCATTCTCCTCTAGGGGTTCTATTCAAGTGCTGGAATAGAGAACTCTCCAGCATTCTCTGGGCTGCTGTGCCATCCTCTGGCCACTTGGCATGGCCGCTTCCTGGCTGCTTCCTTTTCCCCAGGCCATTCTGACCTCCAGTTTTTCCTTTGTTGTTGCATTGACCTAGTGACTCACAGAATTATACTGTTAGTTCCTAGGTGTTGGCTGCTTGGTATGTGCTCAGTGACCTGCCTGTCCACCCTCTTCTGGTTTTCTTGGAGTCTAGCTGTTGGGAGGAAAGTGTTCTCTTCTTTGAGTCACTTCATGCGAAGACACGGATCATTGCCTTATTTAAACTTACTCATGTATGGTATTGTGAATAGGTGGAGAAATTCAAGGAAGGCTTTACTTGAACCCCCTAAGAGCATGTCTTTGTTTCCTCCTTAGTCTACTCATTTGAGGAATGCTGTTATGTTTGGTTCAAGGTATGGGGATGTTTAATGGGGGAGGATATGTCTATATTATTTTAGTAAATTATATTCACTGCTATTGCTTTCCCTTTATCTGGTGCTTACCTCTCTGTTCTCATTGGTTTGTGATGTCTTTCTAGATGATTAAATGGTGATCAAAACTTCTCTGGGTTAAAGTGCTGGTATCTATGCATAAGTGCCATACAAATAAAGATTGTCTGCAGTTTAGACAAATTGGAATACCTGAATCACTATCAATGGAAAAATTTAATGTTGCACCTTGCTTGAAGTAGTGACTGCCCCAACCTCAGTTCTTTTCTCCTATCTCAGGCTATGGAGAGTGATTGTCCATGGTGACGACAGAGCTGAGAAGGATGTGTGGTGACTTCCTATTTTTAGAGGATTCATATTTGGGGTTTGTCTGAGGCTAGCCCATCTGTTTGCCATCTATGAATTTTGCTCCAGGAGGTGACATTGCAGTGAGCTTGTGATTTTATTTGTTGTAAAGACCCTGTGTCATTCTAAGCAACCAGGCAGGGTAGCCATGGATCTTGGTATCAGGTGGGTCTGGATGAGAATCAAAACTGTTTCATAATAACTGTGAGATTTGAGTAGGTCATGCTACCCCTTTAACCCTTGTTTTTCCTTTTGTGAAAGTAGACACTTGTTCCCACCTTTAGAGATTTACAGAGGACTACATGAGATATTAGAGGAGATAGCTAGAAAAGTATTTGGCTCCAAGAGCTGTTATTAGCTTTTTCGAATTTTGTGATGTCAATTAAAATGTTTTGGAAAAAAAGAGTAGTTGACCCATGAATATGAATTTTAAGTCCTCACATCCACAAATGTAGGTTTTTATTTCCTCTCTTTTTTGCACTCTCTTGACTGACAGCCCTCTGAGCACTGTGCTCTGTGTGTATGGTGACTTCTGCAATTGGCTGGGCTCACTCTGTGTTTTGCTGTTGTTGTCATGTGCTCTAAAGGGAGCTGAGATTTCTGCTTGGAGGGAGGTCTACCAGAATTTCCCAAGTGCCTTCTTTGTTCCAGGGATGTTGAAACTGCTTCACACAGGCTTCTTTCCTAGGGAAAAAAAAGTTTCTAAGAAACAGCTTCTACCAAATCTCTAATTTGTCAGTCTTGTTAATGTGAGTAAGTATAATGCAAAGTGCATAAAACTGAAACACTGGCCTTTTGTATGGTGTGTGGGGAGGTCTTTTGTGTGTTCCTCATTGTTCTGCATTGCCAGCACATGGCTCTATCCCCACTATTTGGCAGAATGTGGCAGGTTGCAATGATTGATTGCATAGATATGTGAAGCAGAAATCTGGTCAACTCAAGAGCAATTACACTTTAGTGGGCAAAATAGAAGAGACCCCTTGAAATACCTCAGAAGACAGGGAAAAGAAACAAGTCAGAAATGATATGGCTTGTTTGCACTATTTGCTCAAGGCACAGAATTCAAAGGAGCTAAAAGTGAGAGTGGAGCTGTCAGGAAAAGGATTGGATTTTGAGCATTGGATTTTTTGACATAAGCAAGTTACCTGTGAACATTGTCACATCTTCTTTTCCCAGTAGTCACTCTTGTAACAGCGTCACTCTGAAAATCACATGCAAACAGCTATTGTCTTGCTATTCTTGTCTAACTGAGTTTTTCTTTCCTTCATTTCCTTCTTTACTCTGAACTGTTTTGTTGGAACTGAGCACGTTTCAGCATAACTGGAAATTGCTTTCCCCCAAATCTTTGCCTTTCTCAAATTATTACTGATATATCTTCAACATGTTGACCTGGCTTTAGTAATAAAGTCTTTTTTTAGTACCTATGCATAAAACACAGTTTTTAAAGATTTTAGGAATACCAGTATTCTAAATTGAATATTAATCACATTGAAATGAATGAACAGTACTTCTACATGTAAAATTCTTGTATTTTAAAAATTATCTTTAGATAGAAAGTGTGAGATACAGAGTAGGTCATCAAATAGCAGATTGGAGGCCAGGGAAGTGCAATGTCCCTATGTGACTTGTTTAAGATTTGCAGGGCCAAAGGGCCTCCTTTGACATTATACTTCTGCTGCTGTTAGGATATGATGCAGTCTAACTTCTAGGTTTTATTTATTTCTTTTTTTTTGGGGGGGGTGGTAGAGATCCTGAGGATTGTATCCAGGGTCTCTGACATGCTAGACAAGCACCCTACCCCCTGAATACCCACCTCTTTTTTAAAAGTGTTTTGAGACAGGGTCTCAAAAACTTGAGTTCTGGGCTGGCCTTGATCTTGCAGTCCTCCCGCTTTAGCCTTCAGAGTAGTGGGGATTACAGGTGTGCTCCATGATGCCCATCTACCCCCTAGGCTTCTTAGTTAGATGTTTCAAGTCCTAAAAAACATAGGGTTGCATTAGAAGATATTTTTAAAATGTGTTATGAAATAAGATATTACTTCATATTTTTATCATGTAACATAGCATATTAGACTCTGCTGACTACTCCCAGTACTACCCCTCACTAGCTCTATATCTGTGGGTGATTTGCTTAATTTACCTATTCTTTTTTAATCTGCAAATTCAGGAAGAATAGAGTCTACCTCACAGAGTCATTGTGAACATTAAATGAGATAATGGCACTGTGATCCCCACAAAGTAGCATTGAGTGAATGTTGATTGTTAGTGGTTATTTTAGTGAAATTAAATCAAATAATTTTTAGTCTGTCAGTAAGCACACAATAAATATGTGTTGATATTGGGCTGAAGGAAGGAAAGCATGAGCCTTAGGAAGATAGGTTTTTATCCAAGAATAAAAAAAGCAGTCATTCTGATGTGTCTGGAAGGGTCTGGTAGATCCTCCTAACTTTAAAAAAAAATATTTATTTTTTTGGTTGTAGTTGGACACAATACCTTTATTTTATTTTATTTATTTTTATGTGGTGCTGAGGATTGAACCCAGAGCCTTGCACATGCTAGGTGAGCACTCTACCTTTGAGCCACAACCCCATCCCCCTCCTTCACTTTTTTTTTAGGATGAGTGTGTCTTTAAGCATTCATAAAAGATTTATTGAGCACTATATATGATAGGTGCTGAGACAAGTTTGAAGACACTCAAAAAACACTGTGCCCTTGAATTTGGGGTCCAAATTTCTCAGTTTATGATGATTTAATGTTGATTATAGTTCTTTTTTTCTGTTCCTGAGTTTGTGTGGAGTTCCTGCCAGAATGGAAACTATTTGTAGAGTTTAGAAATTAGCTTTGCTCAGGATCAGAATAACTAAGTGAGAAAGCTGTTTCTGTGAGGTTGAGTCTCAAAAAAATATAAGGTTTTAGGTGATGAGATCCCCATTGCTTTTCTTTCCTAGGGACTAGAAGAGTTTTAAAGGGAACTTGAAAAACATCAGGTTAATAAGTGAGAGTGAAGTGCATGTGGGGTGTGGGGAATGCACACAGAAGGTGGGGTAGGTTGGAAGGAGTGGAAGAAGATAGAGAAGAGGGGGCAGAATAAGGTATGCATTTTGTTTACTTTTTGTTTGAGAGTTTTTAAAAAGACAAACCTGATTGACATTGTATTACTTTTTTTTTGATTGATATTATTAAGACATTTTTTGCTTAATTTATTTTGATCTGACTTTTAAAGACCCAAATCCTCCTTACCTCTCCCAAATATAAGAATAGAAAAAGTATAAGAGCAACTTCATTTGGAACTTAGATCTGAAAGAGCTGCAATATGTTGAAAACTTTAATTGCTAAAGAGTGGTTTTCTGATCATAGAAATTAAGTTCCTTAAAGCAAAAGCTATGCCCACCACCCCCAAATTGGAACTGCATTTGAACAATGATAAATATGCCATTTTTAATTCACACAAATATAAATTGTTTTAGGAAACCACATAAAAAGAGTCTTTTTTCCCCTCAGTTGTAGTTGAATTTAAGTTCTATTCTCCAAAGAAGGAGACATAAAAAATCATATAGTTTATATGAAAGTCTTCAGAGACAGATATTCTGTAAACTTTTAAAAATGAAAAATAAATCAGAAAGTAGGGGAAACATACAAGTACTGAGAGAGCACTTGAACATTTGGATATTTAAGTTGTAATTATTATGCCTCAGAAGGTAGCCTGTGGGAAAGAATATTTTGTAGTGTTTTCTCTTTTGTATTTAGTGTGTGCAAAGATAAAACCCTAGAAATAAAAAAAAAAGTTGGGGAACCATTTCATTATGAGGTGGGGATGCCAAAAATTTGCCTCAATTAGTGTGTTTTTCTAAAGAAACATTATTTCTGATTATACATACATGCCTATTATAAAGAATTAAGATAATAGAGACACATAAAAAGATGAAACATGTTTTCAACTATTTGCCAGATATCTGCACATAACATTTTAGTTCATTGCCTGTCACTGTCCATATGTAATACATGCTAATTTAAATAGAAAAAAAAGTCACTTCCTTATTTTTTTTGTATCACTGTAATAGAAATATTTAATAACTATATAACATTTTCTCACATGGATACATTGTAACTTAGTAATTCCTTTATATTTAGTTCTTATTTCATTATTTCCAATTAAAAATAGAAATTATCTGATAAACACTGTCATATATATTTTTGATGCTTATATTTGATTATTTTCTAGGAATGTTTTAATCCTCCTAGTTGATATTCCTGGATTTAAAGTATGCATGTTTTTAAGCTGTTTTATAAACACTCCTCTCTTACCAGTAGCATATACAAATGCTCATTTATTTCAACTTCTTTCATTGGGATTTTTTGTCACTCAGAAAACTTTGCCAATTTGAAAAGGAAAATTGCCTCTGTTAGCTGCTTTAATTCCTATAGGTTATCATACATGAGGCTAAAGCTTTTAAAAAACATTTCTCAGCAATTTGTACATTTTTCACATTCTTTTTAAATTTTTGTATGTGGAGATATTATATTCACTATTGATTTCTGGGAGTTATTTCTCTGGAGGTTAAAGCACTGTTCCTAGTGGGGCTCCGCAGTGCATGCCTGTAATCCCAGCCGCTTGGGGGCTGAGGAGGGAGGATCTCAAGTTCAAAGCTAGCTTCAGCAACTTAGCAAGGCCCTAAGCAATTTATCAGGAACCTGTCCCAAAATTTTTAAAAAAAATTACAAGGGAAGGGGGAGTGGTTCAGTGGTAGAGTGCTCCAAGGTTAAATCCCTAGTACCAAACAAACAAACAAACAAACAACACTATTCCTTCTGATTCCTTCAGTATAATTGCAATAGTTCCAAATGGTTCAGGATGAAATTAATTTAGTATTTTATTATGCCCAAGTATCACATATGCTGTGCCTGAATCGCAATTTGCCAAAATCAGTGCATTTAATCAATGTGCATAACACTAAAATAGTAAGATAGGATTGGCTTCTTTGATTTAGGTTCTTACAGAATTTCAGGATGATTATGAATTATAATCTGAGAATTTGAAAAAACTCACATGTACTTGCTTACCTAGTAGACATCTCTCATTTGTATGGAAAGTTTTGGCAGTTTTTTGAGTTTTGGATTTGAGATGAGTCAATGTTTATTGAAATTAGAATCATTTTATTAATCACTCGCAAATTGAGCATCTGTTCTCTATGAGATATTGTGTTGGACAGTAAATAAAGGATGTTATACAAGAAGGAATTCAAGAGGTGGTTGTCACGGTACAACTTTGGCCACACTGTAAGATGGAATGTTGAACCAAATGAGCAGTAGAGGCAGTGAGTGGTGGAGGAACTCAGAAGGAGGAGCAGGGAGAAATCACTGCAAGTGTAGGGACACAAATTCAGGGGCAGTGTGGTGGCAGATCTGGATATAGCTGCATCCCAGCTTGTTTCATGAACTAGTAGGAAAGAATAACTTGATTCCCCTTATGAGCACAGAGAGCTTGACCACATCTTGTCAACATATTACTGATTTTCCCTTTAATTTTTGGTTTTTATTGTTTGCCTATTAATTACAGTCATGTCATTCCTTCTCGAAATCACAGTGTAATACTAAACCTTGTGTCTAAGGCATTCCTTACCTTTTGGTGCCATCCACTGCAGAGTGTGTTGGAGGAAACTTCAAAATGGAGAAAGGCATAGGCATTATTTATGTAAAAGCAAAGATTTTGGGGGACCAACTTCAAATCCACTTATTGAGTATGAGACTATTACATTTTTTCTATTCACATCAGGAAAAAAATCAGTGCACACTTTCAACATTTTTGCTTTAAAAATCTCATCAGATAAATTCTTATAAAAATGTTTTCAGGTTCTAATTTTCACTTAACTGCAGGGCACAATCTGCTAAACTGTCCACCACTATATAATTAGGATTCTCTTTCCTACTATTTCTGATAAGGAATTCCTCATTTCCTATTCAGCTCTCATCAGCAGTGTCTTTAACAAACATATTCCTATCAGCAGATGATTTGAGTATTGTGTTTAGTGAAATATGTTCTGAACCATGATCCTCATTTCCTCCTGAAGAGTCTATAGCAGAATTGCTAACATCCTTGTCTCTATTCATAGTCATTTCAAACAATCTGAGTCTTTTCTATCTTGCTTTTCAATACTGTCTTGTCTCTGCCTACCATTCAATTCCAAAGCTATACCCACTTTTTAAGGTATTTGTTATCAAAATACTTCACATTCAGGTGACAGAATCTGTGTACTAATGGCATGTAAGTGACCAAAAACAATGGCTTAAAATAGCACAAGTGTATCATCATGCAGTTCCGTAGGTCAGACATCTTAGGCAGGTCTCACTAATCTGAAATCAAGTTATTAGTAGAGCTTTATCCTTTTCAGGAGTGTAAAGAGGCAATTTTCCTAGCCTCTTCCAAATTAATTGGTTCTTTTTCAACATCTTCAAAGAAAAAAAATGCTGCTTATCTCTATATATTCTTCCTGGGGTGGTTTATCCTTCTAACTCTCTACTTTTGTCTCCCTTTCCAACTTTTCAGGACATTGATGATTGCATTGGGCATGTGCAGATAATCCAGTGTGATACTCCTGTCTCAAGTTCCTTAAATTCAAAGTCCCTGTCTCAGGTTAAGTTGTATATTCATGGGTTCTTGTGTTTAGGACAGGACATAAACATATTTAGAAGATTATTATTCTGTCTACTATAGCTTCTTAAAAATGTGTCTATGTATATATAAAAACATGTATATAGATAGAGATTAACAGAAGTCTCCAGAATTAGTATATCCTGTATTATTACTCTGTTCAAAACATGATCACCCCTTTCACAGAATACTACTTTCATAGTAGACCCCCAAATAGTCTCTGTGTTACTATCCTTGTTCATCAAAGCTGCATTCTCAACAAGTCAAACAAAATTAAATATTTCTCAAATGTAACATCATGTTCTTTTGCTTCAAAAATTTCATTGTCTGCCTATTATAGTCAAAACTCATGTCATTAAACTGGTATATACACTGTCATTTGGCATTTTTATATTTCACACCCAGATATTTATTACTACCATATACTCCTTATTATGTCTACAATGCCAAGATTATCATCCTTTAATATCTTTGCCTTGAAATCCTTTGTGCATGGAACATTCTCCTTTTAATCACTCTCAATATCTGAGTTTCTCACTCCCTTGCATTTTGCTAATCATCTAAATGTCATTTTCTAACAGTGATGACTTCTTTGGTAACTTTTACTTATAATAGTTCCCTTTATTACTCTCTGAGGAATATTTTTTCTTTATATCACTTACCCTCCCCTTTTTAGTATATCTGTTGGTTCCTTAATTGTTTACATTGCATCTCCTATCACTAAAAGTAGGTTTGTGACTATAGATATCATTTAGTATTTTGTTCACTGCTTTATCCACAACAGATTTGACAGTGTCCAGCCTATATCAGATGTTAAATAAATATTTGCGAAATAACAGCATGAATAAATGAATGAAGTTCAAGTTCCACTGCGTCGTAACAGCACTATAACTTTCTGCAGTTTGCCACTTCAGGGCAGTTTTTTATTTCATACTTTTACATTGAGTTATATCATGTCTGCTACAATCTAGAATCTGTATACTCATATATAGTCCAGAAAAGCATAGCATTCTATATCATTGTTTAGTATGGTTTTCTCCCAAAGATAAATTTGCTGTAAGATGCACTTCTTTAGATAATCTACATATCCATTGAGAGATTTGATTATTTGATTAGCTTGGAAAAATTTTATAAAGTATTTGCACCTGCTGCAATTTTAGTATAATTAAATTAGAGGATACATAAGAGAACGAAAATTATTTTAGTTCCTACATGACGTATTTATAACAAACATAGACTATAGCCAATAGAAAAATAAATTTATATTATTTTAAAATATCTAAACTTTTGATTGAGAATGTTCATTATAATTCTAGCAAAAACCACAAAATTCAAATCCTTTTGACTGCTAAGAAAAGAAGATAAATATCTGGTGAGAAAAAATAAACACAAAACCAAAATAAAACATTTTTGTAAGTATTTGCTATAATGTTAAAAACTAGAAACAAGAAAAGAGACTGTATTTTAATGTGGGCATGATTGTTTTTATGCCAAACATTGTAACAATCAATCAAAATTATGTGCAAATATTGCTAAATGGAATCTGTTCTATCTACTCAAAAAGTAAACTAACCTTTTATTTTTCTGTAATGTGTTCCTAGGTCTTTGTCAGGAGTAAGAAGTAAAATTTATCTCAATTGGTAATTTTCCTTTAAACTAGCACTTCTTAAAAATAACCAGAACCATTTAAAAACAATGTGAAATGCAAATTCTTATTCAGAGATCCTGAGCTAGGCACAAAAATCTTCATATCTATTGTGATAACAATGCTTTTTTTTGTTGACCACACTACATAGTAAGCAAATGGAGCAACAAAACATAAATACAGGTCATTATCTGAAGCTGTAAGTTCCACATCAACTAAGCATAGATCAAAATCATTTTAAGGAAAATGCATTTGTTCTGAATATGTATATTATGTCATTATGCACTAAATGATACAGAATACCCATATTTTCATAATATTAAGATTTTATTAACATAAGTAAACTAGACATAATTCCCAGTATAAGAAAAAAATGTGTGTAAGTTGTATGTTAATACTATGTATTTTTTATATTAAGAACTTGTGATTCCATAGATTTTGCTATCTGGGAGGGGGTAGTCATGGAAATAAGCCCCTATACATACTGAAGAATGATTATATATAAATACAAAAGAAAGATATTGTAAGATTGAAAATTAAATAAACATTATTCTTGCCTAATAAAGAAAAAGTAAAAGCTCTGAAAAGGAAATCACATGGGTTTTTGAGTTATAGGGAGAAATATAGATGGAATCAGCAGAGGAGAAACAAAACACATGGTAGACTACCTCCACCAAGAGCCACACCAAGTAAACATCTCACCATAGATCAAGTCACTCAGAGATTGTCAGAGACCAGCTGAGAAACTCTGAACCACCAATCAATTGAGAAAATCCATGTCAAGTAAATAATAAAAGCTAAGGCATCCTTGGACTCAGACTTTATTCTTGTCACTGTGCCATGATGAGAATCCCCAATGTTCCACTTCATCACATGGAGAGAAATGTTTGACCTCAATTATGTATCTAATGCTAAAGTTTCCCACAATTTAAATCTTACTTTGTCAACTCTGGGCTGGAAATGGATTAGAAACACACTAGACTACAGATAAATGTGGCAATGTTATACAAGAATCACAGCACATTCAGGCACTTCATCTCCCAGGAGTACTTTAGAGATGCAATTTAAAAATGCAGCCCCTTGTTTCTCTCTGGAAGAGACAGTCATCATCTCCCAGTCTTAGTTGTTGGTATGGTTCTGTCTAACTTGTATCTAGCAATTAAAGAGGTAGACAACTAGTATCCTGTGCCCAGCTTGGGGTAGGATGACATGCACTTCCAAACTTTCTGCCTCAGCTCACCCCAGTGATAACTCCAGGTCTATTAATACCCCCTCTGAAGGAGTTTGTCAAGGCATTGATCACTCCAATCTTACAGTTTTAACAGGATTGTATCCTAAACTTCCTAATGCTGGAAGCACAAGAAACTAATTATATGTAACTGTATCCAAATCCCCCAAAGAGTTTTTATGGGCTTGTGTGCACTTCCAGTGGTTTCACAGCCCCAGTAGTAGAGCAGAGAAGGGTTTTAAAATATTTAGCTCCTCATTTTTGCCAGAAATTGGCTTATTTCATGACTTGAGTGCTCCAACTTTTGTAACCACCTTTCCAAGTACTTCATCATGAACCACTTAGCTTGGCATCATAAAGGGCAAGGTGTAGGATTTAATATCCCTAGATCACAGAAAAAAGACATGTTTTTAAACAGTTATGTGAACACTTCCCTGGGCTATAACCTATTGGAGTAGCAGAGAAAGGGGACAAAAATGTAGAGCTCCTATTTAATCTCTAAAGGGAATTTATAGAACATATTTCCAGTGGCTACTAAGTTCTAACAAGCATATATTTGGAAGCAAACAGATATAACTAATAGTTGCCCTCTGACAAACTGGGTCAGACCTTGGCATGACTTCTTGATATTTTCTTTCAGCTCACTCCAGTGACAAAGCCGAGTCTATCAATTTTCCTGTTATACATTTGGTTCTTCAATGGTTGTATAATTTCCATACCTCTCATTCAAAGAGTTCTCTTAAAGACTAAAACTAGGAATTAATGATACTTTGTACTCTTTAGTGATACTAGACCACAGAAAACAAGGAGTATGAGAAACAAAGAGCTAACTTTAAGTATCTACCTTCCCAGGACTAACAAACTCAGCCTGAATGTTATCTCAGAATTACCTATGGATCCTTTTGTGACTTGCTGCAGAGACAGTAAGAAACAAATGCCTCTGCTTAGTTTCATTGTGAAAAAAGAAGAAACCACAATGCATATCCAACACTCCAACCTTTCTAGTTACATCTAGAATGTCTCATTTCTACTTTTTCAGTTTTAGGGAAATTAACAGGATGTGGCATATCTGAAGCTCCAGTGGGCAACCACAAAAGAGACAGCACTCTGGCAAAGAATAAAGATATGAGAGATAGCTTAAAATCTTTGGGTAGATAAATTAGTGAATATATATATATATATATATATATATATATATATATATATATATATATATATATATATGGCCATTCTGACAAGATTGAGAAGTAGTTGTCTGATCTAATGCATAGAATACAACAGAGAGAGTGAAATAAAATGAAAATATGGGGGAATATATTCTAAGTAAAGTATTAAAATAAATCCTAGGAACTAAGCATAGATATTTGATTTATGAAGAATTAGAAGAAACACAAAGATACTCACTGAGGTCAGGAAAACAATGCAAAAAAGGATGAGAATAAAGTAAAAAAGATACAAAGTAGCAGATGTATCACATCATCGAGCTGAAGAATCTTATAACTGAAATTAAAAATCTCATAGAGGAATTAAAATGATTAGATGATATGAAAGAAAATATTAGGAGACTCAAAGACAGGTAACTTAATGTCGTCAATGCAATGGAGCAGTGTGACACTTTGTAAAAAATTTCTGTGAATTAAGTTATAAAACAAGGTTGGCGAATTGATGCCCCTTAGAAAAAGACATTAAAATTGTATCTGGCTTTGACAGATGAAAGGAAATTACTACTAATAAGCCCTGTGAATAGGTGTGGATAAAAAGGCATTTGCCAGATCAATAGCTACTTACCAGGTAGTAGGAGATCTATTAATGTGCTCACGAAAATAAACTACATTTGCTACAACAGCTGTTATTGGTGTCATTACCTTATTATGCTAATGAAAATTAATTGTTATTCTCCAAGATCCATCTACCTTCAGCACAGGTCAAATAGGGGAGTTAAATGGGACTGTAGTAGGAAGTACCACACCTGCATCCTTCAAGTTGTTGGTGGTCACACTAATCTATGTAATCCCACCAGTGATGCAACATTGTTTTTGATTTACTATTCTCCTAAGCAAAGGAAGTTCTACCAGCTTCAATTTAGCCTTTCCTGCACGTTAATAACCATCAATCCACATGTTAGAAAGCCAATATTCTAAGTATTTCTATCCTGACTGTGCATGCTGGGAGTGGGGAAACAACCACAAGATGCATTATGGGACTCACTAGACATACTCCTAGTCAAATCTTGGCTAATGTTCCATAAATCACTGACCTCTCTAAGTCCCTATTTTGAATAGAGGGTAACAGTGACATTTTGAATCTCCCAGGATCAATGTCAATTCAGAGATGGTATTGAATAGTCCCCCAAAGACTATATCATTGTCTTTTCCCTGATGTACATTTACCATGGTTAAAGTCCATAGGCCCCTTAGGAGAAGAATGGGAGAAAGATGAACATTTTAACTTTTTGGTACTTTACCAAAGTTCTTCTTCAAAAATAACTTGGCTTCCCTTAACTTATTCCCTTGAGATTTAAACTGACACAAGTCTTGGCATTGGCTGAGAAACCATGATTTTCTGCTATTGCACATTTGCTCTGAAATTTTTATGCTTATATAAATTGAGTATGCATTTTAATTTTCCATCATATTGAATTCTTAAAATACCATGACTGATTAGCCAATGTCTTAGATGTACGTAAATCAGAAGATTCTAGTCATTGCTTCTACTTTGCTATGCATTATGGTATGAACCAAGTTGCTTGTGGTTGTTGAGTGCTATCACTTGGTCTCTGATACTTTGAAATCCAATAATACTCATTGCATTTCAGTTTTCAAATTGGGTAATATCAGCTATCATGATAAGATATGACATATAAAGAAGAGCAATGAAAGAGCTCATCAAGGATACTGATTCTTTTGGGCTGGGGATGTGGCTCAAGTGGTAGCGTGCTCACCTGGCATGCATGCAGCCCGGGTTCGATCCTCAGCACTACATACAAACAAAGATGATGTGTGCACCGAAAACTAAAAAAATAAATATTAAAATTCTCTATTTCTCTCCCTCTCTCTCCCTCTCTTTAAAAAAAAAAGGATACTGATTCTCCCCTCATAAATCTTTCTTAAAGTAGTAATGAATGCACATCTTCTAGACCTTTATATTGTGGAAAAGAAGGTCTTATTTGGAAAATCCAGCTTCCAGTTTCTCTGAAAATTTGAGTCCCATAGTCAACAATAAACCAAGGAATATAAGGCATTTTTGGCTCATTCACAATTACAATTTGATCCTTATTCAGACAACCCACTGAATAAATTATTAGTAATTTTTTTAGAAATTTAAACTGCTACATTAAATTCAGAATATCTGCTTAACCAGCCAATATTAATAGGTTAAGTCTAGTCTAATTTTATGTTTCTTCTACCATTATCCCACATGCTTAAAATCCATTCACACACATGTTCCTCAGACCTCTGTTTGTATACATTGTAAAACTCCAGAAGTTCCTTTGATGTGATGCACTTCCTCATAGTTCACACTTTATAACTCTCCTTCAGGAGGCTGCTTAGATTTGGGTCTAGTTATAGCTCTAGAAGTAAAAGTAGGTGGTAAATGTGGGTCCTGAGGAGTACCAGCATTGTCTGGCTGGGCAATATCATCAAGAAAGATCCTTGTTTTTCCAAAGGCAATAAAGAATCTATTCTTTCAGAGAGACGAAGAGATCAATACCAGAGTATGCAGTTGGGGGTGGCGATGACACTGGCACTAAGGATTGGAAAGTCACTTCCTCTAAAACCTAACATAATGTAGGAATTTCCCCAGCCTATTCAGTGTCCTCTCAACTGTTCTCAAAATTACAGAATGTCCACTTTTTTTCCTAGCAGTAACTTTACTTTCATAGCAGACACTGTTTATATGGATAAGAGCTAAAATTGCATTGTAATTCAATCTATGACAGGTTGGGGGTTTATGGTCAATTTTCATCGACTGAAAGAGAGAAGTTTCTTCTTCAGTACACACTAAGAAGACTTTAGATTGCATATGCAGACCTAGAGATAAAAATTTAAAAAATGAGTTCTTGAGCTACTTTTTTTTTTGTTGTTGTTCAGTGAAGAATTATCCAGGGAACATTATTATATCCTTAGTTTTCCAGAACTGTTAAAATTATAATTTATACACTCACTAAGCATTTTGACTCTCACAAGTGGCATATTATGAGTTTCAAATATGTATCACTATGTATATGGCTTTAAAGAGTTCATGATATGAACTACCAGCTTTAGGAACATTAGGTCTATCCAATGTAGACAATTAACTCCAGAAACCACAAAATCAACTAAGAAAATATCAACTTACAATTTTATTTCTCTAGAACCACTTCTAGTCCCAATAGGATATCTCCATGTAAGATTATAAAAGGGGATTTCCTAGATTTGATTACATGTTTGGAAGATGATACATAATGGCCATCTGCACACTGGAGAGCTGGGGGAACCAGCAGCTGCTTGGTCCAAGGAGATGGAGCCTTGAACCAACAATGTGATCCAAGTATGTGACTGAAGCCTAGAAACTACCTGGAGAATAACTGGTCAGAGTTCATGTTAGAAAAGTGAAGGAGTTGAAGTCTGCTGTCCTTTGATGATGGCTGCAGCAATCTATGCACCCATTCCAGAATCATGCTTGCCTCAGTCTGGGCTCCCTTCTTTTCCGACCCTTTGCTCCATCTTGGATCCCCGTTTATTGGACACTGTTGCCCATACCAGCACTGGTCTCCCTCTTTATTTTGATGTCCAAAAAACCAATTATCTCTGGAAACACCCTCATTGACACACTCAGGAATCTCTTAATTCTAGACATCTCTTAATTAAATAAAGTTGATATTCCAAAGTAATCATAACAGATTTATATTATCATGTATTTGTGTGTTTCTGGGTGTGTGTGTGTGTGTGTGTGTGTGTGTGTGTGTGTGAGTGTGCACCTATTTAAAGTATTTGTGGAGAAATGCTCCTCACAAAATGACTTTTTATTCCTAAATACATTAGTATGCATTTCATAAGCACATGGGATTTCTCCTACAAAAATTCATTTTTATTAAAATTAAAGTAATACTAAATCTACATTTCTTAATATTTAATGTTACTTAAACCCTATAAACTTTTCTCAAAATGTTATATGTTTTAATCAAATATGCAGTTATGTGTCTTGTTACTTGATATTATATACATTTTAATTTTTTTAATTTAGAAGTATGACACTTTTTACCCATTAACTTTTTGATTTTATATATATATATATATATATATCTTATAAAATGTTTCATTTTATAAATTTCACACAGATCAGAACATATACCAAAAGAATTAAATTTAGCTAAAGTAATATTTCAATACCAGTAAATAATGTTAAGCAATTCATATTGAATTACATTAGAAGACTTACAATTATTGATCCCCAGCTTGATTATATATGCAATTTGCAATTCATCTATTATGTAATAATGTCACACTATGGGAGTACCCTGTTTATCACCATATCATATCTAATATTTAGTGGTAATTGGTGCCTTTTTTAAGAATATGTACTTGCTTAAAGTTACAAACAAATATGTTAATTTTATCCCTTCTCCTCATTTATTATTTGGGATTCCTCTATAAAATAGACTTTTCTTCATCAGTTGTAATTTAACAAACATAAAATGAAGGAAAGGATGTTTATAGCTTTTCCTCTAATAACAGTACGCAATCTTTTATACAAATAGCATATATTTGCTTCATTAACACATTTCAAGTAATTTTATGTTCTTTTTTCCCCTAACTTGTGTTTTAGTTAGCATTTATGCTACTGTGACCAAAAGAACTGATAAAGGTAATGTAGAACAAAAAACTTTATTTGAGACTCAAAGTTTCAGAGGTCTCAATTCATAAAGAGCCAATTCCATTTGCTCTGGACCCAAATGAGGCAGCAGAAGGACAAGACAGAGGAAAGTAGCTAAGAAATTGGCAACAGGAATGAGAGAAGAGAGAGAGAGAGAGAGAGAGAGAGAGAGAGAGAGAGAGAGAGAGAGAGAGAGGAGCACAAGCACAAGCATTCAGCTCACCAGAGATAAAAATATATACCTCAAAACAAACAGTTTCTGGGACCTCTTTCTGCAGCCACATCCTACCTGCCAACACTTTCCTCCCAGTTAATCCATATCAGTGGGTAAAGCCAATTTTTATTTACAACTCTCATCATCTAATCATTTCACCTCTGAACTTTACTGGATTATCTATCTCACATGAGCTTTTGGGAGAGACCACATATCTAAACCAAAAACTCCTTGCCTGTCTTTTCTAACACAAAGCAAAACAAGGTAAGCAACTAAAATTTTTAATATTCCTGTAATGTAAATAAATATTCAACCTAAATAGGGAAAAATGCTCTTTAAGGCTGTTGCACCAATCATTTCTACATGCCTCATGTTGCTTAAATACTATCTTGCCTGATAACACAATGTAAAGAGCAATTTTGAATAGCATGTACTTATACAGTTGATCCCACATAACTCCAGAATTGAGAAGAGTTGGAGAAAATGGTGTGTCTGTAATGAACATGTAAAATTTTCCATGCCATTATTCCCTGAAAAATACAGCATAACAAGTAAATATGTAGCATTTCCATTATACTAGATGTTACAGATAAGTTAGAGATTATTTAAAGTATACATGAGGATTTGTGTAGGTTATACACAAATACTATCAATTTATATAAGAGAGTTGAGGATTCATGGAATTCAGTATCTACTGGGGTTCCAAGCACCAGTCCCCAGCAGGTATTGAGGGAAAACTATATTTTTATTTTATCTAAAGTTCTATGTTAGAGCTTTCTTAATTTTTTTTTTTTTTGCTAGGAGCATTATATAACCAGTCATTTGCACAGCTGCATTAGTACTGTATATACATATGCCTATTATTTCATGTGAATGGACATACCTGGAATATTACTTCCATATTGCTAAATTATATTGAAATCATTCTGTAAGTCCCCATTGGACCAGAAAATTGAATCAAGTTTTAGATTAACTAGTTGATATGTAGTATATACCAGTGACAAATATAATTCCAAATTGTTCATTAGTAGAAATTTGGCTTCTTGGATTTTTATTTATCCAGTGTTTGAAATCAAGTAAAAAAATAATCACTATTAACATTCCAATAGTCTTTAATTTGATGATTGGAAATCTGTTTATTTCACCACCTCTAATCTTTAAACACATTTTTGGCATAAAGCATTCCAAAGTTATTTAGTACTTGACTTGCCCCACACAAATGGTAGCTGTGTCTTCTGACCAAAAAAAAAAAGTTATTTTTAAATTGGCATATAACAATACTTTTTTAAGTAGGTGTAGGCAATAGGAGTCCTATTCTCAACTGGTGTATCATTGTTGTTAAATTTATTAATAAAAAGAGTGGCAATACATTTTTTTTCATTTTTCAATGTTGTAAAATACATGAAAGAATCTATCAATTTAAACAATTCTAAGTATACAGTTTAATATTATTAGACACAATCATAATGCTATATAACCATTAGTGTCATCCACCTCTATACTGCTTTCAATTTTTAAAACTAAAATTTTTCTCAATTATGCAATACTTTTCTATTTCCCCTGACTTCAGACCTAGCATCAAGCATTTTACTTTCTGTATATATTATTTTGTCTAATTTATAAGTGAAATCATACAGTAATTGTATTTTTTGTGACTCATTTCCCTTGGCATAATGTCAAGATTTACACATATTGTGTCATATATAAGAACTGCCTTTTTTTGAGATTATTATTATCCTTTGTACATATGAGTGTGTGTGTGTATATATATTATACAACATATTTTTAGATATGTATGTATACATACTATAAATCATATTTTTGTTAAAATTCATCAATTGATATTTAGCTTATCTGTACATTTTTGCTGCTGCTGTAAATAATGCTGCTATGAACATAGATGTACTACTATTGACTTGAGAATTGTTTTCAAATATTTTGGTTATATATACTCAGAACATAATTCATAAGAATCCTACTTTTTTTAGGAAGAAAATGGCATACATTTCTCATAGTAGCTATAACATTGCAGTTTCCTAACAGTAGTGCACAAAATGTTCCCTATTTCGATACTTGTGAAGTTTGATATAATTTTTTATTTTATTAGCATCCTGATTGCTATAAAAAATCTCACTGTAGTATTGTTTTGTATTTACTGAATGATTAGTGATGTTGAACATCTATTAGTGTGCTTGTTGGCCATCTGTATACCTATAGGGAGGAAATAACTGAGTCTAACATCCAAATATTAATCTTTCAATATTCATAGGATGAAAGCTAGCCAACTAGGTGATAATATTAGGAGCTGATCAACTCAAAGTACATTAACAATGAAGGCATTAGACCAGAGACCCTACACCTACTAGAAGAAAATCTCCATCCTATCTGCGTAGAAACCAATTTCCTCAACAGGACTCCTAAGGCACAAGAAGCAAAATAAAGAATCAATAAATGAGACAGTATTAAAGTAAAAAGATTCTTCAGAGCAAAGGAGACAGCCAAGAACATGAATAGAGAGCCTATAGAATGGGAGAAAAATATTTGCCATCTGTACCAAAACAAAACAAAATAAAACCTAAATAACTCAATCAATAAATGGGCTAAGGAAGTGAACAGATATTTCACAGAAGAAATATGATCCATAAACAAATATATTTTAAAAAGTTCAACATCTCTAGAAGTTTAAAAATGCAAATTAAAACTACATTGAGAAGTATTTGTTCAGCTCCTTGGCCCATTTTTTGATTGGGTTATTTGATTTTATTATTGTTAAGATTTTTTACTTTTTTATATATCCTAGAGATTAGTGCTCTATCTGATGTGCAAGTGGTAAAAATCTCCCATTCTATAGGTTCTCTATTCACTTCCCTGATTGTTTCTTTTGCTGAGAAGAAGCTTTTTTGTTTTAATCCATCCCATTTATTAATTCTTGATTTTAATTTTTGCTCTATAGGAGTCTTATTAAGAAAGTTGGGGCCTAATCCAACATGATGGATATTTGGGCCTACTTTTCCTTCTGTTAGGTGCAGGGTCTCTGATTTAATTTCTAGGTCCTTGATGTACTTTGAGTTTAGGTTTGTGCATGGTGAGAGACAGGGGCTTAATTTCATTTTGTTGCACATGAATTTCCAGTTTTCCCAGCACCATTTGTTGAAGAGGCTAACTTTTATTCAATATGTTTTTGGTGCCTTTGTCTAACATAAGATAACTGTAATTATGCAGGATTATCTCTGTGTCCTCTATTCTGTACCACTGGTCTACAAATCTATTTTGGTTCCAATACCATGTCATTTTTGTTACTATTTCTCTGTAGTATAGTTTAAGGTCTGATATAGTGAAGCCACCTGCTTCTCTCTTCTTGTAAAGGATGGCTTTAGCTATTATGGGTCTCTTATTTTTCCAGATCTCCAAAGATGATATACAATCAACCAACAAATATATGAAAAAAATGTTCAATATCTCTAGCAATTAGAGAAATACATATCAAAATCACTCTAATATTTCATCTTACTCCAGTAAGAATGGCAGCTATTAAAAATACAAACAAGAAGTAAGTGTTGGAGAGGATATGGGGGGAAAGGCATATTCATACATTGCTGGTGGGACTGCAAATTGGTGCAGCCAATATGGAAAGCAGTATGGCGATTCCTTAGAAAACTGCACAATTAAAACCACAAAAGTAGATATTAGAAATATTTCCAAAATATTTCTTAAAATTTAGGTGTATTGGTGGGTCTGAAATTGGTATAGCAAAAATTTATTAGAGATTTCTTGGGATTATTCTACTATCTTTTTCTCTGTTTCCTGTGTTAGTGTACCAGTGTCCATGTGTATAATTAGATGTAAATTTTATTAAGGGAAAAATTAGCTTAAGTAACCAAACTAAAATTTATTATAAATAAAGAAAACAAACAAAAAAAACCTAGTAACTTGAAAAATAATCTTCCTAGTCTAAGATATTTTTAAGTAATGAACAGGGAATGAATATTGTGTATACATGTAGGTATATGTATGTATAGAAATTTTAGTATATAAATTTGTGTATAGAAATTTCTGTGTGAATCTACTTATAACTTCAAATACTCCACCATTTTGAAGATATTTTTGACATATATTAATTTATTGACTTCTTTTTAAAAATTATTTTTAAAGTAAGAGCATCATTTTGATCTGTATTAGAAATTTATTCCATTATTTTTGCTTAGATTTTAACCAATATTTTCACATAATCAATAGTCCAGTTAATCATCACAATTTCATTTAAATAAACCAACTGTTCATTTCTATAAAGGCTTATATAGACACTCCAGAAAACAAATTAAAGATTAGGTAGTAAAGGATATCAGAGAACAATTATTGTTTTTCCTCTATTAATACTTTAATTCAATGATAGAATATTGATAATAGCCACTGGGGTATGGACAAATTAAATAAAACAGAAACATTCTTGATGAAAAAATAGAAACATATCATTTACTTCTTATTTCACATAGACTAATTATAGTTCATGAAAAATAAATTATGAATCCACAAACATATAGATAGTTAAAAACAGAACCAGGGATAAAGTCAGTTTTTTGCCTTCATATCTCATGTACTACTTCAATTTTAATAATTCTGTACTTCAGTCTTTTGAATCTCTTGTGTCATAATCCCAAAGATCCCAATTCAGTATTCATGATACATGTTTGTACTCTTTAGGCTTTTTGGTGCCAAAAATAAATATTGGTTTTGTTTCTGCTTAAAACATCCTGAAATATGTCCTACTCAAAAAAATTAAGTACACATTTATTTTGGAGTTATTTTAACAAATGCAAGTGTGCATTTAAAAACATTTATTTTAAAACTCATTTGTTTTCATTCAAATCATTAATTAAAAATTATCATTTCTGTAGTTCCTAGTTTCCTAAAACTTCAAGGCACAGATATAAGTTCCATTTTTTTCAATTTTCATGATAGTCAAAAATGCTCATTTTTACTTCCTATTGAAAATCTTGTTTTATGATATAAAAATATTTTTACAAGTATTAATTTTAAAATTATAGGCTAATCTGGGACTGGATTCGTGGCTCAGTAGTAGGGCATTGTACCACATATAAATTAATAAATAAAGGTTCATCAAGATCTAAAAAATAGTTTTAAAAAATTGTAGGCTAATCAAAGGACTACTTTATTGTACATATTTGGTAAATATCTACTAAAATATCTCTTATGTAGAAAAATATGTATCATGATAAACACTGTTATTGAGAATATAACAAAGTTAAATACATGTAAGATGTAATGGAAATTCCATTGTATCCCAAACAATATAAGCATGCATTGCTGCTATCATTCAACTATTTGGAGTGAATTTAGATAATGTATAATACAGCAGAAAACATGAGAGTTAATGATTAGGAAAGAGAGAAAAAATATTAATTATTTGCAAGTGATATGATAACCTCAAAATTCAAAGAAACTCAATGAACAAAGGATTAAAATTAATAGAAGAATTCATCAAAGTACATAGATTCAAGCTCAATACACCCATGAATACTCTTACTTCATACCAACAATAGCCAGGTAAAAATAATAGGAAAATAACCTCACCTAAAATAGCAATATTAAGATACTTCTAGGGGCTGGGGTTGTGGCTCAGTGGTAGAGTTCTCACCCAGCATGTGTGAGGCACTGCGTCCAATCCTCAGCACCACATAAAAATAAATAAATAAAGGTATTGTGTCCAACTACAACTAAAAGAAACTTAAAAAACCCAAACACTTCTAATGAGAAATGCACAAAAAAACAGTTACTAAACCAGGAATAGTACTGGAAAACTATTATTTATCTATAATAACAACATAGACTAACTGCCAATAAATGATGGATACTTGTTCCAAAAATATTGCTTTAAAATGCAAATTTCAAAATTAAATCATATTTTCCCTTTGACTTTAGGTGAAATATGTGATGATGTTTCTGTATTAAAATATTCTTTTCCAGCATATTTGCTATTAAAATATTTCTCCCAATTACAAGAAAACCCTGACAATAAAAATTGCAATGTTCCTTGTTAGTCTTGGACCATCCCAAGGTTTATTTACAAGGAGTGATTACAGCACAATCTATGTATGTTAGGTATGCATACAAATAACCTGTTTGTGTCTATATATGTATGTGTGCATATCACAAACTTGTGTGTATTTCAACCAAAGAGAGAAAACTCGTATCAATATTAACTCATTATATCAGATGTGTCACCAATATTTACTTAATTTAAATAGGATCTAGGCATTCAATACATAGTGAATATTTGATCAGTACAACATTTCGTCAAAAATGATGACCTTGACATTGAAGGCCAAGCAGGAAAAATATTGTACCACCTTTGGAGCATTCCTAACTGTCCAGTTTCTTTTGGATCTTTCTGAGGATGCATGTGAATAGGGGGCAATTTATAGCCTCTGAATAAGTCACAGTTGACAGTCATGGTCAATCTGAATGTTACTATGGAGGCTTTTATTCACTACTTTATTTATCCAATTTAAATGTAAGTATTTATCCACCATATTTTGGTGGATTGATGAAGTTGTGAGTAATACAGCCCAATGTAAAACTGAAAAAATGCAGTTTATTTGCATGTGGTATTGAAATGTAATAAGACTTTTTGTTGTATTTTTATTGCTTCTTTGTTGGTTTGCTTAAGTGTGAACTTTTGTCCCTTCAGAATCATACAGTACAAATGACAGAAATGAAAATCTTCTTGTAGAACATTTGGATTTTTTAGAACACAATTTAAAGGTTAAAAAAAAGAAACAGGATATCAGACAGGTGGATCTCTCTCTCTCTCTCTCTCTCTCTCTCTCTCTCTCTCACACACACACACACATACACACACAAACACACACACACACTATGTATCTGGATAGCTGTTCCCATTGCAAAACTTGTTTCCATATTTCTAGTCTATAGCAATGGTAAATAATTTCTAATTTTTTAAACCAAAATAAATCTTGGACAATTAAGATCATCATTTAATATCCTGATGTTGAGGGCCACAGCCTAGTCAGAATGACACCTGGCATTTTGCCAGAGGGAATAGTTGAAAGGTGCCACCAGCAAGCCATTGAGATGATGATGGTTAGTTAAGCTGTGTATTCAGTTGTATATTAGACCTTTGCTGTCCGGCAACAGGGTAGCTCTTCCTGCCTCGGGCACCCCCCCCCCAGAGCTAAAGCTGCTTTCTCTGGGTCCCCTTTTTATTACAATTTTTCTCATCATTATAGATTCACAATACGTCATTGATTATATAATTTAAAACTTTGCCGAGACATGACATTTCCTTAACCATGATTGAGAGCACACCAATCTACATTCTTCCAGGATATGACCCCCAGCCATACAATCATCAAAGTACAGAATCATCAATAAAACATGTCACCAATTTACACCCTTCAGATTTTCCCAAGATTTACTATTTTTCCCAAGATATGTTATTTCCTTATTAACTAATGCCAAACTACGTAACCAGACTCTAAGTCTCCTAGCCAATCATTAACCTAAAGTACACCTGTACTTTATTTTTAACCTAAAACTCCCATCTAAAAAAGTCCCTTTAAATCTTATATTTAAAATGTCCTAAAGTTTATTAATCATCCTTAAAGCATATCAGAAACCTATATAACTAAAGACTTAAGAATTTCTAAACTTAAGAATCTAAATAAAATAATATTTCTAACATTATTCTAAAACTGTGTCTTATAAAGCTATTTTAATTGATTCCTAAATTTATTCTCATAAAACTGTTTGAGCTGCTTTCTCGAAGAGTTTCTTTGTTTCTCAGTCAAGGTACACTAGTTCTCAAAGAGTTTGTTTTTCAGTCAAGGTGCACTAGTTCTCAAAGAGTTTGTTTTTCAATCAAGGTGCACTAGTTCTCAAAGAGTTTGTTTTTCAGAGGATGATTGTTGTCTGTTATTAGGTTTGTCCACAATGTACTAAGATAGAAGAATAGCCTTTTATTTTGTCCTTGATATGCTGAGGGATGGTAGAACAGCCTCCAAGGCATGAACTACCTGTTCTGTTCTAGCCATCTGAAATTTAATTTGTTTGGCATTTAACATACTCATGCCTCCTGTGAGAAACATAAGCATGGAAATGCAAAGTCCCAATTACATAAAAAAGGGTCTCTTGGTTTTGGTTACCCACCAACCAGCGTGGCTTTGCCAGCATTTATCCTCACTGTGACCCTGTCAAGACAGTGGGAGAGCGGCTTTGCCAACACTTTTTCTCACTGTGACCCTGTCAAGACAGTGAGTGGGGGATCGCCTCCACCACCCCCCTACTTTGGAGTTAAGTTGTCGTAGGGTTCCCAGAGAGTTGGGGCAGAAGAGTAAGTGAGGAGTGTGCCTGGAGTGCTGGTGGAGTTTGGGCAATAAAGCTTTCTGTTTGATATATAAGTGCTTTGTGGCAGCTTAGTGATTTGTGCCCAGCCAGACTGCGGCATCCTGACTTCACATTTTTTGGGAAAAAGTTCACTCATAAATGCTTTTTTTGCTAGAGTATGATAGACTTGAAAAAGAAAGAAAACTAAATGAAAAACAGTCTAACATTTTCCATCATTCTTTTTTTGCCATTATTAATAGCACCAATAACTAAGCATATGTGATTCCTAAAATCATTTTGCATATTTTATTCTAATTTTCAATTAAGGTGGAAATATTCCATTTAAGACAAACTGGAAATACTTTAAAGACACAGCCTTTTAAATAATTGGGTTTATTAAAAATCTAATTATTTAAAATCTCCTAATGAGTTATATAATTCTATAAATAACTTGATTATAAAATTATTTAAAATTAAATCTCAAACGGATGAACAACATGAGAAATGCACAGGTAGTATTTAAGTTTAATATTCATTTTTATTTGCTATAAATTGATTATGAGATATGGCCTATGCATTTAAATTGAGGCATCACTTAGGAATTGAACGGTATAAATATTTAACATTTTAAATTTTCTGAAAAGTAAGAAAAAGTTGTACAGAATATTTGAGAACTTACTACTAACAAAATATTTAGTATTCTTTTATTGTCTGATTTAAATTCCATATGTATTTAGAAGCACATACTATGGTTTACTTTAATCTTGTACTATTAAATAAGGCCTTCCAATTTTCTTATATATCTGCAACATTAATTGAAGAAAAGAAACTTTAAAATGTTTGTTTTTTGCCTTCCAAAGTAAAACTAATTTAACTCTGAGTAATGGAGAATACATATAATATTTCTATCAAACTTTAATAAGCTTTTGATGGAAATTTAATTATATTAAATCTTTTTAACTAAAAAAAATTATTTTAGTTGCCTTGATTTAAACTAATTAACTCTAAATTGGGATACATGCTTTCTGAATTTAATCTCCAATGATTTAAAGCAAGAAAAAATGGTTTTTAAAAAGTCTTAAGTGTGATAGTAAACAGAGCAGATTTTAGAAATAGCTAATATTATGTACTAAATGTCATAGTCAAAGTCACATATTAGATGACATAAAACTTACCATCAAACTTGTATAACTTGAAACATCCAAGAATTTAGATCATAGAACAAGATAAATTTATACATATAAGTCAGAAGTTAGGACAAAAGCAAAGAATGAATAACAGTGGAATCCTTCAATGGGCTCTTTTATTTTAGTTGGCTTTTTAAAGAAATCAATGAGGTACCTTCAGGATAAAGGGAATTATACTGAAGTGGACTATTTTATTAATATTTTAGAATGGAGTAAAGATTTTATTAAAATAGTCACTAATCTGAAAATGAGTACAGGATTTCCACCTTGACAAGCAGAATGTCTTAAAATAAATACTGGGGGGTGTAGTAAAACTCATTAGAAAATGCATGGAAAACATTTCCCATTTCACCTGACAGCTCATTCTAACATTTTCAGCTTCCTCCTGGGTGTTGGAATTAATTCTGCCACAAATATATTTAGTATGTTTCAGGTCCCCTCCCCAGTAGATTCCATGCTTCATTCTTCAAGATATTGCTCTTTTTCTACATCTCATGCTGTGTAGAGAACTGACAAGATATTGAAGGAAAACTGATTCCTTTGGATAGTAGACATAATCTGTTCAATTGTTTTTGGTACAGTTGCTTCTTTTCCCCAAGGAATTTTTCAGAGAGTTTCTTGCCTTTTTTAACCTTGCTTTAGAAAGCAAATTTGTATGAAATTTTATGTATTCTGTTTCCAGTGTGAAATGCAGTAGGACTAATATTGCTGTTGTCACTCATGTTCCAAAGAGTACTTATTTCATACAAATAAGAATTATATTTTTAAAATGTTCTTTAATGATAAATATTGGAAAAAAATTTTAAATGTGTGAATTACATGATTTTTACATAAACTTTCTTGTTTACAATTTTGGTCAATAATGTTCCAGGGTTCTATTTTCCCTTCTGTGGTTATGTAAGTTTTTCCTTGATAGGATTTCTTATGCTTAATGAAGACAAAATGGAATCTTATGTATACAAAATAACAAAGTAGGCTTTTAGATGTTTTATCCTAAACTATAATTTGTAGGGGCTAAAGAGATTTATTTATTTCAGTTGGTGATCATGCCCTTTTTTCTTAATATTCCCTCTTTTTTTAATAAAGAGAAAAATATTTGTTTTTTTTTTTTGAGAATGCCTTTCTTTCCATTTCAAAAACTTTGGAGAAATAATAATTTTATGGAGTATTTAGACAATGACTGTGATATATTCAATTACTTGTTGCTTTTACTAGACCACATTGAAGCAGCTGTATCATTTCTCTCTGCTGGATGATTGAATAATAGATTGCTGCTTTCCTAGCAAGATGGAATACAAGTTCCATTTATTTAATTAAGATGATCTTTTGGGGCTGCAGTTATGGCTCAGTGTTAGAGCACTTACATAGCATGTGTGAGGCACTGGATTTGATTCTCAGTACAACATATAAATAAATTAATAAAATAAAGGTCCATCAATATCTAAAAAAGTATTTTTTCAAAAAGATTGTCTATTAAAAGTTTAACAGGCTGTATACAGAAAATTTTCTTGTTGCCAGTGTGCCTCCCATGTTGCATATTACTAACCAAATGCATTTTCAGCAGTGTTCTCTTCTGTGCACAATATTTTATCACAAGACATATGGAACACATTAAAAAGGAGATTTGGAAATTATCTTTATCACTACAGAAAACAAGCTTTAAAATTAAATTGCATCCCACAACACAGATTGCCAAATTCCTTTTTTTTAATACACAATGTTAAATTTTTCATTGCTTTATGAATTAGCAAACTTTTATTTATCATAAGAATAAATAGGACAGTGCAAGTTCTAATTTCAAGTAACTTTCTCTGATATTTTCTTTGTATGATTAGTGTCTAATTTATATATTTTAAATTTATTTGATAAAAATCTATTGAACACAATCAAGTTAACTCCATCTTAAAATTTCAGAAAATACTATAATTCTAGCCTACAATGAGTTTTTCTGTTTCATTTTAAAATTTAGTTAATATTTTATTTTCAACTTAAAATTACTTTAATTAGATCTTGATAATCAAGGTCTAAGTCCTATTACTTAACTGTTTCTCTCTTTTGTAATCATTTTTCTTTCTGGTGCCTATATTTCTCATTTTAAAATAAATATATTAAATAGAATATCTTAAATGCACCTTCATATTATAAACTTTGATTTATAACTGAGGTTATAAACTGTACTAAGCTCATAATTAACATTTTTTCTCTTTGGTCTCTCAAAGATTATTTCAAAGTTTTTGAAGATTTATACAAGACTATTTCTTTTCAAGACCCTGCAGAATCCAAAATTACTAAATGCTGATTGACTTAAAAACTAATTTTGTATATATAAAATCACACACTAATATTAGTTGTTGAGAGACCCTTTTGATAATTTATATATATTCAGTGCTGAGAATTGAATCCAGTGCCTCACATATACCAGGCAAATGCTTTACCATTGAGCAACATTCCCAGCCCTAAAAGTTGATTTTGAAGCTGTTCTGTCACTCATCCCTTCATAGAGTAGATATGTATAATAACTTCTGGCCATCTTCATAGAGGAATTTTTTGCAGAGAAATCAACTTTAGTTGTGTGTTCTATAGAATGGGACCCAGAACTTTGGCCCAGATTTACACACACACACACACACACACACACACACACACACACACACACACGTGAACATCCCCCCACAATTTACATATCATCCTTTTACTTAAATTATAACAACACTTTTTCAGTACCCATTCCAGTACCATGCAGTGTTCTGGGGGTAGGTAAATAAGCATTAAAAGGCCAGTCACATTTTACTCTCTTTGTGATTCTTTGGAAGTATGCATACGTGGATGAGGGTGGGAGTGGGACTAGACAATAAGTAATTGAGCAACTAAGCAGGGAAAATGCAACAATGAAGGGGGGGTGAACAACTTAAGAGACAGGGTAATTGTCAGAGTACTTTGCATCTGGTAGTCTGTGTAGTAAACTCTGAAAATGTGGTCTTGATAATACTTATCGAAAACTGGAAATGTCACAGCTCCTGAAAAACAGATGGTACAGTTATCAAGAAAAGACCATGTCAAAAAAATCTTGGCTTTCTATTGCTGATGAGTTGCAGAAGTTCCTTCCCAATATGATTAACCATTAGAAATTATAGTGGGTCAGAACCACAGGTAGGGATGATAGAACCATGGACTATGTACTTTTAAAATTTTCAGAAAATGAATTGATAGGCAATCATATTTGGACATCCCATCAGTGTTGAATGATGGTTGACTTTATAACATGACACTACCTGTCATCCTAATCTGCTGTGTACAGTAATCCTACATGTTCTCTGCACCAAAACACACACTAGTGACGTCAACAGGTACTACCCACATATCTCCACCAGGCAGTAGAATGAATGCTCTTTTGACTGTCTGTCTTCTCAGCAAAAATATTCTTCTCATTTTTCTTTTCTTCCCCTGTTGTTTGCTCTCCCTTCTACTACCTCACTATTACCCTGGTTGAATCTCATTGTCTGTCCCAAGTCCAGATAACTTTAATCATCTTGTCATGTCTTAAATAGTGGCACAGGAGTTCAAATTCCTTTATGCTCCTGTAGCATTATTGGTATGTTTTAATTGCAATATTTCTCTTCTATTATTTTAATTCTAGCCTTTGTTTAAAATAAGATTTAGTAACTCTAATTAAACAGTCAAGTTAATGAAATTAGAGAACATAGAAGTGGATCACAGATATTTTCTCTGGGTATTCAGTGAGAATACCAAACTCAAAGATTGAAAATAATTGAAAAAAGTTCTAGAACAACATGATTATTTATTATACTCACTTAAACTTATGTTAGACCTCAGTCATAACTACATTTATTTTTTTTCTAAATTGTTTTCACCCATCAGTTTTATTAATGGCCCTGAGTAAACAACAATAGCATTACTACTAAATGTTTAAAAAGGAAAATGATAAATATAAATATGATGTATTTGTTGATTTGTTTTAATTCACTTTTTCATATCATCTTTTTTATTAATTGAACAGAGTGTCTCCTTGATATTTTATTCAAATCTAAGAAGCTTCATGGGATCCCTAAAGTCACTTATTCACCCTATATTAAATTTCAGAATATTGTTCTCTAGTATAAAAGTAGCTACTTTCTATTATTTATCTTCAAGGTAACAGGCCTATAATTTACACAGTCCTATCACTAGAATTTCGCTGCAATAGTTCATCATACAGTTGTTGCAGTGCCTTCAGAAAACCAACCTCTCAAAAAGTTCAATGTTACAGCTAGGTTTTTATCACAACCCAGTTAAGCTGAATTGCCTATATTGGTTTATTGATTATTAAAGCTATTGATACTGTTTTTAAGGTAAGTAAGCAAATACTCTGGAAATTTCCTTAATTAGTTTGACCTAGTGATATATTTTTGCATAATATGTCATTCATCCTATGACATCAAATACTTGTCTTTTCTGTGTCATGTTTTCTCTCATTTCCTTGAGTTATTGCAGTACTATAGAAAAATATTATTTCTTTCTCATAAGTTTTCATTAGTACTATTTGCATATTTAAGATAAAGTATTAATCATTTGATATAATTAGTATGTAAGAAAGCTCAAGAACCATTTTTTATATGCTGTTTACATCTTTTAATTAGAATGTGAGGTTACATATATTCTTAAATTTTTTCTTTGATGGCACTTATGTGGTTGAATTTTCTCCTAAGAGCAGTGTATACCTGAATTTTACCGTAGTAATTTTTTAAAATAATTTTTTAGTTGTAGATGAACACAATACCTTTATTTTGTTTTATTTTTATGTGATGCCAGGGATCAAACCCAATGCCTCATGCATGCTAGGCAAGCACTCTACCACTGAGCCACAACCCCATCCCACTGTAATAAATAATTTTTAAAAATGCCACAGCTTTTAGGAAAGTGTGAAGTTTTATTAGTGTTAACTGAAACTATTTAGAATTAACGTATATATAATTTAATTTGTTAATGTGTATGTATTTGTTAGTGTTCTGAGAGAGATGTGTTCTAAAGTCACACTTTCCAAGCATTGGCTTTGACTTTAATGTGAATTATTACAATCCTACTTCAGTTTTATTATGCTAGCTTTGATAGAAACTTTTATTTCATGTTTTCTTGGAAGTTTCTAGAATACATTCATATTCTAGAAATATGAATTTCTAGAGTCCCTGAATGGTTTTTCTCAGAGAAATGGGAATAGTGTGACATCTTGCAGCAGGAGGGGTCATTTTAATTTATTTTAGGAAGCTATTGCTACCTCTACAGAAGCAACATTACTACCCAATCACCAGAGACTCTTTCTTTTGTTTTCCTTCTGCAAATATGTCAATCAATCTCCTTTTGAATTTTCTATCACTCTCAGGTGTTTGTATCAATAGATTATTTTTTTATCTAGGGAAACCATCTTCTGCCTTGTGGACTGCATTATTCTCCATTGCCTTTTATTTTTAAAGTACTTATTTACATGATTTCTTTCTCAAAAAATTTTAGTTACTATAATTTTCATTAAAGTTAGAAGTAAATAAGGTACACGTGGGCCATCTGTGGGCATAAGGCAATGTAATTTTCATGGTCAAGGACTATTTATTTAATTATGTTTACCACTAAATATTTTCTTGAGGATTATGTATATTCCTTTTTTTCATTTATAATTTTTCTTTCCTTTTTCTTCTTTTTCTGAGGAGTGGAATTAGAAGTGGGAGAGTTAATTCAGATTGGTGTATTCCCAAAGTAAATCACTGAAGCTCAAAGAAAAAAGATATTTTATTTGCTTTTATAGATAAATTTTTAATTAGATTTTAAAGAATTATTTTTATGGATAGATATTGAGTGTGTGTTTGTGTGTGTGTGTGTGTGTGTGTGTGTATGTGTGTGTGTGTTGTGGTTTGAACCTGGGGCACTTAACCACTGAGCCACATCCCTTCCCTATTTTGTATGTTATTTAGAAACAGTTTCTCACTAAATTGCTTTGTGCCCCACTGTTGCTGAGGCTGGCTTTGAACTCCCTATCTTCCTGCCTCAGCTTCCCAAAAAGGGATTACAGGCTCGTGCCACTGTTCCTGACTCAATTATAACATTGTTTTTAATTTCAGTTTAACTAGTGAAATCTACTTATACATTGACTGAAATAAGCCTACTTATACACTGACTACCTATCTAAACTAAAAATAGGTTAATATTTATTAACCTGTCCATTAATCCAAACTTTCATCTATTTATCCTGTCTCCACCCAAGGCTCAGGAAATGCACACTACTGAAGTTGGAGGAACTGGGAGAGGACCACAAAAAATGGTATCTTCTAGAACACAAACCTGGGACTTTATAAGGCATAGGAACTGTCCATGTCATTTGGAGGGTTCCATATGTTGGGTTAGACCTGGAGGGTGAATTTTAACAGGGAAAGAAAAGTAAGAATTCAGAACTCTAAGGAAATACAATATAATTCCAGTGGAACATTTAGTCAAAAAACAGATTAAAAATAATATAATGGTTCAGGAACCATTTGTTCAATAATCTCATTTTATAATTACAAGTATTTAAAATATTTGTCCAACACCTATAAGATACAGGATACATACTTCAAGTAAGTGGTGTCTTTTTTTTTTTTTTTTTTTAGTTTCTTTGGTTAGCTGGACTTATTTGAAACCAGCATTTGTTGAAAGATCTCTTCATATGGAGACAGATATTAACTTAGAATACCATATAATTTTCTGAAGATTGCTTGCTGGTAATGAATTAGTCACTTTCATGTAAGCTGGACTCAAGCCAGTGATTTGGAGTAATAGTACCTTTGTCTCATTAATCTCATGAACCACTTAGTTCTAATTCCAAGAGCAGTTTTAAGTCTATTTCTAGATGTGTATTCTATTTTTATATTATGTCAATCAAATATGCTCTCAAAGGAAAGCTGAGTGAATGGTTCAATTATGGCCGTTGATGTCTTTCCCCTCTATTTCAGGACCAGTGCTTCTAAATTACTGTGGGCAAAACTTGAATATTCCCTGGGGGCGGGGAGAATAATGGAAGAGGAAGAAAAAGAGATTCGATACTCTAGATTTAGAGTTCAGTATTTTAGTTTTAATCCTTATTCCCTTGACTACATATATGGAATCATTGTATTATTTATTTGTGACTTACCTCCAATTTTAGGACAATGTATTTTTTTTGTGCATCAAAAAATTTGTTTCTGATAAAAACGTAATTTTTTTGTTAAAAATCTCACATACTTTTGCAGAATATACATCATGTAATTATAAAAAACAATACATTAAACAACAATAATCAACATGAAATTTTTGTGCAAGAGATGGCAACCTTTTAAGCATGAGTTAAATATGAGGTGTTTTTTTGCTGTTTGAAGCTTTCTACTAAGCATAAAATGTTTCCTTTGGTAATAATTTTTTAATGAAAGGACTAGAAAATAAATCCTGAATTAAAATATTTAATTGTTATAGCTATTTACAATTTTCACTCTGTATGTTTCATCTACAGATAGGAGCTATACTAAGGAAATAGATATCAATGATACTTCTCACAAAATCCTCCTCTCTAAAAGCCAGGAAGTAAAACTGTACATGAGTGTGTGACCTACATACCATTTTTCTTAATGATCAGACATGACACAACCATTAGCACTGTTTTATGTTTTTGACTGTGAGCACGTCCGAATCAGTTGATGTGATTCTCCTGAACCTGATGACGGCTGCTGTAACCTGAGCTGCGGGTTGCTATTTCTTCCCAGAAATTTGTTTTTTTATCTGTATTTTCTCCCAAATTTAACAGTTTCATACTTGTTGATAACAGTATTCTCATACCTTCACATTCCAGTGTTTTTTTTTTAAACTTCTCAAAATTATTGTATTTCCATTTTTGCAATAAGCATTTTTTTCTAAAAGTATTTTACAGACATAAATGTTCACAAAATATTAAATAGTGACATATTAACTATCTTTTAAATTATGCATCCTATATTATTTCATCACCTGGTACTCTTTTCCCTCCTCTCCCTACTAAACAATATCATTTATTTAGAAATGTGGTGATTATGTGATCTAAAATCATTGATTTTTCAACATAAGCCTAAAAGCTTGAATGTAAAATGTGAACAAACTAGAGAAAATCAGTGTGAAATTCTCTTGGATCCATTCAACACAACTTCCAAAATGTGTAGCATGGCTGTACTTCAAATCAAATTGTTCTCATGGAAATATTAAATTCAATTCCTCTAGGTTGTCTAGGACCTTTCCTTAAAATACCATTAAATGCAAAAATTAGTTTTATTTCTTATCTTCTAAACACCTTACCATAAGAAAAAGCAAAAGGCTGGGGATGTGGCTCAAGCAGTAGCGTGCTCGCCTGGCATGCGTGCGGCCCGGGTTCAATCCTCAGCACCACATACAAACAAAGATGTTGTGTCTGCCAAGAATTAAAAAATAAATTTTGAAAACAAATTCTCTCTCTCCCTCCCTCTCTCTCTCTCTCTCTCTCTCTCTCTCTCTCTCTCTCTCTGTAAAAAAAGCAAAGTTTAGTTTACTATTTTAAGAGAGTCAGTTTTCAAATAAAAAATTACTTCTATGCCACCAAAAAAAAAAAAGATCTTTATTTTTTCTCACTCTATTTTGAGCTATAAAATGAAGCAAAGTTAAGGGGAAAAATACAGGAAGTATACTGTTCCCTCTAATTGATACTAAATGCCCACAATAAATATTCCCAAGGTGTGGTTTATAAAGAAAATATAATTTAATTCATAAAGTTTTAAATAGGTTTATAAATCACAGCATGAGATATGGTTCTAAAAACAGATTGTATTAGATTGTTCTCAGATTCCTAGATGGAATGAGCATGCACCTGACTTAATATAAAAATCTTACTTACTAATTAACACTTTCATAGTTTTTTCATTTTCAGTTTTCAGGAGAAAAACTTTTTTGTTTTTGGATGCCTGCTATAATTTGTGATAACATCATAGCATGATGATTACATGGATTAGAGTCATAGTATATTGGGGTCTAATCTTCACCCTTCTGCCAAATAAGTTACTTAAGATCTCTGTGTCTCAGTGATGAGTGTAAAATAGAGAAAATATTAGTATCATCCTCATAAAGTTTTTATTTAAAAAATATATTTAAAGCACTTAAAATGAGTCAGTAGCATAAACTCCCTAAAAGAAATCTTATATAATTAACACTTACAAAATACTTTTTAAAAGCTTTTGGTGATGAAAGTTATTCATTATGTATTATTATAATTTTTAAAAATAAAATATTATATCAGAATGAGAAAAGAAGGAGGAAAGGAAGGGATGGAGGTAAGGAATAAGAGAAATAAAATTGGAGAGAGAAAAATTCAGAAAAGATATTTGTATCAGGACAAGTTCTTATAAAATGTAGTTATAGGCATGTGATTTTGTGTCAAAAAATTCTTTTAAAATTAATTTTATATATGATAAAAGAATAGAAAACTCTAATAATAAATTACCTACCAGTAGTGCCCCCAATCTTTATTCTTCAGTATTGTAAAATCTGTGCTCCATTCTTTTGTCTTAATAACTATGACCTCAAGGATCCATCAGAATATTTTCCATGAATTACCATATAGATAGTTCTGAGTTTATTTTTTGTGGTAAATATAAAATCATGGACTCATGAGATTTTGAGATCTTTGAATAACGGTGTTATGTATTATAAGAAGGAAGTGTGATTAATTTTGCCAAAACAAATAACAGAAATTTTAAAGCTCAGTGTGAATTGCACTTAGAGTATCATAATTTAACTGAAAATAAAAGCAATAGAATTGAACTTGTGTATGATTGTTGTGAAAGCTGTTAATATCTAATCATTTTTGTAGGCTAAGACATTTTTAATTAGAAACCATTGATCTGTCAGTTAGATTACTATTTGTTTTTTTAATCATTATATCAAAGGACATGGAATTATATTTTCTTTTATATAATAACATGCATATAAATAAAATTAAATGATATGATAGTAATAAAGTTAAATTCTTAGCATCATCTTCAAAGGAAAACATATCAGAATTTATAAGAAGTAAACTTTACCCAAATTTGATAATCTTTTAATATTTGGTGATGATTTTTGAATAGTCAAATTAATGATTATGAAAAATATATGTTCTTAAAAATTATGAGAAAATGGTGTAAATGTAAATCTACCTTTATACAACTATAAGATTTTCCCTAGAGCACTGAACAATTTATAACTCCAAAATGACGTATCTTTGAAAGATTAATCTATTTTTTGTCCTTTAGTGGGCTAATAGCTTTCACTTATTAAATATTCCCTTATGAGAAATTACTGCTTTTACCATCCCATCTCCTATTTTAAAAACCCTACTTCACAGTTATTAGGAGAGATCTAAGTGAAAAATAAGCTCAGTGAATGGCTGTTCAATTAGGGTGTAAAACCTTTTTAAGTACCATTTCAAAAAGTCAGACTATGTACTTGACAGAATTAGAGGAGGTCATGTGCCAAAAAATTACTCATAATGATTTAATTCATTCATTTTATAGATTATAGTTTCTGCTCTTCTATTGATGCACTGTGCATTTATGTGTTTAACTCCCATTAACGCTAATGTTACCTTTACACATAAAGCAGAAATATCTTTAAAAGAAATAGTGTCCTTTTTAATCTGTTAACTATCTACTCCCTTTACTCTCCAGACCTATGTACAATTTTGGATTGAAATAAAAAATTTGCAAATTGTACAATAAGGACGTTTAAATTATTGATAGATTTACTTTAGAGAGATATCTTTAGCACTTAAAATCTTCTAAGTGTGATTGACTTACAAACTCAGAAATGTATTTCTTTTCTGAATGTCATTATTTAGAATCAATTTTACATGTTGCTTAATGAATCATCATAGAACATTCATACAAATCCTATTTGTATAAATAGTGTTAAGCTTAATATCTTGACAGCGCCTCTCAATGTAGATGCTAAATTGTACAAGAAGATACTTGATACATATTTAGATTTCATAAAATTCATACTTGAAAAAGTTTCACTTGTCCAATATATCACAAACTTTAGTTTTAAAATTTTTTGAATAACTGAATTTACTACTAAAATAATGCCCTCTAGTACCTGTATCCAAAAATGACAAAAGTGTTCTGTTTAAAAATTAAAATTTCTTTAACAATCGATTTTTTAAATTCTTATCCAGTGTTTTCTCCACTTCACTCAATTTATTTGTTGTGAGAGTTTTGAACTTTTGGAGGCATTTTATTGTGTTGCTCTTTTCCTATTGTGTTTCTGTGTTGAAATTTGCCCTTCTATTGTGAAGGATATCTCTACCACAGTTAAGTGAATGCCTTTTTGGTGAACTACTTTCTCTTTATTATGTGTCATGAGCTAGGAGTGCATCTCAGCCTCATAACACCTGCTCAACATAATAACAGTGCTATGATCAGTCTGTAACCCTGCTTAGAGAGGAGATAGTAATTGACCACGTCAGAAAATAATTATAGAACTATACAGCTATACAAACATAAAATTTTATATAAAATATTGTTCATGAATCCACTAGTCTAAAAGTGGAAAAGGATAGCAATACTCTGGAATAGTCTGACAAACAAGATATTAAAGAGTGTCAATTTATATTGAAAGTTTATAGGACATAGAAAGAAACAAACTAAAAACTAACCAACCAATAAACCAATAAATCAAAGAAGGGGAAATGACACAGGTAGGGAATACAAGAAAAGAGGGAAAAAAGACAAAAGTGTAGAAAGTATAAAAAGGGGCATGAATAAAAAGGTGAGAAAATATAAATTCTGTTAACCCATTCAAAATCAAAAGAAATACATAAAATTGGATGAAAGTATACATTATCAAATAATAGTGGGAATGTATCAAATCAACACAAAAGAATACCAGTGAAATTAAAAAAAATAACAAGTAATACTGGAGAGAATTATATTATTTCTTGCTAAACTCTATGATGTAGAGAAATTCTTTTCTTTTGAGGGCTTCCAGGTTTGGATTCCATCAGGATTTTGGATGCATTAGTTTTTGGGAGATAAAGGCATATGCCTTCAACCCAGCCCCACATGACTACAGCTACCATCCAGTTGGTTCATCAAAGTAGGATGGACTTCTAGGTTATATCTCTTATAACATTATTAGATGATAACCTTCTTAGGTTATAGCTCTAATCATTTCACCTCCAGCTTTAACCCAGGAGCTTTGGGGTAACACCTCATATGCAACTTATAATATTCTATCCCTGGTCCCCAAAACCTCATTGCCTTCTCATAATCTGAAATGCATTCAGACTATCTCCAAGAGTCCCCATAGTCTTAAAACAGTATTGCCCCCAAATCCAAGTCTACCATCTCCTTTGAGAATTAAAGCAAACTCTTTACTGTGACTCCTTACTAAAATCAATAGCAGGCTACATATATTCAATATGTAGTAGCACAGTACAAAATTTTCCTTTTCAAAATGGAAAGATAGAGACAAAGAAAGAAGGGATAGGACCAAAAAAAGATATAAATCTAACCAGGCAAAAATTTCCTGTACCTCCACTCCCAGCATCTGGGCACATGGTAATGAGAAGTTCTCTTCAAAGGGATTGGCAGTCCCATTCTTTGGATCTACTGGAGAGATTATTCATGGCCTCTTTCTTATTAGCATACCTCTCTCCACAGCCAGCAGCTTACCTGGGAAGATGGTACACATTAGTGGCATTTCTTAATTCCTGGAGTCTACACTCCAAGTTTGGTTCCACCTTCACATCTTCACACATCACCAATTCAGGGAAAGCTCACAGGGATTCTGACCTTGCTACTCTTCACCTAGCCCTCCAGGTCTTCCTCTAAATCTTGGTGGAAGCCTCCATGACCCTCTATCACCAGCATCTTGCATTACTAAAGAACAAGCACCTTGTGCACAATGTCAGGGTCTTCTGCCAGCTTAAGCAGTAACTAGTTACCCTGGTATCAGAGCTGCAGTGGCCTCTGATCTGCCTGGGTGACTGCATATGGTGAAGCAAATTCTGGGCAAACAACTTCTAGATCATGCTGTATAAAAAGGATTCCCCAGTGGTTTCTTCTAAAAGGAACTGTTACTGTTACATCTTTGAACCTGAGATGTATTCTTTAGTGGATGTAATCTTTTCAACAACCACACCTTCCTTGGCTATACTTTTATATGCACTTTTCTAGCCAAACTGCAAATTTTTAAAATCCTTCAGCTTTGTTTTATGCTCCCAATTATCACAGTAAATATGGCTATAACCCTAATAGCAATATCCATGCTACAGCCTGAATGCTGTTATCTTGAAATTTCCTCTTCCAGATTGATTATTCCATCACCTGTTTTCATGTAAAGTCTCAAGAGGTGGGTAAATATATATACACATTTTTTCAAGAATATATAACACAAATGCCCTTTAGTCCAATTCCCAACAGAATTCTCATTTTCTGATATAACCTCATGAGCACAGTCTTTGCTGTCTGTAATCTTATAAGCCTCCTGCTCTTCTGAGTTCCACAGAATCACCTATTTCTCTCCACTTACAATATATTCTCATCTTTCTCCAGTCTGCATCTCCAAACTTTTGCAAAGTGCTCCCACAAACCACTTTTGAAAGTGTCTGAAGTTATGGTTAGATTAATCATAGTGACAATCCCACTTCTCAGTACCAAAGCTGCATTAGCCAGCTTTTCATTGTTGTGATCAAAAGACTTGACAAGAACCACCTAGAGAATGAAATTTTTATTTTGGCACACAGTTTTGGAGGTTCAGTTCATGGGCTGTTGGTACCATTGCTCTGGGCCTGAGATGAGGCCAGTGTCATGGCAGAAAGGCATAGCAGATGAGCACTGCTTTGCTCATGGCAGTTAGGAAGGAGAGAGAACAAGGTGGAAGGGGCCCTCAGAGAAGATGAATCTTTCCAAGGCATACTCCCAGACACCCTCCTCTTCCAGTCCGACAGAACATACCTACTATTACCACCCAGTTCACCATTCAAACTAAGACTGATTAGGTCACAGCTGTTAGAATCTAATCATTTTACTACTCAATATTTCTGCATTTCATATGAGTTTATAGGGAATACCATGTATCTAAACTTGAATACTTTTATCAAATTATTTTATTGTTCTTTTTTTCTCTCAATGTTGATTGTATATTTTCTTTTTACCCTGATTGGAATATAAACTTCAAGATGACAGGATTTTTTTAATTGATCATTTCTCTTCATGTAACAACATATAACAAGTAGCTAGAATAATTTTCAATAAGTGTTGTTCAGTGTGTTTTTGTTGGTTTATTATTTAAGTAGTTTCCTATAGTTTGATTTGAAAACTATTGGAATAGCAACCTACAGGGCCTAAAATGAATTTTATAGAAGACAACTTATTTAACAATAATTTTGCTTAAATCAGCTGGCTACCTCCTACACTGTATCCATTGGAAAAAGAAAAAAACTGTCACAGAAAATTGGAGAGGGAGCTAGGAAAGCTAAATTCTGTTCTCAGCTCTGTCAATAACCTAAGCTAAACAAAGTCACACATTCAGGTTTGAAATAATTTTTACCTCTGTATTATGAAGAAGATGGAATGAACATCAACGAGTTTCCTCCATTTCTACAATTCTCTCTCTGAGCAAGCCTTCTCTAAACATCAAAAAAAAAAAAACTTTACAAAAAAAGTTTAAATAAATCCATCCACTGGGATCAAAATGCAGTTTGGCATAGCTCAGTAAGCAATCTGATACTATACCAATTTGCAAGGTTCTGCACTGCAGTGAGCACCATAAAAGCAAAGCACATGATGAGGAAACAATGAACACATAAACGAGAGGAAATTGGCAAAGCCAATATTTGAGATGATGAATAGAGAACTTAGGTGGTAAAGAGCTCGTGTATTGAGAGAGATGGTGGTGAAATATTTTATAATAGTTGTAATTTACTGATCAGGCTTAAGAAGTTTTTTTTTAATATCATAAGAGGTTATAAAATAATTTGAATGTGTATAAATATAGCAAGCCTTGGAATGATATAACCTGCTATATTAGATTTTCTTCTTTAAATAATTGAGATCTATATATCATGGAAGATGTGAAAATAAGTATCTGAAATTAGGGTGCTTTTAACTGGGAGGGGAACATTTTAAGTGGCAATATAACACATTAAGTGAAAAATTTTAAAATGAACATACAGTTTTCTTCAGGATCACAGAGATAGGAGAGAGAGATTATGCAAACAGAACACATCAGTAAAGCTTCACTTGAGGGATGTTGAAAGGGCATTTTCACTTGTATCTGTTTGCTTTCTATTCCCACTTTCTTTGATTCTTATTGTTGTTTTACTATTTCTCTTGTTTAGTACTAAATATAACAATGTTATAATTGTGTGTATTATATGTCTTTAATTGTCATTTGTATTCATATTACAAACTATGTAATGGAAACTAATAATAAGTGATATCTCTGATCTTTTGTTAAACAGAGTATGATAGTTCTTTACTTGAAAAGAAGGGATAAAAACATTGACTGATTAATTAAAGTGCTTTAACAGTGCTTTTTATTATAAAGCTAATCATTAGGTAACTTTAAAAAGTATTTTTAGGGAAGCATGATTATCTGGCTGAAGGTGACTTTATGATACGGTAAAAGTACTAAATATTCCATACAGTTCATACTTCAAATTTTAAATTTTGATCTTTTCTTTGACTAGTGATCTGTGGTACACAATATTCTTTTGTAAAAATATTTAATTGATTTTATTTTACAAATACATGACAGTGGAATGCATTACAATTCTTATTACACATACAGAGCACAATTTTTCATGTCTCTGTATATAAAGTATGTTCACACCAAATTATGTCTTCATACATGTACTTTGGATAATGATGTCTATCACATATTCTTTGGAGGTGCTGAGTGATAACAGTGAGCAGCAGCTGAGGGTAGCACCAGACCAACCACACAATCAAAATAATAAATAGCCATTACTCTGCAGTGAAGTATTTTGATGAGTTATAATGTATTGTAGGCTAGATTACTGAATGCCATTTAGATTTACTTATTTTTATTTACATAAAGTATTTTCAACTTATGATTTTTGAGGGGAAAGGTAACCTCAAGAAATAGAGCATCTGTATAAAGACTTTCTAATCCATCTTGCCTCTGTAGGAAGACAAGATAAGAATTTATGGAAAAAAATATTTTCGAGTATATAGGAGTTATTCTCATGGCAACTGTGTATTTGCTGTTGTTATGCTTGCTGTTATTTTGTTCTGGGTCCTAATTTTGTAAATGAATGCCTTTAAAAAAGCTTATTAATATTCATTATGGAAAAGTAGTAAGATTATTTTAAGAGAAAACTATCATTATTTAGCCAAGTGTGACTTGTAATGAACTTTAAAATATACATTAAATCAGGAATTTTAAGCTAAGGTGGAATTTAATCTTATCAATAGTAAAATTATTTCTTAGAACAAATTGTTGTATTAGAATATAATAGGCTAATTCTATCAAAATATAAATCAACTATTGAATTAAAATTTATTAACTTTTTGAGAGCTTATTACATACCAGCCGTACTTTTCCACATACCTCATTAGATAATAACAGAGATAATTTAAAATGTAGTTTCATATAAAAACACATTAGATTAACTTTAATTACCAGAATAATAGTTGCAATGCTTACCAATGCAGGCAGAATATATTGTTTAATTAGTGTAAAAAGTAACAAAATATGACCCCTGACATTATTTAGAAGAAAATGTCAAGATTCTCTTGCCTTCAGAAAAATATTGAAGTGTTACTGTGTGCCAAGTACTTTTGTGATGTTCACCATTCATTACTTCATTTTATCATTACATAAATCATCTGGAACACATTATATTATTATGCTCCCCAAATAACTTAACAGAAAATTGAAGTACTAAGAATTCAAATGGAATGTTTATGCAAGTGATGTGTCCAGGTTTTAACTTAAGAAATTTGATTCTTGCCACTGAGTTATTAACCATCACGCTACAGAAAAGAAAAAAAAAAAGAAAAAGAAACAAGTAAGAAAAGTTCAATAAAAGTAGATTTTAAATTTACCAACAATTTTATAAGATATTCCTTATGTTTTAATGAAAACATTGCATTTTAAACACCTTAGGAAAACATATGTAAGCCTCCTAATATTGCCTCTATTTTTGTACACCAGAGGACACTTCAGAATCAGAGTTCTTTACCTGGAGTTTATTCATGACATCTGGTTAAGGTCAAAAGGGATTAAAAATGATTGATGTGTTTAGTGCTTACTAGTTAAAGTGTGTTTGTAATATTTCTATATTAGAAAGCATTTCATATTTTCAGAAACTGTTATTGGAAAGGGTTATTAAGGTTTTTATAGTTAGAAATTCTTAAAAGATAGTGCTTTTTGTTTTTCTTATTTGACATAAATTTTCTTTGGAGAATAAAATTGTGTCCAGAGAGCTTATTTTTCTTTTTCCACATAGCCATACCATGACTGTTAAAATGAAAGACTGAGTTGCTTAGTGTTTTTCATCTTACATGTGCAATATTGCCCTTACAATCATGGGTCATTTATTTGGAGATGATGATGAATATTTTATAAATTCAAGTTACAATATGAATATTTTCATTGATATATTTAATAGGTATATATTAATTATTATTCCTTTTTAAAGTACTATCAGATATTTAATATAAAATGATCAAGTGCCGCACTGCAGCAAAATAACCAGGGGGTGACAAACAACTTGTGTAGATTGATACAGCAGGAGTGGGAGTCCCTTATTGTGGGACAACAGAGGTATTTATACATTCCACACAGCTTATCTTAATTAATATAAACTAGATACAGCAGTCAACCAATAAGAAATCTCCACACTTAATGGCTCGCTGGCGCCACCTCACAAACCACTCCCTCTGGCAAAATGCCAGGCGCCATCCTGACTTGTTTACAGACTAACAATCAAGCAATTTCATAATATAATTATGAAAAAAATATACTTTATTTAACACTTAAAAATGCTTCCTCCAAAAAAGTGAATGAGTTTACAGTAGACCCTTCATATATATATCAATGGGTTCCACACCCAGGTATTCCACCAACCATACATAGAAAAATATTTGAAAAACAAATTATGTCTGTCTGAACATGTAGAAACATTTTTCTTGTCACTATACCCTAAACAATGTAGCATTACAGTTATTTGCATAGCATTTGCATTGAATTAGGTATTATATGTAATCTGGAGATTATATATATATATATATATATACATATATATATATGTATATATATATATAATTATATGCAACTTTTACTTGATTTTGTATATGGGACTTAAGCATCTGGAGATTTTGATATCCACAGGGAGTCCTGGAACTAATCTCCTGAGTGTTGACTCAATAAATCATGTAGAGAAGAAATTTTTGGTCAGTTGCAATATTTTTGTTAATAAAATACAACTTATCTGATAATAATAATTTAATATCTAATAAAAGTTAACAGTAAGAAACATTACATTCAAAATAACATGTTCAGTAAAGCACCATTAAGCTATTTAATTTTACGTGGTCTGTTTCTCACTATTGTATCGAAGTAAAATCTTGGCTTCTTGTTTGATGCATACAAACCCTACCAAGAAAAAAATAAAATTACCTTTACAACTTTTGGCTCTATTGACAGTTTTTAATGTTTAATTTTTAATGCAGATTTATGTGCATTGAATTTTATATGGAATATGTGTGGAAATATCATTCAAAATAACATTGTCAGTGATCTTAGAGGGAGAACGCCACTTAGCAAGGGATACATGCCCAGTAGCTATCCTCTAAGCATTTTTAGCTCTTTATGTCACTGTACTTCTTTAAATGATCCTATTTTTAAAAGTTGTCTTGCAGGAAAGGAAAGAGCAGAAAATCTATATTTAGAAGTTAACCCATAATACTTTCTTTATGTTTTGGGATATCTCAGAAAATAAATCCTATTGAAATACACAGCATTAATACAAATAAATTACTACTTCTACGCCTGGGAGGCTGTGATTGTGATTTAAGATCATCCCATAAATTTTCAGAGCTAAGAAAAAAGGAAAGATGTTCAATTTTAGATTAATATAGCATCATCAAGAATAAATTTGTATATAGTTATATATAATATCATGGTGAAGACACTTTAGTACCATTACATCATCAATGTAAAGTTTTACAGCAATGAATCATTAAAACACAAAGCATTCATATGCAGATATCTTATCTGCAGAAAGCTCAGAAACTGTCTTGTGATTTACATTGGTACCTTTAATTCACAAGAGTAAATAGATGTTCCCTGAAAGCCCCATTCTTTCTTTCTTTCTTAAAGTGAGTTTTTGCTATCTCTCAGGGGAAGTTACAGCCATTTCCCCCCTTGGGCATGTTCAAGTGTATGCAGGTCATCACCTAATCGTATTTGCAACCTCGTGTTTTTCTTTCTTGTCAAAAGGATTTTTTTCATTTTCACTTTTGCCATAGGGCTTTAAAAATAAACTTACCATAGTCTGCACTTCTAGAGTGTCTAACATAACACAGAAATGATAACAATGTATTTTGGCATTATCACTGTTATAAGCACCTATATAAAAGGAGAATGTTTTATGTGTTCTGATTTTACCAAAATAGATTTCTGTTTAATGTTTATATTGTGTTACTAATCTGAGAAAGTGCAGTAATCGTGAATAGGCTTAGTTTAAATATGATTTTTAGGTATAATTTAATTTTTATAATCCAAAAGAAAAAATTGCTATTAGTGATAATTAATCTTTTGTTAATCTATTACCACGAAATAGCAGAAGTTTATATTAAAACATCCATAATTTAATAAACTAAAGCAATTTTAATGAATACATAATACTGTTTTATATGCATCAGACATTCTCATAGAAAGGCTAAGGTGTTTTCTGGATTGACATTCCTTGTCACAGATAAGTCTTATATTTACCTAAGATATTACTTATGGTCTTATGATGTTTACATGGTCATATAGATACAATCTGTACTGAGAAAGATATATTTCTTAATTCGATTATTTACATAATGATTGCTTAAAATATAAAAACCTGTAGTATATATCTTCATTTCTAGGGTTATTGAAAAGAGACACTGTACACATCCATCTTTGTAGTTAAAACTAAGATTATAAATATAAAGGTGAAAAATTAAAGGAATGTAGTGCAACTTAAAAATATACATGTAAAAAATATCTAAAGACATTGCTGATTTCAATACAATTGTTCCTCCCAGGGCACCTAATTTCAATTTCAGCCATTTCTTTTCCTTTCATTTTTTAAAATTTTGGGTCCAAAATGCAACATCAACTTGGAAAACAATAGACCATCACATTTAACAAAAGTATCTCTGAATTTGATTCATATCTGCCATATAAAGGATTAGTGTTTCAAATAGTAGTCTTTCAGCAAATGTAAAGACCATGAAATAGAATGACCATATTACTATCATGCAAGCCATTCAGACTTTGCACCTGAGAAGAAAGCATGATGAAGAGTGTACATAACTCCTGTTTCTACTCTTTACTGAAAAATAATTGAGAAGGAAAATACAAAATTTTAGAGGTAATTGTAACTACTGAAGAAAAGAAAATGTTTAACATTTCAAAAAAAATCATAATACAACTTTTTGTCAAATCTTGGATGGGCTTTGTAGATGCTTGAAAATGGAATGTGAAATCAAGTGCATCAATTAACTTCCTCAATGCCCTTACTCATGCCTTGATGTGTCCTAGAGCTGTTCAAACCAATTCTGACAGTCTTATACAAAGACAGGAAGGCAGCTCCATTTAGAAATTACATGCCTCTTAACTCCTATTTTGTGTGAGTATTTCTCTGTGAAGTCACTTTAGCAGACCATGGATTCATGCTTGTTCAACATCCTAGCAAATACATATTTTCTGTTTAGCTGAGCTTTCACAGTTAATTCCTAAAAGAGGAGTAGAATTCGATAAAAGTTGAATAATATCTCATGCCAGATAATTGTGACAATATCACATAAATTTTCATACCCATCTGTGAAATTATACATCATATAATCAAAGAGATTAACAACAAAGTTCAGTATTGTCAGTAGCAAGATCAAAATCATAATCTTAATTCAAAGTTACTTCCATTTTCTTTCTCAATGAATATAATAACTTTTTGGAATATAATAAATTGTCATTAGACTTTCTTTATATTGATGATACATCAAATTAAATTTTCATCATACATTTGGGTATTTAATACTTTTCAGATAATCTCTCATTTGTTCACTTAAATTCAGGTACACCTAACCTTTTATTATGATTCTTAGTCCAGATGTTTTCATCTTATAATTTAAAAATCTTCAAGTAGTTTAAATTAATTCTATCTTAAAAAATTTAAAATATTTAAAAATAATACTTGTGTGTCTAAAATTCATATTTTATGTTCTTCACATAATGAAATTAAAACTGTTATGACAAAAATTGAGAGAGAGCATTATATGTGTATGACAAGTAAATTAGACTATTTCCTAATAATGAGGAAAAGTAGAAAAATTCTTAAGGACTTTGAGTCATAATCCACACTTTATCTTACATATGACACATGTCATTAAAATTCTTGTTGTTATGGTTTGGATCTGGACTTTTCCCACCCAAAACTCATGTATTAGGAACTGCAGCAATCCTGAGAGGTGAAAGGATTAGTCCCTTAGGACTGTGATCCCATCAGTGGATTAGTCCATTTGATGGATTAATGATTTTAATTTGAATAGGATGCTGGATGATAAGTGAAAGCAGTTGGGGCCTGGCTTGAGGAAGTAGGTCATGGTGTGTGTGGCCCCAGGTGTACTTATATTTTCTCCTGACTTTTTTCTTTCTCCCTCTATTTCCTGGCTGCTGTGAAGTGAGCAGTTTTCCTCTCTTCACCTTTCTGTCATAAGATTTTTGCCTCACCTCAGACCTCGAGTAATCCTTCCAGGAATTGAGATATCTGAAACTGTGAGTTCAAAATAAACTTTTCTTCCTCGAAGTTGTTCTCGTCAGGTATTTTGGAAGCAGCAGTGAAAAGCTCACCAACACGACAGTCATCCCAAATACAATATAAAATACTTTCTTTTAAAAATTTCAATGCAGGTTGAAGCCTGTGGCCCTTACCTGAAGTCCCAGCTATTTGGGAGACTGAGATAGAAGGATTGCAGTTTAAAGAGCAGCCTCAGAAAATTAACAAAATCTCTACTCCAAATAAAAAAATTAAAATGGCTGGGGATATACTTCAGTGGTAAAGCACACCTGGGTTCAATTCCAATACTGCCAAGAAAAGGTCAATGTGTGACTGGGAGTGTATCTCAGTGGTAGAGGACTTGTTTTACTCTGTGTGTGTGTGTGTGTGTGTGTGTGTGTGTGTGTGTGTGTGTTTGTACATCTTGGTTCCAATCCTAGCACTACAAAAAACAAAAACACAGGCAATGTATATTATGATCAATGAAAGTGTTTGTAACAATTATTGGATTGCATTTTATTTTAGGTTTATCTTACATCTAGCCATTTGCTTTTTTATTAAGTTTGTATCTATTTCCTCAGACAAATGTAAGTGGAATCACCAAGTCATAAACACACAATGAGGTCATGGGAAAGTTTCAAAATTCCTTGGGCCTAGTTTATTTATGTCTAAAACTAAAATTGGCAACCACATGCACAGGCCTATTCACAGTATATATCACCCAGGAAGGACATAGTTTGTGGTATGTCTTCTACTTTATGATTTTATTTTTAATATTTAAAATATTTTTAACACACTCCTAGTGTATACCAAGTATAAGATTTATCAAATTTGCCTTTTTAAAAAAGCATAAAATACAAATTTTCTATATTTTTTGCAGCTAACTATTTTCTAGAAAAATAAAGGATTATGAAGTGACTCTTCCAGGTTTAATGATCTCAATGATCCCTTTTGTTTTGGGGAAGATAAGTGTATCCCACTGTGGGGCACAAAGGAAGACTCATCTGCTCCTGCCTTCTTCCAGTTCCTAAGCCTCAGTCTACTAGCTTCTCTCCAGGCAATAGGGAGGAACCCCGTGGCTCTCCCCTGTGCTGACATAGCTGGCATGTGTGATGATCATTATCAGAGTAGATACCACTGTCTATAATGCAGCTATGTCTTGGTACAAAAAAAGGAATCCTTTCAAATATTTTAAAAAATAAGTCAAAAGGAATCTTGAGCATGTGGCAAAAAATATTTCCGTTTCTTTATATATTATTGTAAAGTATTTGTCAGCTCCATGTAGAATGATTGTAAAAGATTTTTGATAATATGACATGCAAACTTTCATAAATGTCACCTTATTTTTTTTCACAAACATTTCTGAGATTTTATTGGGATGCATATATTGTCCACATTTAATAGACAAGGAAAAGAGGTACAGAAAATTTAGATGCTTTGCTAAAATTTGTGCAGTTAGTAAAGGATAAATTAAGATCACAGTCAGGTTTTTGTCATCTGGTAGATGTTTAACTCATGTTTATATTGCCAGTGAAACTAGCTTACTCTCTTGAGAATCCAAGGCAGAAGAGAAACATTGTATAGAGGAAAAGGAAAAAATAGTCATGTTTAATAGCTTAACATGTACTTTGCTTAGGGCCTTATTCAATATCATGTCATAGATTTTTGCAAGATCGATTAAACTGTACATGTGCTTTCCAAAGAGCTTGAGAAGTTCTTGTTTGCAATCCAGTGCACAGGGCATATTATTTAGCAATACATGGACATAATGCAGCTCTTTATGAAGGACAAAGTTATTTCACAGTTCCAAAGGCCACACTCTTTTTTTTAGAACAGTGACTGCAGATTGAGAAATGCAAAGCCCTTTGCTCTTTATAGTTAGTTTTCCTCTCAGTTAATGGCATGAATCGCTGAACTTTTCTGAAACTCAACACATTTCTTGACCTATGACATTGAAGTGACTCAAAAACAAGGTATCTGGAGGGTTAAATACATAACAATGTTCTTGTAGATGTGTAGACTTTGAGGCACATAGGTAGAAATCTTTCTGCAAAGGTGCAGTGATTAATTTTTCAGCAAAAGCCTGAACAGGGCACATTACAAGTGGTCAGAAAAAAACATATTGTTAAAGAACAAAGGCATGTTTGATTGTGGGGCTGTGTGTAGCAATGCTGCCAGCAGGCGTGCTTACCCACCCCTTCCTGAAACTCATGTTAGCTATTCAGTGGAATCCAACTAACTGCGTATGTTTGAAATAATTTTTTTAAAGCTGTTTAAACAAAAATTTCCAAGTTGCAGTTGTTGGGTTTAAAATATAATTTTATAACTTTGAGAATGCCATATTTGGTAGACTTTGGCCATCTGTGTTTCCATATCATAAATTCATATATATATATATTTACATATATGATATCTTTTAGATATATCATCTGATATTATGTTTCTTTTAGATTTTTTTAAGATGATGATATTTATTCTTCATATTTTTAATTATGAAAAACTCTTGGAATAATTTCCAGCTTTTTAAAATATGTACATCTCCAGCTGTATTAAAATTGAATTGACATAAAATTGTAAATTTTTATGGTGTAAAACAATCTTTTGATGCGTGTATACATTATAAGGTGACTAAGTGAAGCTACTTAACACATTTAGCTCACTTTTTCATAGAATATTTAAGATCTACATAGCAATTTTCAGATATACATTGCATTATCAACTGTAGTCTACCTGCTGTACAATAGATTCCAGATCTTATATTCTAACAAAATCTTTCTACTTTTGTCAATATCACTCCCATTTCCCCCACCTCTTACCTTCTAGAAACAACCATTCTATTCTCTGATTCCATGACTTTGACTATTTTAATTCCACATACAAATGAAATCATGCTGTATTTATCTTTTTTATCTCACTTAATGTAATGTCCTCCAGGTACATCTGTTTTCACAAAATGACAGGGTTTGTTTATTTTTTTGAGGTCAAATAATATTCATAGTGTGTATGTATCTTTATAGCTATTGATCTGTTTATGCCATTTTTCTGTAGCCATTTGTCCTTGTGATGGACATTTACATTAATCTCATTCATTTATTCTTGGGACATTCGAAAAACTATTTTGAGAATAATAACTAATAGGGAACTAATAAGGCAGGAGAGATACTATTTTGCTACATAGAATTTTTAATTATTTTTTCTTTAAAAATATTCCTTTTCTCCCATTAACTGCTTCATCCTTCCTTAGAATTTTCCATATCTTCATATCCATATGCTGTATGGTCTTCAAAAAAACTATATAAAGTAAGCATAGTAAGTATCAAAAGCAGATTCCCAGGCATATTCAATGTTCCAACAATTAAATTCCTAAACTGTATAATCCTATTTATCTGCTATTTCCTGCTGTTTGTCCACATGCCTGTGGGCAGAACATAACAATTCCTTGGGAAGATTAATGCAAAGTTATCCACAGGCAGGTGTCAGGATGAGCCTGGTGACTGTAACATCATTGTAGTGCTAATAATCTAGATTTGGATCTTTTTTCTTCAATCAAAAATGTGCACAGAAAACTTTTCTTATTTCTACAGAGAACACTTAGAAGAATATACTATCTGTCTGTAGCCAAATTTTAATGAAAATTTTAAGTAAAAAAATACCAAATAGACAATACCAAATAGGAAATTATTAAGAAGGGATACTAGTCATTTATCTTTAAAATTCCCAAGACTGGGCCTGATATGTTAGAAATAGCTCAATGAGGACAAATAATCAGTTAAATGTCTCTTTATATCCATTATTTTCTCTAGCAGGCAAATATATTCTGTACTTCCACAAATATTTTGATCAAGAGTATAAAAGGAAGTTAGAGTCTCTCACAGAATGAATTCCATGACTCTCTCTGTACCACCCTGTCATTACATAATTGGAAAACATGACTAGGAGTATGATATCCAGGGTAGTATTATCATATGATATGTTAAGAGGTATTTTTAGAGAAAATATGCAATTATTAATAAAATATCAAAACAGGAAGGAAAATTTTATAAAAAATATATCAAATCTTCATTTTATCAGATCATATCCAAAGTCAGAACTGTATTAAAACATTACATCTGGTGTAGATATTTGCTTTTATAGCAATTTTTGCTCTGTATTTGAAAGCATTGTAAATGTTTTTCCAACTTTCTAAGATTTAAAAATATACAAAATATGCAAACCAGGAAAGGAAAGGTGCTTCAGTTAAGGGGAAAAAAAAGATTTTGTGACTTATACACTTAAAATATAAAGATAAAATTGGAATTCTAGACCAGTTTCTTGAGAGGAGAAACAGAAAGGTCAAAAACTTCTGATGACAGCAGAAAAAGGTAATCCTTTTTGTAAGATCTAAAAGATGTTCTTTGCTTCCATGAATCTCAGTTAACAGAAAGGTCAGTGGGTAGTTTACCGATTGTCTCAAGGGTTTTAGCTACATGATGGTAGACATCCACGTTTCAAGATGTAATTTTAGGAAATATGATACATATAAAATATTTTTGGCCTATTTTCATCTTTATTTTCTGTTAAAGAAATTATGTTCTTTTCATTTCTGGAAGAAAGACGTTTATATATTGTACTTCAAACATTTCTTTGAAGGGTTTCCAAATATTCACTGTTAATTAGAACCTTAAAGTAATCTGAAAGTTTAAGAGCTAAGAGGTCAACCCTTGAAATACTGTTGCATTGGGATGTTGATAACTGGGTCATTTCAAATCCCATGTAGTTAATTATTTTAGCTTGCATTTATTAAACTTGCACAAGAGGGTGCAGATACAATGATGAAGTCAACAGTTTCAGTGTTTTATGTCTGGAGAATTCCAAAAGTTAGAAGCATTTTGTTTTATGCATAGACTTATAAAATAAAATACAGAAAATTTTCTTATATCAAGCCAGAAGTATCTTATTAGTGTTCCTATTTCAGAATATCACTTCCAGGCCAATGGTGACTGCTAGTGAGAGAGAGAGAGAGAGAGAGAGAGAGAGAGAGAGAGAGAGAGAGAGACTAGATCTTGTTCAGGAATCTTTTAAGCTTTAATTTTGAATCTCTTGACAGATTTAAAAAATTTTCTTAATTCTTTTTCAAAGTTCTCTTAACATATTAAAATGTACAAGTTTTTCAGTATCTGTTGTTTTGACAAATGGATTATGTGAAGTTGAACATAATACTCTGGTATAAGAATATAGTAGGATTTTCTCACTTTCTAGCCTGAGACTGATTTAAAATTTTTAGTTGTTGCATCCTACTGTAGCATATAATAAGAAGAGCCAAGCATAGTGGCACATGCCTGTCATCCCAACAACTTGGAAGTCTGAGGCAAGAAAATCACAAGTTCAAGGTCAACACTGGCAACTAAATGAGGCCCCGCCCTGTCTTACAATAAAAACAAAAGACCTGGGATGTAGCTCAGTGTTAAAGAGTCCCAGAGTTCAAACCCCAGTACAAAAAAAAAAAAAAAAAAAAAACAGAAAAAACCCAAAACACCCAAGAGGAATACAATATGACTCCTTCCCTATAATACCTTTTTTTTTTTCTTTTGGATACTAGGTATTGAACTCAGGGGCACTCAACCACTGAGCCACATCCCCAGCCCAATTTTGTATTTAATTAGAGGCAGGGTTTCACTGAGTTACTTAAAACCTAGCCTTTGCTTATGCTTAATCCTCCTGCCTCAACCTTAGATCCACTGGAATTACTGATGTATGCCACTAGGCCTTGTGTTGTAATATCTTATCAAGTAATACTATGCCTGTCCTATGAAGGTAATATTCTTTTTTAAAACATAATCATGAAAATTAGCATTATTTACATTAAGTTTCATCTTATTCAACATTACACAATTGAGTTATTTAAACTATTATTTTTTAGATAGTTTTCCATATTTTACTGACAGCCAATGCTATGGTGAGCTTAGTGTTACTCAGAATTTTGATTAGCTTGTTTGGCTTGATCTAAATGATCATAAGTTTCTTTTAAGAGAAAGCATCTAAGGACCTTTGTATATTCTGCACCACTACTCCAATACCATCAGTTATGCAGTTGTGGAATACTTGTTGAACACACTGGTAGAAACCAACTCAGCATACATTTTCCTATTTATTGACCTTATTTTTTAAAAATACTTCATTTTTAAACTTTGTTAAAAATGGGCAAGTTTATATATTTACATTTTATTATAGATTGCTAAAGAAAATTTTTCTGGATACATGCATCAAACATTAGTTTTTCAGCCATTAATTCTTGTAGGTCTCTTGTATTTTTGTTGTTGCTTTAAGAACATCTGTGTAGCAGTCAAGGAATTGAAACCTTTAAAATAACAGTTTAGTGTTATTGAGATTTCTAAGGTAGAATGGGCCCCGAGCAATGGTGAGTTTACATTCAAATCTATCATTGCTCTTCTTTTGAAGTTTAGAACTGAATTTTTACTTATTTCACACCATTTTCCTTATTTCTCTGATTCTCCTTGTACTTTCCTGCTAACCAGGGGTGCCTAAAGCAATCTGCGCTAATCTGAAAAATTTTGGTTACTATTATACTCTCTCTTACATGACTTCTGTGACCCTACCATTTTTTTCCCTGTGTAAAACACTGTTCCACTATTTAAAAAATTCTACAGTGATGGCTTCAAGATTTTCTTGTAATACTATTTATGTTTTCCACTCTAGCATCTAAATGTTCTTTTGAAATAGAGCTGCAGTGCTAACATTAATTTTTTTCCTATTTGAAATCATATTTGTTCTACATGTGTAATTAAATTCTGACTGATCAGTCATAGGTTACCACACTGAGCAAGGCAGGATATTCTTTGAAGCTTACAATGATTACTCTGGTTTTATGTTATTTTCTTAGAACTTTTTTTGATTCATATCTATTGTTGAACATTGAAATTTGCCAAACTAGGCCTTATGTATCTTAACCAGTTAAAATAAAACAACAGCCAAATAAGGATTTAGCTTTTAATGAGAATGCTTGATTAAAAAGATGATAAATTAAGTCTCCTTCATTTCCACCTAATTTTTCTATATGACCTTTTCTAAAAAAGTACATATATCCATATATTTAAATAATTATAAACATAGTAGAGAATGAAAATGAATTTGTATTTGTACCTTCTAATTTTAAAATTCTTATATTTTAATTCTTAAAAATGCCAATGTACAGGAGATTCATACATATTTTAAAATGGATCTCTTGAAACTGCCTGAATTTTATAAAACAAGGAATTATCAACAGAAAAACCCTCATCAACCACATTTTCAGAATCAGCATTTTTAAAAATGCCTGTAATTCAAAAATTACCTTCAATGATATCATATGTAAATTAGATCCAGTATAAAGTGGTTTTAAAAAATCAAATAGAGTTATTATAGTCTTTTGTCAAGTGCAATTCATTTCAACTGCTAAACATTAGGAAAAATCTCCAAAAACAAAAGTAATTCAGATTAACAAACTAATTAAATGTTATTTTATATTGCTCATCCTCCATTGCTGTGCATAGAATGCTATGCTGAGTTGCTAGTGTTTAGTTGTTTGTCATACCACATTGTTCTGTTAATATAGGGCATAAATATGCACTCTGAAATGATGAAAATCCAATCACTTAAATTTCTTAAAATGATGCTTTAAACCTAAACTTTCTCAATTCATTATCATTCTAACCTCACATGGGAATGTGTTTCACCTTAGGTGCATTATACCAAATGATCAACATAATGGTTAATGAGGTAGGAAATGCATTGGTTGTGTCATTGAAATTGGTCTCAAGTAGCTCTCTCCAAAAAAGCAGATTAAATATCAGGCCCTTGATAGACAGCAGAAGAGAAATATATGATGGTTCAGATTTTAACAAAGAGAAAGAGCTTATTTAGAAAATGAAAGGTGTGAAGATACACATTTTCAGAGCAGAATGTGGGCTATCATCGGAATGAGAAGCACTTTTGGGGTCTCAGCCTCTTCTTAAAGGAAACTTTGTAAGAAAGGCATGGGAGGATATGTGGGAGCCACCCCGGCCTGGCGAGGTCTATTCTTTGACCATGGATCACAAGATGTTTACGAAGTCTCATCTTCTTCCAGGATCTTCAGTCTTTCATTGTCTCTTCTATCTAAATAATATTTGGAACATGCTATGTTATAAGTTTTTTAAAATCTATCTCCCTGCCTTTGCTTTATATAAGAAGGAAAATACATTGTGTGGGCTCCCAATGCAATTAAACCTAAATCAAAATAAGCCAATTTTCCTAGATAAGTGAATTTGCAATAAATAACTCTAAGATTTGTAGATTTCTCAGGAATTTGAGAGTGACAGACATAGAGGGGTAAAAAACAGGTCTAGGGTGTAAGTCTGATCATGTGACTTTTAGATTTATAGCTAGTTTCTTTTTTAACTTATTTTTTGTTTTCTTTGTGCATGTTTATTCCTTCTACCAAACCTCATTCTAATCAATTTTCCCACAAAATATTAATTTATGTATTTTTTTTTTGGTACTAGAGATTTAACCCAGGGGTGCTTTACCACTAAGTTACACCCTAACAATTTTTAATTTTTCTTTTGGGAGACAGAGACTTGCTAAATTCCTTAGGGCATTGCTAAATTACTAAGGCAACTTGCAATCCCTTTGTCTCATCTCCTCAAGTAGCAGAAATTATAGGTGTGTACCACTGTGCCTGCCTGAAAGTACTTCCTTTTTAAAGGAAGTAACTTGGCTCTGAATTCTGCTCCATTTATTGTGATGCTTTGTGCCTTATCTAAAGAATTTTATTTGCTTGTAGGCAAAATTCTCAAATGGTGTCAGAATTGCCAAACTACTGCTTGAAAATATTATATTTCAAAAATTATAATTATGGGCTAATAAACACTATACTGTGGTGAAGTTACTGAGTTTTCTGAAGTGTAATGTTTACTTTGGACAATTTTAATTAAACAAAACTTAAATGGTGATCAAATGGATATTGTTATATAAAGACACTTGGGTCCATGCTTGTGAATATTGTTGAAGGGCACAAATGAAGTCTTTGCAGGTTGTGAAAGTTGTCATGAAACCCACAGCATTCATGTACCCTCTCTAGGAGTCAGTTTTTCTAAATTGGAAGTCTGGTCTGCCCTGATAGCTGAAAAGAGGGGAATGTCCTTGATACTTATGCCATATTCTTAGGCAAATATCAGGATATCATTTTGAATTCTGAGATTTTTAACTTTTTATGTGATCTGTCCTGTTTCCTTGTGATAGATACAAAGCTTAAGTTGGCTCTGAATTCTGCTCCATGTCACTGTGATGCTTTGTGCCTTAACTAAAGAATTTTATTTGCTTGTAGGTAAAATATTGTAACTTTTCTGTTGATTCCTAAATTTACATGGATGATTCTTTAAGCAACAAACATTTGGGTTACTGATAAATTAAAAATTCCATAAATTAAATTTATGGATATTGCTGGGAGACAAAATTGACAAGGCAGTCATATCATTGAAGTTCTTAATAAATAAATCCAGTTATAGGCAAGAGAATATAGAAAAAAGATGGTGCTTTAAGGAATATAATCACTACTAAAATCAAGGAGCACTTTCTTTTTATCCTCTAGCTGATCTTAACATTTCTATTATAATGTATAATCAGAAAACAATGGGGAATGAATGCTCCTGATCTCAAAGAAGCCCTCTCAGTAGAGGTATAGCTGAGAGCTGTAATATAAGAGGTGAAATTCACTGTGACTAAACATGCAAATTTATTACCCTGACTTTTAAGTAGGAGAGCACCAAGCTTCAAAACTGAAATTGTATTAAGAAATAAGGTTGTGGAAATGCCTGACCTGAAATTGGGCTGCTATGAATTAAATTTCTATATTTCAGTTTCTGGAACAAGGGAAGAATCTAGGACTTCAGGTTGCTGCATGATTTTGGCAGCCTTTCTTTATATCTCCCATAGCGGTGAATATTGCTGAAAAAAATAAACAAAAGGGAGAAAACACACATAAATATTTGTACAGAGTAATCAAGACTTTGTCCACAGGCATTGTGAGTCAGAGATAAGGTAACTGGAGATTCCATTTTGAATAATGACCCAAATATAGAATACCGCCTCTGTATATTACATTGCTGGTCAACAGTGAACAGTCTTAAATTCCCTAGGAAACAGAACTTTAAATAAGAAAGGCTAGTTTGGAAATGTTCAGGGTAAATAAAAAGCAATTACAATGAATAAGCCTGTCTGAGTCCATGGAAAAACATATTCCTAACAAATAATTCTTAATTATCTGCTGACTAGCAATGTCTGTGTTGTAATGTAGAAAGGAACAGGAACAAAACGAGAGAAGAGTTCGTCTAGGTTGAGAGCTTCTTGTCCGCTTGTAAGAAAAGGTTTGGGGAGACTCAAAAAGTCATTATATTAATATAAAAGGAAGAAATTTCAGTGAAACCATAAATAAAATTTCACTTACTCACCAATGTCAGAAATAATCACTGAGCATCTATCAAATAAAAAAGAAATTTGGTCTATTTAATTCATTACGAAGGAGCAAAAGATAAAAGGTTCTAGGAGCCTGTCTACAAGGAACTTAAAATATCTACAAGAAAATGACATGATCATAAATAAGACTGTTCAAACTGTAGACTGCCAAATGTTTTAAATTAGGCATAAAAATGCATGAGAGTTCAGAGGAAAAGCCAATTAGTTCTAGTTTGCAAATGAATGAGAAATCACGAAATTCCCATTGGAGAAAAATATTTAATCTTTGCCTTAAAACTATGGGTTGATTTGGACATCTGCACAGGACGAGGCACTTCATTTGAATGTAAGCAAAGACAGACAAGTGGTAATATGTGGGAACATGAATACTTTAAGAGCAATTGATTTAGATAACTGGAAATTCAGGTTGAGGAAGAAGAGTTTTGATCACATTCTGTGGAGGGATGTAGGAGGGATTTAGGATTATATGTCCAGAAGATTGGAGGACAATGTGGAGAAATTAGGATCCACAAATGTTTTTTTGAACAAGTTACTGAAATGAAAGTACATGTCATGAAAATGAAGAGCAGGAGATAACATTGTGGGACATTTTGAAAGTGATACTGATAAGATGAAGCAAAGGACAACATGTAACTGTCATTGGAGCAGATGCAGTTAATAAAGAAGATGGAAGTTTTTACTTAGAATCCTAGGGCAACAATGCTCATAAAGACAAAAAGCAATCACCAAAGAAGAAAATGTTGGGAAGAGCAGATCCTTTCTTCCATTTATAGCATCATGATTTAAGGTGGTAGAGAATCATCCAGAATAAGCATCCTAATACACAGTTATAAAAGAGGGTCTGAATAAGGTCCCTTATTCACTTATTTTATAAATATACCAGGCTTTATTATGTAATAGGCACTGTACCTTGTTCTTGGGAAATGATCATGAGACACAAGTCTCTTACTCCAATGATCTAATAGAAGATAGAGTCATCTAAACAGGTACTTGCCCTCTGTATGAGTAGGCTAGCATTTGCATATCAATGAAAACAGGTCTGAGAGAAGTTCAGCTTAGCCCATCAGATAACATGCTATGGCAGTGAATTCTAGACAGCTTAAGAATTCACAATTTTCAACAAGGCAAACAGGAAGAGTGGCAAAATGATCAGAATAGAGAGTTTCTATTGAGCATTCAATAGATAACTTGCCAAATCTGGAGAAAATTAATAGTCTGTCATAAAAAAATACATGTGTAGATAAGTCATAAAGTTTTGATAATTTTATGAAAGAAAAGGATTATGAGAGATTGAAGACAAGAAGAAAATATTTTGAAAATATCCACATAAAGTACAAATAGTAGAAAAGGATGAAGAGGGAAAGGCAAGGAGAAAGGTACCAAAAATGTAAGCCATCAAGAGAAACAAAATTTTATGGGGATATTGTTCTATTTTACAAAAGTGAGGACTTAGCTGAGAATTTTTATTGGAACTGATACTTAAGATATTCATCAGTACAGTTCTTTATTTAAAAAAATAATATTTTATTTTTAAGAGACAAGGTCTCAATCTGTTTTCAATGCAGGTTCAGAACTAGGTTTTCACCATACTTCTGCCTTGGCCTCTTGAGTAACTGAGACTTCAGAATACCACCATGCCTGGCTTTAGTATTTAAGAAAAGGTCTCTGAAATGTAGGAATATGTGTGGTGCAAAAAGTGAAACTTACAGAAGTTGGAAAAATTTTACACAAAGGAGCAGTGATGAATATATGTGACTATTTCAAAAGTATTATAAATAAAAGGATGAAAAAAAGATACATAATTGGCCAATAAGCACAGGAAAAGATGTCAACTTCACTAATCATTAAAAATCAAAATCCCAATGAGATTTGACTCATACCTTGAGTGGGACTATTATAAAACAAAAAAGTAGAAAAGACAAGTGAAGATGTGGAGAAATGAGAACACTGGTGCCACTCTGATGGAATTGTCAAATGGTTCAGCCTCCATGGAAAACTGTGGCAGTACCTAAAACATTAAAAGCACAGTTACCAGTTGACCCTGTAACTCCATTTCTGACAGAGATTCAGAAATTATTGGCACACCTATGTTCAGAGCAGCATTATTTAAAATGAATGTAAATTTTAAACAACCCAAATGTCCATCAATTCTTCAATAAACAAAAATATACAAAGAATAAAGTATTATCCAGCCATAAAAGCTATGGTTTTCTGATACCTGATGTCACATGGATAAGTATGAAAGTTTTGTGCCAAGTAGAATAAGGCTCACACAAAAAAGGGATAAATTTTGTATGACTCCTGTTATGTAAGGTCCTTAGAACAATTTAATTCAAAGAGACAGAATGTAGGACAGTAGGGACCAGGAGCTGGTGACGGGGCAACAGAATTTCAGTTTGAAGTGGTAAAAGTTCTTGAGTTGAATGATAGTTATGGTTGCACAACCACATGGTTGTACTTAATGCTCTGGGCCATACATTTATTTAAAATGGTTCAGGCAGTAAACTTTATGTCATATGATACCGTGCCACAAAAAAAAAAATTAAATTAAACAGGCAGATTAAAAAAAGGCACAAATGTTCTAATTTCTTCATGTATTCACTTGCCTTTTCTATTGTTTGAGAAGAGTATAAACTAAAAAAATAATATAGTAATTATTTGAGTCAAAGAATTACGAAGATACTGATAGAATTTATCCTCTAATACAGGATACTTGAGAGTGAAAGAAAGGGACAAAAATGTTATTAATCTATATACTGAAACAATAGGCATAAACTGCACAGTCCTTAAACATAACCCTATTAAATTGAAGCATATTTAACACACACACACACATACAAGGAAGCAGGGATGTGGGTGTATCATTAGAAGAAATCAAGTCAAAATTTTAAAAAAGTACTTTTTAACACTTTCCTTTTATTAGACTACTAAAATAATGAGTTAGTTAATTGAGACACAAGTTAATGAGTGTGGGAGCTATTATACCATCTACAAAATATGTTAGTATTTGGTCAGCCTGTATTTTGTGTGTTTTTTTCTTTTAAAGTTACTCTCAATTTTTCCATTTGTCAGGGTAACATGCCAGGTTTTTGGACAATGATTCAGGCAAGAAATTGGAGGAAGGAGAAGTGATTCCAATGAGGTTTCTAAAAAAAATGCAGAAACCTTCTGGTGACTCTATGCAACCAAACAAGTCATAATTATAAACTTTCACATAACAAAAAGCTGTCACCCAAATCCCACAAAGACTTCATGTGTGAATTATTTCTCTCAGTAACCAAAGTACCTGTAGAATTTGTCATCCAATCCAGGACACTTGAGAGTGAAAGGAAGTGATATAGATGCTATTAATCTATGTACTGAAACATCACACATAAATTAGCATAAAGAAAATGGTACTTCACTTCAGGCTATTTTTTTTCTTTATATATGTGTGTGTGTGTGTGTGTGTGTGTGTGTGTGTGTGTGTGTGTTTTAGTTGTAATTGAACATAATGCCATTATTTCACTTATTTTTATTTGGTGCTGAGGATTGATCCCAATACCTCGCACATGGTAAGTGAGCACTCTAATGCTGAGGCACAACCCCAACCCTCTTCAGGCTAATTTTGAAAGTTCAAAAGTTTAGAAAATAAAGTATCAAGAAGTCTGTGTTTAAAACCATCAGCCATGAACTCACTGAAATGGCATAATGAGCCACAATGCAATGATATGGAAAGAATAGTACCAATCTGAAGTACCACTCTAAAGACAATAAATAGCACAATAGCATCACATAAAGTTCTCTTTACTTATGACAGAAATGTTAGGAAGAACCAATAGACACTGCATGATTTTGATTTGTAAAGAACCAAGAGGAAAATATTCTTAATTAATTTCTTATTCCTTATAAAATTTACAATACTGTGGAGTAGTAATATTATGTTTTTTAAATGGTTCACCATGTATATATGTATAATCAATTTACACAGCACATTTATGCTTATACATAGCATCAATGTCAAATTGTCCTATCTTAATTTTAAGACACCGTTTTTCATACCTGTGAAATTTTTGATGCTGAGTCTTTGATTTGAACTGAATCAAAACACTTTGTATGCGAAAAGCTAATCCATCCCAATTTACCTAAGTAGTGCACTAAAAGTGAGTGAATATCTACAATTAATATCTGGCCTAGGACACCCTGAGAAAAATACAAGTGTGCACTGGTGAGTGGTCAATGTTGTATAACATCTTCAGCCCATGCTGGGCTTCCCTTATGCTAATGAGAGAAAAGAGATTAAGGCAAAAATAGTTTTATGAAGAAGATAAAAGTAACAATTATGTGGGGATAATGGTCCAATTAATCCCTTATTATCCTGTTTTAAGTGGTATGCCTACAAAAACAGGTATTATTCAAAATGAAAGAGAAGAGTCGGGAGCACATTTCATGTCCACCACCTCCATTCTTCTTTTCATTTTTTTTCCATTTTGTAACTACATCTTTCATCTGAACCAAGTCAAGAAAGACAAAATTCATTTCTTAAACTTGTAGCTATACAGCCCTTAAAATTGTCATTTTTTTTAAACCCAAAAGATATATGATGCTGAAAATGTGAGGAGAAGGGCAAACAAAGAAAAGAATCCTTAAGATAAAAACTACTGGCCAGAAACCATGGAGTAATGCAGGGGTACACATTGACAAGGGGTCTTATGGATCAATGACTCATGCTTTCCTCCTTAAAAGGTGGCACTGTCAGAATAATGATGTAGTAAGAAAATTCAAACTTTTGTATTTTTTCACACACACAAAAGTTACATTCATCTATTCCAAAATTAGTACTATTTACTGATCTCACTATTTTGTTAGAGACAATATGAGCAGAAGGATATAGCAGAAAGGCAAAGTAGAAAGAAAGATCTCAAACCTTTATTTTTTAATGGATTTCTGTGCTGCAGTCTGGCTTGGCACAAAATCAGGAGCCACTCACAGCTTTGTAGATTCAAACAGCAGTTCTTTATTCCCGAACTCACACTGGCCCCTCTACAAACACGTTCTGGGGAAATCCACATTCTGCCACAAAATTCACGTACTCCACCAGGCTTTGAATCCCAAACACTTTACTGAATCCCCAGAGAACTCAACGGGAACTCAAGGATCGGGCGTGCCTGAGGCAGCAGGATATGCCCTATTCCCATCAGGGTACACCTTCAACCTGGAACGGCCCTAAACCCAAGGAGCGGGATACTCCCTAAAACCAGCAGGATATACCCTAAAACTGGTTCCGCCCTAATTCAGTAGGATCCTCCCTAAACCCGGATCCACCCTGGTCCTTGAGCAGGGTCACCTTTCTCAAACATACATGCAATGTCACTGCGAATGTCCACGGCAAGTCCATTTCCACGAGTCCTTCCTCTAAGCAACATGGGGTACGCTGGCAAGGAAATTTTGATGTGTCATTCCTACTTGGCAATGGCTCTCAGCATTTCTGAAGTGTTTCATTGCATGGGATCTGTCTCTTTCAGTCTTATAAAGGCAGCAAATAAACTTGGGACAACTTGTACACTATGTGTAAAAACATAAAATGATTTTCTCCTAAAGTTGTAGACATTTCTAGAAGTTTTTGCTTATCATTCAGGACATCCTCATATCTTTCTTATCCAAAATGTTTTATAAACTTTTTTTTATGTTTTACATATACTTCATTATAAATGGATCATGTAGCATGAGTAGTTTCTTTGTGTCCTTAGGTCATTCTGGCAAGATGTAGAATACCAGTTTCAATTCTTTTGTTAACTTCTTAAAGGAAGTTATGTTCCTTCTGAGCCTTTCAAATCATAGAGGTCTGACATAATATTTTATATACATTTATAAACCCTATCTTATAATATGTTGTGAATGAGAATTGAATTCAAAACATAAAATTGAAATATATGACAGGTTCCAGAACTTTGTTCTAAATTGTTTTATTTAAGAGAAATATATTTGTTTGATTTTAAAATATCACTTTTATTTTTTTCAAGAGACCACATGGTTCAAATTTGAACCTTTAAACCCCAGATTTGTAATGTTTACATTATATAAATATGCATAATATCTATGTTTACTGGAGAGGTGTGCAGTATTTTGATAGAAATATGTTATTGTTCCTTAATAGTGATCACAACTTTCAGTTTTACTTCAACATTGCCAAACCACATCAATAATTATAGTCAAATTATGATTTTCCTAATTTTAGATTTCTAAACACAAAATCCCCTATTGGTTTCTAAGTTAACAAATTTATCAATTGAAAAACATTTCTTTAGCACCTATCCACAGTTTCAAAATTATTTCAAAGATACAAAGTGTTCTTGATTAAGACTCTCGCAACATAAAACAATGTGCCTCTTATTTCACAAGATACTAAATAATTATAGACATACTTAGCATGTGTAGTCACCATTCCACTGAAACTAGTAGTCAACAATCTACATGTTTCCCAGCATGTATTTTTCTTGTAGAGCACATAGTTGGTACATTCATGCATAAAATTCCAGAATACTCCCTCTTTTTGAGAATTCAGGAGAAATTTTTTGGGGGGGCATTTAAGAGCTGTAAAATTGAGCTTAAAATTTATGTAATTAAATCTTATATTGAAAGTCATAAAGCTTTGAAGATAGCCCAACATTTCAGGATAATTTGTCATTCTGTAAAATCAAATAAGCAAAAAGTAGGGGTAAAGTGACTGACATACAATTTTCCCCTAGCATTGGTTGGATTATAATCCTATATACATTATAGTATGTGAATGACTAAGAAAACTCTGCAATAGTACATAAGTAGCTTTTATTTCTAAGAAGTATTTTTCAATGTTCATGTGTTCTTTTTGTTCTTGTGTGATTTCTATAAAAATAATATTAAGAGCATTAGACTGACTCTCTCTCTCTCTCTCTCTCTCTCTCTCTCTCTCTCTCTCTTTCTCTCTCTCTCTCACTCTCTCTCTCTTTCTCTTTCTTTCTCTCTTGTATCAAGGATTGAATTCAGGGGCACTTAACCACTGAACTACATATCCAACCCTTTTTTATACTTTTATTTATCGTCTTGCTGAGTTGCTTAGGGCTTTGATAAATTGCTGAAGCTGACCTTGACCTCACAATCCTCCTGCCTCTGCCTCCCAAGCTGTTGGGATTATAGGTGTGGGCTATACTCTCTTGAACAGCCTATATATGTCAAATATTACCAATGTTAAACTCATTTCAAGTAATATGTGCATATTACAGCTAGAATATTCTTTAATGATTATTAAAGAAAAATAATTAATGCTGCCATAGTTTTAAATAGTTAAAACATATATTTATTATAAAAATTTGTATAATTTATATAATCATGTAATAGATTATATATGTATTTGTATATATATATATATATATATATATATATATATATAATTAGCTTCTTACATTATAAATCTCTGAGTTTAGTTACTCACAAAACCTTTTACATAAGATGAACCGAATCTTATACAAAAATCTTTCTTTTAGTTGGTTCTTAAATTTCTTCTCTAGCCTGAGCCATTTTCCCATATCTTTATGTCTCCTTTGTCTCTTGAAGAAAGCAATGATTTTGTTCATTCATTTACTAAGTAGATAACTTTGGTACAAGTACCATGCCAATCAATATTTTTCTAATTGAATATGGAGCAAAAACATGCCAAAATGTTTGGCTTTGCTACCCAATAAGAAAATTCATGTTTAAGATAGGCTCATGAATAGCTACCTGATTCTGGGCATTTGGGAAGAAAAATGAAACATGTGTTAATAATATATCCTTGTTGGGATTATGGTTGTGATTCATTGAAAAGAAATATGCAGCATGCCTATTACCTTATAGATGTCACTATGTTTTTTTAAAATATATTTTTAGTTGCTGATGGACCTTTATTTTATTCATTTATTATATGTGGTGCTGAGAATTGAACCCATTGCTTCACAAATGTGAGGCAAGCACTCTACAACCGAACCACAACCCCAGCCTGCAGTATATAGTTTTAGTGGGTATAAAAAGAGATGATAGTATACAGAATAGGGATCCACCAAAATTATTCTTTTGATAACACCAGTTTATACAAAAATCTAAAATAAAGCAAAATAAGACTATTTAATCTTGTTATTGATCATGCACCTTATATACTAATATACTTTGCCTCATATACTTCTCAATATAACTAAAGTCAGTTTATTTTAATATATATTTACTTATTTAAGTTTTAGTGTAATTACCAGTATTTAATATGAGGTTCACCTTATTCTGGTATGTAGCACTCTGGAAATAAATAAGGAAGAGGGAGAGTTATATTTAGCAATTTTATTGATGCATATTAATTATAGGAAATGGCTGGGCATGGTGGCACACACCTGTAAGCCCAGCAGTTTTGAGGCTGAGGCAGAGGATTATGAGTTCAAAGCCAGTCTTAACAACTTAGTGAGGAATTTAGCAACTCAGTAAGACTCTGCCTCTATGGGAAAAGTAAGAAAGAAAGAAAAAAACAGCCTGGGGATGTGACTCAATGTTTAAGTGCCCCTGGATGCAATTCCTGGTACCCCCCCCCAAAAAATGATGAGTTTATTGTGGTGTTTTCATATACTCCTCACTCCTGTTCCTTCTCTTCCTCTCCTTCCCCTAAACTAATAGTCTCCCTTTTACATTCAAGATGTACCTTTGTTTCCCTCCTTCCTCTAATTTCCACATTATGAGAAGTAAACATGTAATACTTGACTTTCTGGGCCAACTTATTTTGCTTAACATGATGCTCTCCAGTTCCATTCTTTTTTTGCAAATAGCATAATTTCGTTTTCTTTTAAATTTAGGAAGCTAGCAATTTCATTATGGGTTTCTTTGAAGTCTCCCTGAATTCCAATAGTTGTGGGTAAGCAGGATAATAACTTAGAGTTTTATATCATTTACTTAAAGTAATTCCCTCATCACCTGAGATTCTTTCTGAGTTAAACAATTAACCCTAATATTGATACAGAATAGTTTGAGAGGTATGTTTGTGTGACCTTGTTATTTTTGCCTCATAAAGCATCAGTGTAGTTCCATAATTAGTTCTTGTGATAGGATCACCAAAATATTGGAATTGAGCTTTGGGAAACATCTCTCTGTTGAAATTGTCAGTTTAGTTCATTAGGAGTTGGTTGTGTAGGTGGGCACTGGAGTACAGCAAGTGATGGAGTATATTAGGGTAAATGTGTGAATTGTGAAGGTTGCATGGAACTAGACAAGGGAGACTGACATCCTCAGAGCAAGTGTAAATGAGGTGTCATGGTTTAGGTAAGAAACAATTCATAGGTATTCTGCTCACTGAAAAATTTAGGTCACAATTGCACACTGTCTTCATAGACAGACAATAGGCTTCAAGTTACTGAAACAGTAATTAGTACATCCAGACATGGTGCCAGAATTCTGCTGTTCTGAAAATAACCTGGTTATGGTATGATGGATTGTTTATTTTAATCTTGCATTTCAAGGTAATTCTATAGTGCTTGTTGCCATTAATTTGCTTAAATAGTTCAGTAAGCATCAGAGCTGGGGTGGAGTGGGTTTTCTTTAAATACCTGCTCTCGAATATGTTAACTGTGTGATCTTGGGCAAGTTCTTAAACTTTTCAAGACTCAGTTTCCTGATATGCAAAATCAGGATAATAATTTCTGTGCCCATTAGTATAAAGCCTGACACACAAAGGGCATTTAGTGCTTCTGTGACCATTCCTTATGCTAAAGGAAGTATTGAAAGGGAATCTCCATCTTAATTCAGAGACATAAATGTTCACATCGAGGGTATTCTCATAATGAGGCCTACTGCAACCACACTGAAACATTTTACATGAGGTTCTTTTACTATTCTTAAAAATTCTGCAAACTCTTAACAAAGTCTTAAATGTTATTTCATTTATACCCATATAGAATGCTTAAAATTTCAAATGAGAGAACATCCAATGATGATTTAATGGCCAATTTACTACTGATAAGTTTCTATTTCTTCTTTAACTACTCGAATGCTCTTTTTAATGACATCCTACTTCTGTCTACCCTACAAGGTCTGCTCTACCTTATTCTTGTAAATGACAATCAATCCAAGAAGGGAAATGTTGTAAGTTAATAAGCAGAATTTTATAATAACTCTGAAGAGCAGCAGATGAATTGCTAATTAGAATTATCACTATTGCCTCAATAATTCTGTTCTGAGGTCTGAATTATGTCAGGACATTAAAAGTAGAAAGTTCATTAGTGTTTTTAATGCATATCTATTATTTATAAAGCAAGTATGAGCTTGGAATATAGATGTGAGTATATTACTTGTTTTTCACTGCCTTTGTCTAAGTTTGCTACTTTTCCATCCAGGGAGAAAGAATAGAACAGGACTGGACTCTACATCTAATAGGTTGAGGTTTAATACCCAGGACAAGCATGCATGACCATGGTCACTTGTATGTCCTTGAGCAGGAGATTTAATTCTTTGACCTTCATTTTCTTCCTTTGTCAAAATCTAGGATAGTAAATACCCCACCAGTTAACAACTTGAACGTTTGGGGTAGATATTCTTTACATGGTAATGATCATGTACGTATTGCTATTGTCACAGTTTCTGTTTTCCTATCTTCATCTCAATCAAAGATTTTTCTTTTCCTATTGAGACAATGCCAGTAACCTCTCAGTTAAAGAGATGAGAGCTCTCTGGTCTCTCTTGTATGCATCTTTGAGCAGGAAGCTGCAGCCACCTGTCAGAGCATCGGTGGCCCTGTTAACTGAACCCACATCACCATCATATTTACGACTTGGTCTTCATTGTTCATATATCCCAAGCAGGTGACAAATGACTCACTTTCTATCAACATATGTGTGTGCTTTTGAATAGAGAGAAAAATATTTCATTTGTCTATAGCAGTATTGTAAAAAAAAGTACACAATCAAGATAATAAACTTGAAGTTCCTGAGATAGTGAAGGTACATTAACTTTTGTAGATTTACAAATAAAATAATTCATACTATTCCACGAGTTAAAATTAGTGGGAGAATGGGACAAATTGTTTCTATCAAACTTCTAGAAAGTAATGATCATCTCAAAAATCATATTGTCGCCTCAGGATTTTTCTCCTCGATGATGCTGTGTGAATGCTTTTAGTAGCAAATAGCTGAGGATTTGTAAATTTTCTATTTTTTCTCTTTTATATATGATGGTCAAAATTAATTGTCAATCAATCTTTTGGAAATAAGATCTGTCTCTGAAAGAAAGCTAAACTAGTCCAAGCTTGAGTATGGCCGACTTAATTAAAACTCAATTAACTTGTTTTTGTGTAACTAATGGCTTGGAAATGGCAATGTCATGAGTCATCAATTATGGATTAGTGTAAGAAGAGTAGTTGCTGTAGACTGAAATGTCACAATGAGCCTCAGGGTGCTTTTTGTAAATATATATATATATATATATATATATATATATATATTTATCTAAAGTATATTTGTCAGATTATGGCATAACATTAGAGTTGATTAAAAATGACACATATAATGTCACTAATGAAATATTTTCCACTAAAACAAAACAAAACAAAACAAAAACTGTATAGGGTTTTAAAGGATTAGGGTATTTTTTTATCAAGATATATCCTGAATAGTTAATTTCCCAGATTTTTACAAATAGTTCCAGAAAAAAATCTGAGGTCTCAAATACTTAGAAATCTCTTATGTTCCTCATATATATGAAGTCAATGATTATTTTTATATTTGGGGTAACATTATTTATGTTTTGTGAAATGATAGTCTTCTCTGCCCTCTTATAACAAAACTTCCAAAAATTTTGTTCTCTTCTAAAATCGTTCTCCTTTACTTCCTATTTTGAATATATTTGAACTTTGAAGTTTCTTTTACAAGCCCTCCTCCTTCAAACTCTCTTTTCTAAATAATCACACTCTTTGATTTAAAATTTTTTCTCTTTTGCCTTACAGAGAATTTTTTCTCTTTTCCTCAATAAATTATTAATTCTTCAAGGATTGTATATGAACTTATTCAGTTGTTAATTTCCTCAATACTTTGTATACACTATACAAAATGCATAGCTAACAAATGGCCATTGGAGTACATAAAATATCTAACATTGATGAATTAAAATATTTTATTTAATTTCATATTAAGGAGTATGTTCACTATAACCATGCTTTTGTGAAAAGGTCAAAGTTTTATATCCACTTGTTTTTGCAAGTGAAAATGACTCCTTCTGCTTCAGTGAATCTTTTTGTACTGAAGAATATTCAGTTATTTAAAGTCTAAATATAGATATAAGGTATAAATATAGCTTTAGACTTTAAATAAATCATGGACTCTCTTTGATGTAAAATAGATCATGTTTTATCAATAATATTCCATTTCTTTGTCTTCAGTTTGGGATTTTCCTGTTTGTGTTTTGAGGAGTAAGTTAATTTAACTGTGTACTTCTGCTTGATGCATTTGTACTGAGAGGTTTCCTAAGGCAGGCACACAGCTGCATAAGATAGATAGATGGCCAGCTTCTCCAGAAATCTCAGCTGGGTACATTAACTTGACAAATCTTTGTGCTAATAAACAGGCAACTCATGGAAGCACACTGTGAAGCAAATTTGAAAAGTGATCTTTCCAGGAAAGAGCTTATACTCCTTGGAAAAGTCATCACCTAGAATCCTCAGATACTTCAAATGCAAATAGCCCACTTGAGACAAGGGAGCACATGATGTTCTGCTTTGATTATGTCCTCAGGCTTCAATTTCAAGTAAATGAGAGAACAGAAGGAAGGTGTTCTTTTGATGAGCTCTGCCCTTAGGGTAATAAAGGCAGAGGGAGAATGCTGGTTGGTGTCCATTCATAATGGCTTCCTGGCCATAGGTAATTACAAACCACTTGCTGTCATTTTGTGAGGTGTGTGAGGGATAACTTCTGCTATGCTGCCTGCTTGTGCATAGTTGTTAGCAGTGACAGAAAACTTAAAGAGAGCTTATGGGTTGTCTCTGGGAAAAGCAGGGAAGAAAATATTTAGGAAAAAATTGTCACATACATATATGGTTCTTGAAGAAAATAGAGCATCAAAGAAGTGTGGACAGGATGGTAACCAAGAGGGAGTAGGTTCTAGCCCACAGATACTTCAGGCCTACACCACACAGAAAATCATCAGGAGATACTAACTTTAAGATATCCATTGATGACCTAATTTATGCAAAGGACAAGAGAGGGATCCATCAATGATAAAGGGTACATATGTCATTCCCATTAGTTAGTATTCAATACTATTCATCAGTAATTTTGCCTGTCTTTGGATAACTCTCACATTTCTCTGAGTTTATCATCGATTTACCTATTTCTTTAACACCTATTTGACTTGTTTCTGCATCCAAACCAATAGAAGAATATAATTAATGTCATTTGGTATAATCTAATTTAGTTTTTGTCTTCCCCATTTCAGATGTATTGACATCTTGGTTTATTTCCATTTTATCTGCACTTTCTTATGTCATTCACAGGAGATGAAATGCTCCTTCCCTCAATCAAAGCTAATCTTTTCACATTTACATTTGATCTCATCCCTTTTCTTGTCAACAGGTACTTTACTCTGTCAATCTCTCTTCCATTTCATTTATCCTTGACCTTTAACTCCACCAGTCATCTCTTTCATTCTGGCTCTAAAGAATGCTATCTTCCTTTTCTATGTTCCTCTCCAAGTAAAATCACTGTTTTTAATCATATAAACCCTAAATGTACAGCCTTCAATTTCTTCATTTTTAATTGATTCATGCACACACTATAGTTCATTTTAATCCGAAAAACTCTAGTTAAACACCACATAGACATCAATAGTGATTCCATATGGTCAAATCCAATGAGAGCATTTATTCAATGTTACTGGGACTCTCTATTATATACTGTTTGTTGGGCACACCTTTCTAGAACTCATTGCACTCACATTCTGTTATACTATTTACATACATTTCACTTGTGCCTGCCCACTCTGTGTATTCTGCCCTTTGCTTAAATGTTGAGGTTGCTCACAGCTCTTTTCCAATTTTACTGCTGTATTCTATCAATGTGTTATCTACTCTATTCCTGGTTTTACACATGAATCATGAATAGCTTTAATGGTTCCCAAATCCACATCTTTCATGCAGGCTTCTTTCCTAACTTTCATATTAATACATCCACATATAGTTGGGTATATCCACTTAGAGTTTCTCTGTCCTCCACTTTTGACCTATTTTTTCAACCCTTGAATTATTTCACTTGATAGTATTTTTATTGGATTTCTAGACCATGAATGATCTGACTTTGAGGAGTCCTAACAAATCAGGTTCCATTACTTACCCCAGAAACCAATAGTGAAAGGCATAAAAGGAATTGATTCAATACAGCTATTTCAAGAAACAAGGAAGATCAGGTATTCTCAGCCCTATCTACCGGGTACTGACATGAGCTTCAGGTTTGAATAGGGTAAGAATTGGGGGATAGGATGAGAGGTATGTATTGATAGCAGTCTTGGTCTAACTGGTCTGTTTGACAATTTATCTCCACATTGGGTCTGCAAGATGGCTCTGGAGAAGTTATTAGTGCTTGAGGGCCATATGAGTTCCCATCTTGAGATGATTGCTCCTACTTAGGTGGACACCTCATCCCCATCATGGAATAATTGCTTTTTTTTGGCTGTGAGGGTGGGAGAGTCTCATTATGAGTGATCTGCCTGAAGTCTTGATTACTGGCAGGTGTAGGACAATTACTGGAGATGTCCAAGCACTGATTCATGGGCCTGGAACAGGACATTGTAGAAGCTGGCAGTTGAAAGTCTGATTATGATATCCTTGAAAATACTTTAGTTACTCTTACTTTGGTGACTTCTGCCTTGAAGGGGGCAAGAGAAGTTAGGTAAATTCAGGACTAATTATTCTTAGATTACCAGTTTTTAGACAGACACTTCTTTAGAGATTAAAATTTCTATTAAAATTTCTATTTCTGACTCTTTAGCAGGAATCCAACTCAAAGTTTGAAGAAGAAAAGAGGCAAATACAAAATGCATAGCTTTGTTCCATCTTTTAGCTACCCACTAGGCATCTAGGCATAAATGAAAAAGTAAGTGCTTTCAAATCAGAGCAGAAATCAACAAAATTGAAACAAAAGAAACTATTGAAAAAATTAACATAACTAAAATTTGGTTCATCGAAAAAATAAATAAGATTGACAGAACCTTAGCCATGCTAACGAAGAGAAGAAGAGAGAGAACTCAAATTACTAACATATGGAATGAAAAAGGCACTATCACAACAGATGCTACAGAAATACAGAAGACAATTAGAAATTATTTTGAAAACCTATATTCCAATAAAATAGAAGATAGTGAAGATATCGATAAATTTCTTAAGTCGTATGATTTACCCAGACTGAATCAGGAGGATACACACAATTTGAACAGACCAATATCAATGGATGAAATAGAAGAAGCAATCAAAAGACTACCAACCAAGAAAAGCCCAGGATTGGATGGGTATACAGTGGAGTTTTACAAAACCTTTAAAAAAGAATTAATACCAATACTTTTCAAGTTATTTCAGGAAATAGAAAAAGAGGCAGCTCTTCCAAATTCATTCTATGAGGCCAAAATCACCCTGATTCCAAAACCAGGCAAAGACACCTCAAAGAAAGAAAACTACAGACCAATATCTCTAATGAACCTAGATGCAAAAATCCTCAATAAAATTCTGGCGAATTGTATACAAAAACACATCAAAAAAATTGTGCACCATGATCAAGTAGGATTCATCCCTGGGATGCAAAGATGGTTCAATGCACGGAAATCAATAAATGTTATTCACCACATCAACAGACTTAAAGATAAGAAACATATGATCATCTCAATAGACACAGAAAAAGCATTAGACAAAGTACAGCATCCCTTTATGTTCAAAACATTAGAGAATCTAGGGATAACAGAAACTTACCTCAACATTGTAAAAGCTGTCTATGCTAAGCCTCAGGCTAGCATCATTCTGAATGGAGAAAAATTGAAGGAATTCCCTCTAAAATCTGGAACAAGACAGGGATGACCTCTATCACAACTTCTATTCAATATAGTTCTCGAAACACTGGCCAGAGCAATTAGACAGACGGAAGAAATTAAAGGCATAAAAATAGGAAAAGAAGAACTTAAATTATCACTATTTGCGGATGACATGATTCTATACCTAGATGACCCAAAAGGGTCTACAAAAAAACTACTAGAACTAATTAATGAATTCAGCAAAGTGCCAGAATATAAAATCAACACACATAAATCAAAGGCATTTCTGTATATCAGTGACAAAACTTCTGAAACGAGGAAAAACACCCCATTCACAATATCCTCAAAAAAATAAAATAAAATACTTGGGAATAAAACTAACAAAAGAGGTGAAAGATTTATACAATGAAAACTACAGAACTCTAAAGAGAGAAATTGAAGAAGATCTTAGAAGATGGAAAAATATACCCTGTTCATGGATAGGCAGATCTAACATCATCAAATTGGCGATATTACCAAAAGTTCTCTATAGGTTGAATGAAATCCCAATTGCATTTCTTGTAGAAATAGATAAAGCAATCATGAAATTCATATGGAAAAATAAAAGACCCAGAATAGCAAAAGCAACTCTAAGCAGGAAGTGTGAATCAGGCGGTATAGTGATACCAGATTTCAAACAATATTACAGAGCAATAGTAACAAAAACAGCATGGTACTGGTACCAAAACAGGTGGGTGGACCAATGGTACAGAATAGAGGACACAGAGACTAATCCACAAAGTTACAACTATCTTATATTTAATAAAGGGGTTAAAAGCATGCAATGGAGGAAGGATAGCATCTTCAACAATTGGTGTTGGGAAAACTAGAAATCCATATGCAACAAGATGAAACTGAATCCTCATGCACAAAAGTTAACTCAAAATGGATCAAGGAACTTGGTATCAAATCAGAGACTTTGCATCTGATAGAAGAAAAAGTTGGCTCCGATCTACATATTGTGGGTTTGGGCTCCAAATTCCTTAATAGGGCACCCATAGCACAAGAGTTAATAACAAGAATAAACAAATGGGACTTACTAAAACTAAAAAGTTTTTTCTCCGCAAGAGAAACAATAAGAGAGGTAAATAGGGAGCCTACATCCTGGGAACAAATTTTTACTCCTCACACTTCAGATAGAGCCCTAATATCCAGAGTATACAAAGAACTCAAAAAACTAGACAATAAGATAACAAATAACCCAACCAACAAATGGGCCAAGAACCTGAACAGACACTTCTCAGAGGAGGACATACAATCAATCAACAAGTACATGAAAAAATGCTCACCATCTCTAGGAGTCAGAGAAATGCAAATCAAAACCACCCTAAGATACCATCTCACTCCAGTAAGATTGGCAGCCATTCTGAAGTCAAACAACAACAAGTGCTGGCGAGGATGTGGGGAAATGGGTACACTTGTACATTGCTGGTGGGACTGCAAATTGGTGCAGGCAATTTGAAAAGCAGTATGGAGATTCCTGGGAAAGCTGGGAATGGAACCACCATTTGACCCAGCTATTGCCCTTCTCGGACTATTCCCTGAAGACCTTAAAAGAGCTTACTACAGGGATACTGCCACATCGATGTTCATAGCAGCACAATTCACAATAGCTAGACTGTGGAACCAACCCAGATGCCCTTCAATAGATGAATGGATAAAAAAAAAAATGTGGCATTTATACACCATGGAGTATTACGCAGCACTAAAAAATGAAAAAAATCATGGAATTTGCAGGAAAATGGATGGCATTAGAGCAGATTGTGCTAAGTGAAGCTAGCCAATCCCTAAAAAACAAATGCCAAATGTCTTCTTTGATATAATGAGAGCAACTAAGAACAGAGCAGGGAGGAAGAGCATGAGGAAAAGATTAACATTAAAAAGAGACATGAGTTGGGAGGGAAAGGGAAAGAAAAGGGAAATTGCATGGAAATGGAAGAAGACCCTTATTTTTATACAAAATTACATATAAGAGGTTGTGAGGGGAATGGGAAAAAAACAAGGAGAGAAATGAATTACAGTAGATAGGGTAGCGAGAGAAGATGGGAGAGGAGGGGAGGGAGGATAGTAGAATATAGGAAAGGTAGCAGAATACAACAGTTACTAGTATGGCATTATGTAAAAATGTGGATGTGTAACCGATGTGATTCTGCAATCAGTATTTTGGGTAAAAATTCATAACCCACTTGAATCTAATGTATGAAATATGATATGTTAAGAGCTCTGTAATGTTTTGAACAACCAATAAAAAAATAAATAAACAACATGGAATGAACATTAAAAAAAAGAAAAGTAAGTGCTTTCAGCAAAAGTAGTTTCTGAGTCCCTATAGTATCACCTAAGCAGTCAAGAAAGACATTTTAGTGTCCTGTCTAAGCACTCTGTCCACTTCCATTATCTGGCTAATTCGTATCCATTGTGGCCCAAAATGTAGCTCTGTTTAGGAATAATCCCTTTCAGATAACTTTCCACTAAACATCAGATTAAACTAAGTTGCTTCCTCTATTCTCCCTTTGTGCATCTGATATTGCTTTTACTTCAACAAATAATACCTTTTTCTTATATGTCTACCTGTCTCATAAGAGTGTTTTTCAGGAAAAAAAAAAAACAGCCTTGTCTTGTTATCTCTGTACCCAGCAGTGATTAAAACACCTTTAATGATTGCAAATATTTATCAAATTTACCTGGATTTATTCCATGTAAATTATCTAAGATTTCCATGTTTTTTTCATTCTGAAAGAAAAATAAAAGTTTCTTGTCAAACTAACTAAATTGTTGATATTTGTTTTTATCTTTTTTTAGAATCTTCACGTTTTAAGAGGATTTTCTTGCCAATAATGACCAGAAATTATATTTTGACTCAGTATATGTATTCCCTTCAATTAGTGATCATATAATTTATGTTGAAATTTTTCATGTTATTATTAATTTTCTTAGCTTCAATGTGTGTTTAATATCACTTACTTGCATTAATCTGAAAATTACAAATATAATGACACTTGTGAGAATCAATCCCAACATACTAATGGTTCAGAAATTGATGGTTTTTTTCTTTTTTTTTCTGAAGAAATACGGTAAATTTTAATGAACCAAATTCATTGAAGTAATTGGTAAAAGGAATTTTGAGTATTTAGACTTTATTTAAATAAGTCATGTTTTTTCCATTGAAATACATAATTGGAACAAGAGTTAAAAAGCTTATACAAAATATCTTCAGCAGATAATGATCAACAGTAGGCAAATGTAATTTGACCCTCTAAACTCCTTTATTGTTTGTTTGGTTTTGTTCATTGTATTTGGAACACTTTGCGTCTAATCCCACAAATGTTATTCATAGTTACATATGATCATTATGTTTAGATTTTATATTTATTATAGGTAGTGTCAAAGCAAAAGTTGTACCAAAGTTAAGTAGGTGAGGAAGGCTTTAGTCAAGATTGTTGCATTAAGATAAAGAAGCCACATTTAAGTTAAACACAATTCCATGGAAAAAGAGTGGGAGGTGTTTTAAAGGTGGATTGATGTGTGCTATTGGCAAAGTACTGGAGAAGTTGATCAATGGGAAATTTTGAGCAGTTAGAACTCTTTCTTGAATTTATAAATGTTTCCCTCTGAAATTTAGCTAAGAATGTTTCCTGGTTGGAGTCCATCCAATTTAGGTCTCAGAGACTGGGAGATAAGGGCAGCATCTTTCTTGCTTATATTTCAAAGAACAGCTCCCTGTTCCATCAGAAAGATAACCCTCCCTTGTAAACTGGCAAGAGGCTTTTAAAAAGATTTATAAATATTTCAAAGGAGTCCCCAAAGAATTTGTAATTCCATGTTTGTGAAGAAAAATTCTCCAAGAAAACAGACATTTGAACCAAGAGTCAGCAAGAATCCTGCGTAAATTTAATCAAGCTAGGAAAACACTAGGTCTTCTTAGTCAAGGAGCCTATAAAGAATATCCAAATTCCCTGGAAACTTGTTAAATAGAGGAATATGCCTGTGGCTTCATTTTGTTTTCAAATCTGAGTCAGTGTAACAGAACTCAAAATGTCATTTCAGAGAAAAGCAACATAATGAACAAATTTATGTTATTGAAGAAATGACAGCCTAACATGTCACTTGAGTTTTCAGATTTAAAAAATGTATATATATAACATCTAATGAATATTTCAAAGTAAAACCAAAAAAGAGGGACTTTTTGGAGAAAAGCATAGATTTTACTATGTACATTTATGTATGTTCAGGATGTTCAGTAGACAACATTTAAAATTTTATGTATCCTTTAGCAAATTATTGTACATTTAAAAAATGTTCTGCTATTCTTGTTTTTGATTTTAGCTTGGTCTTTTATATTATGCTAAAAAAAACGGTGACATTTTTTTTCATTTTCTATTTTTGTATTAACCATATATAGCACACAGTGTTAAAACTTGAAGTATTACTATGATTGTTTTTATATACTTAGTATTTTCTTAAATTTTCACCATGTCATAGTTGATGAAGCATAGTGGCATATTATGATAAATTTGCATTATTTCTAATATAAAGTTAATAAACAAAAAGTGAAGTATAATATTTTAGTTTATTATTTATGTTACTTTATATCCTTATATTTCCTGTTTGTTGTTATTTTTAGATTGTGGAATCATGCTGAGGGCCATTGCCAAGTAGGAATGACGCATTGAACTTTCCTTGCCAGCGTACCCCATGTTGCTTAGAGGAAGGACTCGTGGAAATGGACTTGCTTTGGACATTCGCTGTGACATTGCATGTATGTTTGAGAAAGGTGACCCTGCTCAAGGACCAGGGTGGATCCAGGTTTAGGGTGTATCCTGCAGGTTTTTGGAAGTATCCCACTCCTTGGGTTTAGGGCGTTCCCATTTTAGGACAATCTGGGTTTAGGGCAGTTCCAGGTTTAAGGTTATTCCTGCTGGGAATAGGGCGTATCCTGCTGCCTGAGTTCCCGTTGAGTTCTCATGGGATTCAGAAAGTATTTGGGATTCTAGCCTGGTGGAGTAGGTAAATTTTGTGGGCAGAACCTGAATTTCCCCAGAAGGTGTTTGTAGAGGGCCGGTTTGAGTTTGGGAATAAAGAATTGCTGTTTGAATCTACAAAGCTGTGAGTGGCTCGTGATCTTGTGCCCAGCTAGACTGCGGCAGAATCAAATTGCTGTCAATTATTCTGTTAATTTCTTTTCACTAGTGTAGAGGAAAAGCACCTGGATCAAGAGTTTAAAAACGAATTTCATTATGCAAATAGCTATAGAGTATGTGCATGCATTGCCTGTTATTCGGATAGTATCTGTCAAGAATATTATGATTTCATTATGCATTAAACAGGGAAATTCAGAGAACATTATTTTAAAGGTTGATTCTTAGTAGATCCATGATGAGTTACATAAATTGACAACATTGCAGTATTTAAAAAATGCTAGTATGGCATTTAGCATGGTAAATCCATTTTAAAAGCATAATAAATAAGATAAAGCAATCTCTATATTTCTAATGTGCTGAAAACATACATACAAAAGTATACTTGACATTTATTAGACCTACTGAGAGAGTTAGGTTCTTACAATGGCATCTTGAAGAACAAACTACATGTTCCAGTTAAATCTGTTGGAGGAATATATGGACTTGTTGGAATCTGTGTTATTGTAGATGGCCCATAGTCCAAAATTCAATATCATGATTGGCTCCATATATTTTAGACATTGACTCAGCAAGGAGAGTGGGTGGTTTCCCAGCCATCTTGGATTTTCAAATGTCCTAACAATTAAGTATTGGGCCTTCTATTTTAATCTTCAGATACTTGTAATTATTTTATGCTTACTTTCATATATTTTCTTGAGTGCTATATTATCTTTAGGATTGTTTTAGCCCATACCTTTCTCTAGGAAAGTTGCTGTCTATGAAATATGTTGATATTTTAAACACCCATTCAATTCCGATACATTTATCATAAGTTTTCTCTATTAGACTCATCCCAAAAAATATGGTCAAATACCTTCTGTAGTAGTACTATCCATCATGGTATCCACTAGAGTTTTGTGACCATTTAGATTTAGATTTCATTAATTAAATTAATGGAGTTTAAATTAGTTTCTCAACCATATTAATCCCATTTCAAGTCCTCAAGAACCATTGGTAGCTATTGATTAAGTTTGTAAATTATACATGAGAATATTTCCTTTGTTGCAGAAAGTTTTCTTAAACAGCCCTTATATTTTTCTTATAAATAATGCAACTTAGTTTTCAAGTCTGCCTAATTTCCCCACAGTGCTACTGACTGGCAAAGTATTCCAGATCTTCTGATTCTCAATGTACTTTTTGAGAGTTCAAATAATCAGGAACATGGACCATATGTAATGCCCAATTTTCAATTTTAAGTTTTTCCTTCATTATCACTGCAATGTGAGAGAAAGGTTTCAGTTTAATTCATTTTTACAGTGAAGATAATTCTTTGGAACTCCTAAATTTAATATATATATATATATATATATATATATATATATATATATATATATATATATATATATATATATATATATGAATTTACCTAGATTCTCAGATGTGGCCTTAAAATGTGGTTGTGCTCCTTAAAATATCTGCATAATTTTTAGTATCTCTTTTGAGCTTAGCAGTGAAGGATATAAGGTATGTAAGCAGAATGAGTTTAATTTGTGCCTCAAAGTTTTTTTTTAACTATTCTTAGCTATATTGTCACTAGAGAGCCTCCAGATGACATTTTTAAGACAGATCACTTACAGATAAAAAAATGTATGATAGACTTACTCTTCCAGTTTTCTAGTGCTTCAGATTTGGCATTAGTTCTAAAAAGGTTTTTAAAATCTGTAGACCAGGTAAATAAACATGCTAAGCCTAAACTAGTACATTATATTGAATCTTCAGTAGGAGAAAAAATGAATTGCTGTGAGAAATCCTAGCAGAATTTTAGAGAAGATCACTTTATAATGCCTATTTATTTATTTGCTGGTACATTAGAAATTACATACTGTTCATTTCTATACAATTTCCTTCAAAAATTGTGATTTTTCAAATTACCCATATGAGGTAGTGAGATTAAGAAATGAATATACCCATAGATATGCAGGTCTCCCTGTGTATATGTTATCATAGCCCTAATTATTTTTTTTCTTTTGGAAAATGTAGTCTCACTTTCTCACTGACATAGCTAAATATACACATCCTCAATGATGTGTTTTGCAATAGTGACACTTATATCTGGCCTGTGGCCAGTACATCCTATTGTGCCTTGAACTATGGGAGACTCGGTTAGGTAAGTCAGCAGAGAATCTGGGAAACTGAGCTTTTTACCTTTATTTTTCTGGAAATGGTGCTCCCCTTCATTTCAGACAAAATAGAGGAGGGGGGAAGGGAGAGGGGAGAGAGAGAGGGAAAGAGAGGAAGGAAGAAAGAAATTAAATAATTCAGTGTATATAAAAATCATCAATTGTTTTTAGAATTTTTCCATTCAGTGCTGATTGTTTTCCCTTTCTTTACTGCATAATAAATGTACTTTTTTGGCCTTTATTTAGGCAATTTTATATTTTAGGAAAAGTAGCCCATATCACTTTAATTTCTTCTTTCTTTTCTATAGTTCAGTAAGTTCATAGAAATACTCTAGAATGCTTATGTTACATTAGTAAAAGAGTTTGATTCATTCTGAACTCACCTTCAAATCTCTTATTTAATATCTTCTTTTGTTCATGTGTCCTCTTTACACAAGTGATTTTTGATCAGTATATGTATTCTGACCATCTGATGAACCTCAAAAGCCAAAATATTAGTTTGGATTTCCCCACACACCAATTAATAAAACCCTCTATCAAGTATTTTTATTTGATCACTCTTCTCTATTTTTCTTAAATACACTATAATTCCAAACTTCACGTAATTTAGGGTGCTTGGTACAAAATTAGTATATACACATGTATACCCATGTTTGTGTTATATCACTCAAACTCTAATTACTAATTGGGGATTACTTAAACAAATCATAGATCATTAAGAGTTTAACGGAGAATTTTTTCCTTCATGTCTTTCAATTATTTAATCACTTCATTACGTGATAAGTAAGAACCAGGTTTCAGAATGTACCATTGTCTGCTTTAAATGGGAAAGGAATAAGAATTAATATATCAGTTTAAGTGAGCATTTGGGAAGTATCTTTAAATTTACATCAGTTATTCTCAACTCTAAGATTGAGTTGAATAGAGAGCACACTTATTTAAAGACTAGCTCAGTTAAACTGGTGTTATACACTAATAATTTTATATATGTACACATCCTTATTTATGACCCTTCCTCTCTAAATAAAGTCAGGTGATAGCATTAAAGGATAAAATTAACACCAATGTATTGTTAAAGCATTCACTTTTATTACATCAAATTAACATAAAAGACAAAATAATTAAAATTTTATCAAATTCTTGCAACCTTCCACCTCTTAAAATTGATGTTCGTCTTTTACTTTTGCAGTTACAAGTATAAATCATTAAATATGATGTGTGATGTACATGTTGGATATGTAATTGGATGTATTAATTACAATACATTGAAATTGTATTTTTGATAAATATTGAAATGGTATATTCAATGCTTGAGAGTATAATCTGAAAACAATTACCCTAGACTCTTAATAGATTTAGTTTCCCAGGCTGACCTTGAACTTGGAATTCTTCTTGAGTTCCTCGGGAACTCTTTTTTTTTTTTCACTCGGGAAAAATACTTCATCTGTTTATTGAAAAAATTATACTCTGTTTATTGAAAAATCATACTCCTTGTTTCTTCACAAAAACCCAAATTTCCACTCTGCTTTAGTTCCTCTGATTTCGATTAAACAATGTAAGAAATTAGAACAAAGGGGAAAAGGTTATATAGACTTTTATTTAAAGGTCATATTTCTGAAAACTAGTTCAATCCAATTTATAGCACCTTCATTATACAGAGAGTTAGGTGACTCTTTTTGTTGCATTATAAGCATATTATTTTCATACCTTTGGATTGATTGCCCTGTTCAGAATTTTTTTGAAACCAAACCAAGTTGGTACTGCTAGAAGAAAATTTTGATGTATCTCCCCTAACAAGAAAATACATTTAAAATACAGTTTACTTTAAACTGCTAAATAGATTAATTTCTCCAGTTTTACTATAACCTTACTATTGTTTCAAAAAAAAAAGTCTTATTGTCACAAAGATGAATGGCTTATGTCCAGGAAAATTTGCAACTATAGAATCAATGGAGTTTTTCAACCAATTTTTTTTTAGCAGAATGTCCAAAGTTTCTAAGTAAGGTTAGTCTCTGAGTAACCTGTAAATTTATTCAATCTAATTTTGATGAAGTTAGATACTACATAATGATTTATTATGCAGTGCTTCTACAAAGTTTTCAAGTTAAAAAGATTAATTGTCACTATATAAAATAACTGGTTAAATGGAGTACCTGAATGAAAATAATTTACTTTAGTCCTAATAACACAGGTTACTTCAATTATGAACTTGTGAAAACCATTGTTACTATATGAAGACTTTTATCTTCTTGTTCATTTTAAATTACTAATAGAAATTGGAACTGTTGACTAAATTTAATTGTAATTTTTTTAGCAAACTTATATGAAGCATTAGATATAGCATTATTGTTTGGTAATTTTAAAAAGCAATTATAAGAATTTAATTTAAATATTTTCAATTGTATGCTATTAAAACTTCAATAAGGGCCTGGGGTTATTGTTCAGTGGTATAATGTTTGCCTAGCACATGTGAGGTCCTGAGTTCGATGCTCAGCACCACATAAAAATGAATAAATGAATAAATATATTGTGTCCAACTACAACTAAAAAATAAATATTAATAAATTTAAACAAAATGTAATAAATAAAGAAGATTTTAAAAGAAGTAGAAATGCTCTTGATGCTCAGCAATTGTTGAATTTTAAAGAAACAAGATAGATAGATGCATACATAAATACATAAATAAAGACTGTGATAACATGCACATATCTTTGTACCCAAAACCATTTTGTCCAAACAAGAAGACACTTTTATTCAAAACATATGCTCCCTTTTTCATCATTTATTGAATTCTATCACCTTAAATATTATAAATTTAATTAAATTTCATAGGAATGTCTAACTTAATAATGCCATTTCAGTGGACCCACACTATACCCTGAGTTAAAGGAGGAAAATATTTGTATATTTATTTTTAAGAAAAGAAATAGTGTGAACAACAGGCTCTATGTTCACAACTCACATTCATCAACATTAATAGTCTCAATATTCATGAGAATATAAATAATTTCTAAGCATGCCTCATTGCATCACACCATAATGGTCCTTTTAAAAAGTGATGACTTCTTATAAAGGAATTAGTAATAATGTTCTTATTTTAACTCACTATTTATCAAATAATATGTCTCCTGAATTGATACATTGTGACTACAGAAAATATTCACAGACATTTCCATATTGTTGAATTCTGTTAAAAAACTAGGATAACTGGGTTATCAAAGTAGCTACTTTAAAGGCCCAGGGCAGTCCAAACACAGAAAATCAGATAAATTGGTTCCACGGTACAAACACATAGATAGTACCTTAGAAGAAAGTTTGAAATGATATAAATAATTTCTTGTATATAAGAAAATAATACTTGAAATATGATTTTGTTTGGTTTAGTAACATTATTTATGATAAAGTGCTTTTTTGAAACTGGAATAGTATATTTATTATTCATTTTTTAAAAGTCTTATTTTTACAATCAATTGTTCAAGGACATAATAAATTATAAATCATGCTTAAGTTCTATTTGACCTTTATTCAGAAAAAATTGATCTCATATTTTTAGTAACATGACAAGTCTCTCCATTCTTTCTCTGGTATTTTGGTTAGGACTGCAGCAGCACCTGATCCTTGACTACTAGTTCAGTGTGTCCTGTGACTGCCGGAGAAAACTGACTGGGCTCACAGACTCCATGGCATTTCACAGTGGAATATTTTATCAGGAGCTGGTTTCTCAGAAGAACTAAGGAGTTGCATGGTTATTTTCAGGAATAGAAGTTTAATTAAGTGGTGCCTGGTGAGGAAAACAATTGGCCTGGGCTTGACCTAACTTATTTTGTTTATAAAATTATCCATCCAGAGGGTGTTTTATTGGGAAAATTTAGCTCTACTATAATCTTTTGAGTGTTTTACAATGTTTTACCTTCTGCTAATTTAAAAGAGGAGGAGACATGAAGTAATTCAACACATTCATTCAGCTTTGAAACCATTTTACAAATGGAGGAAATTTGACCACAATGGATATTAAAAAAGGAGTGTGTATTGAAAGTTAGTAATTAGACCTATCTCAGTAATTAAAAAGCTCCAATAATAACATGGAATAAGACTAATCTTATGAATTAATTCAATTAAGATTATCCTTATTATTTTAATTAAGGTGACATTTAGATTACTTTTATTAATAAATACAAAATATTCACTTAAACCACACAAAATAAGAAACTAAACTAAGGGAAGTGTTTTTGTTTGTTTTCCAACCAGGATGGTATAGTAATAAGGATGTTTGTCCCCCAAACCATCTTTAAATATCAATTGTTAAGTAGCTAATGTCATGATCTATTTATACTTATGACAACTTTTTTGACTTTAGCAGGGTTAGTTATATTTTAATTCCCATATGTTCATTGTTTTTTACTATTGAATTAAAAAAAACCTTTAGTGAAACTTAAATCATGAGACTTTAATAACCTGATGAAAATGTGGTTAATCTTTTATTTTCACTAAATACAGCCCAGTCAATTGTTCCTCAGATAAAATTCACTTTCATAGAATAATAAATGTATTTGTAAAACAAAAAAAGTAACTTTCACTAATATTTCTATGACTTTCAAAAAATAAACAGTTGGACTGTTAAAATATATTATTTAATGTTAATGAAATTAAGTATGTTCCAGGTTTCTTGAATATGAATATAATTTTAAATGAAATGAATTATATTCTTGTAGTAACTTAAATATCATTCAATAGGCTACTATATTTTAAAAAAATATATTTTTTTAATAACTTGGATTGAATGACTAATGTTATGAATTAATTCAATTAAGAATAAATATTGTTATTTTCACAGTTTTGCTGAGGTAAGTAATGTCTCTGAGAAAAATCTTTTATTCATGAATAAATATAAATATTATAAATAGAGATGCAAAAGTAACATGATTTTGAAAATGAGATTACTAAACTTCATTACTATGATATAAGCAAAGAAAAAATTTTGTTGTGAAACTTAAAATCATATTCAAAGGCAAGAAGCAATCAATCATATTTTATATAAAATATCGTTATCTCCCAAATGTATAATGGTGTACAATTTTAAAACCCTTCCATACTCATAGGCACATGCAGTTCATCATTGTAATAAGAAATTATCAACAACCATCATCTTTTTTGATTCAAGAATTAGCTTTAGTAAGTTCAAGTTCCTAGACTCAGGAGATGAGCATTCTAATTAAATTTTGTCTTCTAGAAATACAGAATGTGTCTGGCAATTACTCAGATGTAAACATTATAGTTTTCAAATATTCATGAAGAAACATTCTTTCAAAAGCCAACAATATTTCATAAAACTTTTAATTTATACATCCTATTTTTTCATATTTTTGTCAGTTATCTGACAACTGTCTAACAGGAGCTGTAGGTATTGTGTTTAAATCTGATTTAAAAGTGATTTTTTCTGTTTATGGTTAAGTACTATCATGAAGGAAAGTTAACCAATTTTTAAATTTGTGATCTCATAAAGTAAAGAGTAACTCCCCTAGAGATTTATAGCAGTCAACAAAGCTCATTTCGAATATGTAGCTGCCATTTATTTTTTAGTATATTTTATTGTTAAAATGGTTTTATGTATAGTTGCTTATTCATTTGAGTAATAGACTTTTAGAATTAAGAGGAGAGAGATGGTTGGTGGTAAGTGAATTGCTTTACACTATTTCAATTATTCTCATAATCGCATTTCATGTTTAGTTACAGCCATGTTGTTTCATTATGAAGAACTGACAATCCTAAAGGGAGAATAAAATAAATGGAAAGGAAAGGCTAGGCATGGTAGTTAAAAGATGGTTTTAGAATACACTCCCTCAATATAGCTTTCATGTATATCCTAGTAATCTAAGGGCAATTTGGTACTGAGTATAGTATGTAGAATTCTAAAACCAATATGTTTGATATATTTTTCTTTAACATATAAACACACATTTTGAGTAAAATATCTCTAAATTTAAAACAGTGATTCTAAGAGCAATAGGTAAGCTATTTGTCTTTGCTTGAAATTAGATATGCTAAGGTATATTCATTGCCTTTTTGATGTTCCACCATTGAGCATAGTCTTTTAATTTTTTTAAATAAAAAATTAGGTCTAAGTGCTATAAATTTATCAATAATTCATTGTGTAATGCCAAGTGAAAAATTTTATTGAGCATATTACTTAAAAATGCAAATCATTTTTAGAAAATAAATCAACTCATTTTATGCATTTTAAAAACCAATTGCTACAAAAGGGCGATTTCATATTTCAACAGTTTACCACATTCTAAACCAACCTTATTTTAAGGAACTTCCTGGACATATGAAAATGTGTTCTAAAAATATCACCTTTTGACATTTTATTATGATATAAATTTGATTCAGTGCTCATGGTAGCACCATTAACATGTTGTCATTGTCATAGATCACATTCTGTATATTATAAAAATATGCAAATAACAGACTTCACAATTAGTTCACAAGAACAATTAAGTAAAATATATAGATATCTCTTCTTCAAGACCCAACTGTGTATTCTATTGGGGTATTATAACATGAAAATATAAATAATTAATCTAATCTACCCAGGATGTCTTTTGGATTATTTTTATTCTGTTTTTCCTGAGGGTATGGTGCATCATCAAGACACAAATTAAATCAATGAAGTGAATTATTTTAATGTATATGCTCAAAGAAATGAATAATTTGTATTTTTCATAGTTTCTAAAACAGAAAATTTAGTTATTTTAGGACCTAATAATTACAAATAAACTATTCTATGAAATTTGCTTCTTTTTACTCTTTCAGGACTTTTTTATTGTTGCAAAAAATATTATTTTTCTACTTTCACACTGGTTTAGAAGAATGTACTTAGTGAAAAAAATTAAACCACAATACTTTAACTTTTTTACTAACAAGCTTAGCAACACAAATGTTTTCACAAAATATCCAGGTGTTTCTTGGAATTTTACAATGTAAAACAAGTTTTCACTAGTAGTTTTCTGGTGCTTGTATAGATTTTATAAATATTCCCTTTCTTGGAGATTTAGTTTAAACACCTGATATTTAGATTATGTCAGGATATAAATGGTAATAACTTCCTGAGTTTCCAATATTTTTACCAGTGAAATTTAAATATCTTTGAACAACAGTCAAAGTGTAACAGAAGTAATTTTACTGATTTATTTTGAAGGCATTTGTATTAAATCTTGTTATAATTCTATTCTTGGAAGAATTTTATATTAGAATATAAAGAAAGTTTTGCTAATTTCCTACTATAAAATGATAACAGTTAATATGTTTATGAATGTATTAGGGTATATACTAAAGCATTTAAATACACACTATAGAATGGTAGAATACAGAATTACTGGTGTTCTGGTTCAAAATATTTTACTTTCATATGAATTCATATTTGTAGAATTAAATTGTAGTAGAGGGGATGTGTTCAATGTTGATCTCATTCCACCTAATCAGAAAGAATAGGCTAAATTCATTTTATGATTCATAGGGTGGAGCAGATTTTGGTTACTGGTAATTGAACAGGTAGAGTCAGTATTTTTCAGTGAGTCATGTCATTGTTTCCAGCTGTTCATTCCCTTGTTGCATTCTGAGCCCAGCAAGGAAAACTGCACCAGTCCACTTGATTGGCAGTGTCATGAAATATGTTCTTAAATTTTGCTCCTAGTATTGGCTTACAGATTTTTCTCAACAGTGAGAAACATGCTGCTCTCAAAAATGAGATAGAACCTGCAATAGCTGAGACAATGCAAACAGATTAAAAACAATTTCAATATCTTACAAGGCATTTCTTAATTTTTCAATGCTTATTTTATTACATAGAATGCAACTAGTACCTGTAGTTACAAGTGTATCTTCCTATACTTATAATTCCAATCATAAAACCAAATTTGGAGATGTCAGTTATAAAAAAAGGTAATTTTGGAAAAATAAATGGTAAACATCAAAAACTGTTTTTCTCTAGGCCATCCTTAGAAACTTATTGAGGCCTTAAGTAAATTATCAAAAGCCTGTCTTGAAATAAAATATTTTAAAAAATGGGTGGGAGCCTGGGGAAATATCTAAGTGGTAAAGTATCCCTGGGTTAAATACCCAGTACTCCTGCACCCCCAAATCTGCTTTTTTCTAAATAGTATGATGTCTCCACACAAATTACACATCTTGGAGGAAACAGCATAATCTGATGAACTACCTAGGTTCTAGGATTTGCTCTAGCAATGTTACTTTGGCCATATATCCATAGTCCCTTGATTTTAGTGCTTTACTTAGAGAAGAAATAATTAGGAAGCTATAGGGTTTAGTGTTTCTACAGGCAGTGTAGAGTTTACTTCTTCAATACACATTTAGGTAGTGAATGGAAAAGTTGAAAAACTGTAGGAATCATGGAAGCATTGTGGAAGTACCACATTGAGCTCATTATAACAAAAGGCTTGCATGTTTTAAGTTTGAATATGAAGGACAGGCCCAAGATCCAGAATTGACCCTGCTGCTGTTTGAAACAGTGGTACTCCTGTTGAACTTTCAGAAAAATTTACTTCTTTAAAAATCCTGTAATAAATTAATAAGCTCCTTGAAAATGAGCAGGTCATGAAAATCCTATACTTGTGTTTAAACAATGACAAAATGTGCAGATGTACTCTATATATCAACTTTCTAACATGAGTCAAGAAAACATCTTTGCAAATTTCTTGAATTTTCAAATGTCAGATCTCCAAGTATATCAGTTGAGACAAGATAATTGGAGATTTAAAAATTTTACCTAAATGTCCAATTTTGACTTTGGAGGTTCTTTTTTTCTTTTCTTTTCTTTATTCTTCTTTGTTTAAATATTGGTCTGTTATTTATTTGGTTGTAGTGATATTATATCATTGTACATATTAACTTTTTTCAGTGTACTTGTGTTTCATTAGCTTCTATCAATTAATAGTATTTTATTCATTTTTCTGCATTTACCATTACAAGAATATATTTGTTAATTGAATTGTGTGTATATTACACATATATTTTATTTATCAGAGCTATAGATGCTATAGGTTGTCATGTAGAAACACTACAAAGACTAAGAAAATAATAATATGAACTATATTAGAGAATAGTCAATGGATAAAAATGTGAGGTGGGCTAGGATGTGTAATGTTTACTAATGAGTAATTGTGTGCGGTTTTATGGGATTTGAAAATTTTAACATTAATGAAAGACATTTTAGGGGCTTATTTTTCCCTGTGAATTGAGAGGTGATTACATTTACTTCCAAAACGGTTTTTTCAAGGATCAATTATCTTGAAAGAAAGGAGAAAATTTGTGGAGTAACGTGGAAGTACTAAGCAGGAGTGGTGGGAGGCTGAACAGAGAGATGACAGAACCAGGCTGGAGTTTGAGACTTCTAGACAGGGAGGGCTGTTAGCAGATGGTCACAAATATATAATTGCCTAATGATGACATACTACAAACCTGGCATATAACAAAGTTTCAGGAACCTGAAAGCAATGAGGTTCAGTAACAATGTGGAGGAAATAAGTCTTCAGAAAGCTACAGATGGTTTTTGGTTTTGTTTTAGTTTCTGTTTATTTTCTTCTTTTTTTTACCAGTGATTGAACCCAGGGGCACTTAACTTCCAAGCCATATCTATAGCCTATCTTAATTTTTATTTTGAAATGATGTCCCTAAGTCACGGAGGGCCTTACTAAGCTACTGAGGCTGGCTTTGAACTTGCAACCTTCCTGCTTTAGCCTCCCATGCTGCTGGGATCACAGGCATGCACCACCAACCCTGGCTACAGATGTATTATTAAAAGGACTTTCTTTGATCAGGTTTTGTAGGGTTTTGTGCAATTTATTCATATATTTATTTGCAGCATTTATGTGTAATTATCTTTATCTCATGAAACTGAGATTTACTAATTTTTTTTGAGACGTGAAAACTATAAAATGGATAGTTAGTAATTTAATTCAAGTTAATATAAATTAAATTTTTGTTAGCAAACAATAGCATTTCCCATAAAAAGATTCTAAGAGCAACCTAGATGTGGTTTCTTTACTATGGCATTTAGTAGATAGTCAAGAGCAAAGTAAAATTGTGAGGAAAGTGGAAGTAGCAGGGCAAATAACTTGCATAACTTAACTTGATAAAGTGGGAGTGTGTCTTAGAAAAAGTATTTAAACACAGCTGTATTCTCAAGCACCTTTTAACACTGTTCTCATAAATTCTGTCATAGCTGGTGACATCCTGGAAGTGTCCAATGCTTTGCCACCATTATCTCACTTCATTTCTCATTGATCCTGAGGTAGCATTATTGTCTGGAGTTTGAATATCAGGTTTCAGTGGCTTAAGAGGTTAAGTAACTTGCTAAAATTCACACAGCCATTGAATAGGAACTCATTTAACAGGTAAAATGTGAACTTAAAACCAAATGGTTTCTCCAGGTCATATGTCCTTATAGAACTGCAGCAGCTTCTAGCTACATGTCAGAATATCACAGCTTGTCTTTAACCTGGCAGGATTCACAATACTGCTTTTAATTAGCTAATTATAGACTTTCGTTTTCTAAATTAGCTGTTCTCACTCCTTAGGGTTCTGGAACTGTCACTGACTCTGCTCTGGAGACCCGGTCCCTGCTGAAAAAAAATTACACAAAATTTATCATGTTTAATCCTCTTCCTTTAACTATAATTTCTTGACAATGAAGGTAAATTTAGGCAGAAACTAAATACATGATGCATAGTGTTTCGTGTGTCACTTTCTTCTGTCTTTATCTTTTGGCAAAAGCCTGGGGTTCATGTCAGTCCAAGTTATTTTATTTAAGACATTTGAAAGAAATTAACTGTGAATCATTATTGAACAGCAGTACATTACAGTTTTAAAAAGTACATACTTGAGTCAGACACCTGGGTTAAAAATCTCATTTCTACCAATCACTTCGAGTGTAACTTTGGACAAACTACTTCAATTGTTTATACTTCAATCTCTTAATCTCTAAAATTAGGGAAACCCTCTTCATAGGATACATGGAAAGTGCTTAGAAAAGGATGTGCCATATAAGAAGAATTGTAAAAAAATTAATACTGTTTCAGATTGTCCACCAGTTAGTGAGACTCGCTGAAGTGTGTGTGTTTTTAAAGTGATTATTTTTGGAATTTATCTTATTATCACAATTTATAATGTATTTAAAGAAATTAAAAATTCTCTTAGCACAGATATTGCAAATTATAAGGAAGAGATTACAATTACAGGTCAAGAAATTCCAACTGATATTAAGCAAGTCAAAAATATAAACCCAGTCATAGAACAACAATTTAAATATTAAGCAACCTTTTCATTTTTAGGATTTATTATTGTAGAATATTTATAAGGAGAGAGTAAATACAGGTAAGAATAATTTCATTGTGAAAAATGAGTATATATTTGAGAGAATTTTTTAAGACCTTTTAATCTAATTACTAAAAGGTATTGGTTTGGTAAATTCCTAATGGCATGCTGCAAATACTTGTGTGAATATAAGACCACAACCGTAAAATAAATGAATATCCAAACTGTTTCTATTTTATGAAGACTCCAAAGGAACACTTCTAATTCCTAATTCTGCGGTTGAAACTTTAAATTTCCTTCATTTCTATCCTGAAGTATTTTCCTAGCTCATAATTGGTCTACTTATTTCTACTCATCCCACCTACAATTCATGTTCAACACTGTAGCCCCAATTTCTCTGATATATAAATCAGAGAGTACAACTCAAGCCTTCAAAATCTCCATTTTACTCCAAGCCAAAGTCCTTCTCACAATCTATAAGGTTATACACAACCTGGCTCTTTCTGACCTTGTCTCCATTCATGCCCCTACTACCTCTCTCTGCTCCAGTCATGCTGGCCTCTTAGCTATGCCAGGAACATCCCTTCCTCAGCATTTGGTGTGTGCTGTTGATTCCCTCAATACTTTGTAATCTATATTGTTTTCTACTGCACCAAAAAATGTTTCAGTCCTTCCTCAAAAGTACAGATAGCCCTTTACAGACCACCCTCCCAAACCATTTCCTAGTCTCCTTACCAGTTCTATTTTTTAATAGCACTTATTACAATCTAAAATAATCTATGTATCCCACCCACCCACTCACAATCTATAAGAATAAGGTGTGTTGTCTACGATGTTCAATGCAATCTCTCAAACTTGGCTAAAGCTAATATTCATTCTTGAATAAATGTTTTTGCTTGAGATTCAAGGAGTTAAAAATATTTTCTTCACTTGATTAAAAAATTTATATTTTAAGTGAATAGAGATATCAACTTCAGATAGCATAATTACTGTGAAAGCTATAAGATAGATAAAAATAAATACAGAGCAGTTAAGAGAAAAAAATAATATGAAACCATGAGTGCCGAATAAGTCTTTTAAACCATCATAACAGAATTTATCAAGTCAAGGGCCCTGTCACCTGGAGTGTATAATATGATGGGCCAAGTGTATGCTGACCCGTATGTTGAGCCCTATGGTATACCATGCATGTCTTTCCAAATAGTCACTTTAACCAAAAGATATGAGATTTTGCTTAAAATGGGCCACTGGAAGATAAATTCTAATCCTTCTAGAATGTTTTCTGTATTAGGGAGATATTTTTGTGGAAAGATTAGAGAGACACTTCTTTAGCACTACCTATGTTTTAGAGCTGAATTCGATTTACTTCATTAAATGTTTATTTTATTACTAAGGGCAAGAAAACCATTACTGAATTTGCTAGATTTCTTTTATTACTTCACTTTCTTGTATAGCATTTGTTAAAGATAGATTGGCTCTAATTTTATCAAGTTCCTAGAACAATGCAATACACATACTAAGCAATAAATGTTTAATTTATCCTTCCATATATGTGTGCCTTTCTATAGTAAGTTCCCTATGTTTCAAATAAATATTTTCACTTTCTTAATATTATATTTCCTCTTACTATTCATGTATAGAACTGCATAGAAATCTTTTATTATTTGTAATTTTACTTGGCAAAAATAGGGACTTTGTTGTGATGTTCAATGCTGTCAGGCGTATCAGAAAGATTGAAAACTATAGAATAGGCAAGACAATCTAAGAAAAGTCAAAGACCATAAATATTTTATATAGGTGGGAGTTTAACATCTTTTGGTTTTATTAGGCAGAATAATTATCCTTGTCATGCTCAATAACACAGGCAAGTAGAAATTATGGAAAGATGTAATTATATTGATTTGTGGGCAATTAGTTCAATTTACAGTAATTATCATGTTTTGCTTGTATGTGCATACATGAAAACAGCTAGGATGTGTTAATAACATGTGACATTTTGGAAGAATACAGTTTTCAAGAATGTTAAAATCACTTTCCCATCCTCTACCTAATCTACTGAATGCCTGATGTCAACATGGCAATGGTGGAAACCCTGTGCCAAGAACATCACCTAGATAAATCTTAAATGCCCCCCAAAAATTCTTTCATCCAGTTTGGCATAAAAGAGTAAGTATAGATAATGAAAATAAATTCTCTGAGTTCCAGCTTTGTTACTCTAACCATATTACTTTGGGTAAGATATTTAATCTTCTTATGACCTGATGTCCCTATCTGAGGGAGATTAATGTTTATACACCATAGGATTTCACTGAGTTAATATCTGTACACATTCTAAAGAGTGTCTGCATGTACTATGTTAATCAGTAGACTTGGCATCCACAGACTCTTATGGCTCCCAAATTACCAGATAAGGTTCTTGTTGGCCTTTTGTAATATTAACAATAATTGTATTATAACATTTCTATGTTTTGTACTGGAGTATAAATTAACCCATTTCTATGGTGACTCTTGTTGATAAATGTCTCATCAAAGCATCATCATTCTTTCTTTGATTTTTAATGAGTTCTTTGTTTTAAGCAGTGGCAAAATAAAGCAAATAGAATCTAGACACCCAAGCAAATTATTTTTAATAAGTATTTTAAATCTATTAATTTTTGGCTTTATTCACATATCATGATAATTAAATTTTAAAAGTCATTTCAAGAATAATGTTAAATATTCTTCACAAAAGTAATTATTGATTCATAGAAATAGAAGTTACTGTGTTGTCACATTCTTGATTATATTTGGAATTTCATTTACTTTCAAGTAATGTAGCTAAATAAAGCCCAGATGTAAATTGCCAATTTTTCATTTCTGTGAATACGTCATTGTACAGATAGCTTGTATGGGATTTTCTACCCGAGAAAAATAAACTATAAATAAGTGGTTTTAAGGCATCATTTCACAGAAAATGGAGACTATATTCTGTGGAGTTTTGAATTTATATCCACAAGGTTCGATTTGTGAGTTGTTATTTCTTATACAGCACCTTGGAAGAACAGAATTGAAAGGCAGTGAAAAGAAAGACATTGAACTTGAATAAGATAGTGCATTGAGGAAAAAAACACAAGCAGCAGCTAATGCACCACATGTGTAAGAAATAAGAAATTTCATTAGAGGGTGATGGGATTGTTTAGGCAGTGATAAACAGGTTCAGCCTTGGAAGAAAGGAAGTGAGGCATATGCACTAGAGAACTCTCAAGTTCTATCTTTGAAGTAAAACTCTCCTGTTATTAAACAACACTCAGAAAGGTATTCTACATAATTAAAAGTCAAAAGGTGACAGGATTTCAGGGCATACATACACACACACACACGTGTGTGTGTGTGTGTGTGTGTGTGTGTATATATATATATATATATATATATATATATATATATATAGAGAGAGAGAGAGAGAGAGAGAGAGAGAGTATGTATTTATGAGTGAACAGAATACCCTTACTTTATGTGGTGCTGAGGATTGAACCCAGGGTCTCTCACATGCCAGGCAAGCACTCTACCACTGAGCCACAACCCCAGCCCAGGAATTCAGGATTTAATATTTTAATTAAAATATGTAAGCTTGGTTGCATCTATGCATATTTGTAAAGCTGCTACACTTAAAATAACTTCTATGAAATGATACTCTTCATGTAGTTCTCAATCTCACTGTGAAATCTCAAAAGCAAAAAAGAGTTAATTATAATGGTGCTTGTGGATGTTAATATTCTTAAATTCCTACTCTGATGTTAACTTGAAAAACCCCTAAGTAAAACCTAGTTATGACATATGACCTTGTGGTAAAAATGAAAATTAACCCTAACTTTTCTACCAGCTTCTTTTATCAGATTGGTGATCATATATTTAACAAGTTCCCACCTATTGAACATGAACTGATGCTCAAACATATCAAATGATGAATTGAAAAGACAGAAAAACTTTTTTTTACTACAACTGTTTGTATGAAAAAAAAAACTGACACAAAATATGTGTGTTACTACAAAGACATGTACTCACTAAATGCATCTCAACAGAGCAAAATGTCATCAGAAGGCATTAGAAAAATTCCTTAAAAACCTGACTATTTCAGCTACACAGTTTATCTCTCATTTTAAGAAAAAAAACAACTGATAATTAAGTTTCCATGAGGCATTAGTAAGACACACTAGACAAAATATATCTCAAAGTATTTCAGAATAAATATACACTTTGCACAGCATGAAGGAAAATGCCAATGGAGAGTAACTGTACTTACTGGAAAATAGCAAACTAAAAAGTGAATTAAATGTAGACTTACAAAAATGGTTTCCATAAAAATGATTGATTTAAAATATGAAAGCTATTAATATACAACAATGAATCATTACAAATCAGCTAATTGTGATAAAATATAAGGTACAAATAAAATGCGTAAAATATATGTATTGAGTGTAGAAAATAGACTTACACTGAAAAGTTGCAATTTACTCTTTTGGGGGATGAAAAAAAAACAAAAGAAAACAGTGGCAGATAAAGTTCAGCTCACAGCTTTTAAAATGATACATGTGTACTCCCCTTTAAACCAGGTGTTGTGCTCTCTCCCTTCAACATTCCCACATTCAGGCCAGCCCCCACCCAAAGCTTCTCTTCACACTCACTCCTCTGTCAGGGTTCCACTACTTAAGCCATGTACCGGCCCTACATGAGTACCCGGAAACAGTACCCAAATGCCTCTGCCCCACTGCTCTGCAACCTCTGCCACACCCACCAGCTGCCCCCAAGAGCACCCAGGAACAGCACACTAACTCATGTCCCACTTCCCTGCCCTCACAGACCTCAGCACTAGTGCCCCCTCCAGGCACTCCCTCCCAGCAGGCACAGTGTGCTCCCTCCCCACACACTAACTCACCCAGCCTCCAGTCCCCCTACACCTGTCCAGCCAGGCTTGTGCCCCCACAGGCCTCACCACATGGGTCTGCTCCAGTCATCACATTGCAGCCACAGGCACTCTGTACCCCAACCCACACACTACCCCACTCAGCCTCTGGTCCCAGGACACCTCTCCAGCAAGGGTCTCACCCCCACAAGCCTCAGAAAGAGGGCCCTCTCAAGGCACCACTTCAGATTGTGCAATCACAGCATGCCCCTTCCCCCCACACATTACCCCACCCAGCTCCTACTCCACCCAGCTCTTACCCAAACCAGCTCCAGTCCCCCAATGCCTCTCCACCCAGGGCTGCAACCCCCACAGGCCTCAGCATGAGTGCCCCCTCCAATAACTGCCTCTCAGCGGCAGGCACACCGCACCCCCTCACCACACCTTACCTCACTAAGCTCCTACCACACCCAGCTCCAGTCCTCGAAAACCATTCCACCTAGGGCCGCATGCCACACACCACTGGGGACACTAGAGTCCTCCCTACCTAAGTCTATCTCCCAAGTCCACAACGGCCAACAGGAGGTGGTGGTGAGGGCCATGCTGCCCCTGTGGGAGGCTCCACACCCTCATCAGAAACTGTAAAGGAGAAAGAACGGCAATAGCACCTTCCCAGAGGGTGGCATAGTTGTGGGATCAGTACTGGAGCAGCTCAGGCAGCCATCAGCACAACGGATCTCTGAGATTTGAAGGCACTAGCTTCTCCATCATCTGCAGGCCACTTTTAGGCTGCCCAGAAACCCACTGTGCAGATGCAGTTTGGACTAAGTCCCTGAATGTGTGCAATGAATGCACACAGTGAATGTGTGCAAACTGCATGTATATGTGTTTCAAGGGCAGGGCTGTGAGCAGGGATGTTCCCAGTCATTGCCTCATAGCTACAGACACAGTGTGCCCCTCCAGAGGTACTACCTCACCCATCTCTGGTCCCCTAAGACCTCTCCAGTCAGTGCTGCACCCCTACAAGCCTCAGGACAAGCGCCCCCTCCAGGCACCCCCTAGCAAGAACAGGAACAGGGCATCCCTTCCCCATGCACTATCCCACCCAGCTCCTACCCCTCTGAGCTCCACCCCACTCAGCTCCAGTCTCCCAATGCCTCTCCAGCCAGGGATGCACCACCATAGGCCTCAGCACAAGCACCCACTCTAGGCATTGCCTCACAGCGACAGGCACAGCGAGAGCCCTCCCCATGCACTACCCCATCCAGTTGCTGGTGCCCTGATGCCTCACCAGTGAGGGCCTCGCCCCCACAGGCCTCAGCAAGAATGCCCCATCCTGGCATCTCCTCACAGGTACAAACACAGTATGCCTTCTCCTCACACACTACTCCACCCAGCTACTACCCCACCCAGCTTTGGTCCCCTGAAACCTCTTCAGACAGGGCCACATTCCCACAGGCCTCACCAAGAGCAGTCCTTCCAGGCATCACCTCACAGGGACAGGCATTACGTGCCCCCTTCCCACACACTTCCCCACCCAGTTCCTAACCCACTCAGGTCCAGTCCTCCATCCCTCTCCAGCCAGGGCAGTGCCCCCTCACAGGCCTCAGCATGAGCACCCACTTCAGGCACCACTTCACAGAAAATGGCACAGCATGCCCCTACTCACACACTACCCCACCTAGCACCTACCCCACCCAGTTCAGTCCCCCAACACCTCTCCAGCCAGGGCCATATACATCACACACCGCTGAGGACACTGGAGCCCTCCCTACCTGAGGCTCTCTTCCCAGGCCATCAGGAAGGGTCTTGGGCACTTGAAGGAGCATGCCTCTCCACTGTCTGCTGGCCACTTCTGGCCACCTGGAAACTCATGATGCAGAAGCAGTTTGCTGTATGCACACCCAAGCATGTGTGCATCATGCATGCACCTGTGCCTTGAAGGCAGGGCTTTGCTCAGGCATGTTACCAGGCAATGCCTACCAGCAACAGTCATGGTGTGCATCCTCCCCATACACTACCCCACCCAGCTTGGGTCCCCTAACATCTCTAGCCCGGGCCCTTCTCCCACAGACTCAGCATAGTCACCCCTTCAGTCATTGCCTCCCAGGGACAGACAAAGAACGTCCCCTCCCCTGCACTACCCCACCCACTCCTACCCCAGGGAGCTTGTACCTTACCCACCTCCTACCCCACCCACCTCCTACCCAACCCTGCTCCTGGTTCCCTAAGAACTCTCCAGCCAGGGTCCCATCCCCCACAGGCCTCAGCAGGTCGCCCCTTCCATGAACCACTTCGCAGAAAGAGACCCAGTCTGCCTCCCCTCCATGCACTACCCCACACAGCTCTGGACCCAGGATGCCACTGCAGCCGTGGCTGCACCCCACAAACTGCTGGACACACTGGCACCCTCCCTACATGAAGTTCTCCTCCCAGATCCATGATGGTCAACAGGAGCATAATGGGTGAGCACCAGCCTGTCCCAGTGGGAGGCCTCAAATCCTCACCAGGAACCTCGAAGTGGTGAGGACAGCCTCTACATCTTACCAGACGGTGACAAAGCTGTGTGGCCAGGAGCGCAGCAGCCCGGGCAGCCTTCTGCAGGAAGAATCTCACCTACTTGAAGACCTATGTGCTCCTCCACCATCTTCCGGACACTTCTAGGCCGCGGGAAACCCACTGCGCGGAAGCAGTTTGCCGTGCGACCCTGCGTGTGTCAGTGCGTGCATCTGTGCGTGTGCCCTAAGGGCGCCTGTGAGTAGAGGGCGGGGCCATGCCCTGCGATATTGGGGCTAGGCCACCTGGTGGACACAGGTCGAGCAGGAAACAGAGCACCCTGGAGGATGGGAGGATAGCTTGTGTTGTGCAAGCTTCTTTCACTGCAGGGAGGCGCTGCCCAGGCGACGGTGCGAGGGGCCAAGATCCCTGTCTGCCAGAGTGCAGGAGGCAGCGTGGAGTCCCCTGGTGGTAGCAGTTGGGATTGATGCTCACCTTTTGCTGTTTGAAGCCAAGAGAGCACTCAGAACCCTCCTGGCTTCAACTCGTGGGAGGGCTGCAGTTCTGGCCAATGCAGCACTAGGCACTGAATAACTGGAGCCAAACTTGGCAGTGGGAAAGTTGCAGGCACCGATCCAGGGAACTGGTAGTGGTGACGTGATCGCTTGGTTGGCCATGACTGCTGAGGTTCCCTGTCATTTACAATTATATGAATGAATTTGGAAGACCATTTTGCTAAGTGAAAGAAACCATGTTACCACTTAGTAATTAAGTTCTTTATTTATGTTATCCTTTCAACAAACTTTGAGTTCTCTTGTATATCTGTCAAATAATGTGACTTGTGGTGGAAATAACCAGTCCACCTGCTCTGGTGACAAGGTTTAATTACAAAATTCAAGGAACTGAATGTTGAATCAGTTCTAAGTTTGTGCCAAGTCATCCCATGCTTTAATTCTCACCCTCACCTGTAGAATACTGCAAGCCTGGGCAAGCTAGTCTATGGAAGGATGAGAACAGTGAAACTCAGGCAATCTAAATTGAAGTTATCCTCAAGAATAGTCTAAAAATCTTAAGCAAAAAAATATGCTGGAGGAATCCCAATACTAATTTCAAATTGCACTGAAGAGACAAAACAACAACAATAAAAAGCATGGTAATCACAAAAAGTGTACACAGAAATCAGACTAGAATACAAGATACAGAGACAACCCACACTTAAATATTCATTTGATTCTTGGCAAAGGGCCCAAAAACATGGAATGGAGAAAAGACAGCTTGGCCCATGTTTTTATTGTGTGGCTGTGGTTCTTAAAGATTTAAAATATTTAAAATACATTTTAGATATTAATCCTTTATTGGGTATGTGGTTTGAAGTTGTTTTCTTTAATTTTGTAATTGCATTTTCATTGTTTTTATTGTTTCTTCTGCTGTGTAGAAGCTTTTTAGTTCCACTTCTCCATTTTAGTTTATATTGTCTGTGGTTTTGGTTTTATAACCCAGAAATTATATCCAAGAAAAGTTACTGACAAAAAACTCCTAATTTCTACAGTGGTTAATTTTTGGTGTCCTACACGGCAAGCATTATATTTCAGTCTTTAGTGACTATTGATGTGATTTTTTTATGATGTAAGAAAAAATTTAATCTTATTCTTTTACTAGTGTATATTCAATTTTCTTATTAGCATTTGTTACAAATATTGTCCTTTCCCCTTTATGTCTTTTTGGAAACTTTGCTGAAGTTCACTTGGCATATATGTGTGTTTTATTTCCAAGTTCCATGTTTCAGTGTTACATATGTCTGTCATTATGCAAGGAAAATAATATTTTAATAAACTATGTAGTATATTTTGAAATCAAGAACTGTTATTCCTCCTTAAACATTATTCATTGTCAAAATTCATTTGGAAAATTTTGGCTTTTGTGGTTTTATATGAATTAGTATAAAAATAAATATTGCCTTTGCTATGTCTGTTGCAAAGGCCATTGGCATTGTGTGGAGGATACTATTGAATTTAAAATTAATTTGGGTGTTAGAGGTATTTTAACCATATCAACGCTTAACACAAAATCACAGGATGTTTATTTATTTGTGCCTGCTTTAATTTCTTTTATCAATGTTTCATAGTTTTCAGTGTACAATTTTCACCTTTTAACTAAGTCAAACCTGAATTATCTTACTGTTTTTGAGGCTATTGTAAATGACATTTGTTTTTTTTTTTGCTTTTAGGGTTTATTGTTAGCATATGAAATGTAACTGAATTTTGTTTGTTGATTTCATATCTTGTAAACTTTCTGGATTCACTTATTTTGACAAAATTATTTTTAAATTCTTTAGGAAGAATCTACATGTAAGATTAAGTCATATGAAAACAGAGGTATTTTCACTTCTTTACAATGCAGATGTTTTTATTCCTTTTCTTCCACTATTTCTCTGAATTATACTACCAGTATTATATGGGAGAAAACTGATAAAGGTGGGCCCCCTTGTCTTGCTCATGATGTTGGAAGAAAAGCTTTATTTTTTATTGTTGATTATAATATTAGCTGTGGACTTTTCATATATTGATTTGATTATATTGAATTAAATTCCTACTTACTAAGTTTATTATGGGATTTTTTTTGCCATGAAAATATGCCAAATTTTGTAAATGTTTTCTCTACATCTATTTATATTCTTTCTTAATCATATGTTTGTTTAAATGTGATATAACATGTTAATTGGTTTCAGCATTTGTATAATCCTTTAATGTATGATTAGATAACTTTCTGCTGTTATTCTTTGAGAGATTAACATCTATTTTAATCAGGGATATTAATCTGTAATTTTATCTGATTTTAATACAATTATCTAACACTAGAATCAGGATAATGCTGTACTCATAAAATTATTTGTGTTATCTTATTTTCACTTTTCCAGAGGAGTTTAAAAAAGAATTGGCATATTTAAAAAATTAGGAGAATTTACCTGTGAATTGATCTGGTCTTGGGATTTGTCTGTTTAACTTGTTGTCATTTCTTATTTACTTCCCTTCCCTATTATTGGCATGTTCTATTTCTTCATACTTCAATATTGGAAAGTTGTATGTTTTTAGAAATTTGTCATTTTATTTTAGGTCATCTGTTTTTTGTTTTTTTGTATAATTTTCCATAACCTCATAGTAATCTCTGCTGCAAGATTTTTCCCCTGTGAAATCAATTAGAATGTTTTCTCATTCATTTCTGATTTAATTCATTTGAGTATTCTCTTTTGTCTCTTTTATTTTAATATAAGTTAAGTTTTATTAGTTTTGCTTACCTTTCTAGGAAAGAAAAAAACCTCTCACTGGTTGTTGAATTTTTCTCTATTATTTTATAATTCTCCATTTTATTTATTTGTGCTCAATTGTATTTTGTATATGAATGACTTTGTGCTTATTTTCCTGGTATGTTGCTCAGTATAGAGTGTTTGTCCAAATATGTGAGGCTCTAGGGTCTATCATCAGCACTGCACAAAATGATGATAATAGTAATATTAGGTTGGCTGTGTATATTCTCTCCTTTTTGTAAGTTTACTGAATTTACTTGTTCTGACAAAATTTTCTATAAACTTCTTGGTTTTGCTACCTCTCTTAAGTTTCTGAGTTGGGTTTTGATTTTCATTTCTCTCAAGATACATTCTACTACACATTCTGATTTCTTATTTGCTACATTTGTTGTTCAGGAGTATGTTGTTTAATTTCTACTTATAAATTTCTACTTATAAATTTTTCCATTTTCATTCCTTTATTAGTTTCTGGTTTCATTCAACTGTAGTCAAAAAACATACATTATATACAGTGTCAAAGTTCTTAAATATTTACAATATTTTTGGGACATAACACATAATCTTTCCTAAAGAATGTTTTGTGTACACTTGAGGAAAAATGTGATTTCTTTCTTTATTGATGGGGTATATTGGTCTATATGTTTCTATAAATTTAATGTATTACTAACTGTTATTATGTCTCACACTTTATATAATTTATTGTATAATGATAATTGCATTTTATGGTAACAAAACTCACCATGTGGGATTTTACATTTTTATTTAAATTGGTGTTATAACATTTGTTGACATGAGAATGTGAGTACTTAAAAGTTTTTGAAGTGAAAGTTTACAAAGGAGTGGTTAAAGGTGAAAGTCATACTTCTCAATTTCAAAACTTATTATAAAGCATAACAAGGTTGTATAGGCATAAGGATAAATTTATAGATCAATGAATTGAATTGAAGGCCAGAATAAATACACCTCTATGTTCAATTAATTTCAACAAGGGTACTGAAGCCATTGAATAGGAGAAGAGTCTTTTCAACAAATGGTGCTGTACAACTAGACATTCCCATGCAAAAGAAGGAATTTGGACCCTTGACATCATGTCATATACAAAATTTTAACTAAAAAAGATTAAAAATATAAATATAAAAATTAAAGCCTTAAAACTCTCAAGAGAAAAGAAAGAAATAAATCTTCATAAAATATAAACGATAAAAAAAACTAGATAACTTGGAATTTATCAAAAGTGAAACATTTTGGGGTAGGGGGTGGTGGGCATCAAATGACTTTGTTCATATAGTGAAAAGATAACCCACGAAAAGGGAGAAAATATTTGCTAGTCATATATCTGGTAAGAGTCTATTATCCAGAAAAGTACTATTTCAATTCAATAAAAACAAACTACAAAAAAGTGGGTGAAGAACTTTAAGAGACATTTCTCTAAAGAAGTTATACAAATGGTCAATGAGCACATGAAAACAATGCTCACTAACCATTAGAGAAATGCAAATTAAAACTACAGAAAATGCCAGACAGCATAGTCTCCTTTAGAATTGCTATACTAAAAAGAAAAAAAAAACATAATTATTGCAAAAAATTGTGAAGAAGTTAGACTGTTTATACTTTGCTGGTCGCAATGTAAAATGGTGAATTATTGATCCAGCTCTCAAGACCCCAAAATACTACTCTTGCATACACGTCAAGAAAACTGAAAAAAGATATGCCCATGGAAAAATGTGTACAAGAATATATACAACTTTATATATAATTATCAAAAAGTGGGGTTGGGGTTGTAGCTCCGTGATAGAGCACTTGCCTAGCATATTTGAAGCACTGGGCGTGATTTTCAGCACCACATACAAATAAATAATATAATGATCCATATTTTTTTAAAAGTGAAAAAAATATTTCAATGTCCATCAGCTGATGAATGGATACACAAAATATGGCATGTGCATAAAATAGAATATTATTAAGCTATAAAAAGAAATCAAGTATTAATTCATACTACAACATGAATGAACATCAAAAATATGCTAAGTATAAGAAGCTTTTTACAAGAGATCACATATTATGATTCTATTTATTAAAATGTCCAGGACATTAAAGAAAAATTAAATTATGACTTTTGCAGGTAAGTGGATGGAGCTAGAGGATATCATGCTAAGCATAATAAGCCAAATCAAAAAAAAAAACAAAAACAAAGATGAAATGTTTCCTTTGATAAGCAGATACAGATCCATTATGGAGGTGGGTAGGGAAGAATGAAGGAACTTTGGATTTGGCAGAGGGGAGAGAGAAGAGGGGAGGGGTTTGGGGTTGGGTAGGACCATGGAATGAGAGAGATGGTATTATCCTATAATTATTCTACTGTCATATATAACTAATTAGAACAAGTTTTAAACATGTCCAAAATAGAGAATTCCACAGACAGAAAGTAGATGGTTGCTTAAATCACATTTTGAAGATGGCAGGCAATGGGGAGTGATTACCAGTGGGTATGGGGTTTCTTTTTGTTGTGATTGAAAATATTCTAAAATTGATAGTGGTGTGATTGCATGTTATGAATACACAAAAATTCTTGAATTGTACACTTGAGCACTGCCTCCTTTGTTGAATTGTATGTCAACTTTAAAATTTAGAAAAAGAGGATTCTAATCCAAATGTACTATTTTATCTCTGTTTCTAGTTAGTGAAATTACATATATATTTTTAGTTTCTTTATAACCCAATGCATTATCTAAGTTAGTTCCAATAAATATTTATCATTTTTTTAAAAAAATTAGTTTTAGATGAATACAATACCTTTATTTTATTTATTTATTTTATATGTGGTGTTGAGGATTGAACCCAGTGCCTTACATGTGCTAGGCAACTGCTCTACCACTGAGCCACAATCCCAGCCCCAACATTTATAATTTGTAAAATAAGTAAAACGTTTGAATTGTTAATTTTAAATATGGCAATTTTAATATTCAACTTATAAAAGAAAGTATAAAAGTAGTCACACACTGTACAGCCTTGCAACATAAGGGTATAATACTAGTAATGGAAAATGGAATAAAATGAAAATAAGTATGCAAAAGTGATAAAAATTGGCATGAATTTATTGTAACATTTTTGATAATGTTTATCTTTACAAGTATGGGAAATGGCCACATTTGCATCACAAATTAAATTGGAGTTTTATTTGACATTGAAAATGACAACATTTTCAGGGACAGGTGCCCTCTTTTACTCTTCAATTCTTTATTGATTATGATTCCCCTAATTTCTTCCTAGAATTTTTCCTTCTCCTTATCTTTCCCTTTTGTTCAATCTGAGTTTTCTTTTTTCTAATTGTGTTACTTATATCCAAAATTTTTCATTTCCTCTAATGGTCTAAAGATTTTAGTTTATAACTTTGAATATTATTTCTTAATAATTTGAATTTTTAATATTTATTCAGCTTTTTTAATTTTGTTTCTTTTATTCTTTTGACTCTTTAATTATTCAGTGGTGAATAAATATCACATTTATTTTTATCTCAGTTTTGCATACTAAATATTCTTTCCTAATTTATTTGATTTCATGCTTATTGCTTTTTGATTTTAAATTTGCTATATATATTTAAATTCTGTATAGATTTCATTATTCTTCTCTTTTTTATTCTTGTTAACATCTGGCAAAAGATAAAAGTTCCTCTGATTCAGTTTACACACACACACACACACACACACACACACACACACACATTGTGACACCCTGCTAGGTGACACACAGCTCCAGGGTCCCCGGATGCGCAGTGCCCTTTGGTGGAAGAAAGGTCCCCGCTGGGCAGGAAGGTATCTCATGGACCGCATTCACTGAAGTCTTGGGCAACAGTGAATCCTCCTGATGCTGCGAGGCCAGATAAGTGGCTGCTACCTCTTTTTCACCATTTCACCTGGTGACATGGGAGCACCATTGGATGAACTCCACTGCACACTTGCCTGTGTGCACCACTTTTAGCTCCACCTGGCTGCCTTCACCCCTCTAGAGAGTGTGTCTGTGACCCAGAAGAGCATTCTTCTCGGCAACTCTGGGATCAGCATTAGAGCCGGCTTTCTGGAAGCAACAGTGAGTCCCTCCCTGTCCCCTCGCTATCTGCCCTGGGCTACTGGGCCAGGCCTCTCCAGGCGCCTTGAAGCTTCATTCTGAACCTAAGGCTGCCGCCCTGGGCGAGCATCCTATGTCTCTGGTGGCTTTCTATATCCCTGGGGACTCTGCTCCAGGAGCCCTGCTCCTGGGGTCTTGATCTCCTGGATGGCTTTCACCTCCCCCTTCTCGGCAGAAAACAGAGCCTAGCAGGCCCATGGAGACTGGCAATCCAGGTGCTAGCAGGGCAACTGGGCATGCACAGAAGCTAGGCAGGTTTGGCTTGCAAATCAGACAACTTGTGAATTACTAGAGTACTAGGAGAAGGAGGGGAAGAGGAGCAGGTCTGTGGTAGTTATGACCACCATCACAGGGAGTGAAAAGAAAGTGACCAGAACACTCAGAGAAACCAAGAGCTCTGTATTGTGGCAGTGTCAGATTCACAGGGTAGGAAAAGAAAAAAGAAAGAGCTGGAAAAGAGAGAGAGTGGGGGTGAAAGAGAGAGCAAAGTGTGTGTGTGTGAGAGAGAGAGAGAAGATAAGAGGAGAGGGGAGAGTGAGAGAGAGGGGAGGGGTCTGCCAGGAGAGTTTTTATAGCCAAAATCAAATGGGTTATCTGGTTGGAATACAGTGGATCATGCAGTAGTTGCTAAGGGGGTCATCTTCTGCCTTCAGGCAGACCTGGCAGGGGTGAGATGTGGGTTTCTGTTGCACCAAATGGGGTGGAGGATGATTTTTCATCCTTGAGACAAACAAGAAATAAGGAACCAGATGGATGGGGTTTGGGTGTTAGCCTGCAGCTAACAGGGAGAGGAAGATTTCTTACCACTTGGAGTGTCTTTGGTTTGTTTTTGGAAAAGGGAATACAAAATAAAGAAAACAGAAAGGAGAAGGGGAAAAGCTAAAAGGAATGGGTGGGAGGAGGCCTGACCAGAAATGGCAAGAGCATGCAGGGGAACCAGGGGCATAGGGGGGAATGGCTCTTCCCAGCACAGATCACTGCTATTTGTGCAGGTGCCTGGGCTGCTGCCTGGAGGAAGCCACAGCTGCACATGTGCTGAGCACTCTTGGAGGCAGGGGCACCCACCAAGGGGCAAGTCAGAGCCATACCTGTTCCCATACAGTTCCTTGTTCCACAAAGATTCCAGCAGGCATGGAAGCGTGACACCTCACAAGGGACTCAAGAGCCTAAGGACAGTGGCTTCCTGATTAATGCCAAGAGGCAGAAGACCAAGATGTGGTAGACCTGATAACCCTGGCGTTTTGAGGAAGCTTAGAGAACTGGCATGGGAAGGCCACCTGGAGCTAAACTGCCAGGTCAGGACTGCTCTCACCACCCAGCTCTCAGAAGCAGGTGGTGGTAGCAGGTGACCTATTTCTTGGCTTATCTCCTTATTAAAGGAGGAAAACTTTCTGTGCTAGTAAGAAATATTTTTTCTATAGGAATTAAAAGAAGGAACTGCAGATGGTACAAGAATGGCTGTTCTGTTAATTTGAGGCTTGGGGTAGGGCTTGAGCCTCAAGAAAGCCTTATGCTGTGGGATTGAAGCTCCCCAACTGAGGGTGGGAAATTCAGAGGTGACAAACAATGGGATATATCTGTAATGGGACATGAATAAGGCAAGAGGTGGCCAGGCTGTAGATGAGATTACCTCACCCAGCAAACTTTTGCTTAGATTTTCTCTCTGTCCCATGTGGGATCCAAGGCAAAAAGCATCAGGTTTGGTGAAGTTCATAAGCTGTGTACATGTGTTTGTGTGCATGTCCATAGTTGTATGCAGAGTGCCAGTTGGGGTCCTTGTTTGATTTTTTATGTTCTTTAGGAAAGCACCCAGGTCAACCTCCTGGAGGAGCTGCTTGTTTGAATTACATTTTAGGGATGGAAGAGGGAAATGTGGCTCTTAGAGTAATGCAGATAAAGGTTCAGTGTTGTTTCGCTTTTTGACCCACCCAGCCAGTCTATACTTGATTAGCTGTGGCTACTGCATTGCACTTGATCTCCTCTCTGGAACCCTCTGCAGTCACAAACTCCTTACAGTAAGGCTGATTTCTGGTTGTTTTTAAAGGGTGGAGGTTTGGAGGGGGAAAATTGACTGGAGCAGTAGATTCTTCTTGTCTACTTGGCTAGGTGCATGTTGAAGTTGTGATCTTGATCTGTGTGCTTGTGCATGAGTGCCACTTGCTGCATGCAGATTGGAAGTGAAGAGAAAGCAGGACTTTGGGCATTGATTGCACCAAAATGAACAGATGCCAGGCAAGCAAACCTTCATTTGCATACAAGTATGCAAATGTATGAACCTGTTGGAAATTCATGAGGATATGTGCTGCCTACATCATGCTGCTGATCATGTTTGCAGTGTGAATGGATGGGTCTCCTTGGGAGAAAAATGTATGTGTCAGAGCAACTGTGTTGTTAAGCAGACTGACTATTTCACAGTGTGCTTTGCATAGACCTTTATTTTTTTTTGCCAGTCATTAGAATGGATTTTTTTTAATTTTTGTTTTGCTTTTATCAAGTCAGTCATCATAAACAGACTAACACGCAAATTAACAGATGACAGAACACATAAAACAATAACATGAAACCAAAGTGCACTTTCAGGTATGTACATAGGCCATGCTCAATCTTTTTTCTAGTCATAATTTTATAGTTTTTAAATACAGACAGTCAAAAATTCTCCCTAGGGGGCAATGACTGGCAAGGAACTAGCACTTTGCATTCTTAATGCAAATCACGACAGAGATCTCACCAAACCAGCCTTGTTTCTTTTTTTTTTTTTATTGGTTGTTCACAACATTACAAAGCTCTTGACATATCATATTTCATACATTAGATTGAAGTGGGTTATGAACTCCCAATTTTACCCCAAATGCAGATTGCAGAATCACGTCGGTTACACATCCACAATTTTACATAATGCCCAATTAGTAATTGTTGTATTCTGCTACCTTTCCTATCCCCTACTATCCCCCCTTCCCTCCCCTCCCATCTTCTCTCTCTACCCCATCTACTGTAATTCATTACTCTCCTTGTTTATTTTCCTATTCCCCTCACAACCTCTTATATGTAATTTTGTATAACAATGAGGGTCTCCCTTCATTTCCATGCAATTTCCCTTTTCTCTCCCTTTCCCTCCCATCTCATGACTCTGTTTAATGTTAGTCTTTTCTTCCTGATCTTCCTCCTTGCTCTGTTCATAGTTGCTCTCATTATATCAAAGAAGACATTTGGTATTTGTTTTTTAGGGATTGACTAGCTTCACTAAGCATAATCTGCTCTAGTGCCATCCATTTCCCTGCAAATTCTATGATTTTGTCATTTTTTATTGCTGCATAGTACTCCATTGTGTATAGATGCCACATTTTTTTATCCATTCATCTATTGAAGGGCATCTGGGTTGGTTCCACAGTCTAGCTATTGTGAATTGTGCTGCTATGAACATCGATGTGGCAGCATCCCTGTAGCATGCTCTTTTAAGGTCTTCAGGGAATAGTCCGAGAAGGGCAATAGCAGGGTCAAATGGTGGTTCCATTTCCAGCTTTCCCAGGAATCTCCATACTGCTTTTCAAATTGGCCGCACCAATTTGCAGTCCCACCAGCAATGTACAAGAGTACCCTTTTCTCCACATCCTCGCCAGCACTTGTTGTTGTTTGACTTCATAGTGGCTGCCAATCTTACTGGAGTGAGATGGTATCTTAGGGTGGTTTTGATTTGCATTTCTCTGACATAGACCTTTATTTCTCCCTTGGCTTCTGAATTCCAAAAAGACAAATAACCTATGCCCCATTTTAGCCTTTTTTTTCTGGGTTACTATTTGAAAAGAAAGAAAGTGTGGTTCATAATTATGTAGACCAAGTAATTATATATTGTGAGATCATTATATTCTGTGAACCATTTATGACTATTTCGTATGTTTGAAATATTGCCTATGTATTTGCTTTAGAGAAAGATCATGCATCTGTAAGTACTTTTCCAAAGAGAGAATGAGGAATCTAGAACAAATATGTACATGTGGACAGAATTGTTGTGGCCACAAAATTTAAAAAAAATGAATTCTTTTTGTTTCAAATACCATAGGATAGATTTGATATGGGATGCACCCTCTTGTTATGGAAGCCAATATTGCAAGATACACATGCATATGGAACATGTCTTCCCCTTCAGTGTGTGTTCCAACACAAGTGGTTCCCATCCCATGCTTCTAACATTAAATAGCCTGTCTATAGGTTTTCTTTGCACAGTTCATCTCCATTCAATGAATATATATATATATATATATATATATATTGTTTTTTATTTTTATTTTTTATAATTAATGACTGTGGAGCTTCAAGGCATTGTATTTTTGAGGGGGTTTCCATATTGAAATAAGCTTACATTACTAGTTGAAAAGTAATTATGTTATAGGTCTAATTTAGATGCTTTTTGTATGCTGGTTATTGTGAGATTGAACATAAATGTAAATAGTGATGATGAAAGTTTTTCCCAATAAAGTTGGATAACAATTCAAATGGGCTTGATAGGTGAAAGGGATTCTAGAATGAAAAGGAGACTTACAAAAATCTTTGTTATGGAAAATTACTATGGGAAAAAAGTGCAAGTTGGGAAAATTAATGAATGGAATTGGTTAAGATTTAGAGAAAGATCAATTGTTATAATAAAAGTTTTGTATTAAGCACACTTGAAACTTTTTTTAAAAAAACTTAATTTAAAGATTAGAGAAATATATGAATATGCTTTACCCTCTTTCTTCCTGGGGAGGGGAATACTAAAATATCACTTTATTTATTTATTCTAAATATGTGTACACTTTTTGAATGGAATTTCAAATTAGAAATAATTCAGTATTTAAAGACATCTATTTCAGATATTCCTAATTTAATTTTTAGACATCAACACAGAATTAATTTATTAATTCTAAGTTCCATAGGTTTCCCTCTTAACCGCAGACAATTGGAAAAATAGAGCAAATTTCAGACTCTATACAAATGAACATGATGAAGAAAAAATAATATAGGCTACAGATTTTGTTATAACTATTTGTCAGAGGATAACCAGATCTAACAAATAGGTTTTCCTTTTTAAAAAATATTTTTTTTAGTTTTATATGGACACAATATTTTACTTTATTTATTTTTATGTTGTGCTGAGAATTGAACACAATGTCTCACATGTGTGAAGCAAGCACTCTCTCACTGAGCCACAACACACTCCCAGTTTTTCCTTTTTGATAGAATTTTAATTTCTCACCAAAGATTCATTTCTGAATTAAAAATTATATAGATTCGATGCCACTACTTCTTGATTTGAAATGAAGTGGCATTTTCTAGACTATAATGTATGCTACATTAGCTAAATGTTTTCTAAAGGTTTGCAAAAATGTATCTACATTTAGGGGTTGAAATAGAAGTTCTAAAAGTCACTTGCCTGGAGCAGCAGGGCAGTGGGACACTTAAGGGCACATTACCCCCTTGGAGAGGACTCTGGTTAGATAGGTAGTATATGCCCTTTTGAAGGCTACACATTGCCAAATCTGAGTCTTTTTTTATTCATTTACTTAATTTTTTAAAATTTTCAGGTTACAATTATGCATCTTTATGCGGTACAGTGCATTTATACACTGCATCATGATCAACTGAGGATATTTGGTGAGATGTTCATTTCAAATATGTTTCATTTCCTTAAATATATATATATATATATATATATATAGTAGATAAACACACAAATGTCTTTATTTATTTTTAATGTGGTGCTGAGGATCAAACCCAGCACCTCACATATGCAAGGCACTTGCTTTATTACTGAGGTACAGCCCTAGTCCAACGTGTTTCATTTCTTTGTGTTGAAATTCCTCAAAAGCCTCTCTTCTAGCAGTTTTGAATTATAACCTGCAGTTTTACAAATGCTGGTCATTCAGCAGTTTAATAGAAAACAAGGCCTTTTTTCTCTGTCTGGCTGTGGCTTTGTACCCACTGGCCAACCACTCTCCACCCCTTGTTCTTCACTCCTGTCCTGGTCCAGGTCTATGATAAACACCATCCTTGAGCCTGTCTTTAAAAATCCAAGAAGGAATGCAAACTCTCTGTTGTTAGAGCCTCTGTGTTTTTAAGAGTGGCATAAAATTTATTTTTAGGAGGACTTTTACTAATGTTTGAATATCACTTTGTAGTTGAGTTTGTGTGCATAATATATGATACATAAAATATATTTTAATTAAAAAATACATTGAATGTGATACAAGATTCCCAAGTTTCAGACCTCTCTGGTGGACAGCCACTTTTTAGTGTCTGGATTAAGGAACAACATCTGTATGAATTACCTATAATATTGTGCAAAAAAATGTCATCTTTCTTGGGCCATGCTATGTGTCTTAGAAGCATTTGGTGATTTTGAGCAAATGAGTTGTTCTTATTTTCAGGAGAAATATGAGGGCTTTCCTTAGGATTCTCTTGTTAATGCCTTCAAGCTTTGAAAGTTTTTAATTCATGAAAGTACAATTCTTTAAAATTTATTTGCTTCTTGAAAAAACAAATGAACTGACCTTTTTCCATGCATGTTTCTTCACTCTCAGTGTTTTTCAGGGGAAATTTCTAGTGCTATTGTTGTTGCAGTGGGACAATGTTTCAATTTTGAGAAGGAACACACTGCCCATGATCATCAGTCATTTGGGTGGTTGATTTCCTTGCTGCTGATTTGACATTAAGGCTCATTTATTTTATAGGATGGTGGTTTATTGGAAGGAAGAGAAAATCCAGTGTGTAGTAAGAATGGGGTGGCAACTGAAATAAGTCCTGAAGGAGGGATGGTATTTTAGAAGTACAGATGGTATGATGAAAAAGGGCATGAGATAAAGGAGGAGGGAAGAAAGTGAATGGCAAGATACATAGCCACACTGCAGTCTAAAGTCCTGCATTGCTTATTTCAGGTGTTTTATTGCCTCTGTGAACACAGAGACACTTCTTTCTGCTGTCCATGGTCCAATGTCTGCCTCAATAAATCTTTTGATTTGACTGGATCTGACTTTCTAAGTTGCCCAGCTCTCAAGAGAATTCTTTTGAGTACAGTCCATTGACTACAGTTATGTCCATACTAAGAGCTCCTTCCCAGCCTTTCATAAAGACAGAAATTTTCCAAAGAGAGTGGAAGGATTATGCTTTTCATAGATTTGATCATTTGGAAATACAACTTGTCCCAACATTTGGAGTTTGCTTTCAGTTAGTGATGATAAATTCAGTGGGATCTGAAGTTTGGCATCAGAAAATCACAGGAATATATATATATATATATATATATATACCTATTTAGTTTATCTTCCTAATATTTTGAAACATAGTTGTAGAAAAATAGATAAGATTATATATGATTAAAGCTTTCAGACTCAGGGATCCTCTGATCTGTTTTGTTCATATATCCTAGCATTCAATAAAAATGTTAACAATGTCCACATTATCCATCAAAGTGTGAAAGGGGATCAATTTCTTACAAAATTCAAATACCTTAAATCTCTTTCCTCTACACTGCATCATTTTTAATGATCTTATTGACCTTTTTGATAGAGTAAAATTACTTGGCATAAATTTGTATTTAGTTTTATAAATGTTTCCATGTTTTTTCTAATAAGTGTTTATCATTTTTTAAAATTAAATATTATATTCTCCTTTAAAACACTCTATGAATGATATCAATTTTCAAAAGCTATACACTTTTTAATGTGTCATGTATGTGACTTGCTATGTATAGATTGTTTCCCTGCTTTCTAAAGATACCTACTGATCATTCATGATTTGATCATTATAACATGAGTTAGAAAGTATTAAGAGTTCTTAATCTTTTATTCTGACATTCCAGCTCACAGTGTGAAACTTCAGTTGTGGAATGCATCATATCTGTGTTCCCTATCCCTATATGTCTCTGTTTTGTGCTAGTGCTTTAGTCTCAGGTCTTCATTGCCAGATCATCCTATTCATGCCAGATTTTTTAATGGGCTAAAGAATTTTTTTGGGGGGGGTACTGGGGTTTGAACTCAGGGGCACTCAACCACTGAATCACATCCCCAGCCCTGTTTTTGTATTTTATTTAGAAGTAGGGTTTTTTTCTGTCCTTTTTTTAGGGCAGGCATTTTTTTTTACAACAGGTGTGCGGTGTTCATGATTTTACTTTTAAAAAAATCAGTCGTAGTTAAAATTTTCATGATGATGGTAACTTATTTATAGTATTTTAATTGGAATAGAAACTCCATCATGTGTCCTTAAAGATCACCTGGATGCCATTTATTCAGAAGTGTGTATTAACCACGTAGCCTGGGTCTGGTACAGAAATGTGGAGGTGGATGAAGAACACAAATGGAGAAAACACATCACCTTGGTTTTCGGCTTTTGAGTAGTATTTTGTGATTAAGTGAAGCAATTTAAATAATGACCACATGTTATATACTTGAATGGTATTTTGTTATAAAATCATGTCAATGAAATTTACAGTAAAAAATGCTATGAGGTAAATTTAAATATTAATTTATGGAAAACCTTAATCATAGTGACTGGTACCAAGTAGAAGCCCAATAAGTAGCAATTATTATCAAAACTTTTGCTTATAAATTGGGAAATATTAAATAAGAAGAACTTAAAAATGTTAGACAAGTGTTTCTTCCATTGTTAAGCTTTTTAATGTCCAGAGACACTAATTGATCTCTCCAGTGTGCTGCTGTGGATTTTGGCCATTTCTTCATTTGTGCCTCTCCCATAGGAGGAAGATGGTGGCTCCTCTTCCTGGCAGAAGAGGCATTCTTCAGTGAGCTGTTGAGGTCTTAGGCAGCCAGGCAGTCCTTGTCCTTAAGACAGAATCTAGAACGTACTTTCATTAATGACTATTTGTTAACTTAAAATGACTTCTGGGCTGGGCATAGTAAGAAACACTAGGTTTGCATTTTGGGCAGAGCTGAAGGTTCCTTAGGAACTGGAACCATCTTTAAAGATGTGGAAGTCAAAATGAACATATCAGGTGATGCATTCATTCAACAAGCAGGTATGAAGCCATGAATTAAAAAGAGATAAATGTCTCTCTCTGGGACTTTAAATATGGAAAACTCTAAATGGCTACAGCTGTCCAAACCAAGTTTTCAATAACATCCCAGGGATGTTATTGAGCTGTCACTAAGAACTCCAAGTAAGGGAGTGATTAAAAAAGAGTAACATTTGAACTTTGTACACTGAGCAATGCACATTCACAGAAATGGACAGAGACTGAGTAGCCCAGATAGCAATATGATAGGTCTTTAACACTCATATAGCAGTGAGCAACAGGACTGTGTTCATTTGGTTAATTCCACTTTCAGTTTTTACTGCAAGACAAAGGAAGCCATTGGTAGCTGGTGAGCCCCAAGTTGTACTGAACACAGAAAACACGTCTTTTTCTGACTTATCTGCCCCCAACCACCTCTTATGCACCAACCAGAGCAAGCATGCTCTCACTGGTGTCAAAAAGAGTTGGAAGGAATTACTCAATTCAATGTGATTTTCGGTGAGAGGAAGATTCTAAGCCTAAACCTAAAGACAACTCTGATAAAATAATGACAATGAATTGGAAGGTTTGGAACCATTTTACCACACTACTGTAATAGGGGATACCAAAAAGTCCATCTTGTTGATGGAAACTGTTTATTAACAGGTGGTACTTGGGTAAAAACTCAAGTTGCTCTATTTCATTGTGCTTCATCTGTGGAAAACAATTTATGAAGGTAGCTATGGATCCCCCAAATGGCTGTTTGTTAAACATAGACTAGTTCACTTAAGAATGTTTTAAAAACTGTGTAAAAGCATCTGACCTAGCCAAGAATGTTACAGCCACTGCCACTGTGGAGAGGAAAGGGAATTGTGCAAGTTAGGCCTCTGCTGGGCACCCCACAGCACTGACACAGACCAAGCAATGAAGCACCACTGTACCTGCAACAGGTACAGAAAAACAATGGGAGAACATCTGAAGCCCCCCAACCCCCTGCCCATAACTTCTTTGTTCCAAGAGGGTGCTGAGAAAAATGAAGGTCTAAGTATCAAGTAGGATGGCCTCACATTCAATAGTCAATTCAATTAAATATTTGAAGCCAAATTATCTTGTCAGTCCTGTCCACAGAGTATAGGTGCAACTCTGACATTTGAAGTCAGCATCATAAGATTTTTACCAAGAACGACAGACCAAGTCTGTATTTTTGAATACTTCTCTACAGTAAATTTAAACTCTAAGGATATTGACATAACTCTGATGGAGGGTTCCAAATGAGAGTTCTAAGGCTGAAACTATACATTTTTGTTGGAAAGATACTATAACTGGAGTTGTGAACAACTTTAACGTTAGAAAAATTGGAGCCTAGTTCGTGCAATCAACTTCATTTCGTATTTTGGAGGGTGTAAATTTTTTTAAAAAGCCTTAGATAAAAAATATTTTAAGGGAGATAATTATTCTTTTTAACTTTGAAGGTATTTTTAAAAATCAGAGGAGATAAGTAAAGCATGCTAAGAAAACAATACTTTCTATCAATCACATACCAATGTTTCCCAGAAACAAAATAGGAAAATTATTTTTTAATTATTTCATAACACTAGTCATACATTATATGATTTTTTTCATGTCACATTGCTTTGTCTATTCTAAAAATATGCTCAAAATCTGCATTCAACTAATTATTTTCTCTAAAATCAGTTCTAAGTACAATGTGAATCGGAAGGCAATGCCTCAACACATAAACTCTGGTCTTTCACATCCCTAGACATGAGCAAATTTGTCTGCTAGAATACCGAAGAATTTTCTATAATACTGCAGTGCTATAATTAAGTCTTGTACAAATTCTGCTGCCAAAACATCACCAAAATGGGTGGTGAATTCAGGCCAAGTAAACTCTAATTATGGAAGGCGGATTTTCTAAGATCCTACATCCAAGAAGAAAGGCAAGATCAGAGAGCTAAGACAGGCTACTGAGGTAATATAAATAGCCTTGTCAAATTCAATGCAAGCCCCCTAGCTGATATCTTCTGTAGTTCACAGGTATGTTAAAAAACACAATCTTGGACCCTCTACTTGAAATCTAGCACCTGATTGTTCTCTGAAATATGAAGTTATGAAATTAATAGGTCATTGGATCCAAAAAGGCAACAGAATGCCAACGTACCAGATAACTTTCCATTTCAAATTTCAGGCTCTGTTCAGAGTTCAATAAAGTACACTTTAGCATTCTAAAAATCAGTAAGCAAATTGTAAGTAAATAGTACAACACATTTCCCCAAACTGGATGCCTTGTGTATAACCAGCACCCAGTCAAAAAGCATAGCCTTGTCTGTCTTCTAGAAGTGTCCTCCATTCAGACAAGGAGAGTTCCTAATTTTATAAAATAGTATTGATATATAAATAAATATACTATTGAATAGTTCTCTCAGTAATAGAGTTACATAGCATATTCTTACCTGCTAGATTCATACAAATGATTATGTTTATTTCCCTTTGTCTTTATAAATGTCTATGCCTTTCTTTCCCCTTATCAGTAAACTGTGTGAATGAGTCGGTTACTCATTTGAGTCTAATTCAAATATCATCTCCTGTGTGGATGTCTTGACCTTCACAGAATGGATTAAGTCCTTATCCATGATATTCACAGAGTAGTTTGCAAATAGCTGTGTTCCCACATCACACTAAATTATAGTTATTTACATGTACGTATACTTCCTACACTATAACTCAAGGATAGAAAAGGAATTTAATTTCATCCTTTGATCTGCCTTCTCTGTCTTCAACTGTGCTTTCAATCTGATGCTTTAAATTGCACAAAAATGAATAATTTGAGAAATGGAACAATTTTTCAAATGAGTTTGTTTTTTTCAAACTGTATTCTCTTAGATCAAATGAAACAATATTTATTTATGCCGATGTTTTAAAGTGTATATCATCTTGTTTATTTATGGTGCTAGGGATTAAAGCTAGAACCATGTACATGGCAAGTATGGTCTACTGCTGAGTTATACCCCCTAGACCCAGTACATATCATCTTAGCACCCTCTAGGTGAAGAATTTATAACAGAGTTATGTTTTATTTCACCAGATTAAACAACATATGTTCACATTAACATATATAAGTTATCAATATATTGGTTGACAATAAGATGTTTGTCATTTTCTTGTAGGTGACATCAAGATACTTCTCTTTGAGGGAAGTTCACAAAATATAGATTCTAGGCCTTAATTTCTCATTTCTTTATATTGCTCTCCTTCCTCATTCTCTTGTACTGCAAAAATAAATGAGCTTATTTCAATTCAGTTGAGATTCACTGTATTTAGTCACTCCAAGGATTACAGAAGAAACATACACCTCATATAAATCAGACATGCCAGAGCTCTCCTACCTGTGTACCTAAGCTGGCTGCCATCATGTGAGTCAGAAGTTTAACTGCAAACATGGAGTACTTGGCACAGAAAATGTGGAAAAGAACTGCCAAGCAAAGACCTGAGGAAACAAAAGAGGCCATGTGTGGTTTTGTAATCCACGAAGAGGCAAACAGTATCACAGTGGAAATCTTTGGGACAGTTAAGCACATAGGCCTATCATCTGTTACTATGGCTCATAGCAAAACACATCACCCCTGGGAAAAGGTACATTTTACCTGATGTATAAATTCTTTGTGTATATCAATTAAGCCCAAAGAATGACTTTAATTTTCAAATATCTACATGTTTGCATCCCTGATGAAATAATGAATTAAGCATATTAATTTTAAAAAGGATTTGGTTTTCTATGTTTAAATTCATCAAGTTTTACTGTTTAAGAAAAAGTAATCAAATTCTAATCTTTTTTCTAAGAATGGGTGGCTTGGCTAAATAGAGATGTTTAGAGAGGCAAAAAATTGTGAAGGAAACAAATTACCCTCCATCTTTTTTTTTTAATCTACTAGAAACAGTAAATAGTTGCACCAGAGGTAATTATGAACTTTAAAGTCAACTTTACACTATTGCATGCCAAAACCAGGGGGAAAAATGTGTTCTATCCCCAGGATAAATTTTAACTTAAAGATTTAAATTTCTAAGTGGTATGGTATGAAGAAAATTATTCTTATTATCTCTAAGTCTACTTGAATTCACCTATTTACACTCTTTCAAGAGGATGATTAGAACTTCAGCACTAATCCACAATCTTTGCAATTCTCATATTTTTTCCCCTTTTTTATTGGGGTCGCTGTGATGGCTCATCTGACCTTAAGGTTCCACAGGAAAGGAGAAAGAGAGAGAGAGAGAGGGAGAGAGAGAGAGAGAGAGAGAGAGAGAGAGAGAGAGAGAGAGAGAGAGAACGCGCTGACCCCTTTTATTGAGGAGAAGCTATTCAAATGAGGCAGAGGTCAGGTTTTAGGGGGCTGAGTCTATCTTCATGATGTCCACTGTCAGCAGGTTGACACATATTTTTCTTTTAATGCTAGATTTTAAAAGCAGAATACATACATATTTTAAAATATTTTATGCCTTTTAAAATTTAAATGTGCTGTCTATGGCAACCATATGCTTTTCACTTAAATCCTTTACCCCAGCCTTGTCCTCAAAAGGATTATTTTGTCTAAGAATTACTGAAGCATTGCAACAATTGGCATTCCCATGGTGTTTTGCAACATACTTTGTATGCAGCACTTCACTTAATTATGTCAATGTTTCCTTGGCAAACAGATCTCTGATTTAACATTTTGTTTTCTTCCATTATCTTCTCTGAAGCTATATGAGCAAGCTTTCAGAGTATATCACATGTTAGTACAAATGGACTGGGCATCTGAAAAATGCCCACATGGGGTCTTGTGACACATTTTATGTTCAAAAACGCCTCTCAGATTTCCTTTGGGGGAAATATTCCCATATACTTTTATATTTCAATAAGGTAAAAATATTTCAGTCAGGTAGACAAAGAGCCCCACAAGAAGGAAGTTTCCGTATTAGTCAAGACTTTTTATCTAAAAATTTGGCTCCTCATAATATTACCTTTTCATGATACAAATTTAGTGGATTAAATAGGACAAGCTTAGTAATGTTTAACCAAGTATCCTGAGCTTCAATTAAAATGCTAACATGACACCTGGTGGTAGACCAGGCTCCAAAGTCAGGGGCAGGGAATCAGGCTAGATTCTATTAGCCTTAACTGTAATATGTCATGATTATTTGCTACATTATTTATTTAGGAGAGAAGAATATTGTTACAAACCTTAAGCAGCCTGTATCCTAGACTAAGGAAACTTAGCTGTCATTGGGCAGGATATTAACTACATAAGGTTTTAAAAAATAAATACTTTAGATACCAGGTTTCTAAAAACCATATAGTAATTTAAGCCTCTAAAACACTATATACTAGCATACTAATTTAAGCAAATAACATATTTACTTTCTTTCCTGAAGTTGAATAACTACATTTAGCATATAAACTTTAAACTTATAAGTTAATTTTTTTAAACATAGAATTTTTTCTGTTAAAATTCATTAATATAATTAGGCAAATCACAATGTATAAAATGTTATAAACATGGATAAAACTTTTTTAGACAAAATAAAGTATAACAACTCCAGGTACTTCTAAAGGTTTACTCTTTATAGGTTTTAAAAATTGATCTCTTCACAATTATATAGAAAAACAAGCAACTCACTAATTTTCCTTTATTTTTTTCCTGGCAGTATATCCTGGTTCATTTGGAAAAGAATATTTAATTAGTTCTTTGACACAAATGACTTTGCTGCATGATTCAAAATTGAGAAGGAATATAAATTAAACTTAATAAGGGTAAATTATAAATTACCCTTAATGATAAGATAGATAATGTTTGATTTAGGTAAGAAAAGCTCAAGAGACTACTTTTAGTCTTTTCCTATTATCACACCTGACTTAATATTTTATTTATCTATATAATATTTTAATGTTTTCATGTATATAAATATATTATTATTTGCATATAAACTGGCATATCCAGAAAACATCTCTGTTCTTGAGCATCATTTACAAAAGGGGTACACTTTTGATTTAACAGAAGTTTATTCCATCACATGATAAATATTAGTATATTTTGCCACAGATTTTAGTTAAAATATTTATCATCTACTAATCTATCAATTTATGAATTTTGACATTCTCTACAAATAATCCAAACACAGTCCAATTCTAATTATTTTATTATTAAATAAGTTATCAGCTTTTTAGGTTAGTTGTTCTTTCCCCCACTTAATGCTGGCAGTACCTGTCATGCTTTCTACTTTTTGTTACTCATATCTACTTATTCCCATATTTCTGCAATTCTTCCATGAGTACAATGCCTTTTGTTACTGCTACCAATAAACTAAGGTCTGGAAAAGGAAATAGTCAACCCTGAAAAGATTTCTAATAGGTACATTGTATGAAGCACCATGGAATACATACAACTGTATATTAGGGAAAGGATTTATTCCAGAGGGATGAGGTTGTCAAGGAGACCCACCTCCAGATCATCAGGGTGTTAAACCTGTTGTGTTCAACACAATAGCCACTAGTCACAAATGACTATTTAAATTTAAATTTTCATGAAAAATTTTAAAAACTCAGCTTCTCAGTTGTGTTAGACATATTTCAAGGGCTCATCAACAACCTGTAGCTAGGAGATACTGTATTGGACAGTATAAAACATTTTCACCCATCACAGAAAGCTCTAAGGGAGAGTACTGTGTTAAACTATTTTGAATATGAATATGTACTATTTCAGAAAAAAGTATTAAAAATTATAATATTAAATTTAAAAGGAATATTTATTTATTAATTTAACAAATATCTATGAAAACTAGTGTATGTCAGTGATTGGGTTGGGCGATGTTCAAAAAGATGCTCACTGCTCTCTGAGAGCTTGTTTCACTACAAATCTGTCTGTATTTTCCTCCATAAAAAGACTGGCTTATGAAATTGACACAACACAATTCCAGTCAAAGAGATGTAGAGGAAAACATCGTGGGTGGCTTTCAGGGAAGATCTCACTGCTTTTAAAACAGTGTTCTCCGTTGGTACGCCTTAACATTGTTAGTGTGATGCTTACACTACTGCAACCAACTCAAGACCATGTAGGGACAAGGCTCAGGGGAGAAAAACGTTTTTGGGGAAAGCAAAACAGAAATATGAGAAGAGGCTGGGCTCCTAATGACACCATCAAGGTATTAAACCAGGAACCTTAAATCTGTTTTAACCTTTTAGTTGTTTTCTATTATTTGCAGCCAAAGTCATGCTAAACAATATCCTATACAAATGTAACAACCAAACATCTGTATGCCATGTCAGAATTAAAACTATGTTTTCTGACTTCTTCAACTGTAGTTTTTTTAAGCTCTAAACATATTTTTCTATTTAAGGATATTATTTTTTTATTCTAAGCATATTTTATTCATTTAATAGAATAAAGATGTTTTGATATATTACTCATCACATTTATAGTATCTACTTTAGTTTCTGTAAGAACTTAATATAAAATTTTAGAAAATTTTATCTTATTTTTAAAAACAATTTTGAAGTAAATATGTAACATTTTGCAATGTTATTTTTTTCTTTTGGAAAAACTTTTAGAATCTTAGTTTGTAAAACAAAAAGTGCAATCTAAATATTCTTGCAGTTTTTATAAGCATTGAACCAAAAAAATATGTTGCTTCAAAGGACTTTGGGTTGTGTTAATTTACTTAACCTATAAGCCTTATATTTAGCATTTTATAAACAGTTATTTGCAGTGAACTTGAAACTGTGTTGGCATTTATATATAGCATAATATATTTAGTAGCCCATAAAAAGGTAAGTAAAAGTTAAGTCAATTAAAAAGGAAAGCTTTAATTTGCATTAAAGGATTTCTCTACCTTAAGAGAACAAAATAAAAGTTAAATACATATGAGGCCTGGCCCAGCTCTGCCTCTGCTTAAAACCACTGTAAACATGGGAGACATACTGCAAGCATATCAAAAGCACCTCACATATTCACTGATGTTAAAACATTAAATATGAAATACTGTAGGTTCTCTTTGAGAATATAAGACTATGGATTGGGCTTATGTTAAAATCAGGACACACACAATCCAAAGTCTGTCTTTGATAATATACTATCAAAGCAAGGCACAATGAAGGAGGTTTTTTGACATTATCATCCAAATAGTAATGTGTTCCCAAACCATGCTGAAGTTCCTGAATAATTACATGAAAACATATTGCATAATCTTAGGAAGCTGGCTTTAAGTTATATTTCTTCCATGTTGTTTTGTGGCTAAGTTCCATAAAGCTATATTTCAAGGCACACAGCACTCATTTTCTCATTCTGTCTTCTTATCCATCTCACCTCAAGGAATGACCCTTGTTTAAATTTCTGGCATTGTTTAAATGGTTAAGTCTTGGTATATGCCTCTTTCATCTTTCTAAACTGAGGATTGCTAAGCATTTTGGCCTCTGTGCCTACTTTACACATTGATTGGTTTGGTTGTTCTGATTTCGCATAGAGCTACAAAATAGATTAACTTTGATCTACTGTGATTAAAACAAGGAAAGGTTAAATTCCTTTCTAACTATATATTACTATATTTCATAAAAATAATTAGTTAATTACTATCAAATTTAGAGGGATATTCAATAGGACCTGACCCAAATTATAGCATAGATAAGACATAACATTCTCTTTTCTGGTTCCTGAGGCCCAACAGAGGATAGGCTTTCTCTTCCCACAAACCCCTTTGCGAAGCTAAAATTAAAGCACAAAGACAGGACTTTAAGTGTCATTATTGACAGATCATGCAAATTACAGAACAATGTGTCATAGACAAGGGGGAAAAACCAAGAATTTCAAATTACTGAAATTAATTCCAACTTGAAAGTAATAAATGCAGATACTGATGCTTTGGTGTTTGTTGGTTGTCAAATACATCAGCAAATCTATATTGCCTTTTTCTAGAGTAAGCTACAGAAAAGAAATATTTATTAATAATTCTCCCAGGAAAAATGTTATAGTTCTGCTAGTTTCTATTAAATCAGGATGACTTTCTCTGTTTAATTTTAAAAACTCTTTGCTTTGATGATCAATATTTGAAACAAAACAAGACAATTTTTTGGGTCATAAAAACACTTGAATTTTATATCTATGGAGAAATGTAAAATGACAGGATTTTTATTCCAATATTGTACCTTTCAATTTCATTTCATCAGCCTATGAAATTTCTTTGCTTTATAAATTCATTGGCATTAAAGTAAAATGGAATTTCTTACCTATTTTGTAACTGTAATGGACAAAGAAGAATCTATTAAGTAAGAAATTATAAAATTTATGAAAGACATTACTAAGAATAAGAAATTACTAGCTGAGTGTGGGCATGCCTATAATCCCAGTGGCTCAGGAGGCTGAGGCAGGAAGATCATGAGTTCAAAGTCAGCCTCAGCAACAGCAAGGTGCTAAGCAACTCAGTGAGACCTTATCTTCTCTAAATAAAACACAAAATAGGGCTGGGGTAACCCCCTAAAAAAGAATAAGAAATTATTAACTTTTGCTATTGAATCTAAATTAGGTTCATAATTAAGATACGTTGAGGAAAATTTGTAGCTATATAAAATTAAATTATATTGGAAATATCTTAGCAACTGAACTAAGAACAGTAATTAATTGCTTGACTCTGGCTCCAGAAAAACTCAATGACAATTACATTTACAGATAAAACATCATCAAAGTAGAATATCAGAAATGTCTGATTCAATATATTTCCCACCTTATTAAGTAGATATCATTTATAATCATACATCATCAAGAGGATATTGAGGTATGTGGAAACTATGTAATTTACTCAAGGTTTCACACTCACTAATGGCAGATCAAGTATTTGAAACCAGACATTCTGGCTTCAGGTTTTGTATTTTAAACCATTACTCTATACCTAGTTCTCTGTAGAATAAACATAATGTTCACAAAAAGAGTTGTGGAGCTTTTAAAAAGTGAATTAAGGCACAGAAGTGCTGAAGATGGGGGACAGAAATATACAGTAAGGAATTCTCAGACTTCCAACCATATAATTAATATAGTAGGTGAGAATAATTCTATTGATTAGTTTGACAGGTACTAATACAATTTAAGGCTTGGATATGGAAAATGATAGATAATTTTTAAAATAATTTTTATTTGTTTTAATTAGTTATATATGACAGTATGTCCTTTGGCACATCATGTATAATGAAATATAATTTCACATTCTTCTGGTTATACATGATGTAGAATCCCACCAATTATGTAATTTTATATGTATATAGGATAATAATGATAGATGATTTTTTTAATACAGTGTTTGCCATATTTAAAATGGTTAAGCTGTAGAATACAAATCAACCAAAGGGTAGGGTCGTTGTTTTTTTTTTTTTTTTAACTATTGCAAATACAAAATTCTTTGACTGGATTATCTCAAATAATCCTGAAATTCTATCTCACAGAACCTGTCCTCTAAACCAGCAAATTATAACCTTTCTTACTATCTAGCTTCTTATACTGTGTTATATATATTCCTTAGGAGTTGGGACTAAGTCCTATACTTTTTCCTTTGTCTGTAGTATAAGTGGCCATCCATAAATATCTATTGTGTGAATTAATAAATAAAACAAATAGAAAAACAACAGGATACGAATAATGATATTCATATCTTGCATATATTAAAGAACCATAGAGTGGCAGAGAGGGAGGGAAGGAGGACAAAAGTGCTGGGGAGTGATATTGGTCAAGTTATATTGTTTAATTGTGTGCACATACAAATATGTAACAGCAAATATCTCCATCAATATGTACTACTATGATACACCAATAAAAAATGTGGAAAATATTTTTTAAATGACCAACCCACGTATGTAAAGCATGAATGGTTTTCACAGATAAAATATTGAATGGGAAAAGTCAAAGCCAAAATGAACTATATGATTTCATTTGTATAATGTACAAAGACAAGTAAACCGAATATATACTATTTGAACTCAGAAATAAGTGTAGTAAATATTTTTTCTAAATATCAATTGACATTGTTTTTTTGGGAAAAAATTATGGAAAAACAGACCTTCATTCTCACAATTATTTAAAATTATTGACTTGAAAACACTATCACTGACCTGATATACATATAAATCCGGAAGAGAAAAAGGCTTTGTTGTATGAAGACAAATTGTCGGTTTGGGCGTAGGCAGCATACAGAGACATGTGTGAACAGGCACATTCCACATAATCTGCAGTGTCCTCAACCACTTTGCAAAACTGACTGTCAGACAACCAGCTGGAACAAAACACAATAGTCACTATTCCTCTTTCGTCAGTACTTAAGATGTTGAAATGTCTTTTGAAAAAAAAATTACTTGCTGAACTTAAGTGTTCTTTACTCAAGACCTAAGCAGACCACGTTTTGAAGAAGGAACACCAAAGGGAACATCTTGTCCAGGATGTGAGCCAACAAATTCCACCAGACACCTTAAGAAACAGTCTAAATACAACCACACCTGCCACAGCATTCCCAGTACCAAAGAAGCTGGTCTTCCGACAGTAATACCAGTCCCTGCCTATAAATGTAAGACAGACCCACTCTTCTCTATCACTCTAAAATCCTAAGAGATAACATAGCCATGATATATGTAGTTCTTGCCCTTCCATATGATTTCATAAGTTCTTGTATTTTGAACCACATAATTTTACTTGTATGCTATTCTAAGATTCCTTCCTCACCTTTTTAAAAAAAAATTAGAGCCAATCATATATGTTTTCCAATGTACTTCAAATGCTTCACTCTATAAATTTTCACTCATTTTGCATTCCCAGAGATTACAGGTTTATGCTCCCTTCCCTTTTAATGCATCTTGAGTCTGTGACTTTTCTAAGGACATATAACTTCATAACCTCAACTGTGGATCTCAGCTTGAAACTTTTCATTTGGGCTTGAAACCTTCATTTCTAATTATGCATTGAGGACTTCAGACTATGTAATGATGCTCCTTGACATATGATGGGGTTAACTCCTGATAAACCCATCATAAGTGTACAGTATTACAAGCTACAACTACACTTAACCTATACAACCTCCTGCATATCATAGTTTAGCTACACAGTGCACCCTCATAATCATGCAGTTGACCAGGAGCCGTGGCTTAGTGTTGCAGCTCAGCATCATGAGACAGTATCATGCCACATACCATCCATAAAGAAAAAAAGCAAAATTTAAAATTTGAGTATGAATTCTACTGAATGTATATCACTTCTGCTCTATTCTAAAATAGAAGAATACTAAGTTGAAACATCTTAAGCCAGGGACCATCTGCATTAGGTTTGAGATATGCCTTCAGGCATAGGAATTTCACTTCAAAATGTTTTTTTCACAGAAAAAGAAAGAGACTAACCAAAATTTTGCTGTTTCAGCAGACAGTTGGTTGCCCAACAAAGACATTAAATTTAGTTATAATTTTAGCTTTTGTGGCTAACACTCAAAAATATACACAATCCTAGACCTTCTTGGCCAGCATTGCCTGGCCCTGCACCATTGATTGAGATCTGAGTGATAGTAACTACTCAGAAACTTGTGACCTTAGGTCAAGAGAAAAGAAATAATTGCTTTTCTTCCCATTCCTATACCTGGCTTTAATCCTAAAATATATCCAACATGTTTGGACTAGAATTATAAATCCTGCTGTTCTCTCTAAACATAGAGTGTCAGCTCCTGAACCACAAGCCCAGGTGAAAGGAAGACAAATAATGAATTTCCTTCCTTTCCAGAAAACTAACTGATGACTTCAGAAAAGTTATCTGAATTGAGCACGACTCATGTCACAACCTACAAAATGATCAATAATAAATAAATAAATGTGCTACACACAGTTAAATCACTTGGCTGAGCTTGCCATCTGAACGATACTAGATGATTCACTATGCTCCTCTGTCTTATTGTAGAGATTATTCTGTGGTGTTAGGTCACTGAGTGCCACCTCTATATCCAGTTCAAAAAAAAATAGGTTTAATGGTGCTGGTATGTGGAAGGACTAAACTCTAATCTTCAAAAGTTGTTAATAAGTACCTTGCTGTAGCCTGATTCCAAAGGAGACAGAGAGATGTCTGAGGAACAATTCTAGGCTCAGCAGCATAAATCCTGTAGAGGACTTCATTGTTGTTAGTCAGGAGTTGTGAACTCTGATCTTTCACACTCAGAGACAATACCTGTAATAACAAAAGGAATAGAAAATTCAATGACATTTTCGAATCAATGTTAAGAATGAATTTCGCATACTAACCTATATTTCATTTTCATAATAGTTATCTGTTTTCTTCCAGTATTAATAGAGAGCTCACTTATCAATGCAGGATATCTGACTGGTCTTCCATCATGCACATTCTACCTCTGCTTCATTCATTCAGTGATATTCAGCTAACAGCACTCACTTTAACTATAATTTGCCAACTTTATCAAGAGTGAGGTATACAATTGGATATTAGAGAAAGCTATATTTTGTTACTTTCCATATGTGTGTGTGTGTGTGTGTGTGTGTGTGTGTGTGTGTGTATATATATATATATATATATCTTATACAATTCATATACTGAGTAAAATAATTCAATAAAACATGAAAGAGACTTTTCCAACTATTTTGAAACTAAAAATTCTATAAATGGTTCATGAACATGAAAGACTGCTTATATTAATTCACCACATATAGTATCTGCCAAAACTCTCATCAAAGAGATGTATTCTGATCAGATATCTGCTAAAGAAAACATGAGATTCTAACAACATAATTTTTAAAATGATAGATTACCTTGTTTTTCAGAGCAGGAAGATTGTTACCAGTTATAAACCACTGCTGACTGCTATACTCTGTAAACTGGACTAATTTACATGAATTTTTCCCAGCCATTATTTGTGCATCTGAGACATCCAATAACTTCTCTGGAATTCTAATATAATTCCCTTCCTTTCCTTCAAACTTGTGCCCATTGATTTGCTGAGGATACCAGTGAAGAGCCAGTATTGACAAGTATGGGCAACTGTCAAGGATGGTTTTGCTTCTGCAAGAAAAAATAAATAAAAGATTCTGCAAAAATGGCGAGTATTTACAACCATATATCCGCTTAAATGTATTACATTTGGATTCTGCTCTTTATTACATAACAATGACATTACCAGCCCAGGAGCACTAAGTAAAATTTGCTTTCAGTTTCTTTATGGTTAACTGTTATGAACTTTTCCACAAAACTTTCCACATCTTCTTGACTAATCCTCCCTGTAACCTAAAACAAGGTTTTGTTGTTGTTGTTGTTGTTTTTGTTTTTTTTAAAGCTGGTTAATGGATATCAAGATACAATCTATGGCTGTAAAATGTACTTTTCTGTGTTCATAACATCAGTATTGGTGGAACAGGGTAAGAAAAGGGTATCCCCACTAAACTGAAGCACTGTTTGATTCAAGAACATCTTAAACCTTAGCTATATCAAGAGCCATGTTTCACCTAGAGGGTACCTCATGCCTTCCTAACCCATAAAAGCATTTGAACTAATATAACCATTTGGTAAGAAAAATGACTCTGAAGAGTGAGCTTTATTCATTTAATCGTTCAGATTTGAAGATCTCCTAGGTATGATAAGATCCTGTGTGCAATGAAATTACTTTCAAACCTCAATATGTGTTGAAATCATTTGGAACTTGGCTTAAAATAGAACTATCTAGTTTATACTCAGACTTACTAACTCAGAAATCTTACTCACAAGAGGCGGTTGGCAGTCATAGGAATCTGGATTTGTAACCAGTCACCCAGAGAATCTGTTGCAACCTGTGAACCCATTATCATTGCAAACAATGAAGAGAAACAAAGATAAATCAGATCTGAAACATGCCTTAAAAATTATAGAGAACATCAGGTCATTAGTATAAGATTTATGCATTAAGTGTTTAAGTTACATGGACCAAAACAGATGTAGAGTATATATAATTAGGCCATTGATCTAAATGATACCTTGCCAAGACACCCTAAGCTAGTAAATGAAGAGAATCTTAAATGAAAGATTTGAGAAACAAAAGGAAAGAGCAAAGGATAACTTTTTCCTCTAAACTATATACCCTTCTCTTAAAAAAAAAAAAAAAACTTTTCCACAGCTTAAATGACCACAATTGAATCTGCACCTTCAATTATCTATACCTAACCCACCATTTATCCAGAGCTCTAGGTCCCAGTGTTCTGTGAAAACACTTCAATTTCCATGGGTTACACATGCCTCAACACAACTTGTCAAAAATGCAATACAGTCTCCCCACTCAGCTTCCTAAATCATCATTGGGACTCCCCGCTTAATAGCTGCCACTACAGAACCCGTGACCAGGCCACAAATCAACTAAGACCAATGAAGTCCACCCCCCATTGCTCCATTTTAGGCTCGTCGACCTGTAATCTACTGAGAATCTGACCAGTCAACACTACCATAGATTCTTCTATCTTGGCAAACCGACATTATATCACAATTATATCACAATGACTCTCCCCACCCTTGATAAAAACCAACCCTTCTTGGCACCTAACCTTTTATATTGATGCCCTTCAAATGCACTCATCTTGGTTAATCCCATAAGCTACTTCATACCTAGACTTAAGTGTGGGGGGCACATTAATATGTTGATCAATTGTTAATGTTGAATGGTCCCTATACTAATTCACTGTGACCAACCTCAGTGGTCACAGTGAATTAACAATAAACAATCCATGACATTGGTTGTATTTGGTTTTCAGGTGATTGTTCTGAATTCCATCATTTTTGACATTATCCTTGCTCAATTCCCACATCTTCTCTTCTCACCAGATGTTCTTGATATTGCTTAAGACAATATATAGATATGCATAATTATGGTTATCTTTGTCTTTGGAGTTACTTAAGCAAAACAAAATAATAGTGATCTCTCTCATTTTTTATGTTCCATTAATTTGAACATTCATCTTCACTCAACAGTTATCCCCTATGTGGGCTTCCCCTTGCTTCAATCCTTCCCTTCCTCCTACTGGAGATTGAACCCAGGGGCACTCTACCACTGAGTTACACCTTCATTCCTTTTAATTTCTTTTTATTTTTTAAGACAGGTCTCATGAAGTTGCCCAGGCTTGACTGGAACCTACCATCCTCCTCCCTCAGCCCTACAAGTCTCTGGAATTACCACCTAGTTTTCCTATTTCTTGCTTTCCCTCTTCTTTAATTTCAACAACCTCTTCAACATGATGTTTCTAAAATACTAAATCTGATTCCTCCTCCACCCACCTCTCTCTCTCTCTCTCTCTCTCTCTCTCTCTCTCTCTCTCTCTCACACACACACACACACACACACACACACACACACACAGAAACATTCTGTAGCTTAAGTGGGAACTTACTTAAAACAAATAAGCAATCCATGTCAGAGATTTATGAAGACAGGATTAAAGAATATATCAAAGGTACTAAGAAGGAACTGCTAATCATTGGTCTGAGATAGACATCTAGGAGCAGTGGTAAAGAGAAGAAGCCTCCTGAAATGAGGCACCTGTGAAGTTATCGATACTTTGCTTATTTTTCAATAAAAACCTCAAACACTGGGACTCACCCTGAAAGGTTAAAGGAAGAGTACAGGGGAAAAAGGGTGCTGGTTCTTTGTCTTAACCTTGTCATTTACTGGCACTCATGTGGAATGAAAGTCTGAACACCTAGGATACATGAGGTTGGAAGGGAGTTGTTACAAAGCAGGACTGTGGGGTCAAGTAGCCCTGGAAGTGAGTCCATACTTCATCATAGACTGTGACCAATGAAAAAATAAATAAATAGAAGGGAGGCCAGTACAATAGAGGATGAAAAATGGAGGAGGGAAGATGGGAGGTATACTGGGGATTAAAATGGAACAAATTATATTCCATGCATGTATGACTGTGTCAAAACGAACTGATTGTTATGGGTTACAATGAACTAACAAAAACATTTAAAAGAACTATATTAAAATATAGTGTATATATATACACTATACTTTATAACATATATATGTAACTATTATATATAAAACTCTCTCTCCATATATGTATGTGTTGTGTGTGTGTGTGTGCATATATATATATATATATAACCTTTGGTGAGGATTAAGTTGAACCTTATATAAATTTCAATATTATAATGTTATAATGTTCAATATTATAATTCACTCATATTCTTCAATGCAAAACTATGTCAAGACTAGAGCAGAGGTGTACAGTTAAGATCACTTATGTTATTATTTATATCTTTCTCTCCCTGATTAAAAAGGCTACCACAAACCTTTATATGTCTGTATTAACCATCTCTTTTAACTTTGCATGTCCTGGGACTTAAACACTAACATTAAAAGTTTTAGGTATTCAACTGGTATTTTAGTTAACCTGCCAGAGTTCATAAAGGGATCTATAAATAAAGAGATGATTTAAATTATTATATGAATTTTTAAATGTAGTCTTTAGAGTATCTCTAAATTTCAATGTAATAAACACTGATGACAGCATTCATTGAGAATAAATAATAAAATTGTTAAAAGATTTACATAAACTTAGTCTTAAGCAGATGGCACTCATTAAATAATGATTATTGTTGTTTTATTCTTTTCAGTCACATACAACACCAGGATACACCCTGACATAATCACAAAAGCATGGAACAGAACCTGCTCCAATTCAGTCCCCAGCACTCCCCACCTCTGCTCTCTCTACTCCACCTATTCTTTTTCAATCCATTTAGATTTTACTTTTTTTTTTAATTAGCATCCTGTGAATACACTCAGTGCCAGGAACCACCATGCCACATCCATGCATGCTCATAAGAAACCTCAGTCATACTCATTCCACTGTTCTTCCCTTTTCCCATCTCTTTCTCCTTTTAAATCCTCTTCTCAATCTCAACTCTACTGATGTCTCCTATATTTTGATGAAATTCATCTTACTTTTTCCCCTTTCTCTTGCTCCTTTTTTTTAAATCCCTCATCCCTTATTTTCTATTAGCTTCCACCTATCAGAGAAAACATTCAACTCTTGACTTTCTGAGTCTGTCTTACTGCAGTTCCATCCATTTACAGGCAAACACCATAATGTCATTCATTTTTATTGCTGAGTATTGTGTATCTGTACACAATTGTATATATACATATATATACCACTCAATTGTGTACATATACCACCTTTCTTTATTCATGCATCTATTGAAAGTCATCTAAGTTGGCTCCTTAGTTTGACAACTATGAATTGTGCTCCTATAAACATTAATATGTTGCATTACTATAGTATGCTGATTTAAAATATTTTGGACATATACTGAGGGGTGGGAAAGCTGGGTCATATGGTGGTTCTGTTTTTAGTTGTTAAAGGAATTGCCACACTGTTTTCCGAAGAGGTTGCACCAATTTGCAGTCCCACCAGCAATGTATGAATGTACCTTTCCCCCACATCCTCACCAACACTTATAATTTATTCTGGATAATTGCCATTCTGACTGGAATTAGATGAAATCTCAATGTAGTTTTGATTGCATTTCCTTAAGTGCTAGAGATGTTGAACATTTTTTTTTCATTTATTTGTTGACCATTTGTATTTCTTCTTTTGAAAAGTATCTGTTAAATTCTTTTTCCCATTTATTAATTGGGTTATTTGGATTTTTGGTGTTAAGTGTTTTGAGTTCTTTGCATATTCTGGATATTAACACCCTGAGGAGCAGGTAGGAAAGATCTTCCTCCATTCTGTAAGCTCTCTCTTCATGCTCTTGTTTCCCTTTGAAGCAGAAACCTTTTAATTTGATACCGTCCCATTTATTGATTTTTTTTAGTTTATTTCTTGCCATTTAGGAGTCTTGTTAAGGAAGTCATTTTCTTCTAGCAAGTGCAAGGTTTCTGGTCTAATTCCTCATTCTTTGTTATACTTTGAGTTAATTTTTGTGCAGGGTGAGAGGTAAGAGTCTAGTTTCATTCTTCTACATATGGACTTCCAGTTTGCCCATCACTGTTTATTAAAAGGGCTATCTTTTTTCCAACATATATTTTGGCACCTTTATCTTTATCAGTAAACTGTATTTACATTGATTTGTCTCTATGTCTTCTACTCTATACCATTGGTCTTCATGCCTATTTTGGTGCCAATGCCATGCTGTTTTTGTTACTATCTTTCTGAAATATAATTCTAGATCCTATTTCCTCTGTGAAAATCAAGTTGAATTTCAATTTCCAGGCATGTTCTATTATCGGCCACTTTTATGTTGTCAAACAAAATAAAACATTTTTTTAGGTCTCTAAATGCACTGTATTTTATTTTTTCCTTCTCCTCTGGGTAGCTTCTTGCCATGACACTCCAGCCCAAAGTTCAACAGAGTATGAGAGCTGTCTTTGGAAGCACAAGTAGTAGCATATCAAAACACTCCTAGGGCTGGGGCTATAGAGTTCAATGGTAGAGCACTCACTTCTCATGTGTGAGGCACTGGGTTCAATCCTTAGTACCACATGAAAATAAAATTCATAAAGATATTAATAAAAAGACCCCTAAAGTTCAGAATCAGCTCCCCTTTTTTTGGTCCTATTCAGAGTGTATCTTCTATTCATTGAATACATAAAAGTTGGAGACATGGCTGGTTACAACTTTTAAAACACACTTTGAAATAATAAGAATATATTGCTAACAGTACTCATTCATTTTTCTTAATGGAACTGTTAGGCTTTTTTCAAACAATTCGCTTAATTTGCCAAACAGGTACAATTCTTTGGCCAAATAATTCTGAGTTATATCATGTCAATGTCAATTTGCATCACATGTTGCTTGGTAAACAGTGAAGAAATGCATGTAAGGTACTATTGATGCATTAGAAGATACTTACTTTTCACTAGGAGAGCTACAGGTAACATCAGTCAGCAGAGAAAAGGCAAAATCTTCAGTCACTTCTGTAAAGTGGCTGAATCCTCTTGTATCCTTGAGCTTTGGATTAACAAGAGCACAAAGAATCTCATAGAAAAGAGTTCTGCTTTTGGTACTGAAAACTTGATTTTTTCCTTCAACAGTTATCTAGAAAAAATTCAAGTATAAAAATATATACTTTAAAAATAAACTTCTTAAATTACATGTCATCTACATACTACATAAAATCTTTATTAACAGTTGTTAATGTTTACAAACGTGAACCTATGAAGCATTTAAGAGAAACTGGTATTTCAAATACATACATTTGCGCTTTAAAATGCAAAAATAAACATTTAATTTTAAAAAAGACACAATAGCCAAAATATTTTCTATTTAATCTTTAATAGCCAAATGGTCACCTGGATCACTTAACTACAATAGTTAGCCTGATGAATTAAAACAAGTCCCATTTTTACACCACCCCCAAGAACATACATTCTTTTGACTAGCATATAAAGAAATAAATGCCTAGAGAGTATTTTTTTATAATGGAAGTAGGATTATTTTTGTCTGTTTTTCAATGAACAGAAGCTACCATATGTCATTAAATTCTAATAATCAAATCAAGAAATTATTTTCAACCAATAGTACTCAAAACCACCTGGCATTCTTGTCTTTTTCAGAAAGTATGACCCTTCCTACTTTGGAAGACTACATTATTCATTATTGGAGGAATAAGAAAAATAGGGGGGGAAATCACTTTCATGGTTTTTTCTTGCCAGAATGAAGGAGCCCACATCTCAACTAATACCTAAGCAATGGTATGAAGCCACTGACTTATTTTGTTCTATTTTAATATATCTAATAAGTTCCTGTTAATTTTTTAAACTCCAAGTCATCACTTTCTCTATATTCTACATTATGCTCTTCCTGCCAACATACATTATCAACTTGCACATAAACTTATATTAGCCTTAAAATGACTAACCCGTTTCTCCTACTAAAGGAGCTCATGAGGGAGTTCTCCATATTTTTGTGTGTGTGTGACTTAGTAACATTCCAAACTCAAAGAAGAACTCAAGATCTGAATTTATAGTAGCCACCTCAAAGATAGGAAGGGAGAATGCAGAATAATCCACAGGGGAAATACAACGAAAGGAACAGAATAACAATTTAACAATAAGAAAATTACAAAGGAAGATGAAAGAACAGCTGATTGGACACTGAAACAAGCAAACTGGTCATAACAAATGGAAAATAAGCTCAAGAAACTCTCCTAGAACTCAAAGAAAATCTCTCAGACACAAGCATACGAAAGAACAGATACAATAAAAAAAACCCACAGTTTTTTAATAAGCTAAAGAGACACTCCTGTCTAAAAGTTTAGAGATTACTTTCAATCAGAGAAAATTAAGAAAACAAAAAACACCAGACATATAATATCTGAGTGATTTTTTTAAAATATTAAAAAAAAGTCATACTAGAAATCAGAAAAATAAAACATAGTAACAGAGAAACAAAAATTCAATCTGACATGAGGCATTTCTGAAAATGAAATGCCAGAAGCCAACAGAGACACAGGTACATAAGTTTAAGAACTAAAAGTTATGATACAAAATTTCTAGAGTTTTTCAAACTGTTATCTATGTTCAAGGAAAACAATTCCTTTTAGTAGAGTGCACAAAATAAAACAAAAAGGGCATTTATATAACGGTTGGTTATTGTGGGCACTTCAGAGTTCTTACAACTTTATGTTAACTTCTTTAATCTTCACAAGAATCCTCTGAGGAAAGTCCTAGTATGACCTTTGTTTCATTTTCAGGGAAAGAAACTGATTCAGAAAGAAAATAACTTAAGTCAGCCAGAACACAGGGTTGGTGACTGGCCAAACCCAGGAGGTGTTCCTGACAGATACCTGCACTGACTGCCCAAATCCCCCACAGGCTTGTCAAAAAACAATACAGATTGACTCAGGTCACAGACAACTTAGTTAAAATTATTGCAATTATAGAATAAAAAATCAGTCAGTAAAATACAGATTGAAATCTAAGCCAATTAGTACTATTATAAATTATAGGTACAAGATAATCTTGGCATCAAATGCATAATATTAAAAGTGTGTGTGATAAAAAATAAATAGTCTGGCTTTTTAAGGACATTTTACATAAACAGATACAAAATAAACACCCAAATTATAGAAATTGACTTAAAAACAAGCAGAAGGCTTAAAGCAACCATGGGAAAAAATTAAAAACCTGCCAGGGTTAAAAATAAAAGAAGCAACCATTGGAAATGGGAGATGGTCTACCAAACTTCCACAAAACAAATTATTCATATGCTCTTTCAAGTTCTCCAGAACACAAAATTAGACCTCCTGACTCATGTTTTATTAACCTCCAATTGCCAGGAAATCTAAATCTGGTAAAATTAAAATTGTAATATCAAATCCAGCAGGGTTTTAAAAGACTGATAGTGTTATTAAGGCAACTGACAGCTTTTAAAATTATTTTTACTGTACCATGCATGGGAAAATCAGAGGCCAGAATATCATGTTATTGCAAAAATATGCCCAACCCCACTGTTGGATTTTATCTAGAAGTCTTCATATGAATCATTTAAAGCTATTTCTTTTTTTAGGACAATATTTGTATCATGCAAACATGAATAAATAACACTTCTAGAGTGTGTGATCTTATCTAAGATATTGAGATTTTAGTAAAAAAACATTATGAAAAATAAAACAAACATTATGTAGGGCGGGTTCTGTTTCAAAGAACTTGGAAACTTAGAACTTAGAAACAGTTTTACCTGCAATACAAGATTTTATGTAACCAAGTTCTATTCAGCCCTGGTAGATTTAGGCTGTAACTTCTGAAGCTGAGGTTGAAGTGTTAGTTTAACATGATATATATGAAAGGTTACTAGATGAAGTATAGGATTCCTTAAATTTCAGATGAGCACATAATAACTGGTTGCTAAATAAGTATGGCAAGTAAGTATTTTATGATGTATATATGCTTAAAATTTAGTTGTTGTTTATCTGAATTTCAAACTTAACTGGGAATCCTTGAATTTTATTGGTTAAGTTTTATAACCTTATCCATATGTGATTATCTATATCTTCAGTGCTTTGTTTTATTATTCTTGTAGTCTAATTATATAACTATGTCTAAAAAATGAAATATTTATTTTGTGGCATACAGTCATGCATAACTTAACAAAGGAGATATGTTCTGGGAAATGCATTGTGGATAGTTCTGTCCTTGTGAATATCACAGAGTACTTACTACCTGGTAAGTACCTACATGCAGGATATATGGTTTAGCCTACTGCTCCCAGGCTACAAATCTGTACAGCATATTACTGTACTTAATACTATAGGTGACACATGGTAGTATTTGCAAATGTAAACACAGAAAAGCTACAGTAAAAATACTAATAGAAATTTATAATCTTATGGGAACACCATAATGTGGTCCATTATTGACTAAAATGTTTTGTGTGATTCATTCATGGCTGTATTTTATCAGTACAACCAGAATTTATTGAACTAGGCCCCCCTCGATAGCAATTTTTTGTTTCAATTTTTGTTATTACCGTAAGTAATGCTAAAATAAGCATTGCTGCCATACATGGTATTTGAACAAATGTTCCCAAACCCATTTGTTCTGTTTGAACACAACACCCATTAGGTATTCATCTAGAACAAGCTTTATAAGTTATAACCCAAGAATTTCAGAGGTACCCCAATTTTTCCCATATTAAAAGGAAATAGAAAGTTCCTTTTGGTAAAGCACACAAATAATCATAACAAAACAATCAAGATATATTATTTGATAACCACTTAAATCAGTGTTGATTCTTTTTAAAAAAATATTTATTTTTTAATTATAGGTGAACATAATCTCTTTATTTTATTTCATTTCATTTTATTTTATTTTATGTGGTGCTGATATCAAACCTAGTGCTTCATGCATGCTGGGCAAGTGCTCTACCTCTGAGCCACATCCCAACCCTCAGTGTTGATTCTTGACCAATGGTATATAACCATCTTATATAACTTACTGAGGAAAAGGGGCAGCAGAATTTTCTTATATCTTCTACTAAACATTTGATTTGAAGTTCTCTGCTCTACCCTACATTGTTCTCACATATGCTTTCCCTTGTCTTGGTCAAAATCAACTTGCTGATGTCCCATACCATTTCATCATTAGAAAATTTAAGTAACATGGACTGGGGTCATGGCTCAGTGGCAGAGCAAATGCTTCACACATATGAGGCACTGGATTCAATCCTCAGCACCACATAAAAATAATAAATAAAACAAAATAAAGATATTGTGTCCATGTATAACTAAAAACAATATTTTAAAAAATTTAAGTAACATTATTTTCTGGAGTGAGATCACTATTTTCTAGAATGTTCTGTATGTGAAATAACAACCACTTTTCTGCTTTACAAGCTACTTGGCATGGCCTCTTCTTCTTACCTGTATACATAACAATTTTCTTTTTTATACTTTGAGCTTTATATTTTAAGAAATATCATGGGAAATAGAATAGACATGATATTCTAAGTCCCTGCTGTAAACATTTTAAATATTTAAAGGTCACTATGTTAGAAATATAGTATTAATAAATTTATACATATGTGATCAAAACTTTTTATACTTATACGTAAATGTGTTACTATAAAATATCTTGGTAAGAATCCCACACACACATTCTCATGTTTTCCTCTAGTACTAACTCTTTTTATTTATCTATTTGCATGTATGTCCTTGGGCTCATATCTCCATTTAACTCCATCATTTGCAGAAGTGTAAATAAATAAATGGGTTTAAAACAAAAGCTAGTTGGTCCACGTCCAGGCCAAATTGAATGCCTAAAGTTATCTGGCCAATCTATAGCTTTTCCTTTTCTGGGAGAGTTTCCAGTGCCCAAGAGGAACAGAGAACAAGCAGTGGATTTGTTCCTGTTTCGTGGCATTTAAACTAAAAGCACTATGTGGATGAATACCTACTCCAAGTCCTCTTTTTTTAAAACTAAATTATTTATTTATTATAATTTGTTACACATGATGGCAGAATGCAATTCACAGAGCACAGTTTTTCAAGTCACTGATTATACATAAAGTATTTTTCACACCATTTGTGTCTTCATACATGTACTTAGGATAATGATGTCTAACTCATTCCACCATCATCCCTACCCCCCTATTCCCTCCCTCCCAATCCCTTTCCTTTTCCCTTTCTAAATTTCCTCCATTCCTCTCATATTCCACTCCATCACCATTATGAGTCAGCCTCTTCATATCAAAGAAAACATTCAGTTTGGCTTTTGGGGATTGGTTTGCTTCACCTAGCATTATATTCTCCAGCTCCATCTATTTACCTGCAAATGCCATGATTTTATTCTCTTTTAATGCTGAGTAATATTCCATCATGAATATATACCAAAGTTTCCCTATCCATTTATCTACTGAAGGGCATCTGGGTTGGTTTCACAATTTAACTATTGTGAATTGTGCTTCTATAAACCTTGACATGACTGTGTCCCTGTAGAATGCTGTTTTTAAGTCCTTTGAGTATAAATCGAGGAGTTGGATAGCTGGGTCAAATGGTGGTTCCAATGGGAGCAAATCTTTACCACAAGCACATCAGATAGAGCACTAATCTCTAGAATATATAAAGCACTCAAAAACCTTAACACCAAAAAACAAATAACCCAATCAATAAATGGATTAAGGAACTGAATAGACACTTCTTAGAAGAGGATATACAATTAATCAACAAACATATGAAAAAATGTTCAACATCTCTAGCAATTAGAAAAATGCAAATCAAAACTACTCTAAGATTTCATCTCACTCCAGTCAGAATGGCAGTTACCAAGAATACAACAAAAATAAGTGTTGGCAAGGATGTGCAGAAAAGGGCATACTCATACATTGCTAGTGGGACTACAAATTGGTACAAGTCCTCTTTTTATGACTGCAAAAACAATAGAGGTCAAATGCCAAATACAAGTGAACAGCTTCTGGAGAATCAGAAAGAGCCTGCAGCTTCCAACATCTGTTCTGCCTTTCTAGACTTTGAACTATTTTTTCTGCTGCACAAGATTATGCAAATTGAATACTGAGGGTGTCAAACAGGCATCCCTCACATCCAAACAAAAGTTCATTTTCAGGTATGATGAATTCTACTCTTATATTTAGAAGTTTAGTGTTATCATAATTCTATGTATGTGATATAATAGAATGCAACTTTTGTGTTGGTTTTCTAATTTGTCAAGTTTTATTAAACCAAGTGTTTCCATTTGCAAGTTTTTCTTACCTTTTCTATTAGATGCACCACAGCACTGAGCTGTTCATCCATGTTCTCTGTGGCTACATTCATGTTAATGTTGTGGGGCACTCTGTTAAGAATGTCTTCATCAAGGGGCTGATGTAGCTGATCAGCAAGGCCCCAAATCGCCTGTGACTCTGCATCAGAGACAAGAGTGATGTTGGCAGTACCATATGCTTTATCAATTCTGGCATCACCTTTTGGGCCCAAAAGCACAATCTGAAAGCATTTAGGAAATGGACTTGAAGACCCTATATCTGGCGTTAGGTTGACATCCAACATGGTGTTGCTCTGGCCAGGTTCAAAGACCAATGTGCCTTCATTTCTCATAAAATACTTTCCAGAAACAGCTGGAGATATGAGAGTACGACGAATTGTTTCAGCACTCCTCAACTCCTGCAAAGGAAACAATAACATATAAGTGAAACTATGATGTCTCTGAACATGCCATAAACAAAATTTTATTTCGTAAAAATAAAATTCTATTTTTGTTAAATAAACTGATGGGCAATATAGAGCTTTATATGTTTTCTAATCTAATTAAAAATTTGTAGAGATAAACATACATCATACAGTAATGGAGTTTGGAAAGACAGGTTCCTTTGAGTGAACATATCAAAGAAGAGAATTAGAAAAGAAATGTTGCTTTTTCCCCATAAATGTCTCCCAGGTGAACACACTAAAAGTTGTGCTTTAGCTTACACATGCTGCAGAACATACGTATGAAGGAACAAAAGAAATATTAACATTTCATTCCTACCTAGAAATTTGTTGGGGAGGTAGTTGTAAAGTAGGGAGGAGAAGGAGGAGGCAGAGAGAAGGAAGGAGAAGGAAGAATAAACTGGTCTCTTGCTCACACTTAAATACAAGAATGCAGGAATGTGTTATAAGGTCCTAAGTGCATATATCTCTCATATTTTCAGTTTGGTTATTAAAAAGTATTCAGAAAGTGAAGCATGAATACTTAGTCATGGAAGAATAAAAGGAATTCACATTTATTTACAACTGAGCCAACAACTGTGAAACTCATAGTATAGCCCAGGATTGCAAAATATAGATGCAGAATTAAAGAGCAGGTCACTCATAGGAACTATTATTCTAGTGAAGACTTACAGAAAACAGAAGAGCTATGGAATTAATTATCTATTAATGCATGGTGTTTTATGACAAAAATAGACAAAGTAAGGGAAGGGAAAGGTCAGGGCACAATTTTAGATAATGCTGGTTACAAAAGCTCTTGAGCTGATATTAAAAAAGACCTCAGTGAAGTAAAGAAATAGGTTACATGATGATCTCAGCAGAAATATTCTAGATCTCAGGAGAAATATTCTAGGCAGGAAGAAGAGCAATCACAAAGTCCCTGAAGTAAGAACCATCTTAGTATAAGAGAAGAAACCAGAAGGCCAGTGTGACTGGAAGCTCACATGAGAGGTGGAAGGGGTCATTTGGGGTGGGCACATGATTGGAAGCATGGAAAATACAAGAAAGTGGCCCACTTCATTCAATGTTTTCATCAGCATTCAGGCTGTTATCTTTATTAGTCTTTTAACAGGAAATAAGCACAGAGGCAGGAAGAAGGCACACGTTTTTGCAATAGTTCATGTGAGAAATAGTGGTAGCTTGATTTAGGGTCCCAGGAGTGGAAAGATTTGAAGTACCCAGACTGGGAATGTATTTTGAATATAGAGTTGAGAGGACTTTATGATGAATTCAATGCTGGGTTAAAGAAAAAGGAAAATTGAGGATAAAGTCTAGCAGTTGGCTTTGATGAATAAGTAACTGCATGAATGATAGAAAGCTAGGGGAAATATTGTTGAAGGAGATATCAAGAGTCAATTATCATACATATTAAGTCTGAGATGCCCCAGACACTGAAGCAAAGATTTCAAGTAAGAAAAATCAGATACATGAGTCTGGAAAAGGGGAGGCAATTGACAAAAATTTGGGAGTCCTCAGCTTTCAGGTAACACTTATAGGTCAGCATAGTATAGCCTGGAGAGTGAGTCTGGGTAGATTCCAACAGGCATCATCACCTACATTGACATCAGAGAGGAACTCCCAGTGAGGTAATATTAAGAGCAGGAAAGTACCACAACCTAGACACCCAAAGGGAACAGCATCCTTCAGGAAGAGTAAGTAATCAACTATTTCAAAAAATGAACAGTCCATGAAGACAGTCTTTTAAAATCATCTGCAGAACAATGATAGAACAAAAACCTTACTGAAGGAAACTACTCAAAAGCTTATTGGCTTTTGTATTTTAAATGGTTACACTACAAATATGCATTGAATATTATATAACAAAAATCAGAACATGTTGGATGGGTATTTAACAAACATTGTTGAATGAAATAAGGATGCCTCAGAACAACATGCCTCAGAACACAATTTCAAGAATTTAATTTGCATAACTTCCTAAACAGGTAGACCCAAAAAACATATGGTGGATGGTAAAACTACAGATAAAAGCAATGGAGTAGTTAAACATGAAATTCAGGAATAGAGGTTATCTGTAAGATAACCTCTTATATCAGAGAGGGGTTCATGGCCCCTAGTTTTAAATTCCTGGTAAAGCTGGATTTCTCACAGAGGTGGTGGTGTTTGATTAGTATGAACTGCATATATACATTTGTCCACTGTTTTCTGGTAGAATTTGTTTTGTAATTCCAATATTTAAAGGAAGTAAAAAAATAAAAATGTTCTTATATTTATAAAAATGTGGCACAAACAATCAGCAGTATGCTATTGGAAAGTCAATATAGAAACATTTGAATAAACAGGCATTATACGAATAAGAAGTAAATTCACAGTGTTTCTTGAACTTGTGTACTCTGAGCTATTGCACAAATATATAGATGATTAGCATCTGTTTTGAAATTTGGTTTAAAATATAGATGATTAGAATCTGTTTTCAAATTTGGTTTAGCTATAGGCCTATTTAATGGAAGCATAACTAGAATGGGTGATCTTTTCATTATTTCAAGTAATTAGGATGAAAAATTTCTTCTTTATATCATCAAGACTTAAATATTGGAGAATATATGCTGCCTGTATTTATGTATATGGGAATGTATTTATGTATATGGGAATGCTGACCTAACAAAGTATATGGATGTTATAGTGACTATTCTAACTTCATTAATCTCTCCTAAGTAAAGTGAAAATCATTATCATTATAACAAAATGGTGACTTGGTTCATTACTGTGTTCTCATCTTGCCAGTTCTTGGAAAGCAGAATTACACAGCTTTATCTTCTAGCAATATGCCTAAAATTCAGAAAGAAAGAAAGGCAGGGCAAAGAAGCAACAGAAAGTTATGCAAATCAAATGAAACACCAGAGAGGTAAAATTATATTTTGATTTTTTAAAATCATACTTGTTACTTTTCAATAATTGTAGATTAGCATGCATTTATAAGAATAATAAAAAGAGATTTCTTGCACCCTTTATTTAGTATCCCTTATTGGTGGCATCTTGCATAACTATAATATAAATCATGACCAGGATACTGGCATCAATATAGACAAGATTATCAAGACATTTTTTTCTTTTTCTTTTTGGTACCAAGGATTAAATCCATAGGCACTTAACCACTGAGCCATGTTCCCAGCCCTTTTTATTCTTTATTTTGAAATAGGCCCTTGCTAAGTTGCTGAAGCTGGCTTTGAACTTGTGATCCTCCTGCCTCAGCCTCAAAGAATCCTTCAGTTGACTTTTGTCTGCACTCTATGCCACCCCCTCTTTCATCTTTGGAAACCACTAAACTCCAATTTCGATATTTTTTTTAATTTTAGGAATATTATATAAATGATATCATACAGTATGTAATTTGGGGATTTTTTCACTTAGCATGATCATGCAGAGGTGACTCTGGTTGTCATATGTATTAATAGATTATTTTTAATTATTACTGAGTTGTGGTTCAGGGCATGGAGACACTACAGTTTAACCATTCAGCCATTAAAAAGAAAATGTTGTTGGGGCCTCAGTAGCTCAGTTGGTAGAGCATTTGCCTTGCATGTGTGAGGCACTGGGTTCAATCCTCAGCACCACATAAAGTCTACAACTAAAAAATATAAATAAATAAATAAACATAAAAAAATTAAAAATATTTTAAAACAAAGTGGATATTTTCTTTTATAAAAATCTGCCTTGCTTTAGTTTTGTGCTATTATGAATAAGCTGCTATAAACATTGATGTGCAAGATTTCATGTGAACATAATTGGCTGCACCAATTTGCAGTCCCACCATCAATATGATGTCTCTGGGTGAGGTATATCAAATATATGTTTATTCAGTGCAAAGTGTTTGTTTCCTTCAAGAAAATGTTTCATGATACATATAGGCCAGTAGCCAAAACCTAGAGACTTTCTAAGTTCAGAGAAGCCGGGAACTTTGTGTTTCATTGGAGAATTTCTGCCTAAATCTCAAAAGCAGGACCTCAATGACATGACCAGATAGTGGGTTTATTGGAGAATGTCCCCCATTCCTAAAATGATAGTATGGACTATATCCCGCTAGGCCAAGGGTAGTTTGGGCTTCTGCCTTCCATTTGATGCCATATTTTCCCCCTCTGCTCCCCCGCACCCCAGCTCACTCTTGAAAGGCCTTCTGTTCTGCCAGCCATAGTGACATCTGCTGGCAGACATGGGAAGTCACGAATCTGGGGGACCCTCTCAACCAAACCTTGTTAATGCTGCCATTTATCACAGCGGCAGGGGTGTGGGTTCTGGAGGGCTGGGGTTCCTGTCATTTCTCCCACACCCTCTCCCAAGAGAGCAACCGTGTCTCAAGCAGCCAGTTCCCACCTTCCATTCACAGAACTGAAAGTCAGGCAGATGCAAACCCCAATGCTAGCGTGGGCCCTCTAAAAGAAGACACCACTTCAGGTGACAATAGACTTGACTGGATGCTTAGGAACGGAAGCAAGGCAGTTCTCACCCACCTCTGCTCCCTCCTCATTTTCAGCAGGCCTCTGCCTGCGGCTAGGAGAGGAGTGGAGCTCTGTCCCCCACCTGGCCCCGCTGTCTCAGCGCTGCTTTAGGGGCAAACTTGCAACTAGGTGAGTCGAAAGGGGATTATTCCAACTCAGAGTTTCTTTTCTTCTGATCTAACACAGAAGATGTCCACTTTGTGTTTCTGAGAACTTCATGGTGTCCTAAGAACTCCACTTCACTTTGGCTACTCAAAGTGGAGTCGCTTGGTCAGCAGCACCAGCATCCCTGCTCAGAGCCTGTGAGAAACACTGCCACTCACAGGTGCTGGAGTTTTGCACTGACAGAAGACACTTTGAAAGAAGCCCCGAGGCTATAACTGCACACACCCAAGTTCATGTGCTTGTACTCCACACTGGGTTCCTCACCTTGGCGCCCTTGGCCCATCAGGCCAGATCCTTCTTAGTCTGTAGAGGTCTTCCCCGTGCAGTGTAGACATTCAGCAGCACCCATGGCCTCTACCTGAGTTGTGCACTAGCACCCCTGACTTGTGATAACACAAAAGGTCTCCAGGCATTGTCAAATGACCCGAGGGGAGAGGGAAAGTCACCTCTGATGAGACCCATCAGCTTCAGGGCACATTCTCAGACCCCACCCCAGACTGGCAAAACCAGGAACTCCAGTGGGGCCCAGGAAACTGGTTAACTCTCTGTGAGACACAGGCACTCTGAGGTGGAAGAGGACTCAGGAAAGGCCCTGCAGTGAATCACTATTTGGTGACAGAGAAGTCACAGTGGCCACAGCATGACCAAGAGATTACAGGCTGTGGATGATAAAGAGCCCAAAGCTGGAGCCACTTAGGAGGGTTTGCAGCCAACACTTCCCCCTGTGCTGTCTCCATGACCTTGGCCAAGTGACCTGATCTTTCAGTGCCTCAGTTGTCATCTATGGAAAATGGGGATGAAGGAGAATTTGAAATAAACAAATGACAGGAGAGTTTGAAGTAAACATGTTTGGATGAAGAAAGGTGCCTAAGCTAGAAAAGTGTGTGAAATAGATAAGGATATAAGGTAAACATATTTTGATGTATTTTAGTACAAACAAAGGTGAGAATTTAGATAAGCAAGATGTAAGCAAGATGTGATGCAATATAGACACAATCTGTTAAGATAGGATAAGAAATAGAAGTTATGAAATAAACAAGTTTTTGGTTTGAAGTGTTGTAAACAACTATAGTATTTAAAGGCCAGGAAGGCTGAGCTCTTTGGCCAGTTCAGACCCACTATGTTAGTGGGTCAACATCGAGCGAACTGAGTCCCGCCAGCCTCTGTTCCTGTGCCTCCTGTGATGTGATGAACCTGGTGTGAATAAACCGAGCATTCGAAAAGGCATCTCATGTGTAGCGGCTTTTTCTTCAGGACACAGATCGTCGGCTGGGAGCGGTTACCTGGGGCAGAGCCGATCTTGACTCCAGGACCACCCGGGAGTGATTGAGGGACCTCGCCGCAGTCTCCTACTCGTGTCAGCAGACAACCAAAGCACTGTTCCTCCTGCAACTATTGAGGGATGAGGAAGCTTTTATGATAAGGTGCTTAGAAGAGTGCTTGGCTCCAAGACCTTCAGACAAGTCAACTAACTGGTCTTGTCTTCACCATCACTGGCCTGTCTTCCCCCCAATTTTTGAGTCCCCTACAAGCCAGCCAGGCATGTGCTTCATTCTCTGCCACATCCTCAGCAGGGAGCCCTGGCCTGGCCTGGACCAGGCTCTCAATGAACATCGGTGGAGAAAGGCATTGCAGTGCCCACGAGGACATGAGGACAACAGCAGAAGCCCTCTGTCTCAGGGCTTGGATTTTGCTGTGGATCCTGTATGTTCTGCAAAGGGACCCCAGCTTCCTAGATCCAATTCTATTAGAAGGTGTCCTTGCAAATGTGGCAACTGGGCAAAAGTGAGCTTCTCCGTCCGTGTGGATTAGACCAGACCTCAGGTAGATCTACAGGCATGCTATAACCAACAGCCAATCAACACATGCTTAGAAAATCATGGAAAGACTAAAGATGGGGGTGGGGTGCTTCACAGATGCTGTGGGTTTTCTTCTTCTACTTCTAGGATTCTCTCTACCCACCTCCTGAAGTCAGTCATACAACTATCCCCATTTCGGATATGGAAACACTGAGGCCCCAAGAGGTTACAGAACATCCCCAAAATCATTGTCCAGTAAGCAGTGAAAGTGTTCTTCTCATGCTGGTCTCTGATTCCAAACCCATACCTGCCTTTCTTCCCAGGGCACTTCCTGGTCTGCACACAGGGATTACATGCCTTAAGATTGGGAGGACAATCCTAATTTCAAACCTTCTACCTCACGTTATGCTGAAGACCATCCTTAGTAGCAGAGCACGTGTCTTATTTGGTTTAAAAACTCCATCTCTGGTAGTAATGAGATCTCTCTGCCACAGCCCCATCAGACAGCCATTTGGGACCACAGGAGTGTGAAGAAAGAGTGACCACAGGAGTGTGGAGAAAGAGTGACCACAGGAGTGTGGAGAAAGAGAACACAATTCAGGAAAGCAAAATACGAAGAAGCAAGAGCTGAATACACTAGAACAGACAGGACCAGCAGAGAGCCCAGCTGAGAGAGGCCTGGAGCAGGGCTGGGGTGAGCCAGCGCATTCCATGGGTATTGATGAAGGTCTGCTGTGTGCCTGGCACTATGCTGAGAAGTAGACGCTGCATTGAGTACAGTCTCTGTCCTTGCCCTGCTAAAGATCCCAGTCTGGGGATTCAAAGCTGGATGACATTGTCCAGCACTATGCCATTTCTTCACACCCCAGCTGACCTCCAGCCCCCAGCACCATAGCCCATTTGCCTACAGTGAAGGCCAGCAGCAGCTTCCCGTCATGGCTGGCAGGAGGGGGTGGAGAACTCCCAGCTCTCTCACCCTGTAAGAGGGCTTCTATTAGCAGCATGATCTACATGGACACCCAGCACTCCTAAGCAGGACTGTGCTTAGTCACTTAGTGACAACAACTGGCAGTTCCTAATCACTTCCTGTTCCCACCTGGAGTTTTCTAGCATAACCTCCCAAGAAAACTACTTGCTAACAAATCTGGATCACAGAGTCTCCACTCTTTACCTCAGGGAATCCAGAGCATGAAAGAAGTTTATAGAAAGATGTACAGTGATCCCAGTCTATCTGGCCATTTTATGCCTGAATTTATAGTACTCCTTGGCTGCTCTGACTGCCCTGATAGGTTTAGGAGAAAAGACAAGCCATATTTTGGCATGTAAAATGCATTCAGGCCGAGTCACTTTCACAGAACCTACCAAGTAGGGTAGAATCTCATGAAATTTTAAGTACAACAGAATGTCAAATGACTACTCATTCCAGTGAAGACATGGTGAAAATAAGACTTAGAAGATGTACTGCAAACAAGACTTAGAAAAGTGTCCTCAGAGAAGATTCTATCATTCTGAATTTGCTTATGAAAGTTGAAGCACACAGTTCTAATGAGCCCAGGAAGACAAGGTTGATACCCAGTTGAGTTGGCATATGATGTGCCAGAGCTCAGGACTTCAGGGCTGCTGTCAGGTGGTTCCTGGGCTCTTCTGGTCCTCACCTACACTCAGTGTCTTTTTGTTGGTGATGTAGTTCAGCAATAAATTACTGGCACAGAGACTTGTTCAGTATTGCTCAGCAGTAGCAAAACACTGTCACCAGTTGTAGGTAGCCAACTTCAGGTGAGAAACTTGATAGATGTTAATGCTCACGGCTTCACACCAGAAACCTGCCCCTCAGTGATCATGCTCTCTAAAATATACACCATGCTAAATTTTGTGGAAGCATTTTACGTCTAGCCAAACCACACGAGCTTTCAAAAGCAGCCCAATAACATTTAGAGGATTCACTCTCCATAGCAAGCTTGCCAATGCCTGAGTGCCCACACACTCTATTGGCACCAACTTCACCTCATTTTAGAATGCACACATCCACCAAGATATCACTGCATGTGGTGGTTGAGCGGCCTTTCCAATGGATGAGGTGGATGTGAATGTAACACGTGAATGAATTAGCATTTACCAACAACTGGAAGAAACAAATTCACACTCTATGATATGATGATGGAGCTCCTCTGTAATCTAGACCCTCCACCTCTCCTGCATCCTCTCTCTTTTCCTCTGCCTGGATGGACCTCCAACTCAACCCAGAAGGATGTGTCCTTTCTAGTCAGAAGCCCTGTCATGGCTTCCAATTCCAGGCCCTGATTCTGGTTAACGCAGCCAGAGCTTGCTTTCAAGGTAGTCTCTTCAGATCCCTTCCCTACCCTAACCACAGTGTGGGCTCTGGCCCCACCCTTACTCTCTACACCACCATTCCACATTATGGTCTTCCTGTCCCTCTCTGTGACCCAGGACTTCCCATGACCAACCCCACCCAACAACAAGCTGTTGAACCAGGTGCCATCAGAGAGAAGAAATGACCAGAGATGGCTAACTTGAAGATTTTACAGAATAGTTCATGATACGAGGAATATCCTGAACCAGTGAAATGACATAAGAGGAAGTCAATGAATTCTAACCTCAAGGGAAAATCCTACAGTACATTGGCTCTCAAATTCAGCTGCACACTGGAGCCACCTGGGAGCTGTACATAGTACTGACCGCTGGACCACCCACTGGCCCTGGGCTGATGGAATGGCTCTGGGCTAAGATGGGACACTGGGGTTTGTAAATTACCAGTTGAGTATAATATGAAGCAAACTTTGGAGACATTGCTTTTTCTCCCACATGAAGAACTGTGTGCATACACATGCAGAAGTACACAAACCTGCAGCATAAGGCTCCTTGAGGCCCATAGATTAAAAGCACTGTAGTCACCAGTACCCTGGCTACGAACACCACCAGACCCCTGGAAGCCTCCTATTTCCACCTTCCAGGTGATCACAGCCCTGCCATCCAAGCATGGAGGAGTCCTCCCTGCTGCGAAATTTCAGTGTGCAGAATGGAGAGCCCTCTGTCCTTGGAGTCCCTGCTTTGAAAACAAGTGCACTGGAGAAGTTTAATTCAAGTGGGAGGCACATGGGCAGGCTTCCTGGATGAGGCCCTATTGAAAGGAGGATGGGATCTGAGGAGTGGACCAGAGAGAGGAAAGATGGGAAGTACAGCAAGTACATTCAGAGCTGAGGTCAGGCCCAAAATACAATGTGGGCTGACAACAGAGTCCTTGCACCAGGGTCACCAATTTTGAGAAGGCAATGAGGACTGCTGAAAAGAACAATTACACAAAATTCCATGGAAACTCACTCATCAGACTTTTCTGAAAACACTGGAAATGCAGGTTTCATGCAAGGAACTCTGGGTGACAGATGGCAAAGTTTGCCAAATGCAAATATGTCTACCAGCTCTGAGAAGCTGTTCTCATTCACACTGCTTCAACCAGGGAAAAAATCCCCATGTGCTTACTGAGAACAAGTTAGCTTGTGCCACTTGAAGCTGCTTCCACAAACAGCTTCACTTCTGCACTTCTAAGCTGTTCTCCTCAAGAACTTTCAGAGCACAGTTCAGGCATGAAACATGAAGGGTGCCAGAAAGAGTTCTCTTGAATCTAGCATCATCAACTTGCAGGGAAAAAGAGGACCAGCTGAGAAGATCAGTTCTCCAAAGTCTCACTGACATCTATTTGTCACACTTGTTTACAACATTCACTTGAAGTGCAGGTACCCACATGAGTGAACTGTTTTTGATCAATGGCACAGAGGCTTCAATGTGAAAGCATGCCTGTCACCTGTAAGAAGCATTTTTGATATCTTCTAGGTCACACAGAAAACAAATAGCATGTGCTCACTTACAACAAAGTTAATCAACAAAGCAAATTGAAACTTCTTGCAACAAACAGCTTTCTTTCTCCCATTCCCCAGCTATTTTCAGCAATCACATCCAGAGTCCAATTCCAGCCCAATATAAAATGTGTGCTCCCAAGGAAGTCTGTATAATTGACATCACCCAACTTGGGGAGGCAAGGGGAATGCTGAGAAGATCAGTTCTTCAAAACTCCTACTTTTTCAGAAAACTCATTGAAAGGCAGGGACCCACTTGCAGCCATCAGTGGTTGACAGATGGCACAGAGGCTTCAATGTGAAACCATGAATGTCAATCATTACAAGTGCTTCTGACACTCTAGTTCAACCAGGGACAGCCCAAAGTGCTCAACAAGAACACACTTTGTTCCTGCAAGTGGAAGCAGCTTGCATGAACTGTTTCAGTCAGGAAACTCCAAGCTCTTCTCAGCAAACACATCCAGAGCACAGTTCTGGCCCAATAGAAAAAGAGTCCTAGCAAGAGGGTCCAACACCTATGATCACCTTCATAAGGTAGCTTCCCATCTTCTGTGTAGAAGTGGGTTTCTCCTTGGCATTTATGCTGTGGAGGAGACCACTAGGAGCTAAACTTCATGCAGGACCATCTTACCTGGACTTTTTGCAAGCCCTATGAAGCCCTCACACAAGATCAAATGCTACAGGATTTTGCAGAATAGTCCAGGCAACAGTAGACATTCATTCATTGTCTAGAGTCTACAGATTCCTAGATGCATGGCATTCATTTTCATCAAATGCACAATTTTGATCAAAAATCATATATATATCTCTTTCCAATCTGAATCAAAAAAATCAGAAATATTCCCATATCCAAAGAGTGGATCCCCATTGTGATGCTACCAGTAGAAAATTCCACAGCTGACCTCAAGGGATGGTTCACAGTCAAAACACAGCTCCATGAAAAATATTACATGACATGACCTTCTGGTTATGTGGAAAGTGGCATGGGAAGTACACATGCATGTCTTCTTCAGACATGGGATTCATTTGCAGGACACCTTATGCAATTGAAAATACTCCAAAATGGGAGAAATCAGAACCATGTCTCCAAAGTATTTCAGAAGAGACCAACTCCAACAGTTTATCTATCTCTCATTGTGTGTGTGTGTGCGCTCTAGTGTGTGTGTATGTGTGTGTGTGTGTGTGCTCTAGTGTGTGTGTGTGTGTGCTAGTGTTTGTGTGTGTGTGTTCTCTAGTGTGTGTTTGTGTGTCTTTGTTTCTGTTTGTACCATGATAGCCGATACTTCATTGTCCCCATTGGAAAACTGACTCAGATAATGCCATCTGCCAAACTCCTAAAAACCAAACTTCTTGCTGATACAAGGAAACATTCCTTTTTGTTGGTTTGGATGTGTCCTTTAGGAATCACTGCTACATTTAGTATACTCAAATCATCACTGTAGATCAGGTAACAAAAACATATATATTTTAAAATAATAATATATTAATGGAAACAACAAATACAGGATAGAGTAACAACTGTGTTACTAAACAAGGTCAAGGACAATGGAAAACTATAGATTCAAACTTTGAAGCAAATAGTAATCAATGTAAATATTCCTGGGCTGCCTCAGCCCCGCCCAGGCACACAGCAGCAGAATGGTTTTGCAAGCATCCTCAGGAGGGCTGCAGCCTTCTTTGTAGGATGAGAGGGAGGTTGAGGCTGGATCCACTCATCATTCTTTTGGGAGAGGCTCCTTTTCCTCAGCACAAAGTTGAATTCTGTGTGAGGGTTCTTTGCATAAAATACGTTGGCCTGCGCTGGAATCCTCAGCTCTGGGGAGAGAGGGGTGTACAAAATAAGGTGGCTCAGGAGGTGCTCCCTAGGACACCCCAACATCTGAGAGCCTGTGCCATAAAAGGCCAGAGCCACACACCTGGGAGCTCTCCAATTCAGCACCAATACCAACAAAGACCACCTCCACAGTCCTCCCTGAGGAAGAACTAGGCAGAGCACTTCAACAGACCTAATGTCTGTTCCTACCAAAGGCTTTGGACTCCAGAACATCCCAGGTCCTCTTGCATCTGCCAAAGCACACCACTAGATTTACATCTGAAATCTCCCACAAAAGGCTCCTGTGCCGAAGATTCAGACCCCACATGAGCCATCTTCACAGGTGGGTTTGGAGGGAAGCATTGGATAGTGAGTGCTCTGATGTCAACATGAAATTCTTATTAAAGATGAATACTCTACTAGGAGGTGGGAGGGACTGGAAGAAAGGTTGAGCATGGTTGGAAGAAGACCTAAACAGGGTTGCGCCCTGGAAAAAAATACCTTGTTCCTATTGGCTCCACTGAATCCTCATTCTCCATGTAGAGGTCCTCCTTCTCCTCTCCATATTTCTCTCTCTCCCTCTCTGCCAGCCTCGTTCCCTCTCTCCCACTCTATGCCTTTGTGGCAAGGGCTGAGGCGCTCTCCACTGCCACACACTAGAGCTTTATGGACAGCCTCAGTGCACAACCAAAGAGAAAGCTATGAAACCCGGAGAAAAAGGCCTAGGATTCCTCTTCTGAGTTATTTTCCTCAAGTATGGCCACAGTGAGGACAGGCTACCCAGCACGGATACCACATTAGAGCCATGCTTCTGTGTTGGTGGAGCCCACCTCCATGTGGACCAGCCTCAGAGAATGGAGGCCACATTCCAAATGCTGCCCTATTGAGAACAATGGTTCCAAAGACCAGCAAAGGGAATGCTTCCCTCCAACATGGTGTATGGCCCAGTGGTGCCATGACCCTGGGTGGGGGAATACAACAGCCAGCTTCTCCTTCCTCTGAACACCTGTTTCCTGTCACCCTCCTCTAACCTAGAGCCTGTTCTCCATCCCTTCTGGGTTGGATGTGGGGATCTCTGCTATGAATTTCTAAGGCTACCAAGGTCCCAGACAGACTTCCTCTTCCATAGATTCTAATAACCTAACAGTAGGTTAATATAGGAGAAAATTGATCCTAGAACTCATAGGGATGGTGGTCTTCAGCATACATAGGCTGGGATAATGGCTGCTGTGGTGTTTGGCTCACAAAAACCAACCAGTCAACCAACGAAAAAGTGCTGGCATTATTATCAGATGAGCTCTGTGGCTACGTGCTCAGGAAGCCCTCATCTGACTTTAATTTGGGATCATAACCTGGCTATTGTGATCACTCCTTGGCAGGTGGACTCAGGTACAGACAACCAGGGAATTTGCCCAAACACAGATGATTCAGGCTGTCCCCCAGGCTGTGTTTTCTTCCCAATTTCATCCTGTTACTGCTTGCTAGAATCCTGGCAATTCTCTGCCCAGGCAGTGGTTTTCTGATCATACAGAAGGCTTTCAATCCTACTGCTTCAATCCACAAAATGCCAGTTCCCTCTTTAGCCCATGCATTCCCATGTTCCTCTGAAACCACTCCTATCCCAGACCACAGAACCATACTGCTCCTGGAAAGAGGCTTTTCTCCTCACTCCTCACTGATGTCAGCTTTAGATGCCTGTTCATGTCCAGGGGAGGCACCTGGTGGGGAGCCACAATATCCACTGGGGTATACCATTGGACCTCGAGACCTTCCACCAGCAGAAGTGTAGTTGGCTTTGTGCACGAGCCCCAACACACCCTGTTGGAGTGTTCTTGGGGGTCAGAGACTACTCTTTGGTGCTAAGAGTTAACTTGAGTCCACATCCTGACCCTTGCTCCCTACCATCTGATTGTCCCACTTACTCTGACGGTGAGAGATGATTTGGCCCAGCTCATATTCCTCCGGCTTCTCCTGAGTAAGCAATTGTAGCTCGAGGGCCCTGCGGATGACGACAGGAGCCCTATCGTGGCAGGTCACCTGGAGCAGCATGGGAGACAGGCCTTCAGGAAATGGGCCTTGAAGTGACTACTCAAGGACAGTGGGCAGGGGCATTCTGGAGGCACCTCCACTCTAAATACAAGGGCAACATCCATGACCCTACTACCTGAAGCTGGCCTCCTGCTCATCGGGCGGGCTCTTCCCATAGGTTACTAGCCAAATCCTTGTACAAAGGACTTTCTGGACCTGCCATTGCTCTTTGTGGAGCTGCACTCCTCTCGAAGTGAAAGGACCCCACTACCTGCATACAGATGCAATCTCATCCCAAAAGTTTGGAGGAATGGGACAATAGCCTCCAAGATCCCAGGTCTGCCCGAGGATGCAGGCGGCATTGGGAATGGCCTAGGCACAAAACCGAGAGGCTTTGGTCTGGATTCCAGGAACAAATACAGACCCAGAAACATGACCACACACAGGAGTGATGAAAGACAGTCACGAGAGCTCCTTGCCTCCAGAGGCTCAGTGCTGGCTGGGGTGTAGGAGGGTACCTCATCCGGCAAGGGTGGTCATTGGGTTACCTGGACATTTAGTGTGCTTGCTCCACATCCATATCGACTCTGCAGAGAGACCCTCTCAGCTCCTTGTTCAAGGAACATGCAGAACCTCACACTGCTGTCCTCCTCCATAGACGTCAACATCCCATACAGGGGAACCTGCAACCTAGGTCCTGTCCTGTTCTCATCTGTCACCCATACCCGCCTCTGCCCTTCTGGACTGCATGCTGCCTTCTGACACACAGATTCCCTCAGACATGGTGGTGGACAAGCTGCTGCTCTCCCTCATCTCAACTCCAGCCCTTCACACTGACCTCTCCCTTCTTGATTCCCATCTATCCTCCTGATCTTCCAGAAGCTCCAATGCAAGAGGGCATGAGTATTCCATGGTATTGGACCAGTGTCTGCTCCCCACCCAGGTGTAAGCACCAGGGGACACCCCTGCTCCCAGGCTTACCAGGACCTTCTTGGCCATCTTTGGACTTTGTGTTTCTAAGTGGACGTGAATTAAGCAGGTGTCTCCCACCTGCTTGTGGGAAAGCGGCCTGGAGGACTTGCAGGTTGATTCTGAGAACTGTGGGGGATGGAACATCAGCAAACCCAGAAACAGAAAGCCACCCAGCCTGTCAGTTGGCTCTATGGGCTCCTAGCACATATGTCTAGGTGATGAGGCTTCTTATTTCCCCAGGTGGGAGTGGAATGGCAGTACAAGTACAGCTTGAATAAGGTAGGTGTTTACCTCCTTTCCCTTGACTTCGGGGCGTTTCCTCACGATGAAATATTTTATTCCCGGATTCATGGACAGATACACGAGTGAGTGGTCAGGGACCTTGATTTCTGCAGAGCGAAGTGGACAGAATTGTTAGGTGGCACTCAAGGATTATACCACAAAACACCCACACCCCCTGAGAGTCTCCGCCAGGGTGAGCCTGCACCAGAATTGAGAGCCCTCCTATCCAGCTACAGTGAAACCAAAGACTCCCTCAGTGATTCTTCCCTGGAGAAGATGATGTACAGGATTCTAAACCAAAAGAGCACCTGGCAATGGAAACAGCACCTTGGGCCCCAGAACTTCTCAGTGCAGGTTGGATCTGTCAAAGTGACACTGATAGGCTGTGCTTCAGGATTGGCAAAGGCTCCTGTGCTTAGGCCTTTCTCCCCAGGGCAGCCATGCTCACACATGGGCATTCAGGGAAGCGTTGGATGGTGGGCGAATTCATCCCCTTGCCCTGGATGAATCCACTCATGGATGAATACGCGGAGGGGAGGTGGTATCCATCAGAGGTGTGTTGGGCATGGATATGGGAGGACTTCAACAGGGTGGTTCCCTGGAGAACTCTATTGTTTTCTAGGTTCGCTCTCCTTTCCCTTGTTTCTCATCATGAGCTGTCTGCTTGGTACTTGTATTCTGGTTCTTGTTCTACTTCTGGCTCTTCTTTCTGTCCTGCATCTTCTTGTAGTTCTTTCTGGGTCTTTTTCTTGTTCTTACATGATTCCTTCTTGTTCTTCTTCTTGTGTATCTCCCTCCACCCTTCCTTTTGTTTCACCTCCTGCTTTTTCTTCTTCTTCCTCCTGATCTTCATTGTGTGATCCTCTACCCACTCGGGAGTGTCTCTTTCTCCTCCTCCTCCTTCTCCTTCTTTCTCTGGCAATGGTGGGGCGTCCTCTGAAGAGTTCAAATCTATCACACTCTTCTGCCCAGATGCAGCCTCTGTTCAGTAGTCCAAGATAAAATCAGTTCTCAATCAATGGCCGGGAGTGAAACAAAGACCAAAGACAAGTGACTTCCTTTCATTGTCATTGTCACAGTCAGGAAAGACTGGATAACAGACACCACATTCTGGATAGGCTTCTACCTGTGATAGTCAGCACCTCATCTGGACCAGGATTGCTAAAATAGATTCCACCTCCATAAAGCTTCCCCAATGAAAACAAGGTTTCCAAAATCTAGGAGAGGGCCAGCATCACTGCCACCCTCCTGCCATAAGGCATAGATGCCATCACACCTAGTGGGTTCCAGGCCCCCGGTAGTCCTCCCTTTTGATGTCTGTTACACACAAACCTCCCCTGGTCTGGAGCTTGCTCTCAACTGATGCTTGGGTTGAAAGTCTGATTCTGAAATCACCTTCGTAGATTCTCAGTTTGGTAATTTCTTATTGATTGACTTAATTTTTTACCAGTGATAAAACCAGAGGCACCTAAGCACTGAGACCATTTCCAGGCCTTTTTACTTGGGTACAGGGTCTCCCTAAGTTTCTGAGGCTGTTTGGAAATCCCCATCCTCCTGCGCTGCCTCCCAAGTCCCTGAGATTCACAGACACTGCCCCTTGCCCAGCTCCTTGCACCTCAGTCTTCCTCATGTGTGAGACAGAGCCAACCCAAATGAGGTGGTGTGTGAAAATGGGAAAACTCACTTACATGCCCGACAGATGGTGGGTTCTATTGTGGACAGGTTGGGATGGTGGAGGCTAGGAGTGTCTGGCTCACAAGAAAGGAAAGAGCACTGGCATTGTGGACAGCTCAGCATTGTGGCCTACGTTCTTCAGAGCCCTTCTTTGTTGCTGGAAGGAATAATAACCTGGCCATTCTGATATCTTCAGTAGATGGGCACCCAAGCACAGAGGACTTGGAATTGTTCCCAAAAGAACCCAAACAGGCTGTCCCCTGGCCTTGACTTCCTCTTCACTGAGTCCTGTTCCCAGTTGCTGCAATCCTGACATTCTTGAGTAGGCAGGACTTCTCATATCCTGGCCATGGATCAGAACCTGTGCTGCTTCCGTCCACAGCAATGCTGATCCAATCAGGACCCATGTTCTCCTCCTCTTCATTTGAAGGCATCCTTATCAGTGAGCCATAAACCAAACTGATGATGGATTGAGCCTCTCTCTGCCTTGCCCTCATTGATATTAGCTTTGCATTGCCAGACCAGGTCCAGGGGAGAACACATTTAGGGAGGTCCAGCAGCCCCCTGGGGCCTCATTGAGCCCCTCCACATTGGACACGCCCATCACTGCACTTGGTTTCCTGCACCAGGCCCACCACACTTTGGTATTTTGGGGCCAAGGTCCACTTTCTCTTGGCTGTGAGTTATCCTGAGCCCACTGTGGATCATGTCTCCCCCCTGTCTGATTGTCCTACTTACTCTCATTCTCAGACATCATTCTCAGCAGCTCAAAGTTGTCCACATCCTCATGCTGCAACATATTTTGGTCCAAGGCCCTGTGGATGAGGCTTGTCACTGTCTCCTGACAGGTCACCTGGATCAGGGTGGGACAAATGTCATCAGAGAATGGCTTTTAGAGGAGCTACCCAGAAGACTGTGGTCAAACATTCAGGAGAAATCTCAGCTACATATACAAGGGCACAATCTTGTTATCCTGCTACCTGAGTGTGGCCTCCATATACCCCCTGGGTTCTTGCAATGTGCTACTAGAACAATCCTGGTACAAATATCTGCCTGTACCTGCCATCTCCCCTCCCCCTGGGGAGCCACATTCCACTCAGGTCAAAGGACCAAACTGCCTATGCACAGACACACTCTCATCTCACTGAGATGGCATCAATGGGCAAGGGATCTGCACACAAAGTGTGCTCTGGGATGCAGGCTGCCTTTGTGGGTGGAAGAGGCAAATGCACTGAAAATTTTGGTCCTTTATGCCACTACACAAAACAGACTCAGATACAAGAGTGTGCACTTGAGTGCTTCATGATAGCTTTGATAGGCCCTGGCCTCTGGAAGCTCGGTGCGAGTCTGGTTGTAATGATGTACTTGACTCAGCACTGGCAGTCACTGAACATGTCTCCTCTGCAGCTGGACACCTGTAGCATTAGCGTGTCTACTGCACATCCATAGAAATTCTGCCAAGAACCCCTTTAGCTCCCTATTCACATACCTGCAAAGGCTGACATTCCAAAGCTTTGGCATGACCCCCCAGGTGATCCCGACCCCAAATTCCTACACCTAGTCAAGCTAAGGAGGTTCTCTTCCCTGCCACCAGGAACACATCCCCTCCTACACATGTGACAAGTCACTGCCACCTCCTCTGCTCCAACCTCACTCATTGAGAATACCAAGTTGTAGGCACTGCAGCCTGCACCCTGGACATGTCTCTGCCTTCATCTGTCCACAGCACTTCCTTCTGCACTTCTGGCCTGCAAAACCCACAGTACACAGGCCAACTCACCGCTGGAGCTGGGCATGCTGATGCTCTTCCTCCTCAGGTCAAGCCCTTAAGACAGACCTCTCTCTATTTCCCACCACAGCCCCGGGGTTGGCTGTGTCTCCTGCCTTCCACTGTGTGGACACCCAGGAGGCAGCCCTGCTGTCGGGCTTACCAGGATGCGCTTTGTCTCCCTCAGGCTCTGTCCCTCTAGGAGGACATGAACAAAGCGGCTGTCTTCCACCTGCTCGCTGGAGTGAAGCAGAGAGGAGCTGCTACTGGTGACTTTTCTCATGCACCACTCATTGCTTTGGGTGGCCTGGGGCAATGATCCTGCAGCCACTGTAGAGCTGCTGCTCACAGCTGCTGGGATCCTGGATGCCACTGCCACAGAAGGCTCCAAGAACTGTGGGAGATGACAACATCAGCAAAACCCAGCAACTGCACCCCACCCAGCCTGGCAGTTGGCTCTGTGGGCGTTCTACAACATCCATCCAGAACCTGAGGTTCTTGTCCCCTTGGAGGATGTGGAGTGGCACCAGGAGTAAAGACTGAAGAAGGTGGCTGTTTACCTCCTTTGGCTTGACCTTCAACGACTTGCTGGCATCTGTTTCCCGAAGAAGAAAGTTATAATTCACTCCTCCATCCAGGGCGTAATATACTTTCCCATCAGCAGGGATCCTCAGCTCTGGAGAGGCAGGGGCAGAGGCATGATAGGTGACACTCAAGGAATACACTACCCAACATCCCCCACAACTGAGAGCCTCTGCCAGCTCAGGTCTCACACACAGACCTGAGAGCCCCCAAATCCAGCTACTGTTCCACCAAAGACTCCCCACTGATTTCTCCCTGAGGACCCTCTATGCACAGGAGGTCCACTACAGGAACACTTTTCAAGGAAATAGCCCCTCGCACCCCAGAACCTCTTAGTTCACGTTGGACCCACCAATGAGAAACAGCTAGACTTTGTATCTGGATTGGTCCCCAAAGACTCATGTGTTGAAGGTTTTTCTCCCCACTGCAGCAATGATCACATGGGTTTGGGGGAAACACTTGATGGTGGGTGCCTCCACCTTGCCAGTGGATTCATCCACTCATACAAGGCTACACTAATTTGAGGGGTATGGTTTGGAGGTGTGTTGAGCGTGGGTGGAGGATGTCCACAGCAGGGCTGTGCCATCCAGAGCAATATATTTCTCTTGAGTTCCCCACTTCTGCATTTCCTCCTCATGAGTATAATTCTCATTCACATTTTTAATCAATTTATTGTTATACTTCTTGTTCGGCTTGTGTTTCTCCTTCTTGTTCTTGTTCTTCTTCATCTTCTTCTCATGCTTCTTCTTATAGTCATCTTGACCTTCTTATTCATTGTCTCCTCCTTCAACTTATTTTCATTTTTCTCCTCCTCCTCCTCCTCCTCCTCCTCCTCCTCCTCCTCCCCTCCCCCCTTTCCCCTCTCCCCTCTCCCCTCTCCCCTCTCTTCTCTCTCTCTCTCTCTCTCTCTCTCTCTCTCTCTCTCTCTCTCTCTCTCTCTCTCTCTCTCTCTCTAAGAAGAGTTTACAAGCTGTGGAGGGTTCTATTCTACCACACACTTCTCTCTAGAAATGGCCTCTGGTCCTAAATGGACTCAGTTTGCAGTGAATAGAAAGATTGGAAGCCAGAAATGATTCTTCATTGAACTGCTTTTCTCATGTACTCATCTAGGTCAGGAAAGGCTGCCAAAGTAGGCACCCTGTGGTTGTCTGTCTTCTTTGACACAAGACAAAGAAGCCTCTCTTCTTGGCCCCTCGTGGATAATAGCTTTGCAATGCCTCCTCAGGCCAAGGAAAGAAAACATGATAGGCAGGTCCACAGCCCCTGGGGAACATGAAGAACCTGCAGATTTATGCCCCATCATTACACTTTGTTTTGTGCACAAGTCCCACCATACTCTTCCTGGGCATTGGGCCAACACACACTGTGTTTTGGCTCCCAGTTATCATGAGCCCACTGTGACTCACTGCTCCCTACCCTCTGATGATTCCACTTACTCTGATGGTTCGAGACAATTTGCAGAAGCTTGTAGTTTTCTGGATCCTCCTGCTGGAGCAAGTGTGCATCTAAGGCCCTGCGGATGATGACTGGAGTCGTGTCCTGGCAGGTCACCTGAGCAGGGTTGGAGAAAGCTCATCAGAGAGGGAATTTGGGAGTAGCTACCCAGAGGACAGTGCTCAAGGACAATCAGAGACAAGTGAGCTCTCAACACAAGGGCACCATCTTGATACCCTGCTACCTGAGGCCTTCATGTGATCATGTGGGGTCTTCTTATGAGCCTCTAGTCCAATCTTGGTACAAAAGTTTGCTTCAACCTGCTATGCCCTACAGGGACAAGGGAATAAGGACCAAAAGGCTTTGTACAGACACACTGTAGTCCCATCAATATGGGAGGAATGGTCCAGTGGACTTCCATATCCCTGCTCTGGTCTGGGATGCAGCTGCATTTTTGTGTGGACCAGGCACAAGCCCTAGGTGCTTTGGTCCTGACAGCCAGGGCACAACACACACTAGGACTCTTTAATGATAGGCATGGAAGTTGCTGGGCTTGAGAGTGTCAGTGCTTTCTGGGGTATCAGGAGGTTCGGACCCAGCAGGTGCAGTGGTTCAACATGGCTCCCCTGGAGGTTGACACCAGAGTCTCATGATAGATACTCCACACCCAGGAAAATTCTGCAGAGAGAGCCGCTGAATCTCTATTTATATACATGCAAACTAGGACACTAATGGGCCCCTCCAAGGCCCCCAGTTGTCTGTGACCCACACCTACCCACCCTAATCATTCTACAATGGCTCCCTTCCCTTCAACCAGCAACATATCCCCTCTCACACACAAGAAAATGACTGCCAACTCCTCTGCTTCAACCTCCATGATTCAATATACTCCTCCTCAATACCAAGGTCAGTAGAGGACGGCCTGCACCCTCGATATTTCTCTGACCTCCTCTGAACCCAGCACTCACTCCTGCACTTCTGACCTGCACACCCCAAAACATGCAGGCCCACTCGCACCCAGACCTGGCATGCTGATGCTCTCCCGCCTCTCTCTTCCTCACTTTCTGCTCTCCTTCCTGACCTTCCAGAAGCTCCAGTTCAAGAAGACAGGCCTAGTCCAAGGTGTTTGCTGTGGACTCGGTCTTCCCCAGTGTGGGCTCCCAGGAGACTCCCCTGCTCGAAGACTCACCAGGATGCTCTGATACTGTGTTGTCCTTTTGTTTTCCAGGTAGACGTGAATGAGGCACCTGCCTCTCACCTGCCTGTTGTACTGGGGCCGTGGGGAGTACCGAGTGGAGACCCCTGATATCCTGGACTCCAGCTCTGCCCCTTCCCAGGGAGAAGGCTCTGGCTCTGGGGTTGGCTTAGGAGCCGTGACAGGAACTGAGCTTGTAGCTAGAGGAGAAAAGATGCCAACATGACTGCCTTGCCCTGACCTTCGCACAGACAGACAATACCCCTGCTCCCAGGAAGAACTCAGGCCCTTAGCCCACACAGGACCTCTTTGCAGACTGGGGTCACTTCCTGAGTGAACAAAGGCTTATCCTAATTTCCAGCCCAACATCAGGCATACAGACTCCCTGCAGTGGGACTGCAGTCGGACCTTTCCTCATATACCCTTAGGTACTCACCACAGTCCGCCTGGCTCTCAGGCTCTGCCTGGCTTGATATGCCATCTTCAGTTGGGGCCAGGAGGTGGTGTGCTTGGTGCTCCAGGAAGAGATACATATACGGCAGCAGCAGCTGCAGACTCAGAGAGCCTGGAGGCTGATGGGAAGCCTCGAAGAAGTTCACCCAGGTCCGCAGGAAGGAAGGTGAGGCACTGTGGGGAGGCAGGTGTGGAGTCAGCAAAACCCTGGCCTTGCCTTCGCCACAGCCTCCAGAGCAAACCTCTGACCCTACACTCCTGAACCGTCCCTGGCTCTGAACACACCAGTCCACCCCAGACAAGTCACAGTGGCTGTACAGGCAGGGACAGGACAGGTCGCCACAGGCAAAGAACCTTCAATGAAGGAGCGCTAGATCCATGGTTTGACCAGCTCTCCCCTCCTCTTGGCAGGCCTGACACTCTTCTTCCTCTTGGCTACCTGCTCTCCAACCTGGAATGCACCTTCCAGGAGTGTCTGTCCTCCTGCCCACTCTTCTCAGGGCTCAAGAGACAACTCCTCCCCTGGCGTGGGCTGCAGTGCTACCTCATTCTCTGAGCTCTCACTGAGTCCCCTTGAGTAGCAGTGGACCTCTCTTTTCCCATGACTGCAGACCACATCAGAGTGGCCCTGGGGGAGGACAGGAAGGTGTGGTGTGGGGGGATCCATTGTCCCAGGGGCTCTCCCAGAGGACCATGACTACCTACAACTCCCCGCCTTACCCCTCCTACTGTTGAAGCCCCACACCTTACACTGCAGGCAGAAAACAGAATTGGGGAGAGCAGTCTTTCCTCAGCCTTCCCAAGTCAAATCACCTTGCAGGTCCCTATTGTGGAAACAGGAGCCCACCCTCTTGACCCCAAGCCCATTCCATGTTGAAGTTGGTCCAGGGGTCCACCACAGTCACTGAAGAGGACAACGTGCAGTTATGCCTCATGGAGTCAGGAATGCATTCACATGTAGGATATGTACTCATGGCACCTGTGGTTTTAGCCTGACCCCCATGAAAAGGGACACAATGGCAGTCATTTGCACCCCATTTTTCACTGAATTATGAAACATGACTGGAAACGTGTCTTCACACAGTGGGTGCTTTCTCTGTGTTCATCAGTGAATGAGCCCAAACTGCTGATTTCCACATATCTCTGGGTGTGGGAGCTGCCATGTCCAAAGCCCCTGTCCAGCTATGTCCCAGCTAGGACGCTCTGTCCCACTATGGAAACTAACATGTCTTTATTAATCCAAAAGTGCTTTTCCCAAGGCCTGAGTTTTGAGACGCCTCTGGCACAGATCTACGTTCTTCACAAAGCCAACATAACACCAGAAAGACCACCTGGCCTTGCTGAGTCCACCTGGGAATGAGCTCAGTGCACACCATTGAGCTGTGGTGCCCAGTGTGTGGGGACTGCTCCATGGACCTCTGTGGATCAGCTGGAGTCAGGATGGTTTCTCTCCCTGAGAGGGGAGTTCACTGCCCTTGCAAGGCTGTGGCAGGCACCTCCAGGACTCGTCCCATTCGGGGCTGACTTTCCACTATGAGTGTGGTCCTCTGTCTCATTAGGTTTTACAAACCTTTGGGTCCCTGAGAGGTACATGGCAGCCCCTAGACCCAGGCATGAGGGGGCTACACACTTGGGCTTGGTGGTCTGGTGCTTACCTTGGGAACAAGAGATCCAGCACGTGCTGGGTGGGGATGAAATCCCAGGAGATTAACCCCATGTTGCTGCTGAAATGTAGGTTCCTCCCACCAATGTCAGGCAGGAGCTCATTCCTAAGCTGGTCCTGCCTGTAAGGTTCAAGGCTTTGTATGCTGAAGGGCTCCTCCGTGTTCTGATCATTTTCACCCTGGGTTGGGACCAAGAATGGTGGGTTCAAAATGGAAATGGTGACAAACAGAAAAATGACTTGTGCCAATACACTAGAGTCAAAGCACAATGGGACAGTTCCCATCAGTACAAACACACACACACACACACACACACACACACACACACACACACACACACAGTCAGAATAGGAGTCCTGGGCCATTCATCAGGGATCAGACTAGAGGGCCTGCTGGGCTCACCTGCCCTGTCCTACTCACTGTTACTCTTGAGCTCCTCTGCGACAATTGCCAGAGGATCTGGTGTCTAAGATGAAGCCTCACCCAGTGTATCCACAAAAGGGCTAGTTGGCCCCCCTGAGATTCCTGGGAGCCTGAGGCTCGGCATTGTTTGCAAGGACAGGGGAACATCCTTCTCACTCCAGTTTCTCCAACCAAATGAGCTCGGATGGCTTGGTCAGTGAAGTGGGTGCCTGGATACCAGGGTTCCATGTTCTGTTTGATCCATTGTCAAGGCAATGATGTCATTTCCTGTGCCCATACCTGAGCCTCTTTTCACATAAGACCACTTTCAAAAGCCCTATGGGCTGCTGATTTCTCCTCCATGCCTACCCATCTCAGGTGCGCATGTGTTCACCAACAACTACCCAAACATCCCCACCAGCATCTGCCCTGCTTGGTGCCACTAGAGTTCCAGCTTGGAGCCTTCAAAAATGCATTCACAACCAGTCCTTCCCTCTCAGCAGCTTTTGGACCCTGGTCCCATCATTGTGCTACTCATGGTGTGCCCAATCTTTTCTGGAAAGTAAGGTAGCATCTAATCTCTAGGGTTTATTGTGTCTATTGGCCCATAACACCCTCTATTCTCTCTGAAACCAGAGATGGGACTCACAGGTGGCTAAAGCACAAATGTAGAGATGGGACAATCAGAAGAAGGAGAGAGAAAAATAATGCACCCTAACTCAATCACGCCTGTGTCCCACACAGGGACATGGCCAATGTCCGTCCTATCCTGGCTGCAGTTCCCTCTCTACACCATGCCAAGTTGGAGGGCACTGAGATGCAGAGGCTGCTCCCCTCTGCCATACAAATTCCCAAAGCTTCTCCTAAGATTTCAAAAGGGCCAAGTGTGTCTAGTGTTGGGGTCTCACAGAGACTCCGAGGTACCACAGCATCCTGCTGCCCAGAACCGGTTCACCCCTCACCTCAAGGGGGCTCAGCCTCCTGATTCATGGGAATTGAAGTGGGTACAGGTGATGGGATATCATCTCCAAGACCGAGTTATGCCAAGTCCATGACCCCTGTCTGCATCCCTGTCACCAGCACCACTCCCCCCCTCTCTTTCCTCCTCAGAGCAAACAAATCCATTTAGCAAGTGTGTCCTGTGATAAAGACATGACAGTCACCCATCCCCTCATTACAAAAACACTGAGGCTCAGCCAACATGGATCCTACTAGGAACACAGGCATAAACTCAGATTCTGATCCTCCCAGCTGAGACTCAGTGAAGCCTGGACTCCCAGCCTCCTGAGTCAAGGAAACAGAGGTACCTAGCCGAGCCACCTTGGATGCAGCTGCAGACAAACTGAACTCATCAATGCCTCTTGCTCTCAGTTGTGAGTAAGAGGGGAGGCAGTGTTTCACAACCCTGGACATCAAGTGCAGTCTCCAGGCTTTGGGGTGTGCCCTGGCCTCTCTCTATCTGCCCAGGCCCTCCAACCCACACTGGCCTTTTACCCAACCTCCTCCTAGGTCCAAACTCAATCCTGCCTCTCAATTTCTGCTGCCTTCCCGAACACACTGCTCCCCAAATTGAGCAGGGCTGGCTCTCTGTTATCATGCTGGTGCCAGCAGCAATGCCACCCCACTGACATAATTCTGAGTCCCAACCTAGGCACTCCAGCTGTCTTTGCCACACCTGGCCTGTTTGGGCTCTGGCTCTTGCTCTTTTCTTTCATGTGCATGTGTTTCGAGGTTTTGAGTTTCTCCCACTGCAGAACTGCAGCTGTAACAGGGTAGAGCTCATGAGGGTGACATTCTGAGCCACATCCAATCCCATCAGGACTGTTAACTGGGGTGATGCTGGAACACAGTGCTGAGTGAACACATGGGAGGTGGTTGGACCCACCTTGCCTCTGAGTGGCTTCCTTTCAGGACAGGAATGTAGGGATGGGAGCCCCTGGCGTGGGATGCTTTGCACAAGGCGTGACCATGGGCTCCCTTTCCTGGCAAAAATGGCTCCACTCAGCATGGAGAGCACTGTCTTTCCTGGTGGCTAACAACAGCCCTGGACCCCAGAAAGGAACCCACACTCAAGATTTACGTCTGAGTGTGCATGTCCTCGAGGAAATGAGGTCTCCTGATCCCAGGTGCAAAGAGGTAAGTCCTCTAACTCCAGGGGCCATGAAGGGACATTTGAGTTTCCCTTGTCCTTCTTTCCCTCTTCTGAACCCATGGTGTCCTCACACTAACCACAGTTAGGACCCTGGCCTCATTCCCCAATGAGGATCATTAGGCTCCATAAAGAACAGTCTCTAAGATGCTCAGTGGACCAACACCCTCTGCACAATGTATAACCCTATTCATCCAAGATGCAAGAGGATTTCTATTCAGGAAAACCAGGAAAGCGAGAGCCTTTGTCAAGGACACAAGGACATTAGTGAGTGAGTAGTGATTAATGGATGGAGAACTATTTCCACCACCAATTTCCAGGAGCATATATGGCCCTTTGGAGAATTCTGCAGTGTGTTGGTGATTAAGGAGAACGTGTGAATCCAGGGGTCACTAGGTCCTCTCAGTCATAAGGAGGGAAACTGCCATAAAGGAACTAGGACAAGGGTGCGAGGAATGCTCACTGGGGAGAGATCGGAAGGAAGGAAAGTGTACTCATTACAAAAGTGTCGCCTGAAAATTCTTAGCCAGCCAAAAGTCGTGCGAACTTGTGTGGAAAAAGAGTCTTTGCACAGTGATGAAGCTAAGAGCTCACATGATGGAACACAGCCTCAACTGGGACCAAATCCAATATCTGATATTCTTGTAGGAAGAGGAGAGTCTGGACCCAGATACCAGGGAGACTGGGGAATACCAGCTATGTGAGGTTGGAGCCAGGACGGGATGCCCATATGGGAACCACAGATCGTGGGCAGCAATAGGAGAGTGGGCAAGGGCTGGGAGAGTTGGGGAGACAGTCCCCTAGGAACCTGTGAGGTGTTTTGGCAGTGGGACCGCCCAACACCTAGTGTGTGCCTTTGCTAAGACCTCTGCTTTGACAAGTATGATGACCAGGCCAAGGTAGTTTTTTTCTCACTGTTTTCTGCTGGCAGAGGGAATGACTGCTCTCCTTGACCAGAGGTAGTTGTTTAGTGCTCAGGGTGGGTGACTGTGCCCTCAGTCGACAGAGCCAAAGTACTGATTTATGGAAATCTCTGCAGCAGGAGGGTTCAGGGCGGATCAGCGTGTAAACCTGGCCCCTCTTCTGTGGATCTCAGAGGTGAGGCACATGGCCTCTTCCTCCACAGAAGCAGGATCATTGCTGACTTGGCTCAGTGTGGATCCTCCCTGGGTTGTCGCCCAGAGAAGCTAAGGAAGAGCAGTTGGAGAGCTGGGCTCTGCCCCTTCTCAAATGTTGCTTTTAATGGTCACTGAAGTCTTGGGCTGTGGTTCTGCAAGGAGGCCTTTGTACCTGGGGAGCTGAACTAATTTGCAGGGTTGGGGTGGGAGGAAGCTTTGTGCTATGGACCCATTACTCCAGTTCGGAGGTTTAGTTACTTTTATCTGAGATAAATGTTAGGTATTTATTGAATAAGGAGAAGGCTATAACAGAAAAAAGACTCATTGATCTCATTAACTAATGATCATTATTTTCACTTTATTGTATAAATCTCTAGTAGTGGCTCTGGTTGAATACTTGTTCGAAGCTATAAGCAAACAAACAAGTAGTTTTGCAGTACTGGGGATTGAACCCAGGGGTACTCTACCACTGAACTACATCCCCAACCCTTTTTATTTTTTATTTTTTTAGTTGTTGATAGAACATTATTTATTTATATGTGGTGCTGAGACTCGAACCCAGTGCCTCACACATGCTAGGTAAGTGTGCTATCCCAGCCCTTCCCTTATTTTTTTTATTTTGAGACAATGTCTTGCTAAGTAGCTAAGGCTGCCCTTAAATTTGTGATCCTCCTGCCTCAGCCTCCAAGTCACTGAGATGACAGGTGTGTGCCACCATGATAGGCTTGAAGTTCTATATTTTAAAGACTAAGTATCAGGAATATTTTCTCCAGGCTTAAATGTTTATAAAGGGATGGTTTAAGTCTTTAAGTCTCTCTCTCTCTCTCTCTCTCTCTCTCTCTCTCTCTCTCTCTCTCTGTCTGTCTCTCTCTCTCTCTGTGTGTGTGTGTGTGTGTGTGTGTGTGTGTGTCTCTTTGATATCAGGAATTGAGCCAAGAGGCACTTAACCACTGAGCCTGATCCCTAGCCCTTTTTATTTTGAGACAAGGTCTCACTAAATTGCTGAGGCTGGGTTTGAACTTGTGATCTTTCTTCTTTAGCCTCTGAACCACTTGGATTATAGGCATGTGCTGCTGCACCTGGCTGATTTAAGTTTTAATTAAAATCTCGCTGATATTGGCCATTTTAAGTTAGTTTTTCCCTAACACTTTGTCAGATATCCTTATATGCATAATGTTTATGCATTTCTTTCCTTAGGTTAAGTTACCAAGTTTAGAGTGCTCTGGATATGCAAATTCTTCAGACTTCTGCTGTCACTTTGCTCCCTGCCAAAAGGCATTCAATTCACATGTGAACCTGTGCTTGCCTTTCTCACTCCCTCACCAACATGAGATGCTGCTTTCTATTCCTGTAACCATGTACCCATGTGGTGTATAAGGATTGCTTTGGGTTCATCTGCATTTCTTTGGCTGAAAACTTTTCACAGGTTACCCACATGCATTCGTTTTGAGTTTCCTTTCTTTTTTTGATGCTCTGTTTGATAAATGACCTTGGTGTGGACTTTGAGCATGAGTAGGAGTTTATACCTCCAGGACTAGGGCTGAGGCATTCCTGGGCAAGTGCAGGTGTGATTCCATGGAAAACTGCTTCCAGTGGACATGGCCTATGTTTTTGACTCTTCATCCCATCCTGATTATGAGTTCTGGAGGAGAATATTTCAGTGGCTCTCGGGCTCTGGGGCTCTCCCAGGCTGCCTGAGCCCTTGCACAGCCGGCTTGGCTACCATGCCCTGGCTGCCCTGTCTGTGGCCCAGTGTGCTGGGTACCTACAGCTGGTAGGATTCAGAGCAGTTTAGTGTGGCTGAGAACCCTTCAGGAACATCTTCCAGCAAATGGAAATTATTTTAAAACAAATTGATGTGTTTTTTCTGTCAAACCTACTTGGAGCATAAACAATGTTGGCCTGTAAGCTGCTCCCCTCTGACAGACGGGCCCGTGTTTAGAGTGTGCCTTTCAGCAGAGTAAACATGGGTCTCAAAAGCGAGTTGTCACTGTGTGTGTCTGACTCGAAAAGTAAAAGTAGCGCACACATAGAAAGGGAGTCTCACAGACAGTTCTGACACCGGAAGGTGGCATTTCTCAGTCATTTATCTTCCTACCACCGAAATTACCACTTCCTGTCCAGGTTTTATTTATTTATTTATTTACTTACTTATTTACTTATTGATTGATTGATTGATTGATACTGGGGATTGAACCCAGTGACACTTAACCACTGAGCCCCATCCCCAGCCTTTTTTGTATTTTATTTAGAGACAGGGTCTCCTTGAGTCGCTTAGGGCCTTACCAAGTTGCTGAGGCTGGATTTGAATTTTCGACCCTCCTGCCTCAGCCTCCCAAGCCGCTGGGATGACAGGTGTGCACTATAGCATCCGGTACCTGTAAAGGTTTTAAAAGCGAGAAGTCCTTTGGTGTTGAAAGGATTAAAGGGAAAGAAATACCCAGTCAATGTCTATGGTGAGATAACTGATTTCATTTTGTTCCTTTGCCATCTGGGGAAATAAAAAACATCTTGCGAAATATTTCACCGTGTGTGTGTGTGTGTGTGTGTGTGTGTGTGTGTGTGTGTGTGTGTGTACATACACTGACACCCTCTAGACTGTGCATCTCTTGAGTTCTCTGCTGGGTTCAAGGTGGTTCTCCCACTCCCAGGGATAATATCAGCTGCATTAAATTGGCCACAGCCTCCCTAGAAGGGGAAACAATGCTTTTAAGGTTCTGATTATGTATTAATGAACAACCAGGCCAAGGGTCACTTGCCGAAAAAGCTACAAAGGGAGAAAGCCACCTGAATCAGAGTGAACTTTGCTCTTAAAATGTGGACGATGTTTGGTGGAAGGGGTTTATTACACAAGAGGAGCAACTGGACTCTTTGATGTGGGTTAGCATCCTGGCCCCATTAGGTTTGGGGACTTCCCAGTGAACTGCATCTTTGCTAGCCTGGCAGTGCTATGTGGTAGTGCCTGGGTGTTGAGAAGACTGTTCATGGACAGAGTACCTGTTTACCTGTGCACACAAAGGTCTGGCCATTCATACCCATTTCAAGTCACCTTAAATTTAAATGTGACATTAGCCAGGCATGGTGGTGCCTGCCTGTCATCCCAGCAGCTTGGGAGGCTGAGGCAGGAGGATCATAAATTCAAGGACAGCCTCAGCAACTTAGTGAGGCCCTCAGCAAATCAGAGAGACCCTATCTCTAAATAAAATACAAAAGGGCTGGGGATGGGGCTAAGTGGTTGAATCCCTGGTATTAAATGAAAAAAAAAATTAGGGTGACATTGAAACCCCCAGTCTCCTCACTTTTCCTCTGCAAAGACTTTTCCAGAAATAGCTTGCTCATATTGTCAACTGTGCCTGCCCAACCACAGGAAGATCCTAATCTTAATCTAACTAATTTATTTCCCCTACTATGGTGACATTTCCTCCTGCCTTCTGGCTTTTTCCTAATTTCTGAATGACAGGCCACTGGGAGCCCTGCTTTCCACAGTCTTATTAAATAATTACATAAAAGAAGAAAAAAGGATGCTCTTATGAAATCCTGAGAAATTGTTTTCTGGTGAGGGATAAGCTCCAGCTGAGGGCTCTTGGCTCCTTCTGGGAAGCGGAGAGAAGATAACTTGGTGGGAGGGAGTTTGGGTTGTAGTATCATGGTTTCACCATCTTAAATTTGGATATTTGGTCGGGTCTTGACTTCATTTGGTACTTAGAGGAAAAGGTTATTTCTGCATTTTTGTGGTACAGAAGTAACTGGGCAACTTTTTCCCGTCTGGGCTTTTGAAAGCCTGCTAAGACAACAGGACTATTTCCCCAGGCCTTTTTGTATTTTAATTAGAGACAGGGTCTCCCTGAGTTACTAAGGGCCTCACTAAGTTGCTGAGGCTGGCCTTGAACTAGTTATCCTCCTGCCTCAGCCTCCTGAGCCCCTGACTTGCTAAGTCACTGATGCTGATGTCAAACCTGAAATCCTGCCTCAGTGTCCCAAGTCACTGTTATTATACACAGGTGAGACCCTGAGTTTTTTGAATATTCAGAATCATTTATTCATCACCACTCATTCTGGAATATTTTTATCACTACACCAAATTCTGTACCTGCTGACAGTCCCTCCCTGTTCCTCCTTCCTCCCATTCTCTAGCATGACCTACTTCCTGTGTCTGTGGATTCACCTATTCTGGCCATTTTATATAAGTGGAATCCTACAGTGTGTGGCATCTTTCATACTTAACTATAGTGTTTCCAAGATTTTTCCAGGTGTAGTGTGTATCAGTCCTCATTCTGTTTAAAAACATTTTTTTTTTTTGGTACTGGGGATTGAACTCAGGGGTGCCTAGCCACTGAGCCACATCTTCAACCCTGCTTTTGTTTTTAATTAGTTGTAGATAAATACACAATATATTTATTTATTTTTAATGTGGTGCTGAGGATGGAACTCAATAATGCCTCACACGAGGCAGATGCTTTACCATTGAGCTACAGCCCCAGCCCCCCTCAGCCCTTTTTAAATATTTATTTTAGATAGGGTCTGGCTGAGTTGCCTAGGCCCTCTCTAAGTTGCTGAGGCTGTCCTCAAACTTGTGATCCTCCTGCCTCAGCCTCCTGAGCCACTGGGATTACATGTATGCACCGCCGTGCCCAGCTCTTCATTTCTTTTTATGTTTGAATAATATGCAGTTGTTGGGCTATACCACATTTCAGGTATCCACTTACCAGTTGGTGGACATTTCAGTTGTTTTCTCTTCCTGGATGTTAAGGACAATGCTATTGTGAACACTTGTCTACAAGTTCTGCATGGGTGTATGTTTTCCTCGGTCTTGGGTACTTAGTGAGAATGGGGTTGGTGGGGCAGATGGCAACTCTTAAACTTTGAGGAACTTCTAGGCTGTTCCTGATGAGGCTGTGTGCACCTTTTCTCACTGTCACCTGCATTGTATGAAGTGACCCATTTCTCCATGACCTGGCCAGTACTCAGTATTACCTTTTTTTATTTCAGCCATCCTAGAGGGTGTGAGGTAGTTTTGATTTGCATTTCCCTGTTGACTGATGAGGCTGAGCCTCTTTTCCTGTGTTTATTCTCTAGATGCATGTCTTAATAGGAGAACTGTCTACTCAGACAGTTCTTTAATTGTTAATTGGATCAGCTGTCTTCCTCTTGTTTGGTGTGGGCAGAGTTCAGCATAAAAAGACTCAGGTATTCCAGTTTCAAGACTCACACCCCAGATAGTTCTTCTTCTCCTCTCCAGCTTACCTTCCTCAGGTGAGAAGAGATTTATTCTTAAGGTTTTTCAGACTTCTGAGATCTTCCAGTGGAACTGTAAATAGGTATTACCCATGCTTCTCAATTTATGAAGGGGTCATAGTCCTGTCATAGCCCTGTAACCCTTCAGAGTTAAAAATGTTAAAAATGTTGTAAGTCTGAGATGCATCGAAAAGGACCGACCTCCCAAGCATCACAGGGGCAAAGGGAGGTCAGCAGAGTTGGTTGTTTCCCCTTGTAGTCACAAGGCTCCCCCTTGTACATACCACTGCCCACAAACCACCCAGAGGGGATTCTACCTCTGTTCCAGATCAAGTATTATTTCTCCTGAATGTACCTGGCTGTTGAACGACTGTAAAGTCAAAAAATAGTTAAGTGGCCAGGGTGCCATGGTGCACACCTGTAATCCCAGCACTTCCAGAGGCTGAGGCAGGAGAATTGTGAGTTCAAAGCTAGCCTTAGCATCAGCAGGGCCCTAAGCAACTCAGGGAGACTCTGTCTCTAAATAAAATACAAAATAAGTTTGGGGACCTGGCTTGGAGGTTAAGTTCCCCTGGGTTTAATCTCCAGTATCAAAGTTAAAAAAAAAAGTAAAAAAAAAATGTTATGACTATCCTTGTCTATTAACTGGCCCCATATCTTTGGGAGTAAGGTGGGTAGTAGATGTGGTTGAAAAGAGCAGTCATTATTCCCTCTCTCTTTTTTTTTCTTTGGCAGTACTAGGGATTGGGCCCAGGTTTTAACATGGGCTAAACTAAGCAAGTGCTGTCCCACTGAGCCCCAGCCCCAGCCCCAGCAGTGGTGATTCTTGGAGTGAATCCAAAATTCCAGATTGTTCAGGGGTGCTTATCACAGTGTTTGCTAGTAGGAGAATGGGAGAATCTGCTCTGCTCTAACTTGAGGAGATTTGCTGTGTGTGTGCATTTATTGATCTCCCCATCTGACTGTTGTCTCCACTCCAGGGCGAGCCTGCCTGTGCTGCCCCCTGAGCTTTGCAGCTATAAATTAGAAATGCAGCACCGAGGCTGTCTGAAGGTGGACAGGGTAATTTCTCTGGACAGGTTTACAATAGGGAGGTGTGAAATGCTTGGTGCAGAATGGAAGCTAGGGGAGGGATGACATCTTAAAATCGGGTGGCTGCAGGGTGGTGGGCTGATGCAGCTAATTGAAAATTATGGCCCTGGTGACTATTAATGGGAAAGCAAGAAACCAGAGGGAAAGTACCTCATGGAGTCCCTCAAGGAGGTCAGCACTGAATTTCTGCAAAACACTTGGAACCTCTGACCTCAGTGTGCATGATCAGACCCTCTGGTTTTGGTTTTGATTTTCTACTCTGTAGTCCCATTTTAGAACTGAGTGGAGAGCATGGTGGGAAGGTTAGGGAGTGGTAAACTGGCAAGAATACCTTTTAGGCACACTTTGAATGGATCCTGACAGCCTCACCTTAGGGGACTACTGAGTGAGCTGGCTGGTCATTGGGCTGACCTCTCTAGGCTGACCTCTGCAGGCAAGTGAGGTAGCCCTTGGTTGGCCCTACAGGCGGCATTTCATTTTTTTTTTTTTACTTTATTTTTCCTTTTTTTTCTTGTTTTAAAGATATACATGACCATTGAGTATATTTTGACATATTCTACATACATGGAATATAACTTATTAGGATCCCATTCTCGTGGTTAGACATGATGTGGAGTTTCCCTGGCCGTGTGTTCATATATGAACATGGGAAAGTTCTGTCCCATTCATTCCACTGTCTTTCCCATTCCCACCCCCATCCCTTCCCTTCATTCCCCTTTGTTTGATGGAGTGAACTTCTTCCCTCCCCCACTCCTTTATTATGTGTTAGCGTCCACACATCAGAGAGAGCATTCAACCTTTGGTTTTGGGGGACTGACTTATTTTACTTAGCCTGATAATCTCCAGATCCATCCATTTACCAGCAAATGCCATAATCTCTTTATGGCTGAGTAATATTCCATGGTGTATAGAGACCACCTATTCTTTATCCATTCACCTGTTGAAGGGCACCCAGGTTGGTTCCATAGCTCAGCTATAGTGAATTGAGCTGTTGTAAACATTGATGTGGCTGCACCACTGTAGTGTGCTGACATTGTGTCCTTTGGGTATATGCTGAGAAGTGAGATAACTGGGTCAAATGGTAGTTTTATTCCAGGTTTAATGAGTACTCTCCATACTGCTTTCCAGAATGTAATAGTAGGCATTTTAAAACTCCTGAATAGACCTTGAAGTTTCATTTATGATGTTTAGAAACTGGGAATCTGAATTTTAACAAATATTTTAGTTGTAATTGGACACAATACCTTTATTTTATTTTTATGTGGTGCTGAGGATTGAACCCAGGGCTTTGCACATGCTAGACGAGCACTCTACCACTGAATCACAACTCCAGCCCTGTGAATCTGCATTTTAAAACCTATTAGGAACTTTGCTTTGGAGTCTTGTGTGCAAGAGCCCCCATCCTACACTTCCTGGGCTCAGCTACAGGTCCTTGTATCCCCTAAGCCCTGCCTTCTCCTGTGGTTTCTTGATACCAGCAACTTTCTGAGATCTGGTCCAAGTAGGACTGGGTAGATTCCCCTGCAGAGATTTTTCTGGTGTGCCTTGTATTCCCCTTCAGGTCACAGATTAATCTCCTTTCACCACAGAGGGCCATTCCAGAACACCTAGGTGTGAGATTTGCTAATGTCTTCATCAAGAATGCCTCTGGAACATGTCTCTGCTTCCTGGCTTGGCCTGGTTTCTTCTGATTGCAAATTCCTCGAGGGCTGAACCTATATTGTTTACCTGAGTGACTCTGGAGTCCAGCACCACTCCTGGCACATATCAGGTGCTTAAGACACGGTCTTGTGTTCAATGACCTTTAAACCAATTGTGCACGGCCCTTGGCTTTTCTGCTGGACACTTTTCTCCTGTCCGTGAAGTGCCTGCCTCTGCACACCTCTCAAGGTGTCCTGCTGTTGGCTGCCCTATACATCTGCCCTTTTGTTTGATTATTTTGGGGCGGCGGGTACCAGGGTTTGAACTCAGAGGCACTCAACCACTGAGCCACATCCCTAGCCCTATTTTGTGTTTTATTTAGAGACAGGGTCTCACTGAGTTGCTTAGGGCCTTGCTAACTTGCTGAGGCTGGCTTTGAACTTACAATCCTCCTGCCTCAGCCTCCTGAGCCCTTGGGATTACAGGCATGGGCCACTGTACTCCACTGGCTGTTACATTTTTTGCCCCTGGGGTTAACTGTTTGCCTTTTCAGGACCACTTGTGTCACGACCCCCTTACCCGCAAGGAAGACGCAACTCAGGAATCTTCTTTCAGCAGTTTATTCAGGCCCTTGATATTTTCTAATAATTCTTCTAATAATTCTCGGATGTCCCTCCCAGCCTTAATAAAGCACCGCGAACCCCAATGCGAAGCTGCCACGTGGACCCTTCTCACAAGGTGTTAGAAAACAACACGCCAACTCTCTCTGATAAGGAGTTGACAACACGCCAACTCTCTCTGATATGGAGTTGTCCTTCACAGACCACAGTGGAGCCAGCGCCATCATGTAATGGCGACCACAGTCCGCAGGAACGGCTCACCACACACTTGTACACATTGAGATTGGTAGTTGGTTAAAACCAAAAAAACAAAACCAAAACCTACACTCATTTCCATTAATTTCAAACTCCATGGTCACAACTTGCAGAAAAGTTCTTTCAGAGGCATGATGGAAAATGTGTGGAGATGGTGCAAGAGATAGAATGTCCCTTGAGGTGTATGGTGGTTAATATGTGACTTCTTTAGTGAGGCTTACACGGACTTATGTGGCCTTGTTGCTATTTTGGATTCCTGAACCTGGGTTGTGCTTTGGCTTACACTAAGTCCCCAGCTTTGGAGTTAAGTCAGGCCCTGAGGTTTAATTCCCTTTGGTTAAAACAACAACCAGCGACTGTTGGGTAATCCTCCTACAAGCAGCAGATTGGAGGCACTCAACTAGTGGCTGGAGAAGACTGCATTTTCTAAATAGGAAGATAATATAAATAAATAAAATGTATGCTACTTATATGAATACTTTAAAAATCTACATAAAAAATTCTGTTATGGTTTCAGGTCCTTTAAAATATACTGTGAATATGAAAATGCAACCTCAATGCTTGATTTCAATTTAAAAATTAATTTTAAAATCTTTATTTCTACTTGAGCTCTACTAACCTCAATATATTAAAATATCATTTCATATAGTTCACATATCTAGGGATAAATAAGAGTGCACTTACATAAAAAACTATATATAAAGAGGTATTACCCCATGATTCCCGAAAAGAGAGTGAATCAAAATTAAGAAACGGAAAAAATAGTCAAAATACTATTTCTTTCTTCATGCAAAAATTCAATACAACTTTTACTAGTTGTAGACTAAAGTTCAGAAAATTGTAATATCTTGCATGATTTACCCATAAAAGTCATTATTAACCAATTCCTTAAATTATTTTTTGATGAACTTTAAAAATGTCGAGATAACCAAATGATTTTGACAGAAACAATGGAGCCAATAAATTACTTGCCCAAGCAAGATAACATGTTAATTTTTCAGATTAAATAGCATTTTTATTTGTTATTTTCAGATATACATGACAGTCGAGTGTATTTTGACATGTTATACATACATGGAGTATAACTTATTCTAATTAGGATCCCATTTTTGTGGTTGTATATGATGTGGAGTTCACTGGTCGTGTCTTCATATATGAATATAAGAAAATTATGTCTGATTCATTCTACTGTCTTTCCTATTACCATTTCCCCTCCCTTCCCTTCATTCCCCTTATATTCTTCCTTTGAATAAAATCATTTCCTAGAAAGGGAAATTCTCTGTTCTCTTCTTCTATAGAAGGGAACTTCTACAAAGGGAAAGTGATACTCAAACTATTTCCAAAAATAGAATCAAGATCCAGACACTACCTCCATCTGCACCAATAACAAAGTCATTTCAAAGGTAATTATTCACTAAAAAGTGAATATTCACTAATTTCTTATGACATAGGAAATTAAATAATTTAGAGAAGTTTTCAATAACATGTTTAAAACTGAAACAATTTAATAATCCTAAGGTTAAGTATAATTTTTTTTCTACAATTACTTATTTTTAACCATTTGGCTTTGCCATACACAGAATGGTTCAAGACTTCATATTTATAATTAAAAACATTTTCAAAATTAGTAAGTATAAAAATATAAAGGTATATATGTGTGTGCAGACACACATACACACCAAACCAAGAAAATTTTACATATGCAAATTCAAACTGAATACTATGTTCAGGTACTTTCTAATTGAGAAGATGGTGGAAAACATACAATTAAGCCACTTGGACTTACCTTTAAAAGTAGTATACTCAGGGTCAAATTCAATGATTCCCTCTGCATTATCATTTTTCATTATTATGATCCGAACAACAGAGGTGTTTCCTATTTCAGGAGATTGATCTATCTGAAGTCCATTTTCTTGGATGGTAAAATCATATCCTCTTTGAAAAGTCATAAAAAATAAAATTTTAAAACACAAAAAATAAATAACAAATACATAATTGCTTAGCATGAATTGAAAGATCCTTTGGGATCTTTTAGCTCCTGTAACTTAGCTCTATTAAGTATTATAATACTTTTAAGGATACTCAACACTAAGGTACTCCTTTTTTTAATGATGTTTTGAAAAGATTTCTGTGCTTCTCCCAATTACTGGCATTTTCATGAAACCAAAACTAATATAAAATCACCAAACTTGGGCAATGTGAACATAGTAAATCTATTAGAAAATTTGGAAGCAACTGAAATAAGACAAACCTCTGGAGATCACTTCTGAGCACATGTATAGTAATGAGCCTTGGGCACTCAGAGAGTAAACCAGGTAGGGGTGAGGTTTACATTGCTAGGTTACAAGGGTTGCTTTAAAAATATAAGGAGTATCTTTTTGTTAATTAAATTTCAAGTTAAACCATCAAGATTTAAGAAAATATTTTAATGAAATTATAATTCCTCTATATTGAGGGCAGTTTACTTATATAATAACATTTCTACAAAAGACATTTTTTAAGATAGATGTTATTCTCATGGAACAGGCTTTGACTTACAGGGCTTTAGGACACTTTATTTTCTAAAGATAAAAAAATGATAGTGAATGATTTTAGTCCTTACAATTCTCAAATTCTGTTTACCTGATATTTATAACCTACCTTGTACTGAAAATTGAAAAGTGGTAAATAAATATTTTGTATTAGGCAAAATTGGAAAACTGAGGATTAAAATATTAAATGATAATAGTAACTATTATCAGTACTCTGAGATGGGTTGTAAATTAGCTGATTACCATACACTAGTATCAAAGTAGTAGTAATTCTACTGAACAGGCAACAAGGAAAAAACACTGTGCTATACTACTTTCTTTTTCAGATCAAAGGAAGTCCAGAAATTTATCTGGAAGGACACACTTCTTTCCCAGAATTAAACTTAAGTAGAAACTACTTTTTTAAAAAGCCAAGAAGGCAAAAATATTTAAGTCCCCTTATAATCAATCAATAACACACATATGATCTCACATTTAATTAGCTATTTCTTCCAAAATGAACTTATTCGATTCAAGGGGTGAACAGTTTGACTTTTAACATATTTAATATGTGTAGAAATTCATTCCCATTGCCAGTCACTGAATCATTTCTGGGAAATTAAAGATTTGAATTGTAAGTAAACACAAAACATTTTTCCCCAAGCTAGGATGATGTACCCTCTACTTAAGTCACTGAGAGAGAAATATTTTAGTTTAAAAAATTTTTAAAGCACAAAATTATGTAACAAATGTAAAACTATTTTCATATACAAAAAAAATTTGTTCCAGATTCCTATAAACACAAAAGCTATTCTAGTGGAAGGACCCCCTTTGTGTCCTTTGTAAGCTGTGCAGAGGAGAGGAGCTTGCAAAGCTGCTGAACCTGTGAGCTGTTCAACCATGGGTACTCATGTATGTGCTAAGGGTGTTTTCCATCTCGTCAACTGAGCCAGTTCCATGAAAACAGAGAATGAAAGAGACTCATGATGGTTAAATTTTCATCTTCACTAAAAACATAGTGCACATTAATGACCAAACTTCTTCCACTCAAAAATTTCCCCACTTTAAAACTGATGTTGGGCACCACCCATAAGAAAACTATATAGCTTTCAGATACACAATGGAAGATGCCCCTCCCTCCAGTTCTTTCTCAGGCACAGAAATAGCAGGAAGCAAATTCTGCCACCCCAGCGGACCTGTGACCTAGAGAACAGTTAGGATCTCTCCTCACCAGATTACTAGACACAGTGTCATGCTCATTCCCTGCCTGCTCTGAATGAATTCACAGACCAGAGCCACATACTCTGTACATTCAAGAGAAAAATTAAAATTCAGAAAAGTGCAAATAATAACACCTAGTCTTTTTCATAATTTCCCTTCTATGAGCTGTTGGAACATCACATAGGTTGAAAAACAGCAAGAAAAGAATAGTTGTACGCCTCAGTATGGGTGTCTACACATGTAGCTTTATTCATTCTCTCTCCCTCTTTTTTACTCATTTCCTGTTCTTCTTTACGTTCCCTGGAGTTCCACCTTTAGAATTGCTACAGAAAATTCTTCAGGGCCTTCAGGATGGTCATCATCAAGGATTTCAACAAGCAGACTCTTCACCGTCTCTCTGGCTTCAAAGAGGAGCTCTCCTGATGCAGAAACAAAATCTGAGCCAGCATCTGCTGTCCCGCTCACAGTCTTGTACCAGAGTCTCACCAGGCCAAAATATCCACCCGAACGGATGATCGTGACATTAACCTAGGCAAAAGGCATTTTCTCATTTGATTTGTATGTCTAATCTACCAGAAACATTATCACTAATTAAAGACTATTTACCAGGATTATGTCGAAATTAAACATGAATTTATAAAGTATATGCTATATGTTAAAATAATGTTAGGAGCAATTTAATGTGTTTGTGAAAAACTTTAGACTATGAACAAGGGAATACTTTTAAAGAGCATTCACAGCATCAAAAACAAAAACAATATTAATATTTTTAAGTAAGTCACACCATACCCCCAGTGCTTCCTCTGATACTCGAAGCTGCACCTGTGAAAAGGAAAATCGGCCATAGGGAAAGTCACTGGCCACCACAGTGATGTTGGCCATGCTTCTGGAGTCACTCAGCACTCCTCCCTCGCTGACTTCAGTGAGCTGATACTCATAGAAAGACTTTTCCTCAGGAATATTATCATTCAAAGCCTAGAGAAGGATGAAAACAATCATTAACAGTAAAATGTGTAAAACTTAAACATTCCTTTTACATAAAAAGCAGCAGCAGACTCTGCAATATTACCAACCTCCTCATGGCCCACCCCAACACCACACACACACACACACACACACACACACACACAGTGAAGGGCATAATAAGCCAGCAACATTGATACCTGTATCACTACAATGGCTGCAGACTGTCCATCTCGCATTGTCAGTTTTCCTGACGTTTGAGCAAATACCCCCACAGAAGGAGGGATGATTCTCCAGAACACTGTGACCTCTCCCCAGATTGCTGGGCCGTGAACAAGGCTACAACAATACAAAAATGTATATTCAATACATTTTGATTGCTGGTACTTTTCCTAAATGTTTACTGAATCTTTCAACAGTAACCAATTTTCATTAATTTCAAGAACTTAATACTTTTAACTAAACTTGTCTATCAATTATAAACTGCAAGAAAGTACTTAGAAAATACTGAGCTGGTGTAGTGTCAATGTATGACAAGCATATTGGCAAAAACTGAACATTAATAGTGGGAGGGAATAAAAAGAAGTTGTTACAGATTTTTAATACATAGGGCATAAAATATGAATAGCATAACAAACTTCTCCAAAGAATAATAAACACTTCATACATGTGCATACTAATGTAAAAGGATAAATAATCATCTTTGGATAACTATCACAAAGATAAAATATTGAGTCAAGGGCTGGGGATGTGGCTCAGTGGTAGCGCGCTCACCTGGCATGCGTGCGGCCCGGGTTTGATCCTCAGCACCACATACAAACAAAGATGTTGTGCCGCCGATAACTAAAAAATAAAATATTTAAAAAATATATTGAGTCAAATCTGGCCACTTCATTGATGGCTGCCACCTCTTTCCTCATGAGGAAATTTGAGAGAAACAGACATTCCTATGATCATACTAATTTAGTTATATGATAAGTCCTGACATTGTAACACTTAGAATAAAAATCTTTGACCTTGATGCTTTTTTAAAAGATGGTTTCCAGCTAAGGCAAACATGCTAACAAAGATGGAATATATCTCCTATATTGCACATTTAGCTACAGAATAGGGCTGAAAGCATGGACTTTTGATCTCAACGCCAGGAGCTTTCCTTGGTGTAGGTTATGCAAATCATCCATTAGTCTGAAACTTTTTTGGGATCTAATTTCTATTTCAGTCTAAAAGGTGCAGCATTTCCAAATGATGCTACATCTATGTAAAATCATGATGCACGAACACTGTAAGTGCACTAAGAATGGTGTACTACGACTAATCCTTTAAACAATGTCATAACCCGTAGAAGCAAAGAAAAATCTTGAAGCTCTTACCTGATGATAGCAGTACCATTATATTTAGCTGAAGGCTCCCCGATGAGGACATGCCTAGATGATGGAGCTATCCCAACTTCTCCTGGCGCTCCCCTTTCTCCCAGAATGATTGTTGATGCACTACCTAAGTTGATGATGACACATAACACAAAAGGATAACTACCCAAAATACATACAGTAATGCTAGAATTTTCCTGACCACAGATTTTGCTTTTTATCACAGACCCATGAATAGGATGGAGTTTTGATAGCAAAAAAGACATGTAACAATACAAAGTTTTTATAATTAAACTCTGGGCCATTTTTTACTGTGATTATTGTTGATAGAACACACAACAAAAATTTTCTTGAAACATTCTCTACTGATCCAAGCAACAAGTCATCACAGAAACCATATGATGCCTGTTTCTGAAGTGTCAAAATACGTAGTTTCTAGTTTCAGATGAAAACAGGTAAACACTACATATCAAACATAATGTGTTAGTTTAAAACAATGTTGAATTATAAAAATAATATGTTTCCAAATTTAGGAAATCAAAACCATTATTAATATTTCAAATAAATAATTCCAAACTTACATAAGACAAGCACATCAGAGCACATATGGAGCATGCATGAGGCCCTGGGCTTCATTCCCAGCAGAAAGAAAAGAAAAGAAAAGAAAAGGAAAGGAAAGGAAAGGAAAGGAAAGGAAAGGAAAGGAAAGAAAAGAAAAGAAAAGAAAAGAAAGAAAGCACATGACAAAAATGGGATTACATTGAGCATGTTGTTCTGAAACCTACTTTATTACCATAACAATTATTCATTTTCAATGTAGTTGTTTCTCTGCCACATCATTTTGAATGATTGCATAGCATTCTGTCACATTTAACCAGTCTCCTAATATCACATCATTTAGGAAGCTACCATAATTAATTTTATAATGTTGCTTCATAAAAATGTTTTATTTAAAAAGTCACAGCTGAGCAGTATGAAATCTGACCTGTCTTACCAACATGGGGTATTATAATGTTAATTTAAAAATGTACTTACCTGAGTACATCTTTATGTTTTAGCAAAATTTTAGGAATTAGAAAACCTAACATTGCCTATCTCTGTAACTACTAATTATCTGCTTTAATCTACTTTTTAATTTCCAAAATTTTTCTTACCTTTTGCGGGAGATATTTCTACCTCATCAATTGGTAACAGGTGAATTGTATAATGCCTGTCATTTTCCAGCATGGTGTCTTGCAGTGCATGCAATACAATGGTCTTCTGAGACTCCATCTATAGCAAATGAGAAGAAAAATAAAACTTCCAGATTGACCAAAGTCAAACTTTGAGTGTTTTTATTAGCAGAATAAGGTTTATTCGCATAATCACTTTTTCAGTCCTTTCTGTTGCCTAGAATAAGGGTTGCATCTAGGGAGAATTATTATACAAAAAAGTCAATTCTAACTATAAATTCCATTTATGCTCTTAATAGGAAAAAATTTAAAAAATTAACTCATCTCTCATCTCCTAAATTTACTGAAAAATTTCAATACTGGAGTTCAATCTTTTAGAGGACAAATGGTTACATCATAATGTAAACTGTAAAAAGTCACAGATTTAATATCTGTAAGGGGAGTTGGCTCCATTCAAGAAGAAAAACAAGCAATGGATGACCTGAGATTATAGTCACAGCTGCAATCGATAGGCTAGAGACACTTGCTGTAGTTAATTATCACTGACATTCTTCTCATGGCCTATTGTCAATGTTAAGTTATCTCTGGCACCTTCCTGGTTAACAATAGTACCACAGGCAGCAATACAGGAGCCTAATTCATAAGGAAAATCTAGTGCTTCCATCCAGGAACCTGGAATTTTATATACACATTTCAATGTTTTTTTTTTTTAATCTTCACCTTTCAGATTTTGTTTTCCTTTGTTCTTATATGTTCCACTTGTTTCTTGCTGAATCCATCCTGTTTTCTTATAATTTTTTCCCCTTGCTGTTAAAACACAGGAATCCTATTTGTTTGTTTGTTTGTTTTTGAGATGAGGTTTCAAGGTCTTGCTATGTTGCCCAGGCTAGTTTTGAACTCCTGGGTTCAATAGAACTTCTCACCTCAGCTTCCCAAGTAGATGGAACTACCTATGCATACCATCATGCTTGGCACAGACTATTACTGATTTAATGTTTCATTCTTTTTGTTTTTGTCCTGAATCTTAGGAGCACATTTTGTATTGATCCTCTTCTGGTCTTCAGCCTTCAGCACTATTTCCATTGGACAATGGATGGCCTTTTATTTCTATTTAGTCTCTGTCCTTTATCTGTCCATTTCTTTTGTTCGTTTTATTTTGCTTTTTGGTACTGGGGATTTGAACTCAGGGATACTTTACCATTAAGCTACGTCAGCAGCACTTTTTAAATTTTTGAGAAATCGGTCTCCTAAGTTTCTGAGGCTGGCCTTGAATTTGGTGATCCTTCTGCCTCAGGCTCCCAAGTAGCTGAGATTATAGTTGTGCACCACCATGCCCTGTTTGTTGTTTCTGACCTGGGGTCTCACTATTTTGCCCAGGCTGGTCTTCTGAGTTCAAGTGTTCCTTTCATCTCAGCCTTCAGAGTAGCTGGGATTACAGGTGCTCACCAAAGTACCTGGCTTCTGCCCTTTAAATACCATTTGTCAAATCCCTCCTCATCCTGTCACTCACTCTTAAATGCATTGTTTCTGCTTCTTAATTTTTCTTTCAGTATATACTATTAAAGTCATCCACATTTCTGCATGCAGATTTAATTTAACCTTTTAATTGGTGTGGACAGTCCACTGTTTGCATTTACAATATTTTCAACTTTTATCTAATAAGGACTATTAACTGTTGTAAATAATATTACCACAAACATTTTTCTACATGCTTCTTTGTATTTACAGTAATTTCTCTGAGGTGCTATTGGTTGAAAATATAGTTAGCGCTCATAATTTTTGGAATCCCTATTTACACATTTTCCTGCTCAACCAGTTTTTTTTTTGTAACCCCAGAATCAGTGTTCAGGCACTTTTATGGTCATTTGCAGAGATGTGCACACTGGCAAAAACTCTGAGTCATTTTAACATATTTTTCATTTTAAATAAGCACTGCAACTCAGACTTGAATAGCTTTTCTAACACAAAACAATATTTTCTCCTTATAACATATCACAAACTCCTTGTTGAAGACTGAAGATTTCAGCTCTACACTTGGAGGCCATTTAAAACAGTGAATTCACCAACAGAAAATTAAAATGGAAATGAAATGGCAATACATTGACAATGACAAAGACATCTGTTTACATTATGAGAGTGGAAACAAGAAAAGTCACGTCTTGTTCTACCTCAGGTGGGAATGTGCTCATTGGGAGAAGCTTATTTTCCACCTCTATTTGTGTGTCCACAAATGACTGTGAGAGAAGCAAGAGTACTGATTTGGAGATTTACAAATAAATTTTAGTCAACAGGCAAATTCACAAATGTAGCGTTGTGGATAATGATCAACATGCATCATAAGAATCATTACACATTTATGTTGCCACCCACCTTACTACTCTAGATATAAGGCAGTTTCCATGTGGTATGATCTCCATTTCTCAAAAAAATTGACAAGAAGTAATAGGAAAAACCGCTGACAGGTGATTACAAGTAGCAAATGCCAATGTTTTTGGAACACTAGTTACAAAATATAAATGTTCTGGGATAAAAGGTGATGGGGAAGTTTCATGGGGAAATATATTTAGAAGAGTTTCTCTATTAGAGATTCAAAATGTATGCAAGTAATTTTTTAATTGCACCAGGAAAGCTTTCTTAATTCAGTTTGGAGTTTCCCAACTCTATTTGAACACTCAATCTTTTAGAGCAATTATTATTCTGCAGAACAGCAGTACAGAGCAGTGGTTCAAGAAATGCTACTACAAACTACATTAGGAAAACAAAAACAGTTTCTCAGCTTTTTGAAATTTGAAGCCATTAATTTTTGATCATACAATGTAGAAAAAAAGTTGAGCTTTACTGTATTAAGTTGAGGTATCAACTTGATATTTTATTAGAATTTTTCTAAATGACTTTAAAACTATTTTAAAGGTTGTTGGAAAGCATTTTCTAAGTGTTAGGGGGTTGGTTAGCCTCTTTCCAACCATAACATCATGTAATCCTTATAGTCTTTATTCAAGTTCAGCATTACTTATCCTTGGTTTGCATTAGAAAACCAAATGTGAGAAGAATTAATGAACTTTCCTGGAATCACATGCTAGCAAATGGAAGAGTTAAGATTTGAATCAAAGTTAACTAGCTATGGACTCTACATCGTTTTTATTTTTTCGGTGGCTACTCCCAGTATCACAAGAGAATTAAGACTATAAAGTGAGTAAAGTAGATGAGTATAGGTGACAGAAAACTGCAACTGCACATAAATCCTTGAGAAAGTAGAACTAGGGAAAAGAGAACACTGAGCAAGAAATGTAAAATGCAGAGAAACAAATAAGAAACACCAGAACTATAAAAGCCATGGTGAAACAGAGGACTCTCAAAGAAAGGTGTTAGTATCAAATACTGACAGGAATCAATGCAGTGGAAAATATATAACCAATTCTTCAGTGGAGTGAATTTGCATTAGTATGAAAAATAAATGCTTAAGATAAATTCTAAAGTAAAAAGAGCAAGTTACAGAACAGATTGCAGACTAAAATTCCATTTGTGTAAGAATAAGATACATATGCTTGAATATGCACAGAAAAAAAATTGAAATGCCATATAAGAAACTGTCAATAGTGGTTACCTCTGGTAAGTAGTAAAGCAAGATCTAGGAGAATTCATGGGCATTTTACTCTTTTCACATCCATCTGTATTGATTGAGGTTTACAAGAAGACACATATTTTTATAACAAATTAAAATATAAAGGTGGAGGGAAGGGACTTCTAAGTTAAACTGGCAGCAGGCTGATTGAGGGAGATGCACCTTCTTCAAATGCATATATAGACACCATAAGGGACCTATACTGACAACAAAGGAAAAAGAAAGTGAGAAAAGGTTTCTAAATTCAAGGCATAATTTTCTCTTATAGAGGTATCAATCTAGGGTTGACTAAATGGCACATATACATTCCCCAGCCTGAACATAAATAACATGGAGAACCAGAGGATTAAGACCATTTGTTGAGGTCTCTGAACTCCAGGCCACAGAGACTACACCTACCACAATAACTGGCTGCCATAAAATGCAAAGCTGTTGTGGTCCTACTCTCCTCAGCTCTTCCTCTTCACATCAATTCTGATCCTACAATTTACATTATGCATAGAGTGAATGAGATGGGAGTGATGTGTTACATCCCAGGAATTACACACTTCACGTGAGTACACTTAATAAGGTCCCAAGCAGAAATGCACATTTTCCTAGAAGTCCTAACAACATTTAAAAAGTGAATATATTGGATCTGAAGTAACTTTCCTATGTTCATACATGAATACACCACTATGTACAACCACAAGAATGGGATCCTGAATAAGTTATACTGCATATATGTATAATAAGTCAAAATACACTCTGCTGTCATGTGTATCTAAAAAGAAAAAATAAAAATGAAAAAAAGTTCATCTATTACAAAATAGGTACAAGTAACACTAAAGAGAACTGCATGAGTGAAGAGATGAAAAATAAGAGATGTTATTTAAGAATAACAATGTCAAAAAAATGTAATTAAAAAAAAACATTCCCCAGAAGCAACAAACAGTAGGATCCAAGCTGCAGAAAATTTTATCAGCGATATACAGAATAAGTTGGGATTTTTAAAATCAGAATGCAAAGGAAAAGGTGGAGATAAAAATTATGTGTGTCACAGTGATGTCTCAGAGCATTAAATTTAGTCTCTCTGTGTGTTTCCTTTCCTTTGTTCTTTATTCAGGGGCAATTTTACTTCTTCCAGGCTACGTTGAAAGCAAAGTTTCTAGGAAACTATTGAGCTAAAGGGAAATACAAGATAGGGAAGAAATAATAGTATTCTTGGGATTGAAATCTTTTGAAGAGGTAGGAAGGAAGCAGGAATGGGTAGAGGGAAAAGAACCAAAATTAGCAGAAAAATTACACTTATTCAGAGAAGACCAAGGGAAAACAGTAGGAGAGATTCTCAGAGCAAGCTTTTCTTGAGCATGGCTCTACCCCAGATCTCCATGTAGATTTTCTGATGTCCAGTGAGATCTTATCCCATCAAGAAAGGACTCATTACCCCATGTGCTGGGAGTATTTCAGACAGACAACTCTCATCTTCAGGCTCCTTTGGAAATTGCCTCATCTGAAGAAATACCTCTCCTGTAGGTCAGATCCTCTTTCTGGCATAGTTCACTCGTGGTGACTTACACAACACAAAAGTATGAAACTCAACGCTTCTAAAACTCAGAACAACTTTGAATTGTTAGTCCCTTTTGAAGGCAAGCTATAGTGTGTGGTAGTGTCAGTTCAAAACTCCATCATAGCTTGCCTTCAACCCTGCACAATGCTGCTGCTTCTACTTGAACAGATGTTGATCTAAGGAGTACTCTCTCCAAAACCTTTAGGCCCTGAATCTCATAACTTTCTCACCAGGAAAGACCTACTGAAATATCATCTGTGGACATTCATCAGTCCTGGAGGCTTGCACACTTCTGTAATAATATGGAGCTCAGATATCCTTCATGCAGAAAGACATAGTCAGAAGTGACTTCTCTAGTGCCAAGAAAGAACTGAAAAGATCACAAAGAGAATTTCCCTGTAAGTGGGGGAAGAGTAACTCTCACAGTCATTGGTACATTTTAAGGCAGTCCAGGAAGCTATTATACAGTTAACTGTGGTACCACTAGGGCTGCCCTGTAGACTAGTATCTCAATTGTCAAAGTGAGCATTGCTGTGAGAATTATTTGTGGGATTAGAGATCCACCTGTGTAGTAGTAGCCATAAGCAGGACCAGGAAAAGACTGCAGGGGTTGTCAAAACCAAATTAGAACCCCTGTCCTGTAGATATGGATACCTTAGAACTAGATATGCAAGAACAATGGTGCTGCTATACAACTGTACATAAAGGAAACTCAGCCTTCAACCTGTTTAAGACTGGTGACAAACAATTAGCAAATAGGGTCAAATCCAGGAATAAATCTATCCTTCTTGAGGCTGTGCTCTGAAAAGGAATGGTTTTACCCAATAGGGGAAAATATAACATTATTTTCCATTTGGTATAGATGTTCAAAACCAGAAACCTTTTGTAATCACCTGAGAAGTACATCTAGCAGTTGGAACCTGGTAACTAGAAAAATATGCCCTTTATTACCAAGGAAAACCTTCACAGAAATTCATGACTCATTTCTAAATTTTAAATTCTTTGTATGCTAGGTGAGAAATTTTCAGATCATAGCTAAGGTATGCAACCTAGATGTTTCCTGACTCACAGCTTATTAGATTCTGAGAAACAAAGGGATGCTATATCTGCAACACCTGAAATTTAATGCCATTAGAGCAACCAATACATCAAAAATGGTAATATTTAAGGAGCAAATAGTCTGTCAGAGGGCATCACTAATTAATTTATTATTCACCTATTAGTAAACCAAAAGAAAATACTGTATTTCTTTCTTTGGTTGTGAAAGCTCTGAAGAAAAAAAAAAAGCACGACCCCTAGTTTCTGGTTCTACTAGTTGTAGAAACCAATCATATGGTCAAAGAGATCCTGTTCATTCATCGAAGTAAAGTAGACAGAACCTTTCACCTTCACTTGTTGTTGTAGAGGGCTGAGATACATATGAAAGGATTGTAATGGGCTTCCTATTCAGTTTTCTGAGCAGCTATAATATCAATCTTTTTCTCAAAGTGTACAGGGATGTTAAAAATTTCAAGCATTTGTAAAGCTGAGACTATCTACGAGATTGTATTAATATGAGACACAATCAACCTATTCTCAGTATAAAAGTTTTGCATACTCAGAACTTTGCCCTTAGTCAGAGAAGGAACTGTAAGATGTTGGCTGTGGGATAGAAATAGAGTGGGAATTAAACAATCTGACAGCAGAATTTGGAGTTTTCTCCCTCTTTCTCTCTCAGAGAAGAATTTTTTAAACAATATCTTCATTTTATTTGTATGTAGTGTTGAGGATCGAACCCAGTGCCTCATGCATGCTAGGAGAGTGCTCTACCACTGAGCCACAACCCCAGCCCTCAGAGAAGAATATTTTTCCCCACAGTGTAGGGAATTTCAAAATATTCCAGATGTATTAAATACTATCATATAAATTCACAGTAATATTATGCTAAGAGAAATTAGACAAAATTAGAGAAACTACAAATTATAAATATCAAATTAGTGAAATATAACAGGAGTCCTCATGTTGCCATTACCTCATCAAAATGAAGTGTCCCACTTAAAGGGCTGAGATTATCCTTAGCTTTCTCGTTTACAGTCCACCGAAGTCGGACGGCGCCCTTTCCCCCTGGGGACCGAACAAATGTCAATGTCACATATGAATTGTCATCAGAAAACAGGGAAACATTGACCATTATCTGAAAGAAAGAAAATCCAGTAACATAAAAAGAATAACAGAAGAAACAAACAGAATCTTCTTTTCACGATGAATGCAGTTTTCAAATTTAGAATTCAATTCATGAAATGTTACAATCATGGCAGAGAAAAATATTTCACCCCACTTCCTATCCTTCTTAGACACTCAACAACATGGAATTTCCCATCTTCTCTTGCAACTAGATAGAGCCACTGAATTCTTGTGAGTAGATTATATCTAGGAGCAACATATGCTGCTGACACTCTGGCCATAAACTTCCACACAATCCTCCATATTCTCTCTTTTCCCATGTGTCAGGTGAATAGAGAGGATTCCTAGGACCTAAATGAGAGAAAGAAGGAGTCTGATACTTGAGTTATCAGTTAAAGACAAGGTATCCATAACAATTAGCCAACTAGGAATACTGGCATAGGACTCCTGTATAAATAATAATATTATGGGAAGGAACTAAGATTTAGGGTTTTTTTTGTAAAGGTGTTCAGGCTCCCCACATAATACAGACTTCAAACTGTCCTCTCAATTATCTGCAGTTTACCTACTTTAGTAAAAAGAGGTTTTTAGTTAAAAGAGGTTTAACTTGATTTAAAGAGAGGAGATTCAATACATTAATTTGCCAGTATTTTTTTTAAACAAGTCCTTATTAAAATAAGTAATTCAAATGAATTACATATGTTAACTCAGTGAAATAAAGTCTGAATTGAACCTACAATATCCACCTTCAGTGCAAATGCAAAATAACACAATGCTTCCATTTTTAAGGCAGATACAAACTTAACAAACATGAAATATAGGTTGGTTGGTTGGTTTTCCATGAGACTTTGCATTCAAACCAATAATAGAGATTTGGAGCTAACTGATATGTGTTGAATTTCCATTATTTGTTCATCAGTTCTTCATACACTTTGCTTTTTTTAAGATTCACAGAAACTCAGAAATCAGATGTGTATGCATATTTGGCAAAAAGGGGGCCTGGAAAGTAGTTTGATATTTAGACTGATATTTACTAAGAAAGAAAAAAGAAAGGAATCCATTATAAATCAATTGTATACCTGTGATGGTTTTGATTCCACAGATATAACATTAGTTTGGGTTTCATATGTAGATTTCTGTAGATCTCTGATATTCCTAGTGTCTTGGCATAGGAATATCAGAGATATTCCTATGAGCATTATTCTATGAGCAGCTTATGAACTTTGACACATTAATACTAATCTTTCCTCAATATTCTTCAGTTCTCAGTCTAATCTGTGGCACAATTAATGCTAACAGAATGTTTACTATGTGTGCAATGTTGTATGTTTATATACATGTTAAAAGATAAACTCCATGTTATTGGGGACTTTCTCAATAAAAAAGATGGGATATAAGGAAAGCAGCTGGAAAGAGCTGCCAAGAATCTATTCATTCTACACAATAAAAATAGCAAGTGACACTTAGTGTAAAGAAATCCCAGGTACATGAACTCATTTACTCCACATAACAGTTATGAGGAATTATACACTGCAGACTGAATAACCTGAATCTCACTTGTGAATCTCAAGACAAATTGGAAATTTAAGGCTATTTCGATAAGATATTATTTCCAGGCATGATTCAATTAGGTTTAGAGCACAAAAGTTTATGTTAGCAGTTAAGATAAAATGAATAAGCAAAAATTACTTATGAATAGTAGCATAACTTTATTTTCCATATAGGGAAGAGAAACTTAAAAACGCAATATCCAACATCCAACTCCAAAAGTGTGATGAACTCCAAAGCAAAAACATTAAGGTTTTACCACCTGAAGATTTCAACACTAAATCTGAAATTTTAACCTAAGCTCATAAGCTAATAGAGGAATTTTATTAAAAAATTAAGTTACTTATTCATACATATTAAAATATGCAAAGAATTCCACGTGGTTGAAAATACACAAAATATTAATGCTGTCTCTCTTAGGATACTAATATTATGGAAAATTTTACTCTCCTCTTTAAATTTGTTTTATTTTTTTCAGACTTTAATGCTGTCTGAGAGATAATCACAGCTATTCTTTTGCCAATCCATCACTCCTTGGAAACACTTGTGCAGTTTTTTGCCAAGGAAGAAAGAGAGTTTCATGGAGCCACAGCAAAACTGTGCTCTGTTCCTTTTATAGTTTCTATTTCCTAATGAAATTGAAATTTCATTGACCAAATCATTAGGTAATTATTAAGCTCTATTTTAATTCTGGAGCGTATGAAAAGCCCAGCTCTGAGAGGTAAGTTGTAGGTCTAGCCTTTCATGCACAGGACAGTAAAGACAAGGGGCAGTCAAGCAGTTTAATCACTGAAAATTATCCACAATGATCAAATATAAATGATTAAATAAAGAGAGTGATGACATATGTAATCAGGAAAGTTGCTAAGGATCTTTATGAATATTTCATCTGGGAATTTCCTTTAAAAGATAAAATCATAATAATTATGGCCCAGAGATCATGTAATAATAATTATGATAGAGTCATAGTACTTTCAGATGTGGTGATACTTTAATGTTAGTTGCCAAGCTATGCCACACAAATATTTAATTCTTATGATTAACCAAACATAAAAAGCTTTTTTCCCTCCCTCAGAAGATGAACCAATAATAAGTGAACTCCCTCTTTCAGGTCTTGGAAGAAAACAGCCAAGTGAGAAGTGAGAAGTGAAAGGGAAGAACATGACAGCATACCAGAACTGAGGGAAAATTCCCTCATCAACTAAACCCATCCTGGGATGCCACATTCAGGCCATGACAGTCCTGTTATGTGGCCAGGATGGTGATCTGTAGAATAGACAGAAAATAAAAGGTATGGACAAAAAGTAATTCTTGTTCTAGTATACTCAATAAATAGGAAATCGCATTCCCTCTGTAATTGTCCGGTGTTAGGAGCTCACATTATATCAAGCTGTATGTATATGTTGGAGGATTGGCCCCTAAATTAACAGCAAACTCAAAAGATAATTGAAGAGAGATTTGTAAAGGAAGAGTAATGAAAATTTCAAAACAAAAGTAACAGACACTTTTCTACTTAGAACTATATGAGAATTTCACACTCTCCTGATATATTTAACTTACAGTCTGTTTTTCAAATCCAAATACTCCAAGTGGAGAATCATTCTGTGGAATAATCACAGTTACCACAATATCATCCCCCAGTCTGCCACCTCCAGCCACATGGATTAAGGAAATATTGAACAACTCCTTGAGTTCAATCTCAGCATCATCAATTATGGTGATTTGTATCATTGCAGTAACCTACAAAAGAAAGGAAGAAAAGGAGAGAGGAAGAGAAAAATAGAGATAGGAAGGAAGAGAGGGAGAGAAGGGGAAGGAAATATTGCAATAATTTTTCATTATATATATTTCAATAGAAACTTAGAAACATGACACAAAAGAAAGAAGCAATAATTTTGCCTGTTAGATTTGTAATACTTTTAAAATCATGATATTTATAGTAGTTGAAAGTCAGAAATTTACAGTCTGCTATTTTTGAGATAAAACATTATAAATGTAATAAAATATACTATATTTACAGATAGAAAAAACAAGAACTTGTTAATCTTGAAAAAATATTATAAGTGCTATGAATGCTCTAACAACTATTGTACAAACATAAAACCTAGTGTGCTTTGTTTTATTATATGAAAGCAAATGAAACAATAAAAATTATAATTGAATTCTGCAATTCATATAAATGCTATTGATTTCAAATACATATATATATATATTTAATGTAGGGGAAAAGAAAAGCATGAAGAAAGGCCAAATTTGATTTTGGTTTTTTTTTTAAGATTTTTTAAAAATCAGGATTTAATTCATTTCTCTGAGTTTATGTTAAAAGTTTTATAAACTTATAAATAAACTTGGTTCACCTTGTGATTTCCCTAGTGGTCATAAACCTATACTAGGTATATATTCAATATTTAAAGTCTCTTTTTGTATGCCACAGGTAAATTCCAATACTTTGATATACATCTTTACCAGAAAATGAAGTTTTCTACCTAAAACCTTTAATTTAACAACAAGGAGAAGCAAGAAATCTGGATGTCACACTCAGATAAACGAAAGCTTGAACAAAATCAAAAGGTAAAATGGAAGCGCATTAAAATGTGTGCACCTCAAATTGGTACTGCAGGATACAGACTGTCTTCCATATTGATGTGGACTTCAAGGATCAGGATGATACTAAGGATGTTGGAAAATGATGAGACTTCAACTATGTGCTCAGAATTACTACTGATGACGTAACTAAAGTTGGAAGGTTGCTTTGGTGAAAAATCAATTTTTAGTTTCTGCTTTTTATGTAAAAATCTCATGTACTTAACATTTCCTCCTCCATGTTAATAGGAAATGATGCAAAGTTCTAAATCTGATAATAGAAAACAAAAACTCACGATTTCAAAAACATTAACTATAATAAGTCTCTATGTGTAGAAAAATGTAGATTTGCATGCTTATCCTTTAATAGAATTTCCTGAGCCCCTAGGGGCAACCAATAAGTTTATGAATACTATGCAGATTTGTCAAGGCAAGAATAAAGCTACCTATAGATTCTGCTATATGAAGTTACTAATATTTTCATGGTTGTGCATATGCCTTTTCCACTTTTCATGGAAAATATTATAAAGATATCTCATTCTTATATATTACAAAACACCCAATTTAGAAAATTTATAATACTTTGGGAATATTTTGTAATTTTTAAGCTTGGTAGACCTAAGTCTAGAATGTCATTCATTTTTCAGTTTTTAGTAAAATAAAGTAAATTTGAGACATTAATTTAATATTTAAAAATTTTATTGGAAATTCTAAATTAAAATATGCATTTATAAACATTAAGAAATAAATAGAGGGGGGTGAGGTTGTGGCTCAGTTGTACAGTGCTTGCCTAGCATGCATGAGATATGGGTTCAATCCTCAGCACCACATAAAAATAAAATAAAAGATATTGTGAAAAAATTGTCCTTAACCTTTATTAAAAATAAGAAATAGAATAAAAGCATTTGTGATCATAAATACAGTCAAGTTCATCACGTAGGTTTTTATACACTGCAGGCACCTCTAAGTCAATCATTATACTGTTTTAGAATTTTTGGTTTTTAATGGAATCAGGTGGGGAAGTTCAAAAAAGGGTGAGCTAGGCACAGTGCCTATAATCCCAGTGGTTCAGGAGGCTGAGACAGGAGGATCATGAGTTCAAAGCCAGCCTCAGCAACTTAGGGAGGCACTAAGCAAGTCAGTGAGACCCTGTCTCTAAAAAAAAAAAATACAAAATAGAGCTGGAGGTATGGCTCAATGGCCAAATGCCCCTGATTTTAATCCCCAGTATTAAAAAAAAGGGGTGTAATTCTTGCTTCTTAAATTTATCTTCATAGGCCCACATTTATTAATAATATCTGTGTCTGACTTGACACAGAAACATTCAGAGTTATAATACAACTGGCAATCATTAATGCATGCTCATTTGGTAGATACCTATAAAATTCTTGAAGAAGAATCAAAAAATACTAACATGTTCATGACAAACTTACTTGCCCATCTGCAAATTCAAGAATCCCTTGAGATGGATTAAAGTCTTCCAGGCCAGCAGTGCCTGGTATTGCTTTCCAATAAACATTTACTGTCTCAAAACTTCCAGCCAGCCGGACTACAGGAACCTGAAGAAAGTTCAAGGGTGGAGGCACCTCATGAGCAGTAATAACTCCACCAACATCCTTGAATAAAGAACACATGTTGAAAAGTAAGACAAAAGGGGCAACTATCCTAAATCATCATCTTGTAACTTTTTTGCTTCCACTTATATCTCATACTTCACTCTTCAAATTATAAGTTAATAGAACGGAAATAGGCATGATAGGTCTTTAGAACTTTTACTCTGAAATTTCACAAAAAATAAACTTGATGAATCCTTTGAGCTGGTCAAAGAGAACTAAGAATTAATTTGAAAGACAAATTTGGCTGTTCATCTATTTTAAAATACCTACAAGCAAAGCCAATTGTTTTGCAGAAAATACAAAAACACTGAACAAATCATCAGAGATGAGCTTCTACATTACTATAAATACATGAAATTCAACTCACCCTAATAACATGAAATATAAAAATTCCTCTGGGATCATCATTTTCCTCAGTCGTTATCTCAGCTGTTTCCATTCCTGGTCTCTGTACACTTGGCTGCTCTGCAGAGAAGTCAGAGTTCACCAGGTTTACCTCAGTGATGATGATGATAAATCCTTCTTCCAACTCAGGAGCATCATCCTGGGAGGTGGGGTAAAAGAAAAAGTGCTTTTCTGGTTTTGGTTGTGTTTGCGAGGTGAGGTCTCACTATGTAGAGCATACTAGTCTTGAGCTCCTGGGCCCAAGAAATTTTCCTGCCTCAATCTCCCTTGTAGCTGGAACTACAAGAATTAACAAGGATGGTAGAATATGATAGACATCATCACCCAAAGTACACGAATTGGTGTCAACATAATTTATATACAATCAGATATATGAAAAATTATGCTGTATATATGTAATAAGAATTGTAATGCATTCTGCTGTCATTTATTTAAAAACACAATTACAAAAAGAATAAACCATCACTCCCAGCTAATTTTGAAAGAAAAATATTTAATTTGCATTGGAAACTTGATATTTTTCAGTATGGAACAAATGAGTTCATCTACATGAATGGGCAGCTCTATCACACACAAAAAGATTCATATTCAAATGTATACATTCTCACTGACAACTTCAGGATCCATGGGATGTTCAAGATTAAAGGCAATGTTTCTATGGAATGCGCATTCTCATTAGAAAATAAATAAGTTTTCAAAACCTATTCCACAAATTTTATTGTTGAGGTACCAGGGAATGAACTCAGGGACACTTAACCTTTGAGTCACATCCCCAGCCCTTTTTTAAAAATTTTTAATTTTGAGACAGGGTCTCACTAAGTTGCCTAGGGCCTCACTAAATTGTTGAGGCTGCCTTTGAATTTGCAATCTTCCTGCCTCGGCCTTCCAAGCTACTAAGATTACTGGTGTGCACCACCATGCCTGACCTATCCCTCAATTTTAACATGTATTGAATATGCCTTTCATATATAATATTCTAAGAGAAGTTTAGTAAATTTTACTTTTCCTTTAAAAATGAAAGTTCTAGACCTGTAAATCTAGATGTAATACTATATTTAATTCATTCTTAAAGGTTTTTATTTTTTTTGAACATGAAATAAAATTTCAAAACATAAAAAGAAAACATGTAGAAAGGGAAAGGAAACCACCTTCCTACACTATTCCTGTATCTTTCCCAGACAGTCCTCTTCAGAAGTCACTACTAGTAGGAAAACTAATGACATTTACTAATAATATAGACATGTATAATAATCAACATATAGTGCTATTAATATTACAATGTACTATTTATTAATACCTTAGTTGATTTAAGTGCATAGTGTTGGGAATCAAACTTGCCACATGTTAGGCAAGTGTCCTGCCACTGAGCTATATTTCCAGCCCCAATAATTATAACATTAATACAACTATTGCCACTTTCAGTTTTTTTGTGTGCATCATTATAGATTTTTCCGCATTCTCTCTCTCTCTCTTTTTCTCTCTTTCAATATGTAAATATAGATATACAGAGCAAAAAGTAGACCTAAGCCATCTGAATATTAATCTGGATTCAAGTAATTGTACCCTGAAATGAAATTATTCCCCTATCAAACCAACAATAAAATTAACTAAATTGTTCCATTTTTTTAGATATTAGTTTAAAGCAACTAAACAATCAACATAATAGTACAGACAGTCAGGCAAATAATTAATCCAAATACAATGTTTCAAAGTTCACTCAAATTTGTCATTTTTGTAAGCTAGTTATAAAATATTTATTTATTCATATTAAATATTTATTTAGGTGAAAAAATTACACACATTTTCTATATTAAAAGGATCATTAAAAATGATTTTTACCTGTAAGAACATCACAATTTTACATTGAAAAGCATTTTCTTTTCTTTTCTAGCATATTTATTGCCATCCATACTTACTGGCAAAATGGCAATATTCACATGAGTTTCTTTTATGTTTTCTTTCATTATTATTGTTGTTTCTTGCAGTACATAATCTTTATTTTCAATAGCTTGATTATTTGTGTGTAGCGAGAAATTGGGTTTCGCCTTCAAGTGAATGGCAATGTCCCCAAAGAACCCTTTATCTTGAACAATGTACAACTGCAGATTGGTGATGTTCTCTATGAGACAAACATGCCTCTAGTCAGTATGCTTTTCTGTTTGCTGTCAATGTTGTTTCAAGTACTCACAGTGGAATGTTCTGCACTATCTTTTTAAACAGGTAAGCAAACAAGTAAAACAAATACAGTACATACTCCCAAGGAGTATTCTGTCCATTGTCCCCAAAGTTGTGCTGAAAATCACCATCCATTCCTAGTATTCTGTCTAATCCCTCAGCTCTGATTCCACACGTAGCTTCCTGTGTTGTACGTGTCATACTGAAATTGCTGAAAGTCTTAGGGAAGTGCATATGTAAAGTTGAACAGAGGTTATATGTTTAAAAGATTCTTGAAAATAAATAGTGAGATACATGAAGACATCATTTAATGACTAATCATTAGAATAAGAGTGATCCATGGGATGTTCAAGAGTAAAGGCAATGTTTCTATGGAATGCTCATTCTGAGCATATACTGAAGTTCATATACTGAGGTGTCTATCTCAAGGTTCAAATTATTTCACAACACCTACACTTTATTTCATTTCTTAGATTTTTAAAAAATTAATTTGTCATATAAAATGCAGTAAAAATGCCTGTCAATATTCACCTGCAGGTCTATGAATTTCTAATGACTAATGTTGTGTCTTTCTTTCCAAATTCCACAGTGAGATTCCTGGCAATTGCTAGGTATTTCAAAAATGTGTGTTAAATAAAAAAAATAAATGGCTTATTTTATCATAAGTCTATTGTTTCAGTTCTGAACACATGGAAATATAAAGACCCAGGAAATACTACATGTCATTTTTTCCCATCAACTCTTCCAATGAAAGATATTTGAAAGTTGGATATCCACACTGTTATCTGAAAATGTTAGAATCATCTCACAGTGTACTCTAAATACATATTATGTTTAACCCTTTTTAAAAATACATCAAATGACCTTCATCCATAAAATTATATTTATCCAACAATACAAATAGTTATTTAGGTGAAGATTTCAGCACTTAAAAGAAAAATAACAAGGACTGACCAATGTACACCTCACAGTATAAAATTTTTTCTCATTAATTTTTTGGATTAAGCAATTTATACATTGATACGATGTGCTTCTCACTATGTTGTCAGTGCACCATACAAGTACTAAAAATGTAGAGAGAAAATGTGGGTGAGGAAAACAAACAATGAAGAGAAACTCAAATAAAAAACAGTTACCTCTACTGCAATGACTTCACTAAACTGTTAACATTTTTACCATGATAGTATATCTTTAAAAATTGAAAGTATTTTTAAAAACCTTATTGCTAAGTAGTCACATGATCATAAAATTTGAAGAACAAAAATGGCTATGACTTGTCAAATTGGAAAAGTAATATAAAAATAGAAATTTGCATTTTTTTAAGCATCAAAAGTAAATTCATTTTTTACTAAAGCCTGAAAAATATGTAACTGAATTTACCTTTAGGCTCTGCTACTCTGGTGAAGAGAGACTTGGCATGCCAGCCCACGAAGCCATAGGGAGAGTCACTGGGCAGAGTAGTTATTACGGACTTGTTTCTTTTCTGATCAATAGTAGCATCTTTTGATGGGTCCTCAACCCCTTCTGTGGCAATTTGGGTTAGTGTTATGATCACATCCTCTGATAACTCTGGTATATCATCAGCAAGAACAGTTAGAGTAATTGTAGACAGTGCCTGGCCTTCAGTAAATGAAATCTAAAATTTTAGAGAAAGATTTTATTTATCCTGTCATTATCACTCTGCCGTAAGGATATTAAAAAGTTTGATTTTTTTCAATTATGATATAATTTAACAAAGAGTTTAGCAACAATATGTTATTATACAAATAAATAACTTTTACATTAAAAATAAGAATGGTAGGAAAAAGAAAAAGTAAACCATTTCTAAACCTAAGCTAATAAATCATATAGTCAAGTTGTCATATCCTGGAGCCTATATTTCTTTCTAATTTCGTGTACAAAGTCTTTCTGAAAATCTGCTAGATAACACATGTAAAGTTCTATAAAAATAAAAGAAGGCGGCATGACAGCTTAAACATTTTTCTCTATAGAATTTTTGTCAGGATTGCTACTCCAGATAGAAGCAACATTTAACAATGAATCAACCTAAGGAAAGAGAGAGAGAGAAAGGGAGAGAGGGAGAGGGAGAGAGGGAGAGGGAGAGAGGGAGAGAGGGAGAGAGGAGAGAGAGAGAGAGAGAGAGAGAGAGAAATACAAATCATAGCATTTCTCTCCTTCTCTGTCTCCATTGTCTAAGGAGACAGATCCTAATTTGCTAAAAGGCATCTGAAGTCCCTGTTGACCAGAATTCTGTCAGCTTCTTGAATGCTATTTCCCATTATGCCCACCTCATACCCACTCTCCAACAATATGGCTACAAACCAAAATTATTCAAATTGGTATTACAAGCCTATGCATCTACCCCTGTTGACGTGCACCTTGCCACTCAGGGAAGGCACTGGAAGATAAAAACCCAAGAGCTTTATTAATAAAATCAGGAGTGAGAAAACTACTGCCTACTGGCCAAATCTATTTTTCATAAATGAAGTTTTATTGAAACACAGCCAAGCTTATTCAATTGCATGCTGTCTATGACTGCCTACATTATCTACTTTATATCATCTAGCAAAACTGTGCAACAAAGGCAAACTAGTTGTGAGCGAGAACAAATGGCTAAGAAAGCCTAAAATATTTACTATCTATCCCTTACAGAAAAAAAGTTCTTATTCCTGAGTAAAATAATTCTTTCAATAATATAACATACATTTTGGGTAATACTATGCACTAAATTACAAATAATTTTAATCATGCTTTTATATGAAATCTTAATTGGAGATATGTAATTCAGAAATATGACTTAGAGTCTTGGTAGCTTGCATAAAGTAAATATGAAATTCAATGGAATTTGCTGTAACATTCCTTTTTTAAAGATTTTTTTATAATATTTTTTAATTGTAGATGGACACAGTATCTTTATTTTATTTATTTTTATGTGGTGCTGAGGATCGAACCCAATGCCTCACACTTGCTAGGCAAGCGCTCTACCACTGAGCCACAACCCTAGCCCTGCTATAACATTCTTAATACACTGAAATTCCACTCACCTTTCAAAATAAATGAAACTAGAAATGTGGACTATAATAATCAACTTTCCTTTTGGGGGATATTGCCATAAAAGTTTTTTAAAAATAATTCTTCAGAGAAGCATTTGGGCAAAACAAAACAAAAAACTTGACTAATGTATAAAACCCAAGGCAAGCTAAGGAGACAACCCATCTTGTACATCAGACAAGAGGCTTCCTGAAACTTCTTTTTGTGAATCATCTACTTCTGTGGCCATCCTGATTCCACTTTTGCACCTGAGCTCCAAATTTATACTGTCCTCCAGTTAATGCTAATGTGATCCTCTACCCACATCTCTTCTAGGGACATACAACCCCACAGCTGCTGGGAACAACAGCTTCTGTGCTCCTCATTGGGAATGGTCCTTACATGCAGCAAATGTCTCACCCAAGATTATGCCCCACTAGAAGGTCGCATGAAGTAAAGAACTACAAAAATGGGGAAGACAATGGTTCAGCCCTAAAATTGGAATGACTCCAAAGGATCAGCTTGACTGCAGAACTCTCCCACAGGATCAACTTCAATTATAACTTCCCATAGATCAACTTCTCCCCCTCCACTTTCTTCTCTTCCTCTTTTTCTTATGAATGCAACTCAAATAAACCTTCTGCCCATGGTTCCCAACCTCTATCACTATACAACATTGATATATCTTTTCCAGAAGGTTGATTATTTTACCCAGGCTTATTCATACTTACCAGCCCTCCCATTTTATCTAAACATTAATAACATGTTTCCATCCACAGTTTGGGTGGCTTTATCTTTCTGACAATGTAATACTAAAAATTTGATATATTGAACCTCAAGAGGGATAACTATTTACAGATAATTTGGGTTTTGTAGAAAAAAGGAACAATAACCATAGCAACAAAACTAACCTCAAATTGTATTTCTCTCTGTGGTAATTTGTAAGAATTCAGTGTTGACATTTCATCACTGAGGCAGGATCTGGTCTCATATATCAACAGTATTCATAATTTGTATGTGTCTTCTACAATTTTTGAACATTACATACCACTCCCGAGGTAGGAAATATATCATCAATACTTCCATCAGCTTCCCATACTACAGTTATATGGCCATATGTGCCTTTTAAGCGCTCAACATTCAAGGTTATGAGGCTATCTTGCTCCATTTCTTCTATTTGCTTAAATAATGAATTCTGAAAAATACGCCAAAAGTCACAAGGATTGACTTGAAATCATCTAAATATAGTCTTTTCTTTATTTCATGTTATTATGCTTTTGTAGATTTCATGGTAATAAGCAATGTGAAACAGTAAATTAAAATAACAGTTAAAAATAGTAAAGTAAGAATTACTATGATTTTATTTTTAAACATACAGGTTTAAGTAGATAAAATACTAGTCAATAAAGATTTAATTTTATAGGATTATTTTTATTTTTGTTCTATATTTTCAAATTTTGTTGAGTGAACATATTATTAAATTGATAATCAGAAAGCATGTTCTTTTATAAAAGAGTACTTATAACATGTAAAAAGTTTGTAGAATGGAAAGGACATGGAGTCAGGTGAGCAAGAAGCCTTTCCCTCAGAGTAAGGTCTGGCAATCCCTCTAGGTATATTCTTCCTAATGGTAAAATCTGTTGGACCTACAAGGTCTCCAGCTCCCACCCCAGTGCAGCCCATCGTAAGAATGAAGGTGCTCCTTCCAATCATTTGCAAATGTAACTTTATACTTAAATTCACATCCTCTTACCTATTTCTGTTCATGGTGTTTCATATCTACCTCACAAACCTTACAACTATTTTACCAGCCATAAATCTTCCTTTGCTTTATATTAGAATTTCTTTCTTCTCACCTATGCTTCCTAGCCTCTTACCATTTTCCCAAATTAATTTGTACCTCTGTGACTTAATATTCTTCACTGAACACACAACAGAAGATCTCTTGCCAGCCATTTAATGAAATTTCCTTCAAATGAATATTTTAGATAATCCCTTCTTACAATATATCCTTGGCTTCTCAAGGGTAATAAGAAAAAAATATGAAGTTTTAAAGATTTTTTCTTTCCAGTAAGATTTTTCATGTCTTTTTACTATGATAATCTGAAAAGAGACTCCCCCATTAATTTCTTAAAGCTTATGAAAGCTTCTATTTAGAATGCTAATTTCAGTAAAGATCCTATCCTACAGTGATACTTCATACAGTATTTTAACAAATTGTTACAGATGTTACAGAGTAATAAAATCTTGCTCAAGGCAAACATTCCTGAAGAAAATGCCTTGATTTTAAAATATGCATATAATTTATTCAGAAAAGATAATGCCTTTTTAAAAGAAAAAATATCCTCTCTGGCTCTATATTTTCCATAAAGGAAGGTTAGTTAAATGAGGACTTCATGCAGCCAGAAATATTCAAGATGTTCTTGTCATCTATTACACCTCATCTTGAAAGGAGACTGTCCAGACAAAAAAGAGCTGTGTTGAGAAATTCTGAAAGGACTAAAGGAATCCAGGGCACTTACCCTGGCATGGTGACACCACAGTGATTTAGTGTCTCTAGACAATTTTTAAACAAGGTTCCTAAAGTGGAATCTACCGTGCCCATACAATTGAGGATAGTCTGTGCTCTCTATCTGCAGAACAGCTTCAAGGTAAGAAGATGAACACATGCTGCAGAACATGAGGGTTCTGCTCTACATACTTGTCTGTTGTCCTGCAAAGGCTGTGGAAATGTTCTGTACCCCTCCACATTCAATGACATGATCATTGAAGCACCCTTGCAAACAACTGACTGAGGACATTAGAATGTCCAAAGCTTGTCATCTTACATCCCCCAATGTTGCTCTTCTCACAGTTGTTCATATCTTGGGGAAGGGTAAATTCATGCTTCCCATAGCTCTGCTTATTTGCTGAATTACTGCAATAGTCTCCTGAATTACTGCAATAGTCTCCACACTCCTGTGGGAGTGTCCTTCCTACTCACAGTATGTGTTCAATATTATAGTCAAAGCATTCTTTTTACAATGAATCAGGTCACACATTTCTTCTACCCTAACCCCTCCAAAGGCTTCTAAGAGGGCAAACTCAGTACGATGCTAAATAAGGGACTTGTGTACAAAAATATTGACATAGCAGTCCTGATTGTTGTCCCTAAAAAGGCCAGCTCACAGGCTAGTCCTCAGCTAGTGTTTGGGAATATGAATTTCAAGAGGGTTCCCACCATTCTCAGAACTTCTGTTTTGGGTACTGGAGGATGAACTCGAGGATACTTTACCACTGATCTATGCCCCAAACCCTTGTGTTTTTTTATTTCTAGAGAGGATATTTAGGAGAATCTTTGTCTTTTGATATCCCTGCCTTAATCTCCTGAGAGAATGATAAGATATGCACCACCACACCCTTCTCTATTCCCAGAGCTCTCAAGTTGCTCCCTGTGCCCAAGCTATTTGTACAAATGTGATTAACTAACATCTGTTTTCCTTCTGGAAGTGTAGAATTTTGGTATGTGCCAGTCAGATGGTAACCACATGACCAACTGCCAATTAAAACCTTGGGCACTGAGTCTCTAGTGAGCCTCTGGTTGGCAAAATTCCACATGTTGTAACAACTTGATGCTATGGAAATGAGTATGTCCTGTGAGACTCTGCTGGGAGGGGATTCTTGGCAGTTTACACCTGGTTTCCTCTGACTTCACCCATGAGCATTTCCCCATGGAGAATTTTGAGTTTGTATCCTTTGCTTTCATGAATTATAGCTATGAGTATGATTCAACACTAAGTGCTCCCAGTGAATCATCAAAACTATGGATGGTCTTGGGATAACAGGCCCCTGACTAGCCTCCTGGACCTATCTCCCCTGCTACACTGACTGTAGCCAGTGACTTCCTTGTTGCTCTAAAGGACAAGAGGGCACTGCAGGCCTCTCCTCTTGGTAATGGGTCCCTGTCTGAACTGTTACTACCCCAGATGTCAATATAATTCAATTTTCAACCCCTCCAGGCCTATGCCCTTCTGAAACTCCATACAGCCCTTCCTGACCATTCTATTTTATATTTCCTATCTACAACCCACACCCCTTCTTTCATGCTCCATATGCCTTCTCTGCCAGATGCTTCTCAACAGCACTAGCACCGTCAGATATAGTACATGTTTTATTGTATCTTTGCCTATTGTCAGTGTCTCCTTGATCCCCTCTAGGATAATGAAGGTAGAGATTTTTATTGTTTCATTCTCTGACATCTTTAACATCTGGCAGAATATTCAGAACATAGTGTTTATTAAATATCTGCTGCATTTATGGAATAAATGAAAAACCAACTGATCAGGTTTGTTGCCCAGTTCTGGTCAATTAGAGATAAGAAGTTTTTGAGAGGCTTTGGGAAATTTCTTCTTTAATCAAAATGGGATATAAAGTATCTTTCTGTCCCTAACTGGACATGAATAAAAAGCAGTAGCCCAAATAATAATATCAGTTCTCAAACAACCAATGAAGGATCCATTTTGAACTAACAAAGTAGAGAAAGGGAAAGGACCTCTATTGACACAGTACAATCTCCAACTTCTTTCTCTGTGGACATGCTCTTAACATTTAAGCTAATATAAATTAAGTTTTCCTTATATGTAGAAGATTTCAAAGGAAGAGAGATAATAGCTGTACAAATAACTCTAGTTCAAAAGTCAGAATACACCTAGCAAATATAATACATGATGCAACATGAATGGCTGTTCTTTTGCTCACTGGCAAAAGCTGATAAAGGCTGTGTGGGGAATATATTTAAAAAGATTAGCATGGCTGGTTTTCCTCAAGACAAGACATCTGCATGTGTGCAATGAACATATAGTTATATCTCTCTTCCATCCTCCCCACAATAAAAATATTTTATGTGATATGTATGACACAACACAGTGTATAGTGTATTAAACAGTCTGTCTCATCATTGCCCTCTGGTAAAAAGGCTAACAGCAGAGCCAAACTCCTGGACCAAGAACAATTAATTTCAAATTGAAATAAAAAGAATAACTACAAAAAATTAGGACAAGTTGATCCAGAGGCCCCATTGTGTAAGACAGCAAATTCCAAGATGCCAGCAGAATTTACCTTAGAATGCAGAACAGGGGATAAAGCCATGGCAAAGGAAAAGAGAACAGCTGCAGGGAGTATGACTCACTCACCAAGTGCAGAAAAGTCCTAATTTATAAATGAGAATGAACAAAATCACTTTGACTTACGAGTATAAAATCCTTAATATCATTACCTGAGCAAATCCAACAACTCCATAGGCATCATCATTAGACAGAATAGTTATTTTCACATAGCCATTGCTACCAATCTCTGCTCCACCTTTGGGATTTTTAAGCTGAACTTTGAAGGATTCTTCTTCTTCTGGAACTACATCATCAAGAATATTTACTGATATTGTAGCTTCTCTGTCCCCAGGTTCAAATATCAGTTCACCTGAAATAGCATAAGAAGCGTACATAAAATAAGTTAACGACAACAAATTTAAAATACACACATACTAGATTACTCATGAAACACATTACTCTGAGTAATATTAAAGTTTTGGAAGAATCACATTTCATAAATAAATTTTTAATTAAAATTATGTATATAGTACTGAAGAACTTCATAGAATTCATATTAGAGAATGGATAACATCTCTATTTCTGGCTTAAAAATAGCTGTTATATTTTATATATTCCTCAGTCATTGACACTTAGAAATTTGATGCCATATGAAATTTTAGTGAGCATACAGACACCTTGCATAAGTGTTGGACCTACCTAAGAATAAATTCAGACTAGCTGGAGATGTAGGCCAGCTCATACATGTGTGAGTGGGAAGCTCCCACAACAGCAATTAATTTCTTGCTTGAATTAAGGGACTTTACTGTAACAGAATATGCATCCTGAGCAGAACGTGCTTCCAGAACAAATGAGAACTGATCCAGCTCTTAATCCCAGCAGTAAAGAGCAGACCCTTCTTGGCCAAGTACAAGTATGTGGACTGCAAGAAAGAAAGAAAAGGCATCTTGGGGTGAAAAGTGAACTCTTTCATACACTGTCTCCCCCATTTCCAAAGCAAAACTTTTCCCAAAGTTCCATTTGGACATCTCAAATTAAGTAAATATAATGCTATTTCTAAAAGTACCTAAATATAAATAATAATTTATGAGTGCTGTGGAACGATCAATCCAGCTGGACAATGCACCCACATGCATTTAAGAGAAATGAAAACACTGTCTGGTAGTACTCACATGGGTTTTGTATTCTTAAATCTATCTCAATATCTATTTATAAGTACTTTTTAAAAACATATATATTTTTAGTTGTAGTTGAAAACAATATCTTTATTTATTTATTTTTCTGTGGTGTGAGGATGGGACCCAGTGCCTCATACATGCTAGGCGAGTGCTCTACCACTGAGCCACAACCACAGCCCCTATAAGTAATTTTTTAAAGTAAAAAATATACATAATCACACCAGTAAATGTTTTAATTTTTATATTTTCCTCTCTAGTCACTATATTAATTTATATCTGACAGTTATAAATAGTAAAAAATTGTATAAAAAATCTAAATTAAGAATTTTATCCCATATTTATAGTTTTACACAGGATTATATGTTTATATGTTGCTGTGTAGTATATAAATTCATAATTTTAATGCATAGATAATAATATGTATGGTTGATCTTCAAGATATATTTAATAATTTCCCTACATTGGCTATCTGTTGTTTTACATTTCATTTCCAATATTAAGTAAAGACAGAATTTTTATTATTTCAATAGATAAATTATTCAAGGTTATTAGGCCAAAGTGTATGAACAAATTCATGACTCCTAAAGTATATTCTGCCAATTCTTTTTGAAATGTTATCAGAAAAGTGTATTTTTATTAAATTCAAAGCAATGGCACATATTTGTATCTACAGAAGTTGGGAAGGAAGAGGGCATACATGTTGTATATAATACTAAACAATCTTGAGGCTTAATACTGGCCAAGGTGGGTAGGGGGTCCATATAGAAACATCCAAATTCCAGCACTTAGAGAAACTCAATGGAACATAAACTCCCAAATAAAACTGATTGAGTGTTAAAATAGCACATGGGACCAGAAATTATGAGGGTCTTCTAAACTGTTAGCCCATAAGTTATAGTGGCAAACCCCATATTCTTACTCCTACATATCAAGAACTACTGACCATATTTGTTTACAGCAATTAATTTAAGTACTATTATAGTTTGTAAATGTTGTGTAAAAGACTAAGAAAAGTCTTATTAACACACATGAATCTTTAACTATCCATATATTTTGCATAAAGCTTTATAAAACTGGAGATATTAAAAAAAATAAAACTCAAATGGATCTGAAAGCCCTCAAATTTAGCTGACACAGTCTCAACCAAGATCAAAACTAGAGTGATCTGAGCACCACTGATTTTGGTTCTCCACCTTCATAGATATTCCCTATTCACTTTTCAATCAGATTGGTATGAATAGGAAACAAGTTGATAATGTGATGTTCACATTAAAAATATGGGTGCTCAAATCTACTTACAGATACTCTTCAACTTGTAATGAAATTATGTCCTGATAAGTCCATAATAAGTAGAGAATAGCATCAGTCAAAATGCACTCAATACTGTTAACCCACTGAACATCACAGCTTAGATTAACCTGCTTTAAATGTGCTCAGAAAAAGCCTCCAGTTGGGCAAAATCATCTAACACAGAGTCTATTTTATAATTGAATATTGAATGTCTCATATAACTGGTTGACTACAGTACACCACACAGAATGCAATCTCTGCTGTTTGCACCGTGATTATGGGGCCAACTGGAAGCTGCACTCCTTGCTGCTGCCCAGCATTGCAATCATGCTGCATATCACTAGCCTTGGAAAAGGTCAAATTTCAAAATATACAGTATGGATTTGACTGAATATATATCACTTTCACACCATCATCAAGTCAAAAACGGAAAATCCTAAGCACAGCCATTTTAAGTCAAGGACCATCTATATATACATATAATGAGTATTTCCTCAGAAAGTAAACATTTATAACATTTCAAAAGCAGGAAATTGGGTCAGAGAATTGATAAAAAATCTGACATCTCTACTCTGGGACATGGAAGTGTAACTAGTACTCGTACTCTTCTTCCATTTAGCAAAACAATAAAAAAAGCAGAAGTTATCTCAAAAAAAGGCAACCAGATAAGACAGTTTAAGAAGTGTAGATAAAGAGAAGTTTGAGTAATGAATGGTAGAAAGTAAGTATTCTTAACTTTAAGAATGAAGACAGTAAGAGACAGTGTGGCCAGGAAGAGCTACAGAGGAAGCAGCAACATGAGGAGAGAACTGAGTTCCAGCGTAAGGAGAAGGGAAGATTTTGAGGAAGGTCTGAGATAACAGTCTATCTGTTCCACAGGGCCTTATGGGAGCATGTGGGGAGTTGAGGGAGGTGGGACAGGGCATCTGGCCTAAACATAAGGGTTTGTGTGATCTACAGGATGTACAGACCAAATGAGGATCAAAGTCTCTTCACCTCCATGTGCCCTGGACTTCTCATGAAGACTAAACAGAGATGAAGAGAGCAACCATCTATTCCAAATGATTTCCAAAAAGGATGATGTCCAGAGGCCATAGTTTTGGTGAAGCTAACAGTTGGGAGACTAAGAAAAGAGGGTTAAGGAGCCTTCCAAGCAGTATACAGAGCTTTGAGGTTTAAGTGAGATTTAAAAGAGGGGGTGCTAACTAGGCCCTGGAACATAATAAACATTCAGTCTTTAAAGGCTATAGATTTCCTTATGTTCTGAATACCTTACCAGCCCTTTAAAAAAGTGGAGTTCAACAAGGTTCAGTTTGAGTTCTTTTCTCATACTACATAGTCTCTTTCTAAACCATTCTATCTCAGCCTATACTAAAATGATCCTCTGTACTTAGTGACTTCCATTGTTTATCTGTGACTAAGGATTCTCCTCTAAACTCCAACCAATAATATTTACTCAAAGGCATCTCAAACTCAACATATCCCAACCAAATTCATTATCTTTGTCCCAGAAAGGCACAGTCCTCCCCCATGTCACCTCCATGATAGTTGTTGTATCATGTTTCCATTACCTGCAGAAATGAAGGCTATTGACAACCTCTCTCTCACCTACCCCAAACATCTTGCTGACCATCAACTCTTCCGGATTTAACTCATGAGATATCTGAATCAATCTACTCCACCTGCATCACCAACTTATTTTCCACCTGCATCACCAACCTATTTTCCACCTGCATCACTTACCACTTTCCAAGCTAGCCTAGTCTAAAGTATGTGTCTCCAGAGTGTCTTCAAATACTTTTTCTTAGTAGCCTCTAAGTTTTTCTACCATGACAGCAAAAAGCTCCCCTTTAAAACAAACACACAGTGTCTCTCTCTCTCTCTCTCTCTCTCTCTCTCTCTCTCTCTCTCTCTCTCTCTCTCTCCTTTCCTCCCTCCCTCCCTCCCCATCTCTCTCTCTATAACTTGTCTCCCTATATTTCTTCCTCACCTTCTCATAAAAAATACCCCAATACTTCTAGAAGAAAGACAAAACTCTTTCAAGTCCCCATATGATTTATCTGTTTAATCTTTGGTTACACCCCACACTAATGTCTCCTCCTTGCCTCTTTTGGGTCACACTGGTCTTCCTGGTCCTTCCCTCAAAGCACCACTCACCCTCACCACCTGACCTCTGTACATGCTGCTGCCTTTGCCTGGAGCCCATCTCATGCTCAATTCTTTGTCTCATGAACTCTTACTCAACCTATAGTTCTCAGCTAAATAATTCTTCACTAAGAAAGTTTTCTGGTTCTCTCTTTAGACCAGGTCATTTTTTCTCCATTTTGTATTATGAAAGTACAATATTCCATTCTTTTTATTTGTTTATGGATAGAAAATTGTGTGCTACGTATGATGTCTCTCTTCCCTACTATGTGCTAAACTTCTTCAAAATAAGGACAGACTATATAATTTTGCTTACCCTTGTTTCCCTAGGTTCTACCTCTGTGCTTGGCACATAATTGGCATGTAAAATACATCTATTAACTAATAAAAAAGAGAAGGGTAAAGGGCAATATGAGTTTATATGTCCTTGTAGTCTTTGTTATATTCATTCTTCCCCTTCCATATAAAGAACTCAATCACTACCCAATAATCTCTGTAAAGTCATAAATCAGAATAAAATATGTGATCCTCACAGTCATGGCAGCAATCTAATATTTTTAATAAAATATTTGACACATACAAAATAAGAAAGCCCCCGAACATTCTTTAATGCATAATTTCAGCTTTCAGGGGATCTATAATAAGCCTCTCTGAATAATTACCTAAAATCTTTTCATACTTCCACAACCTCAAGTCACAGAAACAAAAGAAATAAAGAGACCTCACAATGGGTTCTTTAATAAACCTCTGGCAGAATTTCCCACAAATTCTTTTAGAAAGTTTGCCTATTATATTTTTTAAAAAATCTTTAAAGGCAATTCTATAACTTTAATTAATGGCCCATTCACGCAGCACACTTCATCCTTAATTTATTAGACAACTATTTTCAATAATAATAAGTGCCTCAAGTAGAAACAGTTAAGCCATTTGAAAACTTGAGGTATAAGAGAAGCAAAAATTAAAAGGCACAAAATTAAGGGACAACTGAAAAAAGACAAGTATATGATGAAAGAAACATAATTTATTCAGCAAATCCATACTGAGCAAACACGAAAATCAATCAAGCTGTATATCATAAGAGAGTGCAGCAACACAGGACTTGCATCAGTGTGTGGACAATGTAAAGAGATAATCTGAGGAGGGGATAAGGAGAAAACAGGCAGGCATAGGATTTTGACAGCAGAATGAAGACAAGTCTAGAGACCTGAAACCCATGCCATAGTCCAGATGGAGAGTGGCGGGGTCTGGGAGAATATATCATGGATGCAGAGCTGAGGAGGAAGAAGTGGAAAACACAGAAACGAGATGCAGTGACGTGTGTGTGTGTGTGTGTGTGTGTGTGTGTGTGTGTGTGTATTAGAAATGAGAGGTAAATAAGCTGTGATTCCTGGTTAGTGTTGAGGTGACTTAGGGTGACAGTCACAAAGCCTAACAGAGAAGAAAGCAGTCAGGCACCTAAGAGAAAAACTGCAAATATAGACTGTCTCCTATATTTGCACCAAATCCTCCAGTCTTCTCAATATACTTTACTTTATACATTTTAACTTTTGTGAGTTAGATTATCCTCAAAAATCAATATCTCTGAAATCCAACCCTCTAACAATCTCTCTATCCATTATTCAATAGGGTCTTCATATTTTTTATTGCTTCTCTACTCAGACATTAAGACTATGAAGTTAGGGAATTCTTCATATCTACATAACAATGACTTACATATAATATTTAATTAGTAAAAGTGTGCTGTTTCATTCATATGAAATTGGTATGTCTCAATCCAACAGCAGGACTGTGATTCATTTGGACTAGCCTGTGTAGCCCCTTGGGCTCGGCTTCCAAGTTCCTCTGGGCACCTCAGCAGCATACATGATGATTCACCAATTGTGTGTTGTCCCTGTACTGTTGACACCTTCCCTAAAGGCAACCTGACCAGCTCACATGGCAACTTCTCTTTCTCTACAGCCTGCCTAAGTGATTCCTCCAGACAGCAGATATACTACACATATATCCAACTTTCTGACTTTTCAAAAAATCCTTAAATGCTAATGTTTTCTCTCTTCTTATATATACTTTCATATTTAAATATATATATATATATATTTAAATATATATATATATATTTTTTTTTAATGTCATTTACATTTTCTCTAAATAAAAGAGACAAGAGACAAAGAAGTATCCTATCTTTCTTCTTCATTAACATTTTCCCCTATATTTTAGTCACTTATTCTCAAGGAGCCTTTTGAAATTCTAGGACTTCTGGAAAGATTGTTGTACAGATATTGATTTTATACTCTTTTTAAAATACCCAGGCTCTGGAATGTGATAATTTTATTTCTAATTCAATGAGATTCAAATAATCCTGTTTCACACTGCCTTTAGGATGACTAGTTAGCAGTTAAAAAGTCCTTACCTATTCCAGAGGCTGGTGTGAAGGAATGAATTGTGTTAACGGTAGGAAAATCCAGGGTTTGGAAATATCTGAAAGAAGACTGTCCTATCTCCCAGAGGAAAATATCAATGGAATTCTGATCTCCTACAACAATAGAGTAATAATCAAATCTTGAAGTAAAAGTTACAGAAAGAAAATGGCAAAATTGCCTAGTAAGACTATAACAAAATGGTAATTCTAATTTAAGAAACAAATTTCATATGAATCCATTTAGTTCAACAAAAACATAACTTTTTAGATAATGTTTCAAATGTCTTTGAATTTACCACACAAAGTATATATATAATAGTTAGTTAGTTAGTTAGTTAGCTATTGTCCATGACCCAACCATAAAAAAAGAAAAGAAGCAAAATATTTTCTTTTTTTTAACATTGTTGAAATTTCATCTAAATTTTTGGTAAGCAAAAGAAATCATATTCTTATTTAGAAAACATTTTTGAAACAATATTGTCAAAAGTTGCTGAACACTTTTTATTAGTACTATAAATTATTCATGACACCCCAAACATATTCAGATAAAACGTTACCTGTTTGCACTTGTCTATGAAATCTTCATAGATCATTCTATTCTACCAACCACCCCTTATTTTATTTTAACATAACTTTAAATTGGTGGTTCAGGGCACTACAAGAGTACTGGCATAATGCTTATTTTTTCCTCAAATTGCATTTATACCTGATAATTAACATTATCCCTCAAGAAATAGTCTATGGATTACCTAAAAAATTGTTACAAGAGCATTTTCATATAAAACAAATATTATGAAGGCTAGACGATTTGGGTAATAACTATAGTTGCATTATAAACACCATGTCATCTTACCTAAAAAGGTATTTTTGGCAAAAATTAAGTAAATATCATCTCCTGAAGACAAAGCTTCAATTTGTTTCATTACACTGACTGGCACTTCTTCAAAGTAAATAAATGTGCTGCCAGACCATCTGAATAAAAGGACATGTAGCCTGACATTAGCCTGGGAAATTGCTAAGAACAAAGAGTTGCCTCTGTTGAATAAAGCCATGGTCAAAACACCCCGGACAGGAAGATTCTGTTGCAATGCAAAGCTCTGTCTATTCCATCTGAAGACCTGTAGGAAATGTTCAAATATAAAAACCTTCATGACTAGGAATTTAGCACTAGGAAGAATTTAGCCAATGTCACATGTCTATTCTCCTGTATCCTTTTATTTAGTTAGGATGATACTTTTATTAAGTGGGAAAGTACCAAGCCTAATGCCTTCTCCCCTTTTTTATCTCTGTGTGTGTACACACATGCATGCAGAATAAATGAAAGAGAAATTATTTGAAAATAAATCTTAGAAGTTAGTACAAGATCTTCGGATGCTGCACATCATTTCCAACGTCTTGATCAACAGCATATAGAGAAATGCCTAAACTATTTTCATCCTCATGGTGGCAATGCATACAAGGCTTCAGGGTAAGTGTTCATAATATTTACAATTAAAAGAAAGTGTATAATCGACCTGGTTTCCTATATAATTTGAGCACTTTCACAACAAATTATACTTATTCAGGAGATGGAAGATGGTGGAGGAGACAGAAGATAACGAAGTAAAGGAAAGCTACTTCCTAAGCTGCATCCTGGTGTGGTAGGAGCCCTCTTCAAACAAAGACAAGAGGCACAGCACAGCTAGTAGATGTGTGCACATGCAACTCTGTTGAGCAATGTGGCGCCTTTAGTAACCAGGTATGCATGTGTTCCCCAGAACAAAGAAAGGCAGTGTGGCACACTAAGCATGCAAACGCCACTCTGCTAACACTCAGAGCACATGTGCAACTCTGCCAACACCCCCAGTGGGCCTGTGCATCTCTGTCAAAATTTCCTTATAGAATAACCACATGAAGTGTATTTTTCCATATAGGGGAGCAAAGGAGCTAATATGTAACAGGGGAAAGGGAGACTAGCAGTGGCTATATAAGGCAAATCCCTGCTGAAATAGGGGCTTGGCTTTTGGATGAAAATCCACCCAGTCTGTCCTGGCACAAAATAAACATTACTCTTATTAACCACCTTGGTGTCATGTCTCTGTGTGTGAACCCCACAACAGTGGCCTGGGACCAAAGCAACAGGTGTACAGCTTCTTAACAAGGTGGGTAAAAGAGGAATTTCAATAAAATTTAACATTAGACATTGAAGTGGCTCAGGGACTCAGGAATTTGGGTACAGTAACTGAACAAAAAGGAATACATTGGAGCAGACCTGGCAGCCCCACCACCTATGCAGAGTCACCACAGACAGAGAAAACAGAACACAGTCTTCATAGAGAGAAACCTGAAATCAAAAATGCTACCTATTCTTAACTGATCCATAGGCTGTACTGCATGCTAATGCTTGAAAAGCACGCTCTATATTTCAACTGATTATGGAGAGATGAGGCAAGTCACAATGTCCTTCACACAGCTTTCCGGGGACCTAGGCTGGGCCAGATGGAAAGTGAGTAAAACAGTGACTACACCCAGAGCAAAGGGAGCCAAATTCACTTGTCCTTTGTCTCAGGCAGCTCATGTGACCAGCTGAAGTCTGAGCTGGCATGGTGAACACACTAAAGGACTAGACCAGAGAAGACAGTGCTCTTGAGCAGCAGTGAGTAAAGGATCAGCAACCCCCTGTCCCATGATTGGATTTTTGGGAGGGTCTTGAGAACCAGACCTGCAGATGACATTGGCTATTGTCTAATCTAGAAGTGGGTCCATCTAGTCTTTCCAAAGAAGCCCCAGCCAACAAAGCCCAGGAGGCCTAATGAGACCTCAGCCCTACCTGCTGAAACTTTTCTCACAGGATGCTGCAGAGGCAGTTCCTTAGGAGTGCACCAAACTGGTCCAGATGGACAAAACACCAGCTGACAGTTTGTCCTAACCCACCCCACCTCATACTAGTGAGAAGGGAAGCTGAGTCTTACATACTACATCAAACATCTTCAATCTTAGGCTGTTCCAAGTGGCAGCTCAGAGAGCAACACAAAACCAGGAAGTATTAAACAACCCCACCCTTTGCTCTCTCTATCTGTATACAACTCAGAAGAATTGAAAAGAAAGACTGTTGACATACACAAAAACCACCCAATGTCATCAGTTATTTTGTCTAATTCAATGGAGAAGTGTCCTTCACTATTCATTCTTCATTGCAATTTTTAAAAATTCTTTCTGGGGCTACGGCTGTAGCTCAGTGGTAGAGCACTTGCCTAGCATGGGTGAGGCAGTGGGTTTGATCCTCAGCACCACTGTAAAAAATTCAATAAAGTTATAAAAAAGTATTAAAAAATTATTTCCATGTGTGCATCATAAACAATATTATAAATCAAATGGATCAAATGTACATCTACAGAATATTCCACCCTATAACAGCAGAATTTATCTTCTCCACAGCACACAAAATTTTTTTCCAAAATAGACCATATTCAGGGCCATGAAACAAATCTTAGCAAATACCAAAACAAAAATCAACATATCCCATGTATCCTATCAGATAATAATGGAATGAAACTAGAATCAAAGCAAGAAAAATAATAGAAACCACAAAAAGATGGAGATTGAACAATACTCTCTTAAATGAAGAAAATATCAAAGAAGAAATAAGAATAGAAATTAAGAAATTCTTAGGAAAAAAAAGAGAGAAAGATACAATAGATCAGAATCTCTGGGACAGTATTAAAATAGTTCTAAGAGGAAAATTATAGCACCATTATAAAATTAAAGAATTGTCAAATAAATATGCTTATGCTTCACCTCAAGGCCTTAGAAAAAGATGAACAATCTAACCCTAAAACCAGTAGAAGACAGGAAATAATTAAGTTCAGAGCCAAAATCAATAAAGCTGAGAATAAGAAAACAATAGACAGAAACAAGATAAATAAGATTGACACTTAGCCAAACTAACAAAAAGAAAGAGTGAGAAGAAGCAAATCAACAAGATCTGAGATAAAAAAGGAAATACCAGCAAAGACCCTTTTGAAATCCAGAGTTATCAAAACCTGTTTTGAAAATTTGTACTCCAATAAGACATCAAACTATTTGTTTGCCAATGATATGATTCTATATCTAGAAGACCTAAAAAAAACTCCACTAGACCACTTCTAGAGCTTATAAATAAGTTTAGCAAAGAAGGAGAATACAAGATCACCACTCATAAAACAATAGCTTTCTTACACTCTAACCATAATTCAGCTGAGGAAGAAATGAAGAAAACCATCCCATTTATAATAATATCCAAAAAAGTGTTAAAGAGTTAATGTAAAAAAGAAGGTAAAAGAACTCAGCAATGAAAATTATAGCACATTGAAGAAAAAAACTGAATAAGACCTTATCAAATAGAAAGACATCCCATGTTCTTGAATAGACAGAATCAATATTGTCAAATGGCCACAGTACCAAAAGCAATATAGAGATTCAAAGCAATCTCATTTAAATAACAATGATATTTTTCACAAAATTAGAAAAAAACAATTCTTAAATTCATTTGGAATAATAAGAGAAACAAAATAGCCAAAGCAATACTAAGCAAGAGAAGAGAAGCAGGAGGTATCACAATACCTGATCTGAAATTATATTTCAGAGCTACAGTACCAAAAACAGCATGGTATTGGCATCAAAATAGACATGAAAACAAATAAAACAGAATAGAAGACGAAGAGACAAATCCACATACTTAGAGCCATCTGACATTTGAAAAATATGTCAAAACTATATTTTAGACAGACAAAAGACAGCCTTTTTAACAAATGGTGCTAGGAAAACTGGATAGCTATGTATAGAAAAATGAATCAGACCCCTCTATTTCACCCTATACAAACCCAAATCAACATGGATCAAATATCGGGAATTAGACCAAAAACTTTAAAACTACTAGAAGAAAACATAGGCTTCATAGTCCATCATATAGATGCTGACAAGACCCCCAAAGTGCAAGAAATAAAATGAAGAATAAATGAATGCCATAAAACTAAAAAGCTTGTCTACAGCAAAGGAAACAATTAAGAACATGAAGAGAGAGATGACAGAAAGGGAAAGAATCTTAGCCAGCTATTCTTTTGATAGGGGATTAATATCCAGAAGATTAAACAAACTTAGCACCAAATATAATATAATAATAATAATAATAATGCAATCAATAAATGGGCAAAAGTTCTAAACAGAAACTTCTCAAAAGATGAAACACAAATGGCCAAAAAATATATGAAAAAAATGTTCAACAGCTATCAGGAAAATATAAATCAAAATTACAATACAATGTAATCTCAACCCAGTCAGAATGGCACTGCTCAAGAATATGAATAATAATTGCTGGCGATGTTGGGGGGAAAGGTACACTTGAACATGCTTGATGTGACTACTAAACCACTCTGAAGAGCAGTATGGAGATTCCTCAAAAACCTAGAGATGGAACCACCCTATGACCTAGCTATCCCACTCCTTGGTATTTTTCCAGAGAGACATAAGATTGACACACTGCAAGGATATAGCCACCTCAAAGTGTATAGCAGCAAAATTTCAATAGGGAACTTCTGGAATCAACCCAGATGCCAAAAAATAGATGACTGGAATGGAATGAAAAAAAAATATATATATATATATACACACACACACACATATACATATATATATATACACACACACATATACATATATATATATATATATACTTAATATGTATCACAATTATGATACATACACACACACACAATGGAGTTTTACTCAGCCATAAAAAAAAATGAAATGATGGCACTTGCTGGTAAATGGATGAAAATGGAAAATATCATGTTAAGTGAAATTAGCCAAACTCAGAAACTCAAAGTTTATATGCAGAAGCTAGAGTAAAATAAGGAAAGGAGGAGGTAAGGAAAGGATAATACAAATGAATCAAATATTAAATAATAGACAAGTGAAAGGAAGTCTAGCAGAGTGGAGGAAAGGGATGGAGAGGGGAAGGACGATGGAAGGGAAAAAGAGGAGGGAAAAATGGATATCATGAACTAAAATAGATTTCCATGCATGTGTGAGTTTTTCAGGATGAATGCAACTACTATGTATAACTATAAAGCTCTAATTTAAAAAATAAAAAATAATAATTATGCAGTCAACAGTTAGGACTTTTGAGACAAGCATTAAGCTAGGAGCCTGGGTCCACTGACCTCCTCCTTTATCACTCTTATTAACGATGAGGAAAAGGCAAAAACTCACATAGCAATAACTGAACAAATGATGACCATAAATTAAAACTGGTACTGAAGCCAAAAGTCAGGATAATATGATGAAAAAAAATGTATGTATTAGGGGAATGAAGATAGAAGGAATGACATGACAGTTTCTAAGATACAGATGGTTATGATGCTCTGAATAAAAACTAGCCCAGAAAGCTGACAGTGCTAAGAGGTTGAACAGTCAAGACAGGAAAGGGGAACTCATGAAGTATCCTTTCTTGGGTGACCATACAATTACCATTCATGTAGGGGTTCTTTAGAGATTGAAATATTAATAATAATTATACAAGGACATGGCATGATCCAGTGCTATCCTGGGCTAGAAGAAATATGGTTATCCTACATATATAGCATACTAACTAATGCTAAATTTATTATCATTTGGAATCACTAAAATTTTTAAATGAGTAACATGAATCAATATTTTTAAAAGATTACTCCTGCTACCAATAGAGAATGAATCTGAGGAGATCAGAGAACTTCAGAGACTAGCTTGGAGACTAGCAGTTCAGGTAAGAAAAGATAAGAACTAGGCTTAGACGGAGATGAGCTGAGGTGGAAAGAAATGTCTATACTCAAAATTATTATGGAGACACAGATTCAAAAACACTTAATGATCAATTAGATGTGAAAGAAAAAAAGGGGGTAATTCAACAAAATATATCACAGAATTCTTCCTTGAGCACTTGCATTTCTGAGGTTACTATTTCCCGAGATAAAAGAAAATACTCAAACACAAGTTTCATAGAGAAAATTAATTACAGTTCAGCTTGATATACATTATAACACACTCCTAAAATATATTTAAGTGGATGCATCAATAGGCAGTTAGACATTCAAGTCTGGACTACAGAGGAAAGGTTACAGATATGATATGAAAGACATTAGCCTATAGCTGATATGTAAAGCTAGCCTGATGTTCCTATGAAGAGCTACAGAACTGATGAAATTTCCCAGAGTAGGTGAAAAGAAAAAAGAAATATGAACTAAAACTGAATTATGGAATACTCTAAGACATATTGATTCAGAAAAGGGAGGAGGAACCAGCAATGGAGACTGAGCAGACAGAGTTCTTAAGAAGGAAAGCCTTGTGGTATCATAAAGCAAGAGTAGAGGGGGTTGAGATTTGGGTATGACTAAGTCTCATGCTGGTGGGAAGTTGTATATGACAGTGATAAACATATCCACTGGATTTGGCAACCCAGTCGCCATGGGTGAGCATGAGAAGTAGACAAAGCTAGCTGACACTTCTCTCACAACGTCCTACCACAAAGGAGAGACAATAAATGAAAAAAAAAAAGAAATTAGAAAGGGAAGAGATCAAGGGATTTTGTTGTAAACTGAACAATTCTCAACTATTTATGCCAACTGTAATAATTTCATGGAGAAAGAAATGCCAGCTATGGAGGGAATAACTAAACCTTATGAAGGCTGAGGGGCAGCCATGTGAAAGGAAGGGCTTCTCCAGAAGGACACTCCTCTGCTGCAGCAGGAGGGAGGGGCAACACTGGCTTTTAAGTGGGATTTTGAATTTGGTGTTGGGAAAATAAGTAATCTCCCTCTAGTGACTTTCATTTCACTGAGGTCATTAGTTGAAAATGAGGCGATAAGAAGCATGTACAGAAGCATGAGAGACAAAAATTATCAATTAAACATTAAGGAGATTATAAAATGTAGTGTGCTAGAAAAATGTGAAATTTCTGGGGTGATGCTGAGTGCCCAATTGGCAATGTTAATCATGATTTTTTAGTGATACCATCTGTCTAGCTGTGTGATTTTTCTCCATAATGTTTTCCAACTCAATTAAATTCTGATTAAATGTTCATGTTTATGATTACATTTGCTTTGGTTCTTGAAGAACATATAATATTCATAACTGTTGTTTAAAAGTTAATTGGGACCAATCAATATTCATATTCTCCTTTACTACTTTACCACAAACTATGGTTTTCTTTTATACCAAATCTCTAGACCCTACCTCATAACTTTCAATTACAGTATTTTTCTGAATCCTCTCTTTGACTTGCAACAATTAAATAATCTTGACTGTCTGAAGTAAAATATCTTACTTGGGAACTCTCAGAAATAATGACTGTTTGCACCTGCAAGGAAGACAGAAAAGTGGGAATAAAAATTTAAAGAGTTTAACTCAGAAAGGCACTAAATATTATACTAATGAGTTAGTATTTGATGTTTAAGACTCGATGTTTAAAACTATTCTGATCACTAGGTATGCATATATCATAAGCATACATCATTTCAAGCAAACAAAAAAAGCCCCAGGTTAAGATACATGCTACAATTTGTATCAACTTGCAAAAAGTCCTGTTACTCATTAACATAGAATATACATTGTCATCCATTTAGATCAGTCTTACAAATATGAATTTCTTTTAGGTAAAGCAATATAAAATGAAGATTTTGTTTTTACTAGGAATAACTGGAATCCAGATGTGAAGGTATACACACTGTTAACAGAAGACTTCTCTTCATTTCTTTCTTTATGAGTAATTACAAAGTAGGGGGAAAGTCCAATCTTAAAGGCCTCACAATTTTTAGGATTTTGTATCTTTAAATCCTAGAAAATGAGAATTACAAAAAACAGTTAACTCATAATGTATCTCACATTTACTTGTATATTTTATTTTGTGCACTGTGGAAAAAAATAAGCAATGTTTACCTTTACTGGAATAAAAATCCCTTGCCATCGGTAAATAGTAAATGATGATTTTCTTAACATTATACCATATACTGAATCTTCCAAAGTAAAGAAACACCAGCCAGAAACTGGCTTGTCCAAAAAACTTTGAAATATTGAAAAGACAACATCCATTCTCCCTAAAAACATAAATCATTATTTACCAGTGCATATTTCCTTCTCAAACTTATCTGCTCTAATTTGTTATTTAAACATTGAGACTAATGACTTCAATACAAATGAATTCCCCATGGTGTGTGTGTGTGTGTGTGTGTGTGTGTGTGTGTGTGTGTGTGTGTGTGTGTGTGTGTTTGTGAGAGAGAGAGAGAGAGAGAGAGAGAGAGAGAGAGAGGAGAGAGAGAGAGATACAGAGATACAGAGAGAGAGAGAGAGAGAAAGAAAGAAAGAGGCTAGAAAACTTAAAAATAGTAACTTAAAATAACAATTATGGATAACAAAAGGAGTACTAATACTTCACTCTATAGCCATATGAACTTTCCCAAGGTCTATTTAAATATAAATACTTGCTAACTGTAATTTTAAAGGGAAATATGCTAAAACATGTTTTATTTCTTTTTTCCAGCACTGGGGTTTGGACTCAGGACCCTGGGCATGCTAGGCAAGCACTCTGACATTGAGCAATAGCCCCAGTCCATCTCCCACCCTTTAACACACTCTTCTAGTATCTGCAATCTACTTTTTTCTCCTGTATTTCTCACCAGGTCTCCAAATCCCCTTCGTGAGATCACTCTGCTATCCCTAGCCATTCAATCTGATGCTTTTCAATTTTCAGGCTGGGTCTTCTTCCCTTCTCTGTCTAGAGCTCCTCTTCTCAGATTGTTAAATCAATGTCCACGACTTTAAAAACAGTAACACATGTCAGATCCCTAAGTCTATCTTGCAGCAGAGACCTTCCTTTGAGTATAAATGCCTTCTCAAAAGGAACTCAAACTTAACATGTGCTATAACACATTTATTTTAATTCCCTCGCCAAAACAACACCTAGCCTTCTTTCACATATCTCTTAGTCAGTAGCAAGACACTCCATCCTACCACACAAGCTGAGGAAATAGGAGTCATCTGGGACTCAGCCTCACCCTTGCACCCAGTTCATCACCTGCTCTAAACTTCTATCATCTGTTGCCCTTTTGCTCATCTCCATGCATCCTCTCTTCTCTGCTATACCAGCCAATTCTTTTTTTAAAAAAGAGAGAGTGAGAGAGGAGAGAGAGAGAGAGAGAGAGAGAGAGAGAGAGAGAGAGAGAGAGAGAATTTTTAATATTTATTTTTTAGTTCTCGGCAGACACAATATCTTTGTTGGTATGTGGTGCTGAGGATCGAACCCGGGCCGCATGCACGCCAGGCGAGCGCGCTACCGTTTGAGCCATATCCCCAGCCCCCAACCAATTCTTTACACGGTCCTATGAATAACACTGAAAAATGCAAACATGATCATACCATACCATCTTCCCCATGCCTAAACTACTCAAAGGTTTTCCATTAACTCTGGGATAAAAGATTGACATCCATAAAATATTTCTCAAGTTCTTCAATGATCTCTGCATCTCCCCTATTTCTGTACTCCCTATTCACTGAGGTTCTTCAATTATGACATGTCCTTTCATGCCTGAGTTTCCTGCCACTAAAGCTTCCCCCTCTTGTCTCCCAGGTTCCTCCAACCCAGTTCTTTGCATATTTGATTCCTCCACATTGATTTTTACTTATTTATTTTGGTACACCTTAAATTCTAAGCTCCATGAGCTCAATACCATACCTAGGCACTCAATAAATATTCTTGGATATAGTAATAAAATTAAATATCTGTTTCCCATTTTTAATAAATCCATAAGTTATAATTCATGGAAATAATGTAAATCTTATACATGCAACATTTCTGAGTTACAGCATTTTGTTCTCATAAAAAACTAAACATACTCATGCCAAAGGCTGTTTCAGATATCTTCTCCCACTGCACACTCACAGCTAAATCAATGCCATTAGTAGGCGACACATTTAAGTATACTGTTCTGTTGGTTTCTTCAATATCTATAGAAGTGGCTCTGAAATTATGGAAAACAGAAAAAGAATATAATTTTTACATATTTAAAATATATGTCACATTACCAGCATATGCTTAATATGCATCTACATTTATATAACCCAAATGACATGCACAAATTTGATACATGAATATTTTCAAGACAAATGGGTGCTTGAAAATATTCATTTATGGAGTTTTTTTAAAAAATACAAATGCAACACTCATAATCAGAAAATACTGAAGATCAGTAATTTAACATTACACATTTTAAAACTGTCTTTTTTGAATTTTTCACACATAAATCAAAAACATCTGACAGTAAAAAACAGGAAATTCCTAGTATAGAAATAAAACTAAATCTCTTAAAATACTGTATATGAATATCTGTCAGTTTCCAAAGGAAATTTTATAACTATAATCATTTTAATATGTTTAAAGAGTCATGTGTTTGGATTCAGTGACCAAGTATATTTTATATTTTTTCTTGCTTTTTATTTCTAAAATCACAAAATAATGCAGGCCTTTTCCTAGAAGTGTGAACTATGAGAACATAAGAATTCTGATGACACCATTTAGCAGGCCATGGTTAAGTCTTTGATGTTCTCTGTAATAAGAGAGCTTGTGGACTATGGATCTGTCTTCTGGAATTCATTTTAAAAGTCCACTTTACATAATCACACCTCAATTTTCTTTTGCATTTTCTTATGTCAAAAATTATTTCTTTCTTATTTTCAGAAGTTATATTTTCTTATAAATAAATTATACCTATTTTCAATAGCAGAAATACCGAACAGCCCCAAATGGGCCTGATTTTGTAATACTGTTATCAAGGTTTGAACCTGTGCCCCTAGTCTCGCACCTCCCATAGGATTAAACAAGGTGCAAACAAAATGCTCATCCATTTCTGGTTCTGTGTCTAATACAGCAAAAATGTGCAGAGCCTGAAAACAAAATAAAAAAAGTAAAGTTACTAGAATAGAATATATTTGCAAAACACATACAGAGAAATTTAATAAACATTTTAGAAACCAAAATAATGTCTTTCAAAAAACAGCACCTCTTTTTTATTTAATAATGGTCCCCATAATGTGATAGCTACTTTTGGGATTTTCATGTTATTACTTTTGGGAGTTTCAACATTGTGGTACACTACATGGAAGTGTCTAAAAAAATAAATGACATTTTTAAATAACACAGAATAAAATATTAAAATATTAAATTCATGTCCTTTTTTGGGATACTTTTTTATCCTGCTCTGGCTATATAACTTCATTAATGTCTTTCTAGTCTAGGATTCACCATTAAAGCCATGGTAGAGGGGCTGGGGTTCTGGCTCAGGGGTAGCACTTCCCTAGCATGTTTGAGGCACTGGATTGAATTCTCAGCACCACATATAAATAAATAAGGGTCCATTGACAATTAAAATATATATATTACAAAAAAGCCATAGTAGGAACAAATTAGAAACACCCCAAATGTTCATCAACAGGAAAATGGATAAACAAATGGTGATCTGTTCCATAAAACTCTATTCAACAATAAAAAAGGATCAGCTACGCATGTCTGCAACCACACAAAAGAAGCATGAAAGAAGCTAAACACAAAAGAATAGATACTATAAGGCCCTATTTATACAAAGCTCAAGAATCAGCAAAAATGAGTCAATTAAAACATTACAAAGTAGTTTCCTCTTGAAAAGGCAAGACGCAAAAGAGAACCATCTGGGTAACAGTAGTGTTAATATCTTTAATCTGAGTGGAGGTATTATGTTTTGGATATGAAATGTTCTCCAAAGTCTCATGTGCTCAGAGGTAGACTTTTTGGAAAGTGATAAATCATGAGGGCTCTGATCTCATCAGTAGATTAATCCACTGATGGCTGAATGGATTACTTGTATTAAGTGGGTCACAAGGGATAGAGGTTGTCCTGGAAAGGTCTGGATTCTCTCTGGCACTTTCCTCTTGCTTTCTGTTTTCTCCAGGTACAATAAGCTGAGCAGCTTTCCTCAACTCCACCCTTCCACCAAGATGATTCTACCTTGGAGCCCAATGACATAGCCTGAATCCTCTGAAACACTAAGCGAAAATAAATCTTTCCCCATTAAGTTGTTCTTATCAGTATTTTGTTCATAGTGATGAAAAGCTGACTAATACAGGTCATTATATGTGTGTATACTATGTTTAAAATCATTAATCCATATGTTTGGAATTGGTGCATTTTACTATTTATATGTCAAAATAAAAACGTGGAGCAAAAACAGTTGTGTGAGCCAAAAATATTTAATCCAACTTTCTCTAATGTTTAATTTACCAAATGAACAAAAGTTTTTACTTAAATACACGCCGAGAAAAAGACACAAAATATTACAGTAAAAAAATTTTAAACATTTTAAATTACAAAAAAAAATTATTAAGAGAAAAAATGTGAATAAAGCAATGACAAATTTTAATATACTTCACATTTGAACTTTTGTATTTTTCACAATTTAAGTGTGTCTTTGAAGAAATCAAAGATTTTAAATTTGGAAGAACGTTTAAAAAATGAACAAAAAAAATGTTGAACTTTACAAAAACTTAAAATTGAGAAAGTTATTTGATTGTTAGATAAATTAGTTTAGAGGAAAGGGCTGCAAATATATTTCTTTAAAGCAGTATTTTAGCTAGCTTGAAAAATGTCTAAAGATAATGCGATGAACTAATTTAAACTTCAACTATATTTTTAAAAATAAAGTTTAGTAGGAACAGAAAATCAATATACAGGAATGGAAAATATATAGAAAAATAAGTTGGGAAACTAAACTTATGTAAGGATAGATCACATTTATAATTAATCTCAAATCCAGGATTTTTCTCTTTCAAACACTATTCCTATTCTCAAACAGTTTGAAGCAGAAGTTACATGCTGTTTAATTAAAATATAGCAAAAAGAAATGACTGACTGGGGCTGGGAGCTTTTTTTGGCTTATGCTTTACATATAAAGTGAAGTATACCATTTAAATAAGTTTGGAATTTAAAATAAAAAAAACAATATGTGTATTTTTATTATTTACATATTTCTCTATTAATAGTAAATTTCTTCAGTTGCCCTCTATACATATTATATAGTACATTAGCACTTGTCACATAATAATCTAATCGTGTCTTTATTTCTCACCTAAGTTGGAAATATCTTTTTCTTTTTTTGAGGATGCAGGAAAAATATTTTGTAAATATTAGAGTTATAAGCTTCATCCTTATTAAAGTTGCATACTGTACCTTGAGTCGAACACCTTCTTCTAATACAATATAGCCTTTGGAAGGAGTCAGGTCCTTGGATTCTGTTGAAGAATTCACTTCTGTGACAATGAACTGAACTGTCACAGTTCCAAACAGTCCTCATGCAGGTTCCCGAACAATGTACAAGACCGCAACACTTTCCTGAACATAGAGAGCTGCTGGCTCTCTCAGGAAAAAAGTGCTCACTGTTTTTAAATGACAGAACTCCAGGGCCATCATCATTAGCAAGGATGGTCATTACAGCTGTCAAAACAAAAATATTCAAAGATAAATGAAAATAAGAGGGGCTGTTATAAGTGCTTAAATGAGTGTGGATATTTCATTGGAAAAAAGGTCAACTCTTGACCACAAGTGATCATTTTAAGAGTACCTTTTCCTTTTTTTTAAAGAGGGTTAATTTTTAAAGCATTACATAAAATTTCATATTCCTTTATTATATGAAAATACTCTGCAATCTTAGAATGGAAGGTAGGTTTGTCAACCTGATGTGAGGCTACCTCTCAGAAGTCAACAGCAGAGACCAAATTTAATGACGAAACAGTGAAAACATTCCCAGTAAAAACAGAAGCTAACCAATCCCTAAAAAACAAATGCCAAATGTCATCTTTGATATAAGGAGAGCAACTAAGAACAGAATAGGGAGGAAGAGCATGAGAAGAAGATCACCACTAAACAAGGATGAGAGGGGGGAGGGAAAGAGAGAGAGAAGGGAAATTGCATGGTAAAGGAAGGAGACCCTCATTGTTATACAAAATTACATAAAAGAGAAAGTGAGGGAAAAGGGGAAAAACAAGAGAGAGAAATGAATTACAGTAGATGGGGTAGAGAGAAAAATGGGAGGGGAGGGGAGTGGAGGGGAGGGGGGATAGTAGAGGATAGGAAAGGCAGCAGAATACCACATACACTAGTATGGCAGTAGGTAAAAAAGTGGATGTGTAACCCATGTGAATCTGCAATATGTATATGGGGTAAAATTGGGAGTTCATAATCCGCTTGAATCAAATGTATGAAATATGATATGTCAAGAGCTTTGTAATGTTTTGAATAACTAATAATAATAATAATAATAAAAGAAAGAAACAAGATAATGATGACTGCCAGCACTGGTACTGCTCAACATGTCCTGGAGCTATCCATCAGGCAAAGGTAATAGAAAAGAAGGTCCAGAACTTTCATCCTTAAATGAAATGCTTGTCTACTACCAAGATACAAGAAAAAAAATTATCATATGATAAGAGTTTGAAATATAAATTTAGAAGAGATTCAAGATAGTGGAATAGAGGAAGGTTGCATTTCCAGTTGCTCCATGACTCCACACTCAAGTAGCAGGAGAACTGCTTCTCAGTAAGGTGGGTAAAAGAGGGAACTCACTGAAATTCAATTTTAGATAATAATGGTCTCTTAGAATCATAGAAATGAACATGCGGGCTGGGGATGTGGCTCAAGCGGTAGCACGCTCGCCTGGCATGCGTGTGGCCCGGGTTCAATCCTCAGCACCACATACCAACAAAGATGTTGTGTCCACCGAATACTAAAAAATAAATATTAAAAAAAAATAGAAATGAACATGCATTGAACAAAGAACAAGAAAGAGTACATTGGAGCCAACTTGGTTGCAGCAGCAGCAGCACTGATTGGCCACAGAGGGGAGGGGTAATATGTATAGAGAGAGACACAACCTATTGGCATGGGAAAACCTATGGATGATAAAAAGTCATAATTTAGCTATCCAGAGGCTGCACAACAGGTTCTTGTTTGAAATGTGCTTGTCGTGAAATCTGTTTCTCTCAACTGACAAGGGAAGACCTGACATGGAAGTCATCTTGAGGAGGCCACCTTGCAGTTTGCTACTGCAGAAGCCTGTAAGATCAAACAAGAACTGCCATAATGTCCCATCATGTGGCCCAACGTGTACCTAGTAGAACACAAATCCAAGAGTTACGGAGAATATTGTACCCATGGTGATTCAAGTAAGAAATACAGAGGGGAGTGCAACTCACTAACCCTTTGAGTCTGGTGGCTCACATAACCAGCTGAAGAGGTCATGAAACTGAACAAGTGGGTGTGAATACACTTAGGGACTAAGTGTGGGAAGGCTATGTTTGTGGGCAGCAGAGTGTGTAAGACTTATAGAGACGTGAAACACGTGGAGAGGACTGGCTTTCCTGTCCTACAAATAGAATTCTAGGAAGATTCCTGAGATCCTGGCAGCGATTGCCATCAGCCTGGCACTAAAAATGTGTGTTCTCCAGGGAAGATAATACTCAACAAAGTCCTTAAGCTCTGATTAGACCTAAGCCCTAGCCACCAGAACATCACTACTAGGACTGTGCAGAAGCTCTGCACTCGGAGTGCATCAATGTTATCTGTATGCACAAAACTGCAGTTGACAGTACTTCCCATTCCTTCCTATCTTATAATGGTAATCAGGGAAGCTGAAAGCTATTTCAAACAACTTCAGTGTTAGGCCAATGCAGTGGGCAGTTTAGTGAACAACACAAAAAGAGGAAGTAGTTAACCTCCAAACAAGGTTGTGTCTCTTACTCTCAATACATAGCCCAAGAAGAAACAGAATGACAGTTGAGGATAGGCACCGACATCCACCTTTATCAACACTCTGAAACACCTAAGTGGAGATAATTCTTTAAGTGTGCATGTGTGTATGTATTCTTGCTGGAGTGATTCGTTGGTAGACATATATACATACATACATACATACATACATTTGTTTTTTTTTATCTCAGTTTTAGCATTTTTTAAACATGTTTATTTTTCCTTGAATTGACCCTTAAGGGTCTGTGTTTTTGTCTTGTTAATTTTGGTTTTGTTTTGTTTCTTTTTTTACTTGTTTCTCTTTCTCTCCTTTTTTTTCTTCTCACAGTCAAATTCTCTTGTTCATTCTTTTTCTTTCCCTTTATTTTGTTTTATCTATTTTTTCTCCTCCTTCTTTATAGTCATCACTTGAAACATATTTTCTGCATTCTCCCTGTTCATGTTTTGAACATTCTAAATTTAGGAAATGACTCAATAGTATCTTTAGTACCAACTAACTTTTTTTTTGTTCTTTACATAAATATACCCATTCATAAACACTGACATAGAATTCCAAGATGCCTAATTTAAAATGTTTTTTTTATTCTAAGTAGAAATCATCAAGTCTCTCTAATCTGCCTTTCCCCCATATTAGGGAAACCAGCACGAGAAAGAGGTGAGAAGAAATTGTCAAATACCTATTGTCTGTTTCCCCAGTTCCAGTCCAGGAGAAGGATTTATTAAAATGAGCTGAAATTTTTCATCTCCTTCTGGAATGTAAAAATCAAGAATCATGATTTCTATATTTTTATGTCTTTCTCCATCAGAAAAATGAAGAATCTGGTTAAAAGTTAAAAGGAATAATATCATTTTAAAAAAACATTTTTTTAAATAAAATGTTTGGGATGAAACAATATAGTTGCGAACACAAAGAATTAGCTATCTTAATTTATTTAAATTGACAGTGTTTTATTTTAAAAGTAAAATTTATGGAGGAAAAGAAGAAGCTGAACATCTGATTAAGGGGAAAATGTTACTAAGAAACAAAGTAAAAAGTTTTTAAAACACAAAGTGTTTCAGTAAGTTAAAAACAATGAAATAAAGGATAAAAATTTCAAAATAAGAAACACTTTGAGAAGGTCATCTAATGATATGAGTTCCTTAACACAAGATCTGTATTCTCCAATATCAATTGTTACAATAAAAAAATTAATATGCACAGAATAATTGTTACCATAAGACTAAATTTATATTACTTACTAAAATACTAAAATTATTTTGCCGCATGAAAATCTGTTCTAATTTACTGTGAATTGGGTTATATAATAGTGTACTAATTTATGTAGGACATAAGTCACTATAATTCTCAGGAAACAGTAATTTTAAAATAATGCATAAAGGTTGTCTGGGATAGATGTTAAGACCTACCACTGGGGTGAAGATGTAATCCAGCCCCAGTTGTGCTTCCAAATTCTGGGTGTACACAAACAAGGACACATGGCCAAGAGCCCCTTCACTCCCGTGAGCTACCAATATTACACTTTCAAGAGTTTCATTTACTTCAAATCTGTAAGAACAGAAAGAGAAAGTAAAGAAAGTACTTTTTTCCTATTTTGAACTTCTATTTGGTAGATGGTAAAAGATCTGAAGCTTGGAGAAGGGCTCACAGAGCCTTGGGATCACCTGCTGTGCTGCCATTGGATCATCCCTCGGGCACCATCGTTGGCATCAATAATGATTTGTGCAGTCAAGCCTTCTGAATCTGAAAAATATGCAGATGTATTTAAATGAATACAAATTTATTACTATAAATTTTGTATAAAGTTTTATTATTAAACTTTAAAATTTTATTATGCTTGATCTAGAATTTAAAGATAGTCCCTATGAGATTATATAATTCCTAATATGAATATTGCTGATATTACTCAAAAGATTTTAAGACTACAAAGGCACCAATGCTAATAACATCTGAAAAAGACCACTTTGCTAACAAGAGCCACTGACTTATAAAACTTAAATCAATCACAAACAGCATGAAATAATAAGCAACTAAGGTTATGGAGCTTTTTTTATTATTTTAATAAAATTTAAAACTTGGCACCTCTGTTCTGTAATAGAACTATTTCAGATGGGAAGGAGTAGAGAGGCAGAAAAAAGAGGTAAAAGAAATGAGAAGAGAAGGGGAGGCCAGGAGTGGCACAGAGACAGGTCTGGTAAAGAGACACAAGGACAGGGATACACAAACCAGAAAGCAAGAAAGATGAGGTTTCTATTAAGGAGAAGGAGAAGGAAAAGAAGAAGAAGACTTTGTAGAATGAAAAAAGAGAGTAAGATTGAAGTGAATTTCTCTTATTATTTTTATTTTGTACTCTGTCCATCAAGCTTAATATGTTACCAATACCTGCTATTCAGTCTTGAAATATTAACTAACCCTGTTACTTATGTTTGTTGGTTGTTTTTTTTTAATATTTGCTCTTTTCCTTAGTCTAGGTTGCCTGTGACAGCTGCAGAGGTAGAGAAAGGAGTAGGGGTTTATGCACTAATCTCTAGATTGAAGAGAGCAATACTGAGAGAATATAAAACCAAGAGAGAATATAAAACTAGGATTTGTGCCCATCAAAGTATCCCAGCCCTGCCATTTCATAGCTGTGTAATTTTGGTCATATTATTTAATTTCTCTAGTCTCAGTCCCTTCATCTATAAAATGAGAAGATGTAAGTAACAGCAGTTTGTCACTGAAAACATATGAAATAGAAGCATCATAATACATTGAACATCACTCACCTACTCAACCCACCTCTAATATGAATATCACAGAAACAGGAAGAATTTTATTAGTTTTCTTAGTATGAAAAATGTTTATCATGTAACCAGACTCTATGGAACAGCCAAGTCATTGCACTTTTCTATTTTTTTGAAAAAGATCTGAAATTTGTCAAACAATAATATGTAGGAAACTAATTACTTCCTTTCAGTGTTCTCAAACTTGTCACAATGAGTCTCTGATGTGAATAAGGAATGCTGTTCCTCAAGCCACTGGGCTTGCCCAGGCTTCTTCTTCACCAGGTTAATGTCCCCTGGGTGCAATATTCTTTCTACCCTCATGATGGGGCCATGGAGCTAGGCACCCTCTGTGCTACTCACCCCCACCTCCTAGTGGGCCATCACACACACACACAGGCTTCAGACAAAATTCCTTAATACTAAAACATTCAAACTGCAAACAGGAGTTTTTGCTCCAACATGGGAAGTCATCTTTTTAAAGGAATCTACATAAATCTATACCAAAGTTCAAATTTTACCTTTCAGTCTTTAATGAATTAACTGAGTCTTTTCTAAAGCATGAAAAGAAAAAGATCAAAGGTCAAAAAAGAATCAGAGAACACAACAAACAAACAAAAGATCTCTTACCAAAAAGAAAATAAAATCACCTGAAAGTTGGAGAACTAATGAAAATAGCTAATTAAAATGTTTAAAGAACATGAAAATAAAATGCCTTCCCAAGAGCTAATTTTATTTTGAGGATTACAAATTTGCTTATAAAATAGTTGTAAAATGTAAAGACCACCACATAATAATTCTTAATGTGTTTATACTATCCAATGCCCAAAACCACAATAATGCTGCTCTCTAAAATAAATGTAAAAAGCTCACATAGTTGAAATGAACAAACACACTTCTGATTAAAAATGAAGTTACTTTACTTCACTGGAAGAAAGTAAAATGAAACAAGCAAACAAAAGAGCCATCATACCTAGTCTTGGAGGAAAAGAGGTTAAAGGGGCCATGGTAAGTTCCACATAGGTTAAATTTACTAGGAAATATTCTTCTAGTTCAGGTGTATCATGCTACAAAAATTACATTCATTAAATTCCTTTAATTATGCTTTCAAAAGAATTACAAATCAAAAGCTATTTTAAGTTGTCTTACAAATATATATGCATCAAAGTATACAGAAAGTATCAAAATGAAATTGCAGCAGAAAATATCTAAATTGGAAAAAAAATAAAAGTATTAAACTTATACCTAGCTGTATAGGTTGAACAGTATGAAACCACTTAATAATATATTTTCAGCCTAGACCTACATAATACACAAACCAATTATATAAATATATAAACCTGGTTATTTTAAATGTAACATGAACAAAACATTTTAAATTCCATAATATCCAATGTTTAGAATGAGGGGTAGAATGATATCATTATAATACACACACACACACACACACACACACACACACACACATTACATATATGCTTTGCAATGAAAGAGATCTTCAAAATTCTATAATTTTAGGTAAGTTGCTTAAATATTAAGGCTCCAATTCAATCATATTTATAATGGAAGAAATAATAGCTACTTTGGGGTGAGATTGTAATAATAATTTAAAATAATGTTTGTGGAGTACATAATCTATAGACAATAATTTTTAAGTGATAGTTATTATTATTAATCATTAGACCACATAATACCAATGAAAAACAAGGCTGATGCCCAAAAAGTAAAGATAAGCAAAATCCATGTCAGGAGGAACCAGCCAACCACTAACAGTTACACACTGTGTAACTATTGCTTTTGTTCATCAAACCTGCAGTGTTTTAATCTAGTGCTACTCAAAGAGCAGAAAATGTTGTAAAGAGCTAGAGAGAAAGAAAAGTGAAACTGAAAACCCAGGTTTAAAAATTTAGACTATAGGGGGAAGAAAAGAATGGCTATATATTTTCTGTTTTTAAAACTAACATAACTAAGGAATAATCCACTTACTTAAATTCAGTTACATTAACAGATGAGACATTTGAAAGATGACTTGCCTGTGATTTTTGTCAAATCCTGTGTTACCTGTTACATACTGATATAATATTACCTTTTATTTTATAGATTTGGAATTCTCATAATGCTACCTTAGCTCATAGTGCCACAGAAATCAATAAAAGCTACTCACTTCAGATGGCTTATCCTACTTTTAAATTAATAAAAATAAAAGACCCTGAGAGAATAGAAGCTATTAAAAATGGAATCCCCAAAATACATAGTAAATTGAAAAATATTTTTTCAAATGAAATATTCATACTCCACTACATACCATCCCCTAACCTCACTATAATACTATTTTTATAAACCTCTTGGAAATGTAGTTTAGTAGCTGAAACACTAAGCCCTAAATCAACATGGGAGTTCACAATATGAAAAATTAATTAAAGTACAATTTCAGCCACCAATGATTACTTTAAGCTTGACCATAATCACATTTTATGGTATCAGTCTCTAGTGAGGTTCCTGCTGTCTCTAATTTAACAGGTTCTACCCACAAAGACTGTGACCTACATGAATATGCTGGTCCAATAAATTGTTTGTAGTAATCAAAATGCTCCTTTGGAGCCTCTTAGGCCAGTTTCTTCCTATAGGGAACTGCCCTGAAGAAATTCTCTTTTTCACAAGATGTTTCTATAAGCAAAAGCACAAAAGCAGGATAGCCCCTCTAAACAGGAGGAGAAACTTCTGTGTGATTTGAAAAAAAAAATTCATGAAAAATAATAAGCCGATTTAAAGGAACCAGAAGAGGGAATGAAACAGAAATGAATTCAAGAGTTTCTGGAGATTATAGTTGTAAACTATACCAACTTTATATTAAAGGCAGAGTAATGTTTTAATATAGAGAGAATTAAAAATTATCACATTATCTTAGCTTTCATGAAATTCATTACTTAAAAAGGGCTTGCATGCTTTGCTTGCTGACTTGTACTTCTACTGTTTGGTAGAAATCTCTTCCTGGAATATTAATATGTTTTAGGATATTCTCTCAGGTTCTACTTTGGGGTTACTTCAGGTTTATTATAATAACAGGAAAATAACAAGAGAGTTTTACCTCAAGTATAGTGATGTTGATGGCTGCTGCTACTTCCCCTTCTTCTAAAATCAGAAAGCCAATTACTGGGACAAAATCAACTTCTGCTTCTGCAAGATTTCCCTCAGTTTGATTCTTCAGACTCAACATTCCAGGAACGGTGGTATAGGTAACATTGATAGCTCCTAATTGAATTGGTTCAAAAAGGTTTTGTAGTTATTTAAACTTCTAAATAAGTCTCACTGTGTCGTCAGCTTTTCCTTTAGCGACTGCAGTAACTTCTACTGTTGACCTCAATTCCTTGGCCTTTCCTATTTCCACAGTCTTTACCATGTGAGGATCAGCGATGGCCCTTTCTGGGTAAGGCATACAAACCCCACCTGGGGACTCTGAGTTTGTGTAATAAAATTGATGATGTGCTAGTCATGAGCCTAGACCTAAGGTTTTCACTTGCTTTCTTGTGCTTCTACTTGTCCAGGAGAAGAATAAAAAACATGGAGAACAGCCAGCCCAGCCAAGCCCAGTGTTATCAGTGAACCCACATGCCACCTCCTACCACATGCTACTGAGATTTGTTACACATCATTTCTGTGCAAATAGATAATTCCCTTGGAATCTTTTTAAAACTAAAGAAGTTATAAAGTACTAAACCAAACTAATAAATATTATTTTTCCTTCGCTGATTTAGTTTAGTAATGGCTTTATCCACACAAGTAGAATACTTAGAAAGCCTTTGCCAGAAACCCCATTCATTCTAGAGCAATACAAACCTAGAGATCCAAATTCTCTGTTGATGAAAAGCTGAATTGTTATGTTAGCCTCCTGCAGTAAGACAAATCTTGATGAAAGAGCAAAATTTAAAACTCCATGTGGTTCATCACTGGCTTCCACCATCAAGACAGCTGAGTATCCTTGAGGATCAAGCAGAGCAATTCCTGTTGGTGGAACTCCTAAAAATATCAGGGACCCCATTAGGAAACCTAACATAAATTTGGCATTAACATCTAAATATGTAAAACATATCCCCACTCTAAAGCATTTTAAAGTCACCAGAAAGGATTCTCCTTTGTCACATCTCTATAGAAATCTCCAGGTGACAAAGATCCTGCATTCCATCCACTCTTCCAGAGAGTAAATCATGAAGTTTTCACTTGGCATATATTATTGTCATTATTGATTGTATTTGTTATCTGATTTCAGAAATGAAGTAAAATCTAAGAAAAGTACCTAGATGTCTACTCAAAAATGACTAAATTTGAATTGTTATACACTATACTTGGTCTAAAATCCAAATGAGTTTGTTGACATAAAATTAATTTCAAAATTGTCTACCCTTGAAATGTATTTCATTCCATAAATAACTATTTAGCAAAACATTTTAGAGCTTTTTTCACTTGTCCACAAAGTATTCCCAATCCTGTGGTAGTGTTTTTTGGATCTAACATTTCTATGGAACAAACAATATATAAAGTAACATTTTTAAAATTGATATTTAATTGTTAAAAATACAGAAAGCAATACCGTTTCTTTTTTGAAAAGAAAAAGTTCAAAACTGAATTCTGAACTACCTTGTGTCCTGACATCATACAGAATGACTTGATACACTCTTTTTCCTCAGGAATGTTGTCATCCAACAAATGCACCAATATTGTTTGATTCATTGTCCCCTATGTCAAAAAGAAAGAAATCCATCTATGTTTTGTTACTGAACATAAACAATCTCCTCATTGTATTAACCTTATAAATCATGCATCCAAACATATTTTCATTTAAACAAACATGTCTTTGAATTAATGAAATTAATTAAATAATAAATATTGACATGAGAAACAAGGCTTAAAGCAGAAAGGAGCTAAGTGTGGAAGATTCTGAAAGCTGAGTTAATTAATGTAAATATTATCTCATGAGCTTTATTAAAACCTTCACACAAAGCAGTAAGTTGGGGAGATTTTTACAACAGTGGTGAATAGGAAAAAAAATGAAGAAAGGGAAAGAAGATACCAATGTTGTAGAGATGTCAGTTACACAAAGTTCACTGTAGTGCACAGGCAGAGGTAATAACTATTTGACTTAATACTCAGAAAGTGAAAATGAAAAGAAAAAGAATGCATACATCATCAAAGAAGAATTTATACCAATATGTGTGAAAAGAGAGAATGATGATAACTACAATACAGTGATGTTGATTTCTATCCCATTTTCCTTAACACTGTTTTTTCCTAGAAATTTATGGTGAAACTTTTCTTTGTGGTATTACCTCAGGAAAGAAGAGTTGTCCAGTAAAGTTAGCAATATTGAATTCTATATTTGTCCAATAATTTTCCAGTTAACAGTAACATTTCCTCTACCAGGAGGTGTTCTTATCACATGGAATTGCAACATTTCTCCTGCAAGTGAAATGTCCTCATTGATAAGTACTTAATGGAAAATGAGCATTTACATTTGAACTCAACAAAACCCAAATCTCAAGCATTCAGCTACTGCAGCAACTTTTCCAAGAACATTACAAAGCTGATCTGTTTTATATTCTCTAGAAGCCTTATTCATGCTTATTGCTCATTAACACAGAAATTCCACTTCTTAATACTTTCATTCAGGAAATTCAGTATATAAAATTTATAAGAGCACATGCTAAAATGGGAAACACAAACTAGTATACACTCCAAAACATGCACCAGAACATGAATGTTCTGCAAGTCAAAGAAAATAATAAAGTCCTCATGATCAAAACTATAACATGAGCAAATTCTTTCTTCACTTTTCAAAAGGAAACAAATTTCTTACACCGATATGCAATGTGATTTTACACAATGCATGCATAAAAATGCTTGCAAATACCTGAAAATCACATTTCTTTAGATTGTAACTTACATATACCATCAATGATTTTGTTTTATAGAAAGAAATACAAAGGAAAGGTGTCAAATATATATATCAATGTCTGTAACTTCATCAAAGTCACAGTCATTTGGCCTAGATAACAAGTATTTTAGATACTTCTCATTCTTGGTTTTTATCTCTATGTATCATTTTATCAAATAGGAGAAAACCATAAGAATTTCTTTTTCATATTGCTAGAAGTGGGAAGAAAATTGCTAAGAAAAATAAGCTGATGACTATGTGACTTGCTGAAAAAATACTCAATTCTCTCGTTTTATATGATGATGAATACATGTGAATGTATTCTAATGAAAAATAAAGAATACTATTATAGAAAGATAAACAGAACAATGCTTAAAAGGTTTAAAAGAACACATCCTTATTCAAATTTTATAACACAGACATATAATTGAAATCCACAACTATGCATTTAAAACGTCACTTTTACTCAGTTATCCAAATAGCTTTAGCAAGAACTCCAACATTTTTAAAACAAGGGAGTAAAGACAAAACAATAAAATGTAATATTTTATCAAACTACTACAGTTTATATTTCTAAAGATAATAAAATGAATACATATTTCTAATAGAAATTTCTTAAATAAAATCATTGATTTATTAATTTAGAAAATATTATATTAATTGCTAAAAACAAAATAATTTTTCATACTAAATTTTAACACATAAATTTAATGTAATTAATCATTTTTGGAGAGTAGAGAATACATATAAAAAAAGATAAATGCATTAAAAAAATGTTTCATTTTTGTTTCATTTTAACTATTTCAATACAAACATTAGTATTCTAAGTATTGGCTTTTCCTTTTCTTTTCTTTTTTTTTCTTAGCACATAAATACTGCAAGTGAAGAATCAAATTCTCTAAAATATTAGTATAACAGAAAAAATGTACAATCAGCCATAATTGCCAGCATACTATTTAATTTTTTTATTTGTATAACTCATTTGAATAAAAGATAGACAGACAGTACTATCAAACTCTGGAGTTTCTCTATTGTACAAATTTCTTATAGAGCAACTTAGTGTTGAAAAATAAGTTTGTTACTGAAAAGTATAGGAAAATCCTTGAAGTTAAGATGTTTCACCTGCAATATTGTCTGCTTACACAAATAAAAAGGTCCTAAAGTCATAGTTTTCAAATATTTATGAATTGAAAGTCTGATAATAGTTCAAAAATAAAATTATGATAGTTTGATTAAATGCAAAAAAGGCAAAAAAAAAAACCCCACGAATAGCAAGAAAATAAAATGTGGGTCAATAAAGATCCATGTTGAAGGGGGACTTAAAATAATAAAAAAATTATGGCTGAAATTTGTATATGAAGATTTGGGAATCAATATTCCATTCTGAGGTTAAAATAAAAGTGAAATGTTGAAGAGAAGAAAAAAAAGTATTCCCACAAACTTACTATGTGGAAAATATGCAGTATAACACTACTTTAAAAATTTCACTTCTGAAAATTTAACAAGTTGCCATAAAAATAACTTTCAAGAAATCATTGCAAGAAACAAAATTCGAAGTATGGGTACAATGGGGCACACACACATACACACACATCCAGATAAGTGAAAAGTAAACAAAGTATTTCTTAAACACATAATCTTATAAACCTATTGCTAATTTATCATGCCAAAAGTAAGAATAGTGTGCAAATTTTTCTAAACCATAAAATGTTGAAATTGATTCTTCTTCCTAACACAGACACCTAGAAGCTAGGCCTATTTAAAACGCATCTGAGAAAAAAGCAGTGGATATACCACAGGGTCACCTTCTACCAAAACACAGAGTTGACCAACAAAGTTAAGTGAAAACAGGAAGACTCAGAAACAAGTGCTTAGTCTTCAAAATCTAAGATGAAAGACAGTAGGAAAATTCTTGAGAGTGTATGTTCAAGTTATCCCATAAGAAACATTTTCCTAAGTGGTATACTGCCTTCTGGTTTTTCCCAAAAATGAAAGTTGGAGGAACACCCTCAACTATCAAAGTCTGACCACATTACTTGAAAGTCATCTTGATATAAAATTCACGAAGTCCACCCAAAGTGGACAACACATTTCAAGCTTCAGGCAAAAGATCTATCAAATAGTGTCTAGACCTAGCCTAATACAGATAAAGAAAATAAAACAAAAATGTTTTATTCACTTATTCCTCAAACCAAGATTCTTTTTATAAAGATAAATGGCAACTAAGAGGTACATAAAATAATAGAAAACAAAATACAGAAAAATAGCTTAGTCAATAAATGATACATGATATATATGGATCACCCAAATTTATTGACTCTACAATGAAAAAAATGTGAAATATTAAAGGAATATGAATAATTTGAATCATAGACTGCCAATGTGAACACTTTGAAAAAAAATTTCTAATATAGCATGCCAATATTGGTATTTTTGAAAATAATTACATTTCTTATTCAAATCTTTATGTAAAAAGCTTCATGCTGTCCCTAATAAAATAAAAAAATTTAAATCTATTGAACATGACATGATGATTATGATGTTGCTGAGTTGGGTGAGTGAAAAATCTAACACAGGTTTATAAAAAGTACATTTATGCATGATTTGCAATCACAGTAAAGTCCATTGTCCCATATTTCTAAATTCTGTCCATTACATTTGGAAAAAGTAATATTTACCACTGGTCATCTCTCTAAATGCTTTAGGACAAAACATAGAAATAGGATTCCTCAGAATTTAATACATAGCAATTCCTTTCTGTAAATCACAAATGGAATTCTAGAGCCCAAAGTCCAGTATCATCCACATTTTAAATCTAATCACACAGATGAAGTTCCAACACTAGCCAGAAGCAATGTTAACATTGTTGAGAGCCCACAGAACACGATTTTTTACTCTATTTTTTAGCAGTTAACCTTGAAGAATCACCATAAGGTTTTTATTAGTTCACTTTAGTAAACTCATCTTAATACATATTTCTCTATGAAGTTTTTGTAGTAGTATTATAAAGAATACATACATAAAATACTGAATTCTTGAGGTTCATTATGATTTTGAAAAAATAAAATTAATTTAGGGTGTCAGAAATGGCTTAGGAATAAAGGGGGGGGGAGTAAAAAAATAAAAATTACCCTTCACTTTTATTTGAAAGATGTAAAATAGCTATGGAGTGCTCATGCAAGCAATAAAAACAATTCAGTGTTTTCTTTCCCATACCAAACACAGAATCATAGACTGGTATGCTGATGCAAATTTTTAACCAATAACCCACTTGAACCATGTATTTTAATTACAAATCCATTTTTCTCTTTGTGTCTCCTGCAGTACCCAGCTTTCGATAAATGAAGCTACCAGAATACGGTTTTCAGGTGAAGTTCATCCAACCCAAAGAGAATACAGGTGCTGGTGTCTGAAATTTCTCCAAGATCTTTGGTGCCCAGAAGGAGAGCCTTGGTTTCTTTAGAAACTATGCATTACTATCATCACCACTAGACACTCACAGGATGCACGTGCACAATACTAGGTATCTTACAGTTAAAAACTCCTTATGTTAATGGACATTAATATTTTTTGTATTTTTTAAAAATGAAATTCCAGAGCTGGGGTTGTGGCTCAGTGGTAGAGCACTTGCCTCATATGTGTGAGGCACTGAGTTCAACTCTCAGTATCACATATAAATAAATGAATAAAATAAAGGTTCATCAACAACTAAAAAAATATTTTCTTAAAAAAATGAAAAATTCCATCATATCACAGCAAAGCACATGTCTAGTCTAGCTCTAAATTCCTTCTTTCATCTGACCTTCCCTGGCCTTAGCTTTATTTGTAGCCTCCATACTATCAACACTTAAATTCTGTATTTATACAGTATTCCCTGCCCAAGTTTCTTCAACAAAGCAAAAGCAAATTCAATATACTCCTCTTTAATTTATTTTCTCCAATATTTCTCCTTTCCTTGTTCTCATGGCCAAAGAGCAGTGCTTCTCAAAATTTTATACTATAAAAAGGCTGGGGTTGTAGCTCAGTGGCAGAGCACTTGTCTAGCATGTGTGAGGCACTAGGTTCCATCTCCAGCACCACATAAAAATAAATAAATAAACAAAATAAAGGTATTTTTAAAAACAGAACACATGGAATACAAGCCCATAGATAATGCTTCTGGATGTCAAAGCAAAGTGAAACTGGTGTAAAAGTTTATCTCAACATAGACCATTAGCACTCTGTGAATGCGAATAGGCCTGAGAACATGAGGACACTGCTTTTTTTTTTTTTTTTTTTTAGTTGTAGATGGACACAATCCCTTTATTTTATTTATTTATTTTTATATAGTGCTGAGGATCGAACCCAGTGCCTCACACATGTTAGGCAATCATTCTACCACTGAGCCACAACCCCAGTCCGAGGACCCTGCTTTGAGGGCACTCCCCAAAGGCCACTACATCCTTTAGTTTATCCTTAGATATCATCTTTCTATCCCAAATTTTTCTTTATGCTCAAGTGCCTAGCGATTTCTGCAGGCTCATCTCCTACCAGGTAAGACCCTATCCCCCAATTTATAGCTTTGCCTCTCTATATCCACAGCATCATGTGATCAAGTTTCTCAATTGATGAACATTCTCTTTTACTTCTGGCCTTTGTACATACTCTTAGCTCTGTGAGAGGACTTCAATGATCCACATACAGGATTTGATTAATTGCTTCCTTCCTTCCCTTTCTCCTCCTTTTTTTCTTCCTTCCTTCCTTCCTTCCTTCCTTTCCTCTTTCCTTCTTTGGTAATGGGAATTGAACTCAGGGATACTCTACCACTAAGCTACATCCCCAGTTTTTTGTATTTTAAGACAAGAGTCTCACTAAGTTGCTGAGGCTGGTCTCAAACTTGCAATCCTCCTGCCTCAGCCTCCTGAGTCACTGAGATTACATACATGAACCCTTGTGCCTGGCCCAATACTCCTCTTCTGGGTTCCCTCAGCCCCTGGGATTACACCCATCTCAACTTCTTGTCAACTGGTGAGTGATTTTCTGGTTACTTATTGGATGAGACTATAAACTGAAGTGGGTGCAGGGATTGTCACTTGCTCACTGCTGTCCCCCATCTCCTCAGGCAGTACCTGGTACCACCTGTTCATATATGTTGAAGGGACAAAGTAAGGCGAGGAATATAAAAAATGATGTCCAGCTGATGGGTGGTGACATTATTCCTAGGGTTCAAGGATGAATTGTGTTTTAGGAGTGGGGCTGTGGGGGAGGGGAAAGAAGAGCTTTGCTTTAGAACCAGTTGAGCTGGAGGTGTCTGAGGGTCACCCTGGAGGACACGTGCAGGAGGCTGTCCACTCTGTGGGGCAGGAGCTCAAAAGGAGCAGTTTGGACTGGAACGGTCTGCCGAGAGGTGAGAGCTAAAACTTTAGGAATGGATTTGAAACCTGATGTTTTGGATTCCTAAGTCAACAGCCAGCCAGAAACCAGTTTATTTTGAAACACTGGTGGCTAAGGATGTGACAGGAAGAGATGGAAGGAGGCGGTGGGAGGTGGCGCCCTCCCCCTGTGGGGTTCAGGGGGATCCCTCCTCTGGAACTGCCCCAGCTGTCACACACCTCTGCAGGGAGAGAGGGCCCGGCTGGGGAGTTGGCTTGGGAAGGAAGGCTGGACAGATTAGAGGTCCTGCTGGCCTCTCTCTGTAGTCCCCACCCCTCCAGGTGCTCCCATTTCTCCCTGGGGCCTTCCCCTGGCTGGAGCCCATGGAACCTGGTTGGTGGTGTGTTCCCCCATCTCCACGGGCTCCTAACACCCCCTTTCCCTCCTGCCTCTCCCCTGCCCTAGGCCAGCCTCAGTAACCAATGCACCTTCTCTTTCCTCAGGCAGGCCAGGAACCATGCCAAGCGTTGTGCTTCCTGGTTTGGGGATGAATCTGGCTTCCCTCCCCAGATTCCCCGCCCTTACTCCAGAGTCACGCCATACGCTGAGCAACAGAGGAACTGAGGGCCATGAAGACCCTTGAGCCGGAGAGCCATGGAGGCAGGCCCAGTCCCCGACTCCTGATGCCAGCCAGGTGGCATTCCAGTGAGAGGGGCAAGGAGCAGCGTCAGAGCTAGAAGTGCTGCGGACAAACTGTCAGGACTGGGGACTGCTCAGAAGCCTGGCAGGCTAACATCAGCACAATATGACCACACCTCAGAAACCAAGGAGTCCATAAGTATGGATTATGTTGCAAGGTCAAGCTCATTTTGCAGCAGGCCAAGTCTTCTCCTGTGCAGACTCTGAGTTCTCCACTACAAAGGAAGGAAATATTTGAGATCCATGGGCCTAACATCAAGTCCTGGTGTCACCTCTTCCTTGCTGGACAACTTGGAGCAAGGAAGTCACTTTGCTAGTGGAAACCTCAGTTTGCTCATCTGTACAATGGGGACAAGAATAAGCACATTGGGAGTGCTTTGGGAACAGTCAGGGGCTGTCATAGGAGGGGTGTTGTATTTATCTACATAGCTTGGGTGGAGAAGAAACAGGTGGCTTTTTGCTTCTCTGTCATCTGAGGGCCCATTCCCCAGTTTCTTCCACTTGATACGGTGGGATTTCTTGAAGCCTTGGCCCATGGAGGGTCAGGACTCAGAACGCTGGGTTCCTGTGTGGCTGGAGGATTTTCTGCAAGCAGCTGGACTCTTTGGTGCCCCAGAGAGGTGTACAAGGAGGGGCAGAGAAAGGGCAATCTTGCTCCTCCACTTCCCTTCCAAACTGCTCTCCCTCCTTGTGGCTGACATGATCAAAGCAGAGGTTCACACAAAGGTGAGGCCCAAAGGACCAGCAAGGCCCTTCCCACATGTGGCATGGGGAGGGGGTTGCAGAACAAATGTGGCCACGAGGAGGGCTGGTGCGTGTGTGATGGAGAACAGGGCTGGGTGGGAAGGTGCTAGAGTGAGTTCCTTGGTTGCTGAGGGTTTGCTCTTTTCTCTCAGTTGCTGGGAGGCCTTGGTCTTCACCCCCTCCCCTGTGCTCCCTGCAGAGCTGTGCCCATGGCCCCCACTCAGGCCCAGTAGGAAAGAAGAGCAGGCCACCTACCTGGGTGGCCACAGAGTGCATTAGCAGGCCACCCCCTGAGCAGCTGGCAACACTCCGCCTCCCGAGTGCCCTCTTGCCTCTCGGTGGGATGTGCACCCACGGGGCCCCTCGATTCCTGGGCCGACAATTGGAGAAGTCTTCTGTTGCCCCTGATGGCCCAAGTGTCTGACGTGTCCCATGCCTGGGTTTTGCCCGCCCCTTGCGTGCATAAAAAGCGGCCTGTGCTATGGAGCAGGGGTGTTGTCCTCCTGGACCAGGACAGGGACTCCTGTGTGGCAGGAGGGCTGTGCCCTGGCTTGGGATGGCTGGAGAAGAAGGGCTCAGCTCTGCAGCTCTAAGGCCTCCTGCAAGGTAAGATGGGAACAGAAACAGTCGCTTTGTTTTAGAGAAGAGGAATAAAGATGCTGTCTCTCCTGGGTTCACTCCAGTATCCCAGGATCTTATCTGCCAACTCGACCAGTAAATGTGCCTTCCAAACAATGCCCAGGCCAGCCCACCCTATGCCCCACTTCCCATCCTTGGTGGAGATCTTGGGGGAGATGCCTCTGACCATTGTTTCCAGAGACGGCTCACTCGGGTCAGGCCTAGGACAGGCTAGGGTCCTCAGCCCCCACACCCTATAGGGAGGCACATGCTGTCCTAGAGAAACAGTCCTTCCAGCCTTTGTTCTTCGCTGGGCATGAAGCCACAAAGACACCAGGGCTGGGTGAAAGGCAAGCATTGGGTAGACAGTTTCCCTTTTGATTTCCCATGGGAAGGGTTTTGAATGAGAGGAGACTGAGGTAAGGAGCAGATACTTGGCTCAGGATCATGGCAGAGTTAGAATGGCACCATAACATAGAAGGGACCCTAGAGTTGATTTAGTTACCCTCTTGAATTTTAGGGAATGGGTTTGTCTTGATCAGGGTTGTGTCCTCAAAAATGAGATCCATGCCTGGCACAAAGTAAGTGTTCAATAAATATCTGTTGGGTGTGTGACTCTCTCTGCGTTCCAATCTGGTTTTCCACTCACATTACCAAAAGCTGACAATTCTCCTGGTGCTCTGGACTGGGAGTTCTGTTATATCCCTCCCTCCCTCCTTCTGCCCTTCCTTCCTTCCTTCTTCCCCTCCTTCCCTCCCTCTTTTCTTTTTTCTTTTCTGTTTCTTGCTCTTTCTTTCTTTCAGCACTGGGGATTGAGCCCAGGGGTGCTCTTCCACTGAGCCACATCCCCAGCACTCTTTATTTTTTATTTTGAGACAGGGTCTCAAAAAAGTGTCTGAGGCTGTTCTTCAACTTGCAATCCTGGTGCCTCAGCCTCCCCTGTCACATGCCTATGTTGTTGGGGTGCAGCGGAGCGTCAGAGGGGAGAAACCACACAAGAGACTCACTTCATGCAATCACAGGGGGGGAAGTTTATTGAGGATCTTGTTCCAGCGTGCTGGGACTCTGTGCCCACTCAAGAAGGGAGAGCGGCTCAGAGCCCAGAGCAGAGTTCAAGCGGAGTTTAAGTACACTTTTCGGAGAGGGTGGGGGGCTTTGCATACATCAGAACAAATCATCATGAGGCGCGGGACAATTGAACAACAATTCTGACACATGATTAGTACATATATTGGCGGGAACAATCAGGGCAGGAATGATTGGTGCTCCTAGGTGGGGTACACATTCAAACTGATTGGTTTGGACCCTGAATATCTACGTGACAAACTGCACAGGGTCTTGAATGCTTACGTGAGGAGTTGCACAGGAGCCCAGTCCATAAATCACTAAATGGTCAGTAGGGCCTTGTTCTAACTGCCTCAGGAATTTAACCCATGCTTTGCAGTTTTAGAAGCAGGTTTACAAGCCTGGTCCTTTACACTTTAACTCAGGCTCTGCGGCTTAGAATCAGCTTGGAAATTTTACCTTTACAATGTCACTATGTCCGACTAGCCACATTACTCTAGCCACATTGCTTTTTAGCTAAAGGACGTCAGGACTTGGTTTCTTTCTTTACAAAATGGAGATGGTTGTTTCCATCTCTAAGTTGTTGAGAGTCATTTTCCTGAGGTACATTTGGGAGGTGTCCTGGTGCATAGTTTAAATATTGTTCTTTCCCCTTTCTTCTCTCTGAGTCTTCTGTTCCATCAGCCTTAGACATTTCTTATTATTTCCTGTAATCCTCACAACAAGCACTATCAGACGTGGTGTTGGCAAAATCCTCATTTTATAGATGTTGAAACTGAGGCCAGATGAGAGCCATTGTGGTCACACAGAATGGGCGGGTCAGGGTCTGAACAGCATTCTGTCTGGTTCCTCGTGTTTTTCTCTGATGTGATACTTGTCCCTTCCCACAGATGATAGCTTCTGTCTGACTCTAGCCTTGGGATGTCAGGCTCTTCTCTATATTTCTAAAGGCCTTGCTTTCTTCAGTTATCTCATGGGAACAATTATCCCACATGCCCCACCCTTGATGACAACCAGATTGGATTGACCACTGGTTGCCATCCCTCTGAGTGACTCCTAGACTGCGTGCCTTGGACTGCCATCCTCCAGGCATTCTTGGGGAGGTAGCTGAAACCCCCATGCTTTTGTGCCCTTTCCAGGAAATATATCTGAAAGCAAGGGAGTGAGAGGGACATTATTAGAGGGATAACATTGGGTCAACTGTTGTTTATTAAAACAGCAGTAAATCATTTTAAAAACTATTAGCAACAAATGACTTGTGACACAGTACAACCAATGAGGATGCCCCAGTGCACTGCAGCTCCTGAGGGAGAACTGCTGGTGTTTCTGATTGCTCTTTCGGGAATGTGTAAAGTCCCATGCAAATGGGAGCAATGACTAGCATTGTTCTTATGATTAGCATTGTTCTTATCCTGGGAGGGAGGGTATCCTGTAAAGATTAACACCAGAGGCTCAGAAGCCAAACCACTTGGGTTAAAATGCTGGCTCAGCCACTTCCTGGCTGTATAACAGCAGGCCAGTTACTTGTTAGCTTGCGACCTCAGTTTTTCCACCTGCTAAATGGGAATAATAATAGTATCCACTTACCAGGGTTGTGTGAGAATCAAATGAGATAAGTTAAAAGTGCTTAGGACAGTGGCTAGTTCAATGGTCCACAAACTACAACTGCCGGGCAAGTCTGTTTTGCTGCCTGTGTTTATAAATAAAGTTTTACTTGACACAGCCATTATTGATTAGTTTACCCATCATCCATGGCTGGTTTGTGCTACAAAAAGAGAGATGAGTGGTTGCAACATTAACTCCATAGCCTGTGAAGCATAAGATGTTCATTCTCTGGTCCCAGGCAGGAAAGTTTGCCAACCCTTGTGCTAGTTCATAGGTGAATTACCCAGTAAATATTAGCTGCTGTTACTTCATTTCATTTAATTCTTCCAAAAGCTCATTCATTGTGAACATGAGGATCCAACTCCAGAGAGGGGAAGTGACTTGTCCAAGGCCACACAGCTAGGATGGTTCAGGACTGGGAGTTGAACTTTCACCTCCAAGAACTTTCTAGAATGTGATACTGACTGCTGCAGTCTGGCTGGGCATAATAACTGAGCTGCCACAAAGCCTTATAGATTCAAATAGCAAGTCTTTATTCCCCAACTCTCACCGGCACTGCACACACCACCCAGGAACACACTCCCTACACTTGGCTCTGTCCAATCTCCCTGAACCCCCAAGGTGGGGGGGTGGGGGGGGTTGGGGACTCACAGAAACTCCAAAGTAGTGGGCGCCTGAGGCAGCAAGAGCCACCCTATTGCCCACAGTAAAGGTCAAATATACAATTCAATCAATCCAGCATCACAGCAATTATATACAGCTTAACTCAAATCATCATCTCAATGGTTCGATGTCACCTTTCAACCATTCCCTCTGGCAAATGCCAGGAGTCATTCTCACTGGGCTGTGGCTCTCAACAACTGACCAGGGATTCTCCCATGCTTGGAGTCTTTGGGCTTTGAGTTCTTCCCAAATTAGTACTTAGGAGGAACTGGCTTAGCTCCCTAGGCAAGGATGGCCCACTCCAAGCCCAGGAACACATCCTCCCTCTCTCTGACCAAGGCTCTCCCCAGCCAGCAGGAACAGAACAGCTTTGTTGCCCCATTTAGGCCTTTCAACAGCTTGGTCTGCCTTCCTCTCCTTGGGCCCATGGCCTTGCTAGGCTGGACTGCATTGGACAACTCCCTGGTGATTGACGTTTCTGTTCCCCCCTCAGGACTCTGTGGTCTGCTTATTGGCCTTGCCCTTGTCCTTGTAATGGACTGGTCTGAGGCCATTTCCATTTCCTTTGGTGTGTTCTCCTGTCCCATAGCAACTATGACATGATTATGTTGTTCTCCCTTATCCTTAATCCTCTCAAACTACCTAGTTATCTTTAATTTCCTGTCCATTTCTCATACCGGGAAGTTAAGTGGAGCTGAGTCAGGCCCGCAGTGATGGAGTAGCATGGGAAAGCTCAGAAATGCTCACCCTGGGTCCCTGGAGCCCAGAGAGGTAGCTTGGGCCCTGGAGCCTGTGGAGGTTGGCAGGATACACCACCCCCAGGCTGGACCCTCTCTGCTCCAAACCAGAAATCATGTGCAGACAGCAGCGCTGGGTTTCTGGGGCCTTCCTCCCTCTTGGGCAGTCTAGGTTCTTTTGAACTAGTAGGATCAATAACCTCCAAAGTTTCCACCTCCCCCAGCCACCTATATCAAATAATGCACTCTCAGATACCTGTCCCAGTGTCCCTAAGTCTCATGGACCCAGCAGTGATAGCCCAGGACAAATTCTACCTAGACTGTGCTCTGTGTGTGTGTGTGTGTGTATGTACGCATGCATATATGTGCAGTCTTGCACACGTCCCCATGACCACAAACTTCCTTTGGCATAGTCTGGCATATGCTAAACACTCAGGATGTGGCATTTCCTGCCTCTCTTTGGTGACAATTGTGCCTAAGGTTCAGCAGAACTAGTCAGATCAGCACACAGTAGACATTTATTAAATGACTAGATTGACGAAGTGTGTTCTTTCTAAAAGTGTCCTCTGTGCATTTCTACATGTGCACGTGTGTGTGTGTGTGTGTGTGTGTGTGTGTGTGTGTGTGTGTGTGTGAAATGGCTGCACCTTGGGCATGGAGTGTGTGTAGAGTATATGTTACATGTGGGCAACAGTGTGCATGACATGCTGCTCTGTTTGTCCCCAGGGGGTTGGGTGCAGGCAGGAAAGCACAGTAATTCAGAATCTGGGGTGCATACTCAGAAGTCAGAATGACCCAGACGTGAGTCCCCGCTCTGCACTTTCTCATGGTATCACCTTGGTCCATCAATCTATGGAAGTCCTAGCTTCACTTCCTGTCAAAAAGGGAAACACATTTCAAATAGCAAACTCACAGTGATGTAGGGAGCTTAAATGCTCCAGTGTAGATCAAACTCCTACTATGTGAACGACACATTAACCTAGGTATAATTATACCATTAATAGACAAATGTGTATTTTGGATAAATATCTGCATTAAATAGAATTTTAAAAAATAAGGGTTTGAAATGGAGTTCAAACAAAAGTCTTAAGTTTTTCTCTCAGTAGACTTTATTTATTTTAAAAATGAATATGTGTGCTTATGCCAGAAGTTTAAGTTGGCCTACACCCTCTAAATTTGTGTCTTTCAATTCTCAGCAATTTTTTTTGCATATTTTCAGTAACATAATCTGAACAAAACAATGGCATTTCCCGATTTGTTAGTTAAATTTCTCACTTTCCCCAATTTTACCTCCTGCTCTTTCCCTCTTTTCTATTCTGGCTGAGGCTTCAGAATGCCCTAATTTTACATTTTCTTAGCCTCTTTAATGTAGAAGACAGAGCATGTAAAATAAGAGGCAAGCTTCTATTATCACAGGTGATGAGTGTTTCCTGCAAGAAAATACATGGGAATGGTGAGGAAGTGAAGGGAACCTTTGCAGTAGCCACTGCTCATTCTCCCCATTTCTGGCCTGATATGTGTAACAAGGAGCTGCAGCAGTGACTCACCATTGCTCCACCTAAAGGAGCAGTCCAGAGTGGCAGCCTATTGTCCTCTCAGAAGTGGGCATTTTTACATTGCTTTTGCCAGAAGCACCCACCATGCTTGGTCCAATCAGTTTGACTACAACAGCGTGAATGTATAGTGGGAGCATCCTTTAGAATGCCACCAGTTTTTTAGCACAGATGCAATACTTGCACATATAGTCTACCCAGGTGCAAACCTGGGCTATGCTGAGACTACAGAAAGATCCCAGCATCTTAGTGACCTGCATGTGTTAGGTAACAAAGTAAATGTAGATTTGTAGACAATCATAACTGGCTTCAAAACATATTTCCATGATCTTATTCAGATGACTTTATGGCCATCTCAAAGATTAAAACTCAGATTTGCAACCTGGAGTCAATTCTTACCTAAAATTTTTTATGATGAAAAATTGCCTGTTTCTACTGAAAAGAATTTTAATTTTCTAAGCATAGAAATTTCAAGTAAAAATCGCATACTTCATGACAGAAAATATTTCTAAAGTAAATGTTATAAATAGGTTTTGAGTACTTGTTATGAGCAAAATGCTGACAGGTTTACAGTGAGTCCAAAGTTCACTAACTTTGAAGACTTTTATTAAGCCAGCATCGCCCGGGCTAGTTCCTCCTAATACAGTCATACATGGTGAATAAATGGAGATTTTCCTTAAAAGAGCTTGTTAGCATGCCTGAGGAGAAATACACATAGACAGATAATTTTAAAAATCACGTGAAAGGGCATATTACAAAGCCTTGGGTAGTTAGGGTAGACTTTCTGGAGACAGTTCTATTGGAACTGTGGTCAAATTTATGTAGGAATTGGCCAAAGAAAATATGTTATTGGTGATTTGAACTTTAAAATATATTCCAGGTGGAGGATATCACATGTGCAATCAAGAAAGAATGGATTGCAAGTGTTTATCACAGAGTGACCAATTCCATAAGACACTAATCCCATAGAGGAGGGCTCTGCCCTCATGACTTCATCACTCCCAAAGGTCCCACCTGCAAATACCTTCACTTTGGGATTAGAGTTTCAACATAAGAATTTGGGTTGAAACAAGCATTTAAATTTTTTTCAGTATGATTTATATACCAACAATGATTAACAGTCACAGCTTCAGCCTACTGTCTTTCAAGGTTTAAGCCCAGTAGAAAAGACGGTGTCTTCTATGGTTATGGAATAGTAATTTGCATTGGCTCTGGCTCTGAGTAGGTCATTTGCCTCTGTTAAATAATGACTGCTGTCAGGGGCATCTGGATACTGATTGGTCAAACTAGGAAATACCTTCCACCTTGGAACAGAGGTTGGAGTGGAGGCCATTATGCACTTATAAATTGGCTTTAAAAATTAGAAAGAAAAAAAAAGGCTTTTAAAAAGCCTTAGTATTTATGGCATTTATTAGTTTCTTTAGTATAAATACTTCCATCATGGCTAATTTGAAGATGCCTGACTTGCATGACTTCTGAATGTTTAACAGTCAGCTCCTGTAGGCAAGTTGCAGCAGCTCCAGCACACCATCTTTGGGCTGAAGAAAGAGCTGCCAGAATCCCAAGGATTGCAAGTGAGGGAGAGCATGGTACTTTAAAAGAAAATCAAAATGGTGCCATAAAGAGGAGTGGTGCCAGGTATCCAAAGCCAACAAGTAAATATGTACTATTCTATTTAAGAATTTGTACACATTCTTAGGTAATTTATTTGGATAACAGTTTTAAGGACCATATAATATTCCATTCAATGAAAGTTTACCTTTTTTTTACTGTTGAATGTTTAAGTTGGTAGAATTCTAAATAATACTTCATTGGACATGTCAATGCCCAAAGCCATTTTGTACCCTTAACACAAGTTTGTTGAGATAGTTTGCTTATGTGCAATTACTATGTTCAAGGAATAGATCTTTTAATGCTTTTAATAAATATTCTCTAATAGATGTACAAAATAGTTTTACCATTTTATATCACTCCCATCATTGTAGGAAAGTAATTATTTCATTATGTTGTCATTAAGTATAATTAAAAAATAATTGATAGGACAAAATTGAATATCATTTTGTTTAGCATTTGTTCAAATTTCTAAAAATGCAGACATTTCAATGATGTTCTTACAATAGGCATACTTCTTATATTGAATTTTCCTCTCATTTCCCAGTTGTGTGTTTATATGTGATCTTACCATACTATTGTCATAGGAATTTATCTTCTTTTACTTAATTAACACATCAAGTAGATAATACTGGAAATTCTAGTCCAAAGCACAGCTTGATAAATGTTGATGGGGTATTTTATATAAAACTCTGATTCTATATGATTGAAGATAACACTGGCTTATCTAATAGATAAATCCTCACATACAGTGAGTCAGCACAATAGAAATTTATCTCTTGCTCATGTTAGTGTTTCATAATGACTTTTCTCAGTTAAACATCTTCCTCGAAATCATTTAAGGACAAAACCTCATTCTGTCCCATGATTTTCCTTTTCCCTTGGGCAATCCACACAGCTGTTTCCATTCAGTGGGAGGGGGGATGAAAAAGGGATGAAGTTTGGGAGAATTTTATGGCATCCTGCAAGTGCAGCAGTCCTTACACACACATTCCACTGACTCAAACTCAATCAGCTGGCAACATTAATTGCAAGGGAGTAAAAAAAAAGGATGTGGTGAGCATCTATCCAGTATTTGCCCAAACTTCTATATCTGAAATGGAAAAATGTTTTCAAACAGTCTGATTTTGTTCCATGCTACATAAGTGTACCTGGGAATAAATCACTAACATTGCTGGGATTATGTACAAGATTTAAATATGGAATGTGAAACTTAAAGTATTGATAAGAGATATATAGATTTTTAAATAGAGCAAAGTGGTGGGGAAAATTTTTTGAATACTCATTGAATGGCTTTTAGTTTAGACAATGTAAAAAAAATGGAGTTTGTTGGACAAAGTGACCTTGACAAATAACTTTTGGTTAGGTATCATTCAATGTATAAGAAAATTAGTATAATCAGCTCAACTAGTAAACTGGCTTATTATAATGTCATTTTAATTAAATATTTTAGTGAAAAAGTTGTTTATGGATTGAAGAAAATCTTTGCAAATCATATATCTGATGAAGGTTAATATATAAAAGAAAAATCCTTACAACCTGATAGCAGAAAAAACAATGGGCGAATAGATAAAAAGAACCGTGGATGTGTGAATATACTCAGTTGTATATACACATAAAAATACACAATGGAATATTTAGTAAGCTTTAAAAAAAGGGAGATCCTGTCATTCACTACAACATGTCTAGCCTGGTGGAAATTATGTTAAGTGAAATAGCCAGACATAGAAAGAAAAATATTGCATGATTTCAGTTGCATGTGGTATCTTCTTTTATTAAGAAATTAAAATACAGAAATAGGGACAGAGTGAGGATAAGGGGAATGGGAGACATAGATCAAAGATACAAACTAACAGATATATAGGACTGACATTTCCAAAGGTCTAATGTATATAATGAGGACTAAGTTAGTCATTGTTTTTGGAATTTTTACCAAATGAGTAGATTTAAATTGTTCTTGCCATACACAAGAAATAGGTAACCATGTGAGATGATGGATATGTCAATTCACTTCACTATAATAACTAATTAATTAGCTATATTTTATCTTAAAACATCATGTTGTATACCTTTAATGTATGCAATAAAATTTATTTTAAAAAAACAAACAAGAATATTTTAGCTCTCTTTTTTCTCCTTACACAGGTGATTAAAGTGTACAGTGAAGATGAAACCAGCAGGGCTTTAGAGGTACCCAGTGACATAACAGCCCGAGATGTTTGCCAGCTGTTGATCCTGAAGAATCATTTCATTGATGACCACAGTTGGACCCTTTTTGAACACCTGCCTCATATAAGTCTAGGTAAGGATATAGAATCATAATGTTGCATCATTTTTTGTGCCCTGTAGGTCATGTGACAAAGATTTTCTTCAGATATATAAAAATAAACAAAAGGAATATGATCAGATCTTTTCTTTACTTTTTATTTTTCATTGCTGGTGATTAGTCAAGAATATAGCACCAAATGGAAACAAGAATAGAAATATTATAAATTTAGCATTGTTCCTTGTTTAAATAATGACATCAGAATTTTAGAACTAAAATATAGAGTTTAAATTGTCTTCTTCTTCTTCTTCTTCTTCTTCTTCTTCTTCTTCTTCTTCTTCTTCTTCTTCTTCTTCTTCTTTTTCTTCTTCTTCTTTTTTTTGGAAGTGAGATTGCACTATGTTGCTCAGGCTGATCTTGATTTCCTGAGCTCAAGGGATTCTCCTGCCTCAACTTCAAGAGTATAGGTTCAAAGAGCCATATCAGCTCTGAGTTCAAATTGAAGGAAAGATAAATTTCATAATAATCTTTGGAAACACAATTAAACTTTTTTTGAGAAGTTGACAAAGCATAATGTTATTTGGACTATTTTTTATGTTGATGGCAGTATGGGCAATTATAAGTATCCATAGTAGTTCTCTCTGTCCACCCCATCATCCCCCCTTTCTTTTTTGTTTTACTCTTTTTGTGGTGCTGGGGATCAAACTTAGGGCCTTGCATGCTGTCTACCAATGAGCTACACCCTCAATTCCCAATGGTCATTCTCTTTTTGGGGGGGAGTGGAGGGTACTGGGGATAGAACTCAGGAGCACTTAACCACTGATCCACATACCCGAGCCCTATTTTGTATTTTTTTAGAGACAACATCTCACTGAGTCACTTAGTCCCTTGCTTTTGATGAGGCTGACTTTTTAACTCATGATCCTCCCTCAGCCTCCCCAGCCAGTTGGATTATAGGCGTGCACCACTGTGCCCAGCTTGTCATTCTCTTAATAGTGTTGTGCACCGTAGATTTTACTTGAAAGTTATAAAGAACTCCTTTATATTTTGAAGATATAAAGATTAACCTTTTCAATTTTTTTAAAAAATTATTTGTTCTTTTAAATTGTACATGACAGTAGAGTCTATTTTGCCATATTTATACCAACATGGAGTATGTCTTATTCTGCTTCAGTTGCTAGTCTTGTGAATGTACACAATGTTGAGTTTCACTGTGTTCTATTCATATATGTACATAGGAAAGTTTCGTCAGATTTAAACCACTTGTCTTTCCTATTTCTATCCTCTTTCCCTTTCCTTCATTCCCCTTTGTCTAATCCAATGAACTTCTGTTTTTTAATTGGAAATGAGGTTTTGTATTATGAACTCTGGAGAGTTTTTAAAGCTTCTTTTAATAAGTTATAAAGAATTCATTACTCAAGGGATACAGGGTTCGACAATAGTTTTATTCCCTGTTTATTTTTAATGGCATTTATTTTATTTTATTTTATTTTTATTTTTGGTCATTCAAAACATTACGTAGTTCTTGATATATCATATTTCACACTTTGATTCAAGTGAGTTATGAACTCCCATTTTTACCTCATATACAGATTGCAGAATCACATCAGTTACTCTTCCATTGGTTTACATATTGACATACTAGTGTCTGTTGTATTCTGCTGCCTTTCCTATCCTCTGCTATACCCCCTCCCCTCCCCTCCCTTCCCCTCTTCTCTCTCTCTCTCCCCTGTACTGTAATTCATTTCTCCCCTTGTGTTATTTTTTCCTTTCCCCTCACTTCCTCTTGTATGTAATTTTGTATAACCCTGAGGGTCTCCTTCCATTTCCATGCAATTTCCCTTCTCTCTCCCTTTCCCTCCCACCTCTCATCCTTGTTTAATGTTGGTCTTCTTCTCATGCTCTTCTTCCCTAGTCTGTTCTTAGATACTCTCCTTATATCAAAGAAGATATTTGGCATTTGTTTTTTAGGGATTGGCTAGCTTCACTTAGCATAATCTGCTCTAATGCCATCCATTTCCTTCCAAATTCTATGATTTTGTCATTTTTTAATGCAGAGTAATACTCCATTGTGTATAAATGTCACATTTTTTTATCCATTCGTCTATTGAAGAGCATCTAGGTTGGTTCCACAGTCTTGCTATTGTGAATTGTGCTGCTATGAACATCGATGTAGCAGTGTCCCTGTAGCATGCTCTTTTTAGGTCTTTAGGGAATAGTCCGAGAAGGGCAATAACTGGGTCAAATGGTGGTTCCATTCCCAGGTTTCCAAGAAATCTCCATACTGCTTTCCAAATTGGATGCACCAATTTGCAGTCCCACCAACAATAAACAAGTGTACCCTTTTCCCCACATCCTCGCCACCACTTGTTGTTTTTTGACTTCATAATGGCTGCCAATCTTACTGGAGTGAGATGGTATCTTAGGGTGGTTTTTATTTGCATTTCTCTGTTAGCAATGGTGAGCATTTTTTCATGTACTTGTTGATTGATTGTATGTCCTCTTCTGAGAAGTGTCTGTTCAGGTCCTTGGCCATTTGTTGATTGGGTTATTTGTTATCTTATTGTCTAATTTTTTGAGTTCTTTGTATACTCTGGATATTAGGGCTCTATCTGAAGTGTGAGGAGTAAAAGTTTGTTCCCAGGATATAGGCTCCCTATTTACTTCTCTTATTGTTTCTTTTGCTGAGAAAAAACTTTTTAGTTTGAGTAAGTCCCATTTGTTGATTCTAGTTATTAATTCTTGTGCTATGGGTGTCCTATTGAGGAATTTGGAGCCTGACCCCACAGTATGTAGATCGTAGCCAACTTTTTCTTCTAACAAACACCAGGTCTCTGATTTGATATCAAGCTCCTTGATCCATTTTGAGTTAACTTTTGTGCATGGCAAGAGAAAGGGATTCAGTTTCATTTTGTTGCATATGGATTTCAAGTTTTCCCAACACCATTTATTGAAGATGCTATCCTTCCTCCATTGCATTCTTTTAGCCCTTTTATCAAATATAAGATGGTTGTAGTTTTTTGGATTGGTTTTTGTGTCCTCTATCCTGTACCATTGGTCCACCCACCTGTTTTGGTACCAGTACCATGCTGTTTTGTTACTATTGCTCTGTAGTATGATCATCTTGATAGATGTGGAAAAAGCATTCGACAAAGTACAGCATCCCTTTATGTTCAAAACTCTAGAAAAACTAGGGATAACAGGAACATACCTCAACATTCTAAAAGCAATCTATGCTAAGCCTCAGGCTAGCATTATTCTGAATGGAGAAAAATTGAAGGCATTCCCTCTAAAATCTGGAACAAGACAGGGATGCCCTCTCTCACCACTTCTGTTCAACATAGTTCTTGAAACACTGGCCAGAGCAATTAGACAGACGAAAGAAATTAAAGGCATAAAAATAGGAAAAGAAGAACTTAAATTATCATTATTTGCAGATGACATGATTCTATACCTAGCAGACCCAAAAGGGTCTACAAAGAAACTATTAGAGCTAATAAATGAATTCAGCAAAGTGGCAGGATATAAAATCAACACACATAAATCAAAGGCATTCCTGTATATCAGCGACAAATTCTCTGAAATGGCATTGATTTAAAAAAATGTTTATAGATAAGTAGATGAGAATGAAAGGAGTTTGTTATGCCAATTCCATTCAACTCTTTGAACTCTATATTAGTTTCCTGTGGTTGCTATAACAAATTATCACAAACTTTGTTGCTTAAAATAACAGAAAATTTTCTTTTAGACCTCTAGAGATCTGAAATCAGTAATAGTGGGTTGAAATCAAGGTGTCAGCAGGTATGTACTCTGGGGAAGATATATTCCTTGACTCTTACAGATTCTGGAGGCTGTCAGCATTCCTTGGCTCATGGCTGCCTTACACTAATCTCTGTCTGTGTGCCTCCTCCTCTTCTGTCTGCACCAAATATAATCCCTCTTTCTTATAAGGTCCCTCCTAGATAGTCCATGAAAATCTCATTTTGAAGATCTTTAATTTGATCACATCTGCAGTCTTTTTTTTTTTCCTCTTCTTCATAGAAGATGACATTCACAGGAATTCAGATGGAGTTATTTTGGGGGTCTATTATTCAGCCTATTGCAAATTCCTTCTAATTATACATTAAAAACTTTTAGTAATACATCATCAAAGTCATTTTAAATAACTTATCATTTACAGCTCAATTACTTCCTTCAATTTTTTTGAAGAATTGTGAAAGAATTTTATAACTAGTCATTAGAGTCATTCGCTTTCTCATCTGACTGCCAGTATACAAAATTGTCCCTTTGTTTGATAGGTTCCAGAGTTTACACCCCAGAGAAGTATTTCCAAAGAAAGGTTCTAGTCAGATGTGAGATTTGCCATTCTCTGATAAAACAGAATTTAAAAAAATAATATTGGCAGAAGTGTGCTCTTAGGAGGATTCATATTGAAGAGACCCTTGCGAAGTGGATGTACCTCATGATGCCTGCATTCCCTGAACCCTTAAAAAGTGTTGATAGACTTCGGGTTTTATGACGGCTGTCCTGGGACATGTCAGAAACCCCAGGAGAGGAAAGAGTGAAACCTGTGGAAAAGAAGTTAAAATAGTTCCACAGTCTCCATGGGGATTTGGAACCTGAGCACCTCTGCAGTTGACAGCTGATGAGTTGCAGCAGGGCCAGCTGATCGTGACAGCTGAGTGAGGATGGTTATGTACCTGCCAGGGAGCCTGCGTTCTGAAGCAGTCTGCAGTGGCCAGCTCTGCTCCCTGTATCCTAGGACAGAGAAAGCTCACTGTGTATTTTCCTCATTGTCCTTTCTGACTAATTTAACTTCTCTTTGTGATAATCAGTCTCACAAACTATGATGCTCTCAAAAGATATCTGCCATATCCCAAATTATTTAATTTACTTATACTGACAAGAATATAGCTTTTATTTAGCATCACATATAGCCATAGTATCTCATCCTCTTTTCTTTGGAGGGGAACTTTAAAATTATCCTTTTTTGTTATAATCACTACAATTTATCCCTAGCAAATAGCCTTGGAGTTCAATAACATAGATCTGCTCTGCAAATCGAGTAGCAGTTTTCACTGAGAACACTGAAAATTATTTATACTAAAGAATGAAATATACAAGTCTTTTATTGGAAAAACTTAAAATGGAACATTGCAAAATTAATTTAAGCTACATACCTAATTTAAACATATAATAATATCAATGTATTTTTCCATTACTATGTTTTCTAGAAGTTGCTGAAATAAAATCAAAGATTTGAGCATAATATCTCCTGGTTTCATTAACAATGCTTTAGACCAAACAATGAGAAGGAATTTTAGTTCTGGCATTTTCTTCTTTCTTTGCATTCATATTATATATTTAAGCAAAACAGTTGCAAACATAAATTCTACCCAAATGCTAACATATATAATATTACACAGCCTCCAGTTCTTTGTCTAACAGTGTAATAGGAAAATAACCATTATGGAGGTGCTGCGGTTTTCCTGAACAACAAATATAAACAAATATGACTTTGAAATGTTTTTGTTGTTGTTATGTTTGTGCTTTTGACAAACCTATAAATACTCTTACAATATATATTTAATCAAGTAATGGAATTAAGAAACTTTTTTTGCATCTGCATATTAAAATGAATAAAAAGAAGTAGAATGAGGTTATTTTTTCTTCCTTAAATATGATATGCAGTGACAGATATCCTTTGTCAATAGAATGTCTCCTGATACCTCCCTATAAGTCTTTAATGAGTGCCCTTGATATAAAAAACCAAAGGACAAACTCTTTGCCAAAAGTTTTTTGACTAGCTAGTTAGCTCTGCATGTTATTCTGGAGACATCCTTGACCTCTTTTGGACCAGAGTGATAAGTTTTCCATTGATAAAATTTATGATGCTGGAGACCAAACTCAAGGCCTTGTGCAAAACAGAGAAGTACTCTACCTCTGGCTACATCCTCAACCCTAAAAAATATTTTCAAATACAAAAATAAATCAGTTCACTATAAATAACTGAGAAATAAACAATAATTAAACATAATTATCCATAATTTCACAACACTGAAATAACTTCTGTTAGCATTAAAAATGTCTTTAAATAGTTTTCCTATTTTAACAAACTCTCTTTTTGTTCTCACTTTCGTAGACTGCTTTCTTTTTTGTGTATGTGTGCATAAAAAAAACCTTGAGTGTTCTCCCCCCGCCCCATTTTACTTTATAGATTCCACATAATGTAGGAACATAGGAACTTCCCCAGCTTCCCTTGGCTGTCCTCCATAAACAGGTTAGCAAATATTTACAGACAGGTTTATACTGACTTTTGTATAATTTTGTAGATCCTGGAGACAGTATGTCATAGGGAAAGAAAGATAAGAACATTAATATTTGTTATCTCTTAGGTGTCAGTAAACTCCAGGGAAGATAGATTGGGTAAAGAACATCAAGTGGAGGTGAGTGGGAGAGACGTGCTTTAAATAGAGGCATGAGAAGACCTCCCTGAGAAGGTGGTGCTTGAGTGCAGACCTGAAGCACACATCAAGCAGGCCAGAGGGAGATTGTTGTGGATCTAGGATACGGGAAATGAAAAGGGCCCAAAGTGGCAATGTGCTTGTATGCAGGAAGCAGCCCAGAGACCAGTGTGCCTTGAGTAGTGTCACTAAAGTGGAATGTTATGGCCACCAGAGGACCAGATCCTATAGGATCTCATAGGCATGGAGTGGCCTGGATTTTATCCTGAGAGAGAAAGCAATTAGGGGTGTGTGAGCCCAGAGAGCAATATGATCTGATTTAATTTAATATATACTTCTGAGCTGGAAATGTAGCTTAGTGACAGAACACTTGCCTAGCATGTGTGAGATTCTGGGCTGGATCCACAAAAGAGGCCAGAATTAAAGTTTTGACCCTTGGTGGATAAGCAACTTATCTTTGCTTTTACAGCAAACTGCCTATGGCTAATGGAAATTATCCCTGCCTCTCTTTATTATTTGTGCTAGTTGTGCATGACCCATTCTGCTCCATTTACATGTATTCTGCATATTTATGAAATTTAGTGATTTTGAGAGATCTTGAGACCTTATAAGGAAGAACATTTAGATTTTCAGAATAGAAGAGAGTTGAGAGTTTTTCTCTCACTCCAGTTGGTCAAAGCTCATGTTCCTAGGATTATGTGGTGGGTTTGTTTCTGTATCATTCTACATCTCTGCACTCAGGCATACTGTAATTTAAATCTTGAATTCCAAGAACATTTTCATATAGCCTTTATTTCCAAGGTGGTACTGAAGTTCCTAAGATCAAACTGAGCCAATCTGGTTCACTTAAAAAAAGGCTAATAACTTATTTTATCTGAACAACCCAAGAAATCATGTTGGAAAGCGCCTGCTCTTGAATTTGTATAACTTAGTAGAAATATTCTGTTTGGAACTTTGAATGTAATAGCGACCTGTCATATCTTCTGGTCATAATTATTAATATATGCTTCTGAGAATTTTTTTTTGGTGCTAGTGCTCAGAACCCAGAGCCTCATGTATGCTAAACTCACACTGTGCCATTGAGTATCCCCCATTCTGATCTTTAGAATTTTAATAGGCAGAATAAATCATTGAAATCAACTAAATACCCTGATTTTGTTCTCTGAATTGCCTAATTTGAGTGTATGTTATACTGTGACTCTAGATGTACACAGTATTTTATAGACATTGAATTTGTTGGCTTCTCACTATTTGTTTATGACAAATATTCCACATCCACAGTTCTCTCCAGTCAAAAATAGCCATCAAATTTTTAATGTCACTGTATCAGCAAATATTTTGCCTTCTTTTATATTGTAATATACCAGATTTTGTAACTGGTGTGCTTTGCTCAATAACCACTGGACGTCACTATAGCTCCTCAGATGGAGTACTCTTTTTTTTTTTTTCTTATATAATCACTGTAAGAGGAACTTGGTGGGGGAGTCGACTTCAGCTTCAAGTCCTATGAAACTTAATGGGATCCATGTTTGTCTTGCTCCCATTTTGATTCCTAATTGAAGCCATGGTACGAAGCAGTGGCAATTAGTACATACCTCCAGCACATACCTGTAGACTCTTTGGGAAAAGGAATTAATTGCATTTTAGTATTATTGCTAGAACAGCTGAGATTTCCATTGTGGATATCATTGTGGAGTGGCTTTAATAAGCAAAATGAATGACTGGAGGCTTTTAATGAAACTGTTTTTATGTGTGCAGCCATGTCCACATGATCTGTTTAAGACAAAAGCAATGTACAGTGCAGGGAGGGGACAGTTCACTGCTGCCTGCTTTCAAGTTGATTCTTCACATTTTTTTTCTTCTTAACAAAATAGGCAGTGTTTTCTTGTTTTCTGGGGCTGATAGGTTACTGTGCTTTCTGTGTTGTGTATAACTTACCAACTCTCAGATTTGTGATCACCGTTATCACCAGCAAAAAAAAGTCCTGAAGCCTTTGGGACATGTGGCATATGGCTCCTGTATAGTGAACTATGTGCCCTGATCTTTCAGCTTTTAAAAGACCATGGTGTCCTGGTAGCACATGTAAGGCTGGAAATGAAAAAAATTCTTAAGCAACAAGAATTTGAAGTGCTCTGCCTGCATGCACCTCCTGATTCAGCCAATTTTCCTTCTACGTGTTCTCATAGCTTCTGCTGCTTGAGTTCAGATCCCACCAGTTCTCTCCTCAGGATTCTGTTCCTGGTTCTCATGCTTCTAGTAGTATCAAGGTTATCTCTCTGAATGCAGATCTGATTCTCATGCCATATGGAACCAAGTTCCTCTGTGGGCCTTATAGTACCTTGTGACCTGCCTGCCCCTTGTAACTGCAGCCCATGTCACATCTAGCCTCACTGTTTGTAGTTCAAGAACTGCCTACAAATTTCTGATGCATTGCAGTTTCTTCTCAGTGTCCTTGCTCCTGCTGTTGTGATTCCCAGGAATCCCTTTTCTGCCCAAGTTTATCTGACTTACTGCTATGCATTTTCCATGGCTTAGTTATTTTAGCTAGCCCTTTCTTTAAAATACCTATGAAAACAAAGTAAAAATGAAACCTTCAGCTGTTCGGGGTGAGTGACAGCTAACATAGCACGACAGTCTGAGGAGGTTAAAAAAAAAAAGCAGTTGGGAGCCTCTTACACTCAACCTATCATAGTCAACTTTTCCATCTGAGAGCAAGTAGGGAGACACATCTACCTCATTCACAGATGTGTCTCCCCCTAGATGCACACTACAGATGCTCTGAAGCTATTTTTTGAGATGATCAGCACATTTGCTGGAACCACTTTTTCTCATACATCACTTGGGAAATTGCAAATCCTGAAAAGCAGAAAGAGGTATAGGAGGCATTAGGAGTATTGGCAATATTTTGTGTCCTGGGAGGTGCTGCTCCCACAAGTACATGCTGTCTGCAGGAGTGGGAAACAAGTACTTTGGATAGGAATTAGACATTAGGCTATTCAAAGCAAATTATTTACAATATCAATTAACCAGGAAAGTGAAGCTTAATGGTATATATAACAGAAGAATGTTATAAATTATTGTATATTCATGAGCTACAACATTTTTTATCATATAGCTTTTGGTTATTTTTTTGAAGTTATTATTTAAACACTGATGTGGGAAAATATACAATTTGTAATGATGATTAAATAAAAATATCATATAAAGTGTATAACGTTTTCTAAATTTTATGAAAAATGTACACACATACCCTCTTGTAGAACCAGAGAAAAAGACAAGAGGCGGTTATTCCTGATTGATATATTTAAACATGAATTGTGACTACCACTTTTCTTTTCTCTAATAAAAATGTATCCTTTTAGTAATAAAAAAATAAGAAAAATAAAGAACAGAGACAATTTTAAAATAAAGAAATTTAAAAAGACTTAGCTAAGTTATCTTCCTGAAGCCCCAAATTGGGCCAAATTCTATACCATTTCCTACAATGATCTTAATAATAATCATATTATTAAAATTAGATAGTAATTCCATGGGAACAAGGACTCTGCATTACATACATCTTTTAAATTCATGGTCAAAACAAATAAGTTTGTTTTGAACTAAGTTGTATTAAACTGTAAAATATTTATATCAAATAATTTAAAGAGTCAGGTGCAGTGGCACACACCTGTAATCCCAGAGGCTCAGGAGACTAAGAAAGAGAATCACAAATTCAAAGCCAGTCTCAGCAAAGCAACTCAGTGAGACCATGTCCCTAAATAAAATAGAAGATAGGACTGGGGATGTGACTCTGTGGTTGAGTGCCCCTGAGTTAAATCCCTGGTATCAATAATAATAATAGTAATTATTGTTATTATTTAAAGAATAGATTGCAAAAATACAGAAATGGAAGAGGCTTAGAAAGGAGGCCAAAGAAACCACATAGCATGCCCTGCTGGAAATTTACTCTGAATCCTTTAAGGATGCACTGGATAGCTTGGAATATATGCAAGCTCTTTATAGAGCTTCTGATATTTACCCAGTCATCTTCAGATAACATATATGCAAACATTTTGTGGAGAATAAGGCTTTCTATGAATATAAGTGGTGACTTTGGGGTCTGAGTTAACACAAAGTGCATTTCAATTCACTGGAGAACCAACTACAGGGCTTTTATAGTCATCAAGCCAAAGTGTCACAATTTTCCTATTATCACACTTGGGGAGATGAATCTGGCAGTGGCAATTTTCTGGGAGATCCAGGTGGTATTGAGTAGTATTCTTAGGTTAAAGAACCTTTTAGAAATTGAGCCCTGTTTTATTCTTTGCTTCTTCAGTTTTTGTTTTGCTTCGTCAGAGGCTGTTCATTTTTATCTGAAAATAAGATTGACAAAAACGTTTGTAGTTTCTACCCAGTGCAGAGAAGTACAAGGACCATTTGTCTCCTGGAGTTTCCAAAAGTTACAAAAGAATTGTTTTCTGGGAAAATTAGAGGCAAAAGACACTTTTTTTTTCTCTTATCAAGTGATGAGAAGACTAGGGACTCAGGTTTCTATTTGAGCCCCATGCTGTACTTTCAGTAGATTCAGCAAACCAATCCAGGAAGAAGGTCACAAGTGAGCACTTTCCATTCTTGGAGGATGGAAGTTTTTTTTAAAAGACTTTAAAGTTAAATCAACAGTTTTAGAAAAACTTTTCTTTATCCTTCTTTATCTTCTTTTCTATTTTAGAAATAAAGCTCCTGAAAATTAAACAGAATTACACATAATTATTATTATTTGGTACAGTTTTTTTTCAATTGCCATTAGACCTCACTGATATATTTGAAACAAAACTAAAATTTAAAAACAGTATGAAGCTTTTGTTTTTGTTTTAAAGAAGCTGTTTGAAGCTTTTCTTTCCTTTTCTGCCACTATAGTTGATATTTTTACGTATTTTAAGAAGACTTTCTTCCTATTTTTCTGTCTACATATATGTAATATTTGATAATTATAATTCACTTTACAATGTCTGGAAAATAATTTCAGAAAAATGTTTAAAAATAGAATTAATTAATTATTGATCAGGTAGTTGGGGGTAGGAAATATGAGGTTAGGATTTAAATGATTAAAAATGTGGCTTTAAAGTTTTAATAATGTTTTCATATGGTATTTTAAGTGAACTTCATGAAGTTTTCAAAAAATAAAGTATTTAAAACAATTATGTTGAATTTGTGTGAAACTTACCTTTTCTCAAATGCTAATAACTCCATGTTTGAGTTCATCTTGGTTTTGAACTTTGCAGTAAAGAGCCTCTGGTTGTAGGATTAATTTGTTTCTTTTTGGTATTTAGAAAAATACATTGTAATTTTCTTAGTAGGATTACTTGATAGGTTAAAATTTGTTTGCATTTATGATTATACTAAAGGATGGTCAAGAGAAAGCTTATTGATTAGAAGCTGGCTGGTCCAGCACTTTCCTTAGTTCTTGGTAATGATATTTTATAGCCAGGCTTAGGCAAGATAAAGCTGGTGACTAGCGACTTTTCACTTTCCCTTTAAGTGTTTTCCTTTTCTAGTAAAGCAATCCACCTCATCATCTTGTACATTCCTATTGAACTTTCTGCCTATAAAGGCCTGTATTTAGATAACTGTCTTTGTTAAATAACAAATACTATTTTTAATGTAGAATGTGATTTACTGATAATCAATTATGCCACCTGGATTTATTGGGTTATTATACTCTTAATACTTAATGTCATGAGATTGCTTGGGGGACAATATGTGACAATGCATCCAAATTGAGATAATAATGTATACATTTAAAAAGAATATTTAATGTAATGTGACTTTAAAAGCCAGATTCTGTAGCAGGAAAATTTTATTTTCAATACCAGGCTGATATATGAGGCAAAAGTCCTAATTGCGTTCAACCCTCTGTTGAACAATTCCTCTATCTGTTATCTGAATTTTCAGTAGGACGGTACCAGAAATTTTCTTTGAAGGAATGGAAAGTACATCTTTTACTTTTTTACATGTATTCTAGTTTATGACATTTTTGAAGACATTTTTTTCTTCTTAATATTATGAGAATATTTTCTTGATGCTAGTAATGGCATTAAACATTCAATGAAGTTTTCTTAAAGATTTTATTCCTTATTTTTCCTTTCTAGACTAGAATTCTGACCTTTATTTCCATGTGGTCAACAGCAACAACAAAAAAAACCCTGGTTATTAGATTTCACTTTTTGGTGTCCATGGGCATTTTACTATTATTATTATTATTATTATTATTATTATTATTAGTAGTAGTAGTAGTAGTAGTAGTAGTATTTTAGTTACACATCTGTTATAGCTGTTCACACATCTGTTATAGCTTGATTTTTGAATCCTTTTTGTATTTACTTTTTTATCTTTTTTTAAACTAGAGGATTATAGTTCTACATGGTAGTTGGAGACATTTTGACAAGTTGCATGGTGCATGAAATTTGACTTCAATCCCTGCTCCCTTTCCTTACACTCCTCTCTTCACTCCCCTTTTGCTCTTTCCTCTATTACACTTACCTTCATTTTGCACATTTATTTATTTATTTATATTTGATTGGTGTTTTTAAAAAGGTGAAATTCCCTGTGGTATAGTCATATGTGGATATAATATGAATTTATTAAATTCATTTCATCCTTCTCCCCTTTCTCATTCCTCCTCCCTCCCTCTCAATGTTATTCTTGTACTCCACTGATCCTCCCTATTTTTTCCCTTATTTTGCTACAGCTTCAATATATGAGAGAAAACATTCAACACTGATTTTCTGAGTTTGGCATTTTTCACTTAGCATGATTTTTTTTTTCATTTCTGTCCATTTACTGGGAAACCTCATGATTTTATTTTTCTTTATAGCTGAGTAAAACCCCATTGTATATATTTACCACATTTTCTTGATCCATTTGTCTATCAATGGACACCGAGGTGAATCTAGAATTTGGCTATTGTGAATAAATATAGACGTATGCTGCTTTTAGGTTTTTTTTTTTTTTTGATAATTCTCAAGGAGGGGAATATTTGGGTCATGTAGGAGTTCCACTCCTAATATTTTGAGGTTACTGTATACTGCTTTCCAGAGTGATTATACTAATATGCATCACAATTTACAATGTATGAGTGTACATTCTCCACATTCTTGCCAGCATTTATTATTGTTTCTGTTCATGAAAATTGTCATGCTGACTGGAGGGAGATGAAAGTGTAGTTGTATTTACCTTTTAATGCAGTCCAAATTGAAAGGATTTATAATTACTTTCATGGAAGATGAAGATTGATGTAATTTGAAATGTTGCCCATTATTTTTACTTTACAATTTAAATATGTTTGTTTATTTTTAATTAATTAGCAAATATTTTTTGAATTTGTTTCAAAATAAAAAAATTGAGGTAATGGAAACATGAAAACTGCAGCTGATACAGAAAGAATGCCTGTGATATAAATAGACACAGTGTAGGTGGCAGAGAATGTCTCTTGGTTGGGAAACTCTAGGCGGGTAGCAGTAATTCTGTGCAGGGGAGAGAGCATCATGTGGGATCAGATATGTTGCTACTTTTCAACCTTAAGGAAAATTGGCTATTCTAAACCTCAGTTATTATCAGTAAAATGGAAATACAGCTTGCTCATTAGATTATTGTATTAATTTCCTAAGAGTGCTATAACTAATTACCACAAACTTGGTGACATAAACAATAGGGATGTTTAGTTTCACAAATCTGGAGGGTTATTTCCTGCTGGGAATTCTAAGGGGAATCTGTTCCTTGCTCCATCCAGACTCTGGTGGCTGTTTGCATTCTTTGGCTTGTGGTCACACCTCTTGAATGTCTGCTTCTGTGATCCCATTGCATTTTCTTTTTTGTCTGTATTTATTCTCCTCTGCCCGTACCTTAAAAGGATGCTTCTGGTTCAATTTAGGGCCCACTTGATTGATCTAGAATATTCTCCCTAATTCAAAGCCCTGAATAACATCTGCAAAAGCTTTGCCATGTAGGGTAACAATTACAGGTTCCATGAATTAGGATGTGATATCTTTAGGGCCACTATTCATCTACTTAAAGGTGTTAGAAGAATCAAATATAGCAGTAAAACAGCTCTCAGAGTGAGACATGCCAAAATGCAACTTTTATTTCACAAAATGGAACTAATTTTGCACTCTAATTCTTCTGCCCTTGCAGACAATTTAGTTTTCTATTGTTTGCTTACTCTCTAGACTTGTTGGGATAAATAATAAATATCAGTGAGTTGTATACAGGTCTAAAATGTTCTGAGCTGAACATTGAGACCCACCTTCACATTTCTGACATTGTGGTGGGGCATGTAAGTCCCGAAGGAGGTACTTTTCTGATTGTTATCCAATTCTTTTTTGTTCTGGAAACTCTTGCTCCTTCCAAGATTACTGCCTGAAGCATAAAGACCCTTATATTCATGGCCTTTTCTTCGTTCTCTGTGTTCCTCCTCTCTTGGGCATTTGAGATGTCCATACTTTTTGATTAGACTTAACATTGACTCAGCAATTGCTTCTCGCTGTGCTAGATGCAGGGCTTCTTGAGGAGAGTTGTTTTGTTTTGTTCTGTGCTGGTGTACATTGAACCCACCAGGCTTCACATGTGCTAGGTAAACCCTCTACCACTGAGCTACATCCCCAACCCTTTGAGAATATATTCTTTAGACTATGGTTTGAGCCACATCACATGTTTAAATCTATTGGACTTTTAACAACAAAAAATCATTCTAGTGCTGGAAAGGGGCAGGATATAGAGTCACTTGAGACCAGCACCATACAGGTCCTGTCTCTCTCTATTTTTTTTCTTTCACTCCATCCCCTGTCAATTCCTTTATCCTAGTTTCTTTCCCAGGAAGCAGAGGGTGCATCTCTGTAAGAGAAAACAGAGGACTGGAATTGCTCTGATTCTCCCTAAGCAGTTGCATTTGCCAAATATCAATAAAGTCTACTTTGAAGCTCAAAAACCAATAAAATTCCTTTTTGTCATTTTTTCCTTTCTTTAAAGTGTATGTTGAAGACAGAACATAGCTATTACCTTGGTGGGAGAGAAATGGATGCAAAGAAACAGGTTTGCAAAGCAAACAAGCCAGCATGTTGATTCCTTCCTGAACATTCTCTCAGTGTAGTTGCAAGGATCATAGATACAGTTTCCAGCACTTACAGAACTTACTAGTGCATACCTGTTTCATAAACTTTAAAATCCCAGCAGGGTTTGCATAAGAAATAGAGTCAAGTGGGGATTGGAAGATTGTTAAGGATGCAACTTCCCATTTGATATCTCCTTAATACAGCCCTTCAGAGTGCTTATACCCAGAACCTGGGTGTCTTCTTTAAGTACACATTTTTCACTCCTATTTTATTTTCCAGCAAATTCTGTTGGCTCCATCTTCAAAATCCAGAGTCTGCCTATTTTTTTGTTGTTGTTATTTGTTTGATTTTTACAAAATTGACTGTTGTTATGTTCATCTAAGCCACACCCTCACTCTGGGTTCATTGAAGTAGCCTATGAAATAGACTTTAGTTTTCAACCCTTACAACTTTTAAAGTCACTTCTTCACTCAGTAGCGAGTATAATCCAGTTAAAACATGTCAGCTCAGGTTTTCCCTGAGTTCAGCATGATTTTCACATAATTCAGAGGAAAAGCTGAGTCCTTACTAAGGTCTGCAGGGCCCTATACAGCCTCCCATCTCATCTCCATTATTTCTCTGGCCTCTCTTCCTGGTAATGTCTCATGTGCTTATTCAGCATTAACCTCCTTGTCAAGCTCCAGAAATACCAGCCTTGGTTTCATCTCAGTGGCTTTGTTCTTCTTCCTCTAAGTATCCCCTGGGCTCATGCTCTCTTCTCCTTGGGTCTTGTTTAAAGACCCCCTTCTCAATAAGCCCTTCTGTTGTGAGTATTGGGAATGGATTCCTTTCACCATTTTCTAGTTAGCACTAGTACTTTCTTTCTTCCATGCTCCATTTTTTTGGTAGGGTTTATTGCCACCTTTTAAGATTTACCTTTTATTTATCATCAGTATCTTCCCCAAAGCCTCATGAAGGCAGTTATTTCTTACTGATTTATCCACTAAAATACTCTCAGCTCTAAGAGGAGTTCCAGATAAATTGCAGGCCTTTAGTAAATCTTTGTTCATTGAATGGATGAATAACTTACAGTTGCCAAACTACGTTGGTTTATCTTGTAACAAGTAGAAGTAGACAAATTTTTTAAGCAGGATTCACATTCAAACAACTATCTGGAGAGACAGGAAGTTGCTGTGATAACAGTGTTCAGGTTGGATTGGAAGAAATTTGGAGATAAGAGGCTTTACAAGAAAAAAATGATGGTCCAACAATAGTAGTGATGGAAAAGCTTGTGTGTGTGTGTGTGTGTGTGTGTGTGTTTGTGTGTGTAGGAGTTGTTGGTTATGAGTGACACTTGGAGTAAGAACACCTGATAGCTTGCAATATCAGGAGTAAAGGATTATTGGAGAGGAAGTTGAGAAAAATGAAAGTGTGACTTAATTCTACATTTCTTTGAGAGAATGTGGTAAAAATAACACTTATCATAGTGGAGAAAAATCTAAAATATAAAAAGAAAGATGAATTTATTTTGCTTTAAGGTGTTTTTAAAAATTATGGAATGTGTATCACATAAAATTTACCATTTTAACTATTTTTAAATGTGCAGTTCAGCACCATTAAATTCATTTGTGTTGTCATGCAATGATCACCACTATTATCTTTAGAACATTTTATCTTCCCATAATGAAACTCTATACCAAGTCAACAATAACTCCTTGGCCCCCTCACCCCCAGTTCCTGGCAACTTCCATTCTACTTTCTGTCCCTGTGACTTTGGCTGTTCTAGGCGTCTTGTATAAATGATAGCATTACAGTATTTGACCATTTCTGATTGTAGTTTTTCACTTATCATAGTAACTTTGAGGTTCATTCATGGTGTAGCATATGTCAGAACTTCACCCCTTTTTTTAAAGTGACTATTCCATTGTGTTTATGCATTTATCCCTTGATGAACATTGGGTTGCTTTAGCCTTTTGGCTCTTATAGATTGTGTTTCTGTGAACATTGTTGTACGAATATCTTTAAATCTCTGCTTTTACTTCTTTGGGGTACTCACCCAGGACTGGAATTGCTGTATCCTATGGTAATTCCATGTTTACTATTTTGAAGAACCACTATACTGACTTTCATTTCAGGTGAATTGTGCTTGAGTTGGTGGAGAGTGTCAGAAGGTAGGACTGGACCTTAGATGAAGGTACTTCTAGGCAGAGATTCCAGTTGAAGGAGCCTCCCGGATGTGATGAAAAAGGGGAGGTGGTGAATTAGTTTGAGGAAGGACAAAGGAAGGTATTGAGTGAAGGACTAAGTCAAGTCATAGGAAAGAGAAGCAGTGAAGGGAGCCAGTCAATGAGACAGAAAAGGAGCAATCAGTGTTAAGAACAGAACCAAGAATGTTGATATACACTTAACTCAAACTCATCCATATTCATTGAGTACTCTGTCAAGAATTTCTTTTCAGATGAATAAGCTTCTATTTAAGGATGGCATTACTTTCAAGGGTTTAGGTCCAGTAGGTCACAGATCACTACTGAGTGTTGAATTTCTGAGGCATAGATACTTTTCAAAAAGGTCCTAGAAATACTAAAAAAGCAGAGAATCTCTTATTCTTTTGTTGGCTGTTCTCCGTTTCCTCTTTTGCATTAATAATTTTACAGTTACATTTTTCCCCCAATGTTTTATGGAATTATGACACACATAAAGAAAAGTGAGCAAGCCAACGTGGATAACTCTGTGACTTCTCAGAGAGTGCCATGTAGCTAGGTACAGATCAAGAAATACAGCACTGACCTTACCCCAGTGGTTCCCTGCATGCCTCATTTATCCTGTATTGGCATTGTTCACATTTCTGGCACCATAGAATAATTTTTCCTGTTTTGAATCTATGTAAGTGGAATCATGCAGCATATACTATTTGGGCCTGACTTCTTTCACTTAATGTTTCTAAAATTAATCCACGTTTCTGGGAATGCTTTTATACAACTTATTTATTTTCACGTCATATTCATATGCAAATAACTAGACTTTCAGGTAACTTCCAGTTTGAGGCTATTATAAATAATAATATATGAACACCATTACAATTTCTTATTGAAATAGGAATTTGGTATTATGTTTTACCTATTTAAGTTGCCATTGCTTCAATCATTCAAGTGTCTTTTCTACCCAGTGCTTTCCCCCCTTACCTAATTATCTTTATTGTTAATACAAGATATGTTTTCCTTAATATTAGTTTTGAAAGTACAAAGTACCATAAGGAATTGAGGTTCTTTAAAAAATCTGTATTTACTTTCATTATCATTTTATTTTTAAAGCATCTATTTTAATTTTTTTCTCATCTATCCAGATTATGCCTCTTAAATGTGTGGTGAATCTGTCAAAATTCTTCATCCCTTAATGAGGTGAATTGTTCAACCCTGAAACAAATATTTTAATTTTGGCACCATGATGAGTTGGAGGAAGAATAGCTCTTGTATCTTAATGCAGTTTGTTATTAAATTTATATCATAATTTGCATAGCAATAAAAGGAAATTGAGAATTAGCAAAATGTACATTGTGATATGAAATTTTTCTTTTCAGATGACTGCTTTGGTATAAAAATTGAATTACTAATTCAAAATTGATGAGGAATTTTTATCAATCTGGATATTTAGGAATTGAGTTGAAATTTTCTATGCATATGAGACATGTATACAAAATCTATTCTAAATGTTTGTATAGTTATTTGTGTGTGTGTCTGTTTATCTGTTAACATATTCACTGAAGCATTCTTCACAGAAAGAACACTAGAAGACCATGAGTGGGTGACTGAAGTTCTGTCTAACTGGGGAATGGAAGAAGAAAATAAGCTGTACTTTAGGAAAAAATTATGAATTCTTTAAAAAGCCAATGGAAAGTGAAATCTCCATTAACAGTCAGTGAAAATCAAATGAATCAGTTAAATTTTACATGAAGAATATGGTCACTATCAATAAAATACAGTTCCATTTAGTGATTCTGGCCCTTTAAAATTATACTCACATTTCTTATTCTAAAAATGATTAGTCACCATGATACAAGAATTTCAGACACATATAAAACATTTCTTTAGCCTTACTTGCAGAATCTCAATTGAGATGCATTTAGTCATTTAACTTAAAAAATATAGGTAAACCTACTTTGGAGGCATTATTGCTTTTTTCTTGCCTTAGAGGAAAACTAGACAAAGCAACTGTACATTTGACTTTGAGATAAATTATTATATGTCCTCAAATGTATTCCAAAATGTAGTTTTAAGTTCTTTTCACAATATTTAGGAAACTTAAGTAAGAAATTTTCTAAAACAAAAATAGATTGGTAATTATTGGGAATGTATAGCTTAGCCAGAAATTTAAGTTTGACATAAATCTTGATGCTTCAAATTATTTTGTTTTTAGTGAAATAATTTTTGACCTAAATAGAAATGAGATAAAGAGTAGCATATTATATAGCAAATACTACTTTCATTGTAATTCTCTTTAAAAGAAAATAAATGTATGTCACATTCTAATGAAGACTAGGGATCTAGAGAAGTCAGAATAGCCTCTAGGCTCATTAGTTTAAATTGTTTTTGTCTCTGCAGCAGTAGCATATTTTTACACGAAGTTTTGGATAATTGGATTGAAATGATCCTTTATGAAAAATATATGATACACACCATAATAGAATATTTTCAAACCCTGAAAGATCTCTTACATTCTCTTTTATTTTAACCTATTAATAGAAACATAATGGGATGATCTTTGACAAAGAAAATAAGAGTTCTAACAAAAATTAAATAGATTTGAAGGAAAAGTGTTTTCTTGTTGCAAATCTTTATTAAAAGCTAGAATTTAAAAGTTGTATTTAAAGAAATATGGTTTGGTGCTCATTTCTGTTTTATTATTATTATTATTATTATTATTATTATTATTATTATTGTAATTTAAATAAGATGAGACATTCACTTTGTATAGTTGGAGCCAATGGTTCAACTGGGTGATCTGACAATATCTGGATACAGTTTTGGTTGTAGGACTGGGGGTGGGGTGGGGGTCAGCAGGAGCAGTGCCAAAGTGGGCAAAGTTTGAATTCTGCTGAACATCCTCTAAGGCTCAGGACAGCCCCACAACACAGGATTATTAGATAAAATGTTAATAGAACTGCTGTTGAAAACCCCTGTCCTAGAGGAAATATAGTAGAATATATTTTTTCAAACTTGTCTGTTCATAAAATTTACCTAAAGGAGTTCCAGTACTTATTAAAAACACAGACTCCAAGACCTGGCCAGACCTATGGAATCAGAAACTCCAGGAATGACGTCTGGGAATTTCTATTTTAAACAACTGCTGTGGGTGAATTTTATGATTAAACAAGTTTGGAAAAACAGTAGGTGGAAAGAATTGGACTTTTAGTTCCCACACTGAGTCCTGGTTTCCCTATGTTCTTGACTGTGAACCTGGGTACAGCTTTTGCCCTTGACTTTTGTGAGCCTTGATTTTGTAAAATGGGTCAGTAGTCTTTTCGTACCTGGTAGAGTAGTTGGAGGGTTTGGGGAAAAGATGTGGGAACAAGCTCATTGTCAACTTGAGGGCAGTGTCCTATGACTCCAGGTCGGAGCATCTCTCTGCATCATTGTCATCTGGGCCCAACTCTACCTGGGAAGATGCCTGAGGGTACAGTCCAAGGACCAGCATTTTCAGAAGCACTTAATGTGGATTTTAGATACATTGGCTTAAGGATCTTCTGCTTTAGATTCTATACTGGTCATAATTCAAACTTTTCTAGCATAGGTTTAGTGATAATTTATCCTTTATTTTTTGCCAGTATTTTTTTTCCAGAGCATATGGTGTCTTTTGCAACTGAAACCAATGGTGAAATATCACCAACACAAATTTTACAAGTAAATATATATTTTCATTAAAATATGTAAGAAATCACATAATAATGGGAAAATTTTAGGTCCTTATTAGGCCTGCTCATATTTTGACATGTTGAATGTTTAATTTTTTTGAGGAGGGTGCAAAAAGCTAACCAACCAACCAAACAAAGAAACAAACAAAGAACCAACCAAACAAAAAGCGGGGTAAAGAATGCCCTAAATCAATACATTCTCCTAAAAATATTTTTCTTCCCACTTCTGGCCAGTTGTCAAATGATTTTAAACATTTAAAAATGTACGTTATGAAAGAAAACTTTAGAGTTTTGCTTTTTGATGTGTGTATAGGTTATGTTATTCTTTTGAAAAATCAAAATTCTCAGTAAATTGAAGACATTTTATCAATAGATACATAGTATTAGCATTCATAATAAACACCTTCAATTCTATTTGTGATAAAATACTTAGCAATTAAATGAATGGAGGGATATTCAGATATATTTGTTTCATATACCAACATCTGTAATACCTGTGACAGAAATACTGGCATAGAATTGTAAGATATTCTTAGCTGAATCATGAATGTTGATTATCTAATTAAAAATCTCCTTACTTTTGTGTCTGTTAGATTCATTTCTTCCAAACTAGCAGTTATGTGGGGGGGGGGGCATTTTCCTAATATATTGTCATTAAAATAAATGAACAGTTTATTTTAATTTTGATAGATTGGTAGATTTGGTATCAGAAGCTCTGCAGTTGTTTTTCACAGGTTAATGTTGAGCTATGTCTTCATAAGGATTGAAGTTAAGCTCTAGGCATTCCTGAACTCACTCAGTATTCTCTGGTATTTCATAAAGATAACTTTTAGTATTTCCAATACAATATGATTTTAATCTATTAGTCAGGCATATCTACCATAGATTTGTTTCCTGTGGGCTTTTCAATATGAGCATGCTTTATTTTCATACTTCAGAATATTTTAGAAATATGATTAATCCCCAGATGTTTTTCTGAAGGCTTCTTCTATGCCACTGGGTTACACAGAGCCCCCCTGCATCTGTATGTTAGAGTAAATGACAACCTCAGGACTCCCAACTCTCAGCTCCCTGTAGGCTTCACCATTGTATTGTGATTCGGTGGTGGGGTGGAGGTTTTCTTCTATCTCCTTTCCCAAATTCTCCTCTAACATAGTTATATTGCTTTGATGCTAAATTATAAAAACAAGAAAAATTGTAGGCTTTGGAATTAGATAGTCCTGCATATGCCCCTGACCTCTTCTCTCCACTGAGGCAATGTCTTCCCTTTTTAAAAGGTTTCTTCTTTGTCTAGTGTGACCTCCATGACTCTCTTTTTAAAATTTAAATGGCAATATGTAAATCAATGGAAGGGTAACTGATGTGACACAGCAATCTGTATATGGGGTAAAATTGGGAGTTCATAACCCACTTGAATCAAACTGTGAAATATGATATATTAAGAACTATGTAATGTTTTGAATGACCAACAATAAAAAAAATTAATTGGTTTGGTTTAATAACTTGGAAAGCACTCAAACTAAAAAAACTACTTGCCTGTTTTACATGTCAATTAATTAATATCTGTAGCTGATTAAATTAAAAAAACATTTAGTAAATTACTTTAAAAATGTAAATATGTACTATTGGTCTTTCCCTGAATAGACTTTAAAAATAAAGTACATTTTTGTAGTTAATAATTTCTCTTACTTTCAGTTCTTCCATTTGTTTATTCATAGGGATTTCTATTTTCTTCTTTTAATGAGACACTAATGCACTTCCAGTGTCTTATTAAGGACACTGAGCATGGCCACACACACAGAGTGACTCCCTTCCATTCTCCTTTCCATGATCAATGTGTGCCCCTATCTCAGTTAATTACTGCTGTATAACCCAGTCTTCCAAACCTTAATGGTTTAAAGGACCCACCTGCATTTTGCCAACCATTTTGAGGGGCAGGGATTTAAGAAGAGTTTACTTCATCTCTTTGACTCAGTGGTTAGAGAAGATTCAAGGTCCCCTTCTAAGCTGTCCCTTTTACCACACATTCTGTGACACTCAACTCCTGTCCTCTCTTTCTCCTTCTGTGAGGCGTTTCATCTTCCAGAGTTTTTCCAGTTTCACTGGGCTTTTCACCCATGGGAATTTCCAGATAATCACATTTCCTGTGTGGAATCTGACTTGCAGAAGTCAAGTTGGTTTGAAAGCCATCAGGCTAGGATATATCTAGAACTGGCAAAGGGTTACTTCTACAATTTTATTTTGGTCCAAGCAGTGATAGGCTTACACTGATTCAGGGTGGAAGGAGAAACAAAATCCGCCTTTTCATGGTTTAAAGCCAAGATGCAATTGCAGAAGGACACATGGGATGGGAAATATGGTTGCAGTCCTCTTTGGAAAAAACCCAGCATGCCATACTGCCCCATGAGAGAACTATGGAAGATAAGAGGTTGTGTATTCTCATCAGCAAAGTGAAGTTGGCTCAAATTCTTGTCTTTAATAATAGAATCAGGATTGTAATCTTCTATGGTATAACACAAGGAAATCAGGAAATCAATAGGTAAACCTGTCAACTCACACACACACACAAAAAAAAAAAAACATGGGAAAGGATGAGAAGTATAGGACTTCACTCTATAGATGATATCCAGCTTTACAAATAGACAATCAACTAGTTTATAATTTTGATGTTTGATATTGATATTGTTTAGTTTTTCATACTTACATTTGATTGCTAAAAGGCTACAAAATCATTGTTTTCATAATATTAGGGGAGAGTCTAATTTTTTCTTCCAGATATTTCTAAGTTCAAGCACATACACTGAAATCCATGGCTTCTTACATGCAGAAGAACAGGGAAAGAAATCCTGGAAAAAATTTACATCCTTCTATGAAGATATGGTTTATATTTTTCTACTAAAGGAACATCAAAGGTAAATTAAGTATCTGTAACATGTTATGTAAGATTATTAGCTGTAAATTAAAACAGACTTTTTACTTTGTTATATTTATGATTTTATTACCTGATATCAGGAGGTGGTGACATTTTTTGTATTCTAAAGATTTATCATGATATGTTTAAAAATTGTTCAGTTTTATTTCAAACTAGTTTCTATACATCTTTGAGGATATCTGGATGCTTTTATTTCTGTATCACGTATGTTGTTAATTTTTCCCCACCCTGAATTTACTCCTTTCTCTCTATCCAAGACTGAATGTTTTGAGGTCCAACATAGACTATACCTTTAATTTTCTCCCTGCACCTCCACCTTTTTTTCTTTCTTTTTGGAACTAAAGATTGGATGTTCAATGTTCAGTACCACTGAGCTATATCCACAGTCAGTTTCATATTTTGTTGTGGGGGATAGGGTCTTGCTAAGTTGTTGAAGGTGGTCTTGAATTTGGAATTTTCCTGCCTCAGCCTCCCAAATTGCTGGGATTCCAGGAGTGTGACATTGTGCCCAGCTACAACTTTTCCACATATCCCAGTCATAAGACTGGTCTTGCTCACTTCTGACCTTCTCTTCATCAACATCAACAAAACAGTTAGTACACCCATCTGAGTCCTTTATTACTATTTAGTTATTTTACGTGTGCTGTTGTCTTTCCTTACGGAGATGATAAATTCCTAGAAGAATTTATGATGTTATGATCAGGGAATAATGGATGTGTTGGTTTGTTGGTATGTTAAACCTATACACACCATTACATAGGTATACATGTGAAGATAGTCACACCCATACATATGGTCTCTTAGACATGTGTATATTCCATAGCTTTTAGCACTGTCTATTCTATGTTTCTATGTATAGTCTATGACCACTAATAGTCTGTGGTTTATAAGTGTTGATATTTTGTGCAATCCATTGAGATTTTTCAAGTAATATTCCTTTGAAGATTTTCATAAGAGGGTATTTTAATTTTGTATTCATGAATTTGTTATTGTCAGTGACAACACTGTTCCTTCTTTATGAATGAACTTTCATTTCTATGAAATAATTATACTTATAATTATTTGTGTTTGGCAATTTCCCCTGTTGCATTTCTAGGTATGTTGAAATAAGTCTGTTAAATCTTGCCTGATTGCCTGCATATATATGCAATCTGCAAACTCATATTCTTCTTTTGTGCTGGAGATGTTCATTTATTGTTAATTTGACAATTTTTCCCCATTCTCATCATTTGACCTTTTAAATTCTTAGTCTTGACCAGTTGTAACTCCAGGTATACCTTGGCTTGTGGCTAACTCTAATCTCTGCCTTTATCTTTACTTGGACTTCTCTTTAATTTTTTGTATCTCTTATAAGGATACTAGTTATGTTTAAAGCCCACCTGAATCATCTAGAATGATCTTATCTCGAGATCCTTATCTTAACCCCATCTCCAAAGACTATTTATTTTTTATTTTTTCCCCAAATAAGGTCCCATTCAAAGTTTCCAGGGTTAGGATATGGACATTTCTTTTGGGGCAGGAGAGCCACCATTCAACCCACCACAGAAAGCCATTGAAATAACATTAACAAGGGAGAGAAATGGTCAAATGAGTATTTTAAGAAAATTAAGATAGGCACAGAGAGGAGTTTAAGATATCAAGAAGAGAAAGTGATAGAGGGAGAGAGAAAAACAGGGGTCAGAAATAGGGGAGGCAATGAGGAAATACTGGAGGAAAGAGGAAGAGAGAAATTGACCAGAGGTATGGATCATTAGAAGATCATTTCAGTAATCCAGAGTGGAGGTGGTGGAATCTGACCTGGAATGGACAGCATTGGGGAGAAGAGAGGAATAGCTACCATATTAAATGGCACATGGCCAGGCTGATATAAAAGAAGAGGAAGCAGTTAATAATCTTCTTAGAGAAATATTCCTGGAGAAAGAAATAAAGAAAGAAATAAAATCAATTAAAAAATCATTAGAAGTCACACTCTAAGAAACAGTAATCTTAGTTCAAGAAGGATGAAGCCATTATTCTCTGATTATCTTTTCTTGGGCATTTTAAACTAGTTTACAAATTTTAACATTAAAATGTCTCTTTTTTAATGTGAACATTTCTTTGACATTTAGTGCATTCAAAGTGTGCAACCATCACTTTCACCTAATTCCAAAACATTTTCATCACCACAAAATGTACCCATTAAGCAGTATCTCAGAGAATCTCATGTGCCATTGATTTTACAAGGATACACTTTGTGATATTACAAAAAATAAAAAAAATGATGCCAATATGACAATTGACTTTCACATCACTTTTGCCATTTGTTTTACTTTTATTTAAATAGTTATTATAGACTTATTTAGACTTAGCTAGAAATTTGCCATATTTCACTTTTGCATGCACAGAATTTCTTATATAAGTGTACATATGTCTAAATATGTAGACATTGATATATGTGTATGTGTATATATATATATATGAAATGATAAATGAAATAAATTAGTCAAGATATCTGTAAAACTTCTTCCTGTTCCAAGTCTGGCTTTCCTGAATCATTTCATCTCAGAGTCATGGATACCTGTTACTTTCCACATAATGTCTGGCTTTGCACCATCTTTGAAGAGACAAATGTTGTATTCTGAAATGCAAGTGCAAGAACCAATGAAATATGCCAAAAATTTCCTTTAATTCTTCCATCTTGGAGATGCTTAGTTTCTGGAAGATTGTTCCCTTCTTGCTTTCTCCCCTCATCTGATTATTCTCTAAGACTCTTTCAAGTCAGATTTGCAGTTCAAAGATGGTTCATTGTGTTAGATTTTTAAAGCTGGTATAGTAAATTACCCCCAATTTAGAGACTAAAAATAACACAAACTTATTATCCTATATTTCTTTTTTCTTTTTCTTTTTGACAGTATTGGGGAATGAACTTGGCAATCTACCACTAAGCTATACCCCCACATTTTTATGTTTTATTTTGGTCAAGTATTTTGCTAAGTTGCTCAGGCTGCCCTCAAACTTGTGATCCTCCTTTTTCAGCCTCTCTACTTAATGGGATTGTAGGCATGTGACACTCCTCCCAGTTATTCTGTACTTCAAGTCCAGAAAGAGTCTTACTGTGTCACAGTCAAAGCTTGGCATGGCTGCTTGCCCTTTGGAGTCTTCAGGGGAGAAACCACTTCCCTTGTCCTTTCCAGCCTCGTGAGGCCACAAATATACCTTGGCTGGTGGCTATTCCTCCACTTTCAAAGACAGTAGTATCACTACAAGTCCTTCTCTTGCTACCAACTCTCTATCTCTGTCCCTTCTGCCTTTCCCTTTCACTTATAAGCTCCTGGTGATTGCATTGGGTGCATGTGGAGAAGCCAGGATAATCCTCATCCCACAGTCAGCTGGCTAGCAACCTCAGTTTCCATTTTCCATGTAGCCTAACATATTCACAGGTTCCAGGGATTAGGATGTGGACATCTTTCTGGGATGGTTATTCTACCTATCATATCAGTGTTCCCTGTTCATTTCAATGACAAAACTTTTCCAGATGATGCCAGAAATGGAGACGGAAATCCAGGAGTACCTTTAACCTGTAGCCAAGGAGAAACCAGACATGAAAGTGACACAGTCTATCTTACATTTGAATATTAACAGATCTGGCTTCTCTTTGGAGAAATTCTAGTTACATATAGAATTGTAGAACATCAAAGACTTAGAAAAGTGGATTGCTCACATAAAATGTCCCAGTTACATATTCTCTCTTTCTCTTCCTTCAGTTAGAACTCTGACGGCTTCTCTGTTTTGGTATTTCATTCTTTTATCTGCCCCTCCATAGGACAGAGAAATGTTAAATTTGGCCCATGACTACCCTTGACAAGAGTTAAATGCCTACTAAAGGTCTTCAATGGCACCTAGGTACCTACCTAACACTGCAGGTGTCAGGAACAATACATCTAGGTAGATAACCATCTTATTAGTGGGCAGCAGGTTTTTCAATGAAGAAGGTGGTCAATCCTCATGTTCCTTGTGAAAGTGTTGGTTTGAGGTTATTATCTATACTTCATAATGAACTTGACTAGGAATTAAGCCATTCTGTCTTCTTTTTAAAGTTATTGTAGGGTTAGAGTTAATTTAAAGTGAATTTCATTAGGTCCCATTAATGTCATTCAAACCTTGAATTAAATAATTTTTAAAAGTTGGGAAATAATTGGATAAAGAAGTCAGCACAGAGAATTTTAAATGAGTGTGGGTTTGTATTCATGTTAGAAGCAAAATCTTGAAATAATAATTCTCTTAATCGCCTCTCCCAATTTTTTTTGTTTGCTTAATTACCAAATATATCCACTTTGTTAGAATTGGTTTCAAGGAACTAGTAGAGGAAATAGCACTGTTGAACTATTTATATAAAATTTATCCTATGGGTAAGATTTGATTTCATGGTGTCATTCAATATTTTCTATGCAGTACTCTTTGTGTGTGTGTGTGTGTGTGTGTGTGTGTGCACACACGTGCTCATGCATGTCTGTGAGTGTGTGTGTCTGTGCACCTGTGTGGGTACATGAAGGAAGCCCATTTAAGGTGGACACTCAAGTAATTGGCAGAGTAGGTGTTGCTCAGAAGTTGTGTAGACAGATATGTGGGTCACAGACCCATACCTGGTGCCAGAGGGGATGCAGGTCAATAGGGGCTGGCCTAGGTGGGCCAAAGGGAGGTGCCAGAAGGGTGGCATGGGCAGGAAAACCCACTGGGAAACCTTGAGCTAGGTGGTGATGCTTAGGCTAGAGCTTGACCCAGGAAGCAGTGTTGTGGCCTGATTGGGGTTTTGAAGAACCTAAGGGCTGGCACCTTTAGGGGGGGTGCTTTTAGACCTGCCACTGAATTGCCATCTTACCTATCATTTGGACTCTGGCAGCCCCTGGAGGGAGGCATGGAGATGGTCATTCTCCTCCAGGTGATAAGGATAGTTCATCAGGGCCAACATGGAATCAACAGCAGCACATTCTTCTTCAAAGTCATCCTCCACACCTTCCATGTATGCTTCCACTGTCAGGCCCATTTGAGACCCAGCACCTGCTGGCTCAGGTGCTGCTGGGGCCACGGGGTGATAGAACACAATGACCACCCTGCAAAATCCCAACATCATGCAGGTGGAAGCAGTAGACGGAACAGGGCTGCTGAGACCTAACATGAAGTTCATTATATCTTCATGAAATGGAAAGAATTATGGAGTGTAGCCAAAATGTAAATAAATATGTATAAATATAAATAATTTAAAATCATAAAAATTTAAAAGCTGCCAATATAATTGCCCCCCCCTCAACAAAATAACTTAAATCTAAAGAAGTAGTTTCCAGATTAAGATGAGGATTTCTTCAGGACAAGTTTGCTCATGACAGTTAACAGTCTTAATTTTTCTCAAACTAATTATCTCATTAGAATCCAGACCTCCTACTTTCCCATTATGGCCAGCTGGCTCAGTCTGTCAGATGCTGCCTCCTACAAGTGAAGACCCCACATTTCTAATCTGCTACATTGTATTTTGAAACTCTGAAATCAGCTGGACTCCTCAGTGTTTTGGTTTTCTGAATGTGAAGCCCAAAAGTATTATGAGACTAATTATTCTTGGTTATAAGAATATGTAACCAAGAATGATATAGAGCCAAGAATTTTCCAGATAAGGCCAAATTTATAGTTTTACCAAAGAGACAAATTAATTCATCAATCATCAGAATGACAGTGAATTTTACAGTGTTGCTTAGGACATATGTGAGGTTTTTTAAATCTTTGGAATGTACAGCATGCCACCTTTCCCAGATGAGCTTTCTTTTCACGAGACAAGGTACCAGTCCAAATGATTTTGCTGTAAACTATGTAAATATATAAGTAGAAACGTAAGTCTCAGTATAAAGTAATACCAGTATAAAGTAATACTAGTGAGCAAGACCTTAATTTGGGAGCCTCAGTAAAACAAACAAAGTAAAAAACATATATTTTTAAATGCATTGTTGAAGGGCATTAAAAGATTTTCTGTCAAAATTTTGCTTGCTTGTCTGTTTGAAGGAAAATCACAAAATTATTTTTTATACTGATAACATATGATTAATGAAAGAATATTTTAATTGAATTACCAGTGTAGTAAAGTAAAAATTGTAACATTGTGTTTTTGTTTATTTATTTTGCAGTATGGCATGCAGCTGTACCAGAATTATATGCCTCCATATCAAGGCAGAAGTGGCTGCAGTTCTCAGAGTATATTACCCATAGTAAGAATCGATTTTTGGAACCTACATTTTATTTTATATTTATACTATGTTATTTTGCTATTACATTACAATTATATACTACAATATATTTACCATTTCCTTTTGTTAAGTAAAGTTATACTTTGTATGTATGATGTTATATTGAATTTTTTATACTTGGATAGCATATGTGTATGGTCTATGATAAAAACCATAGGACATATATGAAATATTCAATCATAATACATAATTTTATATGTTAGTAAAATATTTTAAATATTTGAAGGAATGTATATTCTATGTCATTACATCATTTGAGGATTAGATTCTTAATAAGATAATTTGTAGAAGATTTTCCTTGGCATTGTGTTTTTTAATTAATTTTCTTTGATTGTGGGTTTGCTTATTTATTTTAATACTGATTCTGAGATTGTTGTAGCCTATTATAGAGACGCCAATGATTTCAAATTTTAAAAACTGTAATATACCCATGTGTATGTTTTTACTTTCTGTCTTTCTAGCAGTAATTTTTTTTTTTAAGTTCCAGGTTCTTAAAAAGCAGACTGCTTTCCAGGAAATGCAAAAACTACAAGTCAAAATATAGGTCATGTATTACATTAACAATGCAGTGCTTCTCAGAGTTTTACCAAATGTAACTTGGATATTTATTTGCAGACACACACAGGTACATCATTTACCTTCTTTAGCACTTAATTTTAATTTCCTGTGCATTAACACAGAAATTTATTTCTAAACTTAAAGTTTATGTTCTGCAATTCTTCCTGCACTCCTTAATATTGAGTATATTAGAAATTCAGATGTATGTGCCTGTGTTACAGATCAGTTAATGCACATTTCTGAAAACTGTGTTTCCACTTAGGCTAAAAATGTGTTCTTCCTGACTGTGACCAAGGGAGGTACATTTACCAACATGTAATGTGCCAGATGAAATGCTCAGTTACAGGAATGTGGCATGAAATAATGTTGATTATGAAGCCCAATAGATGATATAGAAAAATAGTCCCTATTTTGTAGTTATGTTGCTTTAAATTATGGAAGAATAACTTTTCATCTTTGTATCATATTACTTTTAAGCCCTAAAATAAGAAACTAAAGAATGTAATGAATTTTTATAGTAGAAATCACTTTAAGGTGAATATTTTCTACAGTTTGTCAGCTTACTCTTATCTTTCAATCAATCTATATATAAAAAAATAATGAATTTTATTATCTTAATCCTTTCCTAAATCCCTCCAAATTTTCTTTTAGAATCTAGAGTTATTAGCATGGATGTGTTAATAGCAGCCAAACGTTTGGAAGCAATTATTATTTAGTGTCCTTTTAATCATAGGAAAAAATTGTTACAAATAAAGTCCTTTCTGTTTTCATTACTTTTGTTAGCATACAAGTGTGATATTATTCTTACTTTTTCCCACTGAAAGTCATTCTGCTGTTGATCATGGCATATCTGAGTTTGCTTAGCTGGTCTTTGCTTATTCAACCCCATCTGTAAATGGAACTGCTCCTTGAGTGAATCTAACTGGAATCAGGTGTGATAGGGGAAAGAGGTCCCAATGCCTCGTGGTAAGGGCTTGTTCTACACAGGAATTGTGATCATAGAAAGTATCACCTGAGAACTGTATCTATGCTATTCTTAATGTCTGTGAAGGAGACCTAGATGTTTGGGGAGGTATTGTTGTTTATTTTTGTGTGTATGGAGAGACCCACTTTTCTAGATGATTACAGTGGGATCAGTGACCTGAATGGTGCTGGTGCCCCTCATCTGTCTCTGCTGCTTTCTACTCAGGAACTATTTTCAGTGAGTTACATAGAAAAGTTAGAATAATTTAGTTACCTTTCTCAAGTAACAGTATTCTCTTTTAAACTTGTCCATATTTTGAGAAGAGAAACAAAACAACAGTTCTCATACCAAAGGGAGCACCTAGCCATAATACCATGTGACAGCCACTCATATCAATTTTTGAAATGAGAATCATCAGCAGATATTTTAGGAAGCCAGATAGATTTGGTTCATTTAAGGGTAAAGGAGGAATTCATTTAAAGGACTGTCTGTTAATATGTTCCTGGCTAGAGTGAGGAGATCCAGAGAAAATGTCTGCTCAGTTCTTTTTAGTCTTTTTTTTGACCCTGGGATAGACATGCTAAGCTGCAGTTTCTTTCCTATACCTCCCACTATGTGGCACTAGAAAAAACCCTAGATGGGACATATTGGTTGCTATTTTTACCATAAGGTGTGTGATCTTGGTTGGATCTCTGGTGTCCTGCAGTGTAAAAGAAGGGGGTAGTTGCATATCTCCTGACTCTTACATCTGGGGTGTCCTTTGGCTCTGTATGAAGCAGATGAGAGAACGATACCTGGAGAAATTCTTTGCCCTTTTTTTCAGTCATTCTAAGCTGCAGGTTTATCAAGATCCTTCAAATAGAGTGACAGAGAAAGCATGGCTAGTTGCCATGTAGTTATATTGCCTAAAAAACATTTTACATGTAAACCTCACTAAAAGTGGATACAAGCAGTCTCAGAGTCTGGCCTGGGTAATCCAGGGTACACCCAGGCTTCCCTTCTTAGAGAGAAAGGCTATGCAATTAAAATAATGGTTCATTTTGCTAGGGCCTACCCTGTTCATCCCCTAAGAAGAGCTAGAAAAAGGAACAAATATTTGAGAAATACAGCCAGTTCTGAATGTTACCAGCATTACTTTCCTATGTGAAAGAAATTGAGCTGAAAATGACCTTTGGGATTAGTCAGACTTTGCTTTACTTCCACTTCTTTGTCCACCAAAGGTAAACTATTAATTTTTCATCCACCACCTGCCATTCAGTAGACAACATTTACTACACTCCTATTTCCTCTTAGTGTAGTTATTGTAGCAAATGGAAAATTTCTTTAATTGTCGTGTATTCTCTGTTTGTCAAATAATTATGGAACATGGGATCTTATTGAACATCTGGTCCCCTGTAGGGAGAGAACAAAAGCTTGTTTATTTGTTTTTTCCTCACAGTATTTTTATGTTATCAGGAACTTCTCTTTATAGAACCCATCTTGGCATGTGAAGTTAAAGATGTTATAAAGATAAATCTATCATTAGGATCCAGTTAGATACTTTGATTTGGGCAGGCGGACACTTTCCATTAATGTTGGGAAACCAAAAATATATCAAACTGGTCCACAGCCCAGCACGAAAGATCACAGGGTGAGAAGGGCAAACTAAGGCATGACAGCAAATAGAGATTACTGAGACAGCATCTGTCTGGAAAGAGCAGCTGTCAGTTATAAAGGCTCCTGTAACAAGTGGAAGATTGCATGCCAGATCTCTAGAAATATAGATGGACCATGATAAGATTGTCGGCCATTATCACATGGTTTGAAGAGAAATTAACAGATGCTAATAAAATGAGATGTGTGAGGCAGTGATAACGAAACCTATTTTTTTTTCTTGAGGATAAGATTTTGTTTGAAGCCCACATTTGACTATAGTATCTTTTCCAAAGGTAGAGAGAGAGAGTGTGTGTGTGTGTGAAAGCCACAAGTCTCCAGATGCAGGTTGGCTCATAATTTACCAGTGTAATTTCACTTTGGGTTTTGTTCTTTTAGTAATTATTGAAGAATAAGTGATACACACTTCCATTTAGTTTTTTTTTAATTTTGCTTAGTTTTAAGTTATCTTCCTAGAGTATGAGACATGTGAGACTCTTAACTAGAGCGTTTGGCAATTTTCTCTTTTTTTAGTACTCATGACTTATTGTGGGATAGCATGCCTGTTTCTTGAAAGATGATTGCAAAATAGGACGCCACTTGGCCACCCATCTCTTCAAAAATGAAAAAGTGTTTATATATTACATCATAAATTTTTTTAAAAAATTTAGTTTTTGACAGTCCTTTGTTTGTATGTGGTGCTGAGAATCAAACCCAGTGCCTCACAGAAGCCAGGCAAGTGCACTACTGTTGAGCCATAACCCCAGCCCCATCATAAAAATTTTAATATGAAATCTAATATTATGTATTATTATTCTGCTAAATTTCATTTTCCAAATAAAATGAAGCTTGACATGATAAGCTTTCAAAACACATATTTCAATTTGCTCCTTTATAAAACATGAGTACTATTTCTAAGAAGATGTGTATCAATCTAAGTAATAGCTTTTACATATTTTGAATCATAAAATCATGGCTTCAAAGTTGGTGGATTTGACATAAAGTTTAATGCAGAGATCAGTTCAGAAGTGGTAGTTCTTTATAGCCAGTAGGAAGGGTTATTTCTTTCTCAGTTAGAGATTTGCCATATTAGGAGATAATGTGAAAAAGAGGTTTGTTATAGGGGAAAGACACGCTTTCAAAGATTTCATCATATTACTCAGCACTTAATTCAGTTATCCTAACAAATAGCCATTGAATTTATTTAGCAAAGTTCTCCATAGCATCATTTTATATTGAATATGTACTTTTAACTTTTTAATTTCCTGATAGCCACTTTGGGAATCCCAGTCTCAAATTGAAGCATATTGCCAGCAAAACAGTAAACAATTACTTTTGAAGATTTTCATGACTTTCACGTGTTTTCTGGTTTTTTTTTTTTTTTTTAGTTTTTCAAAATTTTTTTCAGAGAAGTATATCAGAGAACTCCCTGGTAGCAATGGACTTCTCAGGTCAGAAAAGCAGAGTTATAGAAAATCCCACCGAAGCTCTTTCAGTTGCAGTTGAAGAAGGACTCGCTTGGAGGGTACTCATAATTTAACTTTCTTGAAAGGATTTTTAATTTGAATTTGTTTCACCCTCAAAACTGAGATTTGTTTTTTCATTCCTTGCTCAGAAAAAAAGGATGTTTCCACCTGGGCAGTCACAGTAGCCCCACTGCCTCCTCACAGACCTCTGCCACAAACATGAGTATGTCTTCTTCTAGCCATGATCACTGACCTGATGGGCAGCTTGACATGACTTTAGTGACATGTGGTCACTAAGTGATGGGGGACATATATGTAGTGAAATTGGAGTCACTGCAAGTAAACTTTTGTATTCATTCATTTTATTTCTTTAGCCATCCATTGGTCCCAGCCATGGTTTCACCACAAGATTTCCAGAGATGAAGCTCAGCGATTGATTATTTAGCAAGGACTTATGAATGGGTAAGTTTGATACTTTTAGTGTTGAGTAGAATTTGGGTTTTGATTTTGGATTTGGTTTGAATTTTGCCAGTAAATAATAATCATTTATTCAGTGGACACCAAGTGTTTTTAATTTTGCTTATCATAACACAGAAATGACTTTGTTCTGTAAGAGTGGCTATCACTGAATTCTAGCAATATCTGTATAATACCCAGTACACAGAGTGTGCTTAGTATTTGTGTATAAATTAACAGAGAAGAGAATAGTATTCTTTGTTCTTGACTAGGAGCACTAATGTTATACATTCTGTGCCAATTCTAGAATTTTAGATATTAATTCATGAGAAGAAAAAACTAACCTTGTTTTGGAGTATCAATGTTTCAATTTGAACAAGTAATTAATATGATTCTAAAATGATTTACATTATGACATTATCCTATACATTGTAATTCTTTTTAGGTATAATGCAGGGTATATTAAGTAGAAATTTTTTCTGATGTTTTCAAAGTTTGCTTTTATTTCTGTTTACATCTGTATTGCTTTTTCTCTAAATATTTACAGCTTAAAAATATGAATCTATTAAAAGAGTACTTTTTGATGATTTTTTTGTGTTATCTTTTAATAGGATACCATGGAGTAAAAAAGAGAAGCATAAAATATTTTATGAGAGATTTATAATCTGAAGGATTTTCTTCTCACATTACTCAGTTTCAGGTACTTTAATACTGCTAAGTTCCTTCCCAAATCAGTACAATGAGAACATTTTATTGAGGATTGGATGAGAAATGAAACCATTGTCAGTTTAAACAACTGGAGAAAGAATCTTTTATCTTCAAAGGTTGAATTAAGATGATGACAAGGGTTTGAGGAGATTTAATACTGACATTTGGGTAAAAATGCATCTTCACATGGAAGATTATTAATAACAAGTCAACATTTCATCAGAGTCTAAATAAGAAAGGATTTTAATATACTTCTCTGCTTGGAACATGGTCAATTTTTGGATATAAATTTGAACAGTGATCACAGTTACAATCCACTGATGTCAGGAAAAGAAAAAAAACAAGAAATAATAATTTAAATGTTTTAAAGATTATAATTCCCTTTATTTATGAATTTGTAACCTGGAGAAAATAGTTGTACAGAGTAATCATGCCTGTTTCTATTATTTTGGTATTCCTTTGGAAAGTTGTGAAGGTGTCAGGTAGTCCACCAGGTGGTAGTGGTGATCCGCTTGAGAGGAGGAAGACTTACTGCTTAATTTTTCCGTGAAATGCCCTTTGTCCTGTCTCCCAATGATGTAATGTCAGAGTCTCACAAATAAAATGGATAATTTCATCAGACATCTGTGATGCCTCAGATTTGGCTGCCTCTTTGCCCAGGCACAGTGAGATTAGTATTGAAGTCACCAACAGGGACCACTTACACAGTGTTTTTACCAGTAATTAATACAAAACTGGCTTTTCACTGAATTGACAGTAAATAAGAATCCATACCCAGCAGCCTTTTTCTCTGAGACCATTAGACCACGTTTTCTTTTTGTAACCTGGCATTAATAGAGGCTTTCCCACTGCATTCTTCAAGGTTAAAGTGCACGGTTAGGTATATTTTTTTAACTTGAAACATTTTTACTTAAACATTTAATAAACAATTTTAAAGATGGATTTTAAGGATATAGCATTTCTTATTTTCTGTCGTGTAACAATAGAAGCCAGAATCAAAAGAAGAAAGCAGACCAAGTGTAGAAAAGAGGGTAAAAATGATTTTACTCTAAGTCATTATGTCTTACACACACACACACACACACACACACACACACACACACACTCGTCCGTTATTCGTTCTCATCCCTTATTCTTTCTGGTAGTTACATGGGAATACCCAATTTCCCCAAGGAAAAAGGACAACATGAATTGTTGATGCCAATGAAATCTTTTGCTGGGTATTGTAAGCAAACAATGTCACAAATAGACTGTGTATTTATCATATTAAAATTACATTAGCACTGATGACAGTTTTGTAGTATGAGATCATGTTGTAACATATCATTCACCACGTTGAATAATCATACCCACTGAATACACAATTAAGGAGATCCAAGCTACAGCTTTTATGAGTACACATCCTGGGTTTGTTACATACTATGTTTCTATGAAATCTGTGAGTAAATGTAGAAACATATTGAAATTCTTCCTCTCTCTTTTTATAGTTTTCTTGGTAAGGGGTAGTCAGAGTAACCCCAAAACTTTCATCCTGTCAATGAGTCATGGACAAAAAATAAAACACTTTCAAATTATACCACTAAGTAATTTGTGATTTCAGATTCGTATATTGTATATGATCTTAATGCATGAGCTTTTGGAAACTTTGTTTTTCTATTGTTCCTTTTATTAAATATAATGTTAGGTGCTTGTGCTTTGAACAGAGTTAAGTTTGGCAGAAATGGTTTTATGAGCCTGAATTAATATAAGAAATACAGGAATTGTAAAAATTTAATTTATCTTTTTTCCACGAAATAAGATTTAGCAATATTGTATAGACCCCATGACATCTATTGTTAAAAGGCCACCAAAGATTCTTTTTTCTGAGTTCTAACCATTCTTTTAAAAAACATTATTTTAAAACCTTTCCTCTTCTCTTCTCTCAAAGACATTTTGCTATTATTGTTAGTAGTTCATTTGTTTTAAATTATTTGTATAGAAACACAGGAACTGTGAAATTGGTGGACTTTAAATAATCCTGGGAACATGTTTAAAATATCTGTGACTCTGATTTTGGCTGGCACAACTTGCTTTGTGTTTTTGTTTTTGTTTTTGTTTTTATTTTTTATTTTTTGCTTCTGCTGTTGTGTGTCAGCGTGTGCACATATGTACATATGTGGCATGCACATTGGAATCAGGCAGAGTAAAACAGATTCAATCTACTTTCAGGAAGGTCTTATTTAAATTACTAATGCTTTCCTTTGAATTGCTTCTTTTTTAAATCATCCAGAGGCCATATAGAGTACCAACCCTGCTTCTTTGATTATTTGATCAATGTCCCCAGCATGTATGAGCTTTTAATGCTAGAAGACTTCTCCACAAAACAAAAAAAGTCAACTGACATTTCATTAGCATAATATTTTATTGCTTCAGAATAAATTTGCTGAAAAAAAATTATATGACTAGTCATTTTTAATATACTGAGGCATTAAGTAGACAATGTTTAGAAATAGAAATTAATTTCTGTACATGGCAGCATTAAAATCTCCTGTCTACTTTTACACTGAATAGTACAGATTTCTCAAAATTGTTAAACTGTCCTAACTAAACAGAACTCTGGGAGAATTAGATTCAGAGAAAGTGGAGGCATGTTTCTTATCCAAGGATCATTTGATACTTCTTTTAAATGTAAGTGAAATTAAAGAAGTGGGCATGCCATGCTATTCTCTGCACTGTCGTTAGTTTTATAAACTTGTCAATTTTGGCATGAAGACCTAGCTTGCAGTGGAACAACCATCATCCTTCTGGATTCTTTACCCTCTTTACCAGCTTGTTGCTTTTCCTATTGCAGATGGAAGATGATGGTGAAATGTTCCACATGCTAGATGATGGCCACACTAGATTTATGGATCTAATCCAGCTAGTGGAGTTCTACCAACTCAAGAAGGGTGTTCTTCCTTGAAAGTTGAAACATTATTGTTCTAGGATTGCTCTATAGCTGAACCAGGAGTTACGTGTTAAACTGTTGAAGAAAAAAGACTCAAGGGGGAAAAATATTAAAAAGAGAGAATAAATAAGGGTAAAAAACACTGTGGTGAAAGAAATATTTCACCTGCAAGTTATAAAAAATATTTCGTGCATTGCAAATAAGCAAAAACTTGGATTGGCATTACAATCATCATTTAAAATTTGTAAGTTGAAATTAAACCTTAGGAAAAAATTATTTGGAGTGTTCTTTTGTGGTTTCATATATTACTGTATTTTCTTCAAATATGAATACTTCAAACATTTATCTGCTCCTTTTTAAAATATGACAGCCCTAGAATTCTCAAACACTAAATATGAAGAAGAAATCAGGTTTCAGTTTTTGCAAACTGAATTTCAGTTATACTACTTTTTTAATATTAAGAAGCATGACAAAATCTTTAGCTATTAATTAAAAGAAACTATACATTACTTGTTAACAAAACTAAAAACAATTTTCAATTGTATGTTCTCTGGTTTTATTATAGCTAAAGGATACTTTGTGGTAGCAGCTTAAAATTGTTTTGAAGTAAATTGTTTTTTTGTCTATAAAACTTTCATTAAAGTCATTGAATTACTAATTGTACCATAAAATCTATACTAGTATTGAACATATTAGTGGCACATTGTTAATTGCACTTTTTTCATTTCTTAATAATTGGCTGAGATTATCTATTTTTAAGAAAATAATCAAATTATTAAAAATTTTGATAATTTGCACATACTTTATGATATATAAACTATGATAACATAAGATTGTCACCTTGATATTTCATGTTTAACTCATGCTTTTTCAGAACATTCGTTAGATCCTTTCAATAATAAGTCAGTAAACCAATTAAAATAGGTAGAAAGAAAGATTCAAGATCTATAAGGATCCTAATAGGTAAACCTTTGTTCTTCTCTTTGTGCCCCTTTTAGTTTTTTTTAGCATGGTAACATCAATATGGAAGCCAAAGATTTTGAAAACTTGAGACAGTAACCTGCCTGTTACAACTCCAAGACAATCTGGGATGTTTTTACTTTTTAGTTTTGTTTGTTTGGCTGGGTTTTGAAGTTTTTGTTTTTGTTGCTGTTGTTCTATGTTTCTTGTTCCCAGTTTGGTGGGAAGAATAATCATTGTTTTTTAAAAAAAGAGGGGAAACAAAACATCAAGTAAACCTCAATGTTATACAAAATGTTGCCCATCCTCTCTAACTGAGCCATGTAACAAGCTTGTGGGAAAGATAGTTTTTTTAATCAATATTTCAAAACTGCATAATTTACTTTTAGATTTAAAACTATACATTTTTGTTAACAAAGCATAGAACACATTCATGAAATGTGAATAAAATCAATATCACTGAAAAATAATTACTTATTGAATTTTTAATATTCACTTTACTTCTCAGTGCAAATCTAACTCCTAAAACAATAAAACTTAGAACATTAGTCTACTATTATAAATTACTGGTCAAGGGGCTGGGGTTGTGGCTCAGTGGTAAAGCGCTTGCCTAGCATGTGTAAGGCACTGGATTTGATTCTCATCATCACATATAAAAAATAAATGAAAAAAAGGTCCACCAATAACTAATAAAAAACTTAAAATAAATACATAAATTACTGGTCAGGTGTCCACAAACCCTGAAAGACACAGGACTTGCTGGTGGAATAGTGGGAGGTAATCACACTTGCCTCTTTCAAACTTTCATCATGGGCCTGGGTATTTCTGATTTATTTCCAATTTATAGAAACACACTGTGTTATGAATTGGAATGCACTTTCTCGTGATATCTCCATTTCAAACAAATATCATAAAATGTAATATTTTAAATATTAAATTCTTATAATTTGATCAATTTGTGCTTATATTTGTTATTTGTGTTTCTAACTTGATTGCTAATCTAAAGTTACTATTGAGGAACTCAGATTTTATATGAAATTGCTTACTTTAATTTTAAATCAAAAGTCAAAATTACTGAGGAAAGAGTCATGGAGTGTTTTAGTCAGCTTTTTTACTGCTGCAACCAAAAGACCTGACAAGAGCAATTAGAGGAGGAAAAGTTTATTTGGGGGCTCACAGTTTCAGAGGTCTCAGTCCATAGACAGCTGACTCCATTCTTTGGTGTCTGAGATGAGGCACAACACCATGGCAGAAGTGTGTGGTGGAGGAAAGCCATGGCCACCAGGAAGCAGAGAGAGAGCAAGCTCTCCTCACCAGGAATAAAATATAAACCCTAAAGGCACATCCCCAGGTACCACCTCCTCCAACCACACTTTACCTGACTATGGATGATCCCTGTCAGTGGATTGTTGCAGTAGATTAGTTGAAGACTCTCATAACCCAATCATTTCACTCTAAATTTCTTGCATTGTTTCACACATGAGCCTTTGGGAGACACCTAATATCTAAACCATAACACAGAGGGAAAGTATTGTTTTCTTAATTTCTTTTAAAAAGGGGTACTTGCCTCTGTGTCGCTGTGTGTGTGTATGAGTGTGTAAATTTATTATGATGTTAAATCTGAGAATGTCAGACAAATTCACAGGCACTCCAGTGTTGAAATGTATTCCCCAGAACATGTAAATTGCCTTTGGAATCCTTTCCATTGTGATTTAGCCATGTTATATTATTTTGCCCCAGTCTGGATGGGAGTGATGACATATTAGCTCAGTTTTCTTCTATTTCTGTTCATATGTGAGTGTTGGCATGCCTCACTCTCTCAGAAAGAAGGAAGTGCCGCAGCTATCCAATCCTTGATGTTCTTTTTTATTTCCATATATTGAAGGAATAGGTAATTATTTTGAAACATTTGGAAGAACTAATCAAACAAGACTAAAATTATTAGGGTGCTTTAATTTGGAATAATTACTTGTTTCACCTGTATAAGGAAAGTCCTGATTTATATGAGTAGACTTTTATTTCACTCTGTTTCAGGGTGTTCAGCATCAATTAATTCATGTGGTCTCTGTCTTTTGAATACCAACAAGGATAACTCTACTCGTGGTGGTTGTATTCTGGTCGGCAGATCAGACTGTTTCCTGGATCCTAATTACCCTGAGGGGGAATGATTGTCATTGGCAAAGGTTACAGCTTGGCATTCCAAACTGGCTTTACTGATTTAAAGCTGTTCCATTGCCAGGAGTTCTCATGCTTTGTGGTGCCTTGGTTCCATTTGGTGGTCTAGTAAAGCCTATGGACCCCTTCGATTGAATATTTTTAAATATGTTAAGTAGATAGAATTTCAAAGCACATGAACTATATAGAGACATAACTATCAATGTGGTAGAGACCCTGCTGTGCTGTGCCTTGCTGTGTCTACTTCTGGTTGTATTGACTCTTGTCCATATGTCTTACAATTTTCTGTCCTATATTAATTTGGGAATAGGTGGGTGATTCACAGTGTTACTCATAATACTAATGGGGCACAGAGTAGTTTTTTTGAAATGTAGGGTTATTGTAACATTCACTGAACATTCCCTCAGCCAAACCTCCATGTTTACCTCTTGTAGAGTGTGTCACGTTGTGCCAGTCTTGGATCTCACACTTAGACCTTCTGGGACCTTTAGGAATGCTCATAATTGGGGTACTGCTTAGAATGTCACTAACTGCATATTCCTCAGGTCACAAATTAGAGGGATTTTTTAATACATTATTAAAAAGGATTTTAGTGATGAAAGTCCAACCTTTTGGAGGAGCACAATCACAATAATGACCTAAAAGCTCATACCAGAAATCCCCCAAATGAATTTCTCACTGTCATGAATATTTGTTTCTCAATTGGAGTATCAAGTGTTTAGTTTTTTCCCATGCCAATATCCTTTGTAAGTATAAATAATTTACCTCCTTCTAATTCAGAGCCACACAATACACAAGGTACCAGGAACCAGGTTGAGATGATAGCTCTGCTGTCACACTTTATAGATTAAAATTCTAGCCCATTCTGAGTAGCTTCATAGTTTAGTTGAGGAGTGTTTGGGGGTTTTTTTCCCCTAGAGGGGACTACCCCCACCACTAAGCATTACCACTACTTTTGAAGTTGTCTTGGAAATTAAATGAAATCATTCAAATAAAACACTCAGCACATTGTCTAGAATTCTAATGTATATTATTATTGCATTAGTAATTGTATGTTTAGGTCCTCCACCTTGCAATATTCTTCTTTCCATGCAGTGCAGTTTTTATGCTACCTCTCATCTACCCTTCCTACAGGAGCAATACACTGTACTTTCCATGTTGTGCCTCTGTCCTTGTTTTAGTCATTTTGATGAGTCTTCTTTGATTAAAGTACCCATGAGTACTACAACAGGGTCCTGCCATCCATTTGTGGGACTGAACAGACAATCAAAGTGTGCCTACCTATACTAGATTGCTACACTTAAAGAACTCTATAAACTATCAGAGAGGTGAGTTGCAATGTGACATCAACCATGGTGTTATTTGTTTATTTATTTATTTCTGTTGTTTGCTTGCATTTTAAAATTGTTTTCTATTACCTGATTATTTTTCACTTGAATAACAATATTACTGAAAACTTTCAGTAGCAATAAATTACCTCCATATTTAGTAATCTCTAAAAATAACAAAGCATTTCATTAGTTAGAATGATCTCTACATTCTTCTGAACTTTGTATTAGAAAAGCAACAAATGAATAGCTTTCTTCACATAGCCTCCTATGCTACTATTATATTGAAAATAATGAAGTAAATAAAAAGAATCAACATTCAAAAAGTGCTTTGGTTGCATTCTAGAAAAGAATTTAGACAAAATTGTGGCTTTTAATGTTTATTGATATTAACACTGTCTCATTCTGTCCTCTTTTGTTCCTTGTTACACAAAAGGGGGCTTCATTGAGAACCTACATAGAACCTAACCAACTAAAAGTATGCTTTACAAAAGAATAAAATTTTAAAATGTGAATAATATATGATTGTAAAAATATTTCCACGGCACTTTCTTCTTACTTCCTTTAAAATGCAGGTGTTGTGGTATACATGTTTCTATATTATTTTTTGAAAGCAGAGATATTTTAAAGATTTTATTCTCCTCTGAAACATTTCTAAATGCTTATGTGTTACAATATTCAAAGCCTACTAACCTGATTCAAATAAAAAGAAATCTGTTTGGTACAGCAGATATATGCTCACAAAGTCACTATTTGAGAATCAGAAACACATTTTAGTTTTCAGAAAAGTAGAAAAAGATTTTAAGGAGCTAAAGTATTCTGCCTCTTGCTCTCTCTTTCTCAGAACCCCCTGAAATCAACACTGCAGCTGAGGGGATTTCATGTCAGAAAGCTGTCCTAAATACACACTGACAAAAGGACCTTGTGAAGGGATGCAGAGCTGTCTGCTCTCTCACACATGCCACCACATGCTCGCTCAGGTTCTGCATTGTTTAAGAATACTGTACAAGAGGCCCTTAATCTTATTCTTGAAATACCATGTAGTTAAGATGAATGCAGATTCATGCACATACAGGTATTTCTTGATAGTTTTATGTGTATTAGAAAATATAGAATCACTGTTGGCATCTTTGTTAGTTAAATAAACATTCTGGTGACTATTGTGATTGATCCAGGCCCCCCAAAACGAATGGGGGTGCTTTAACTGGGTAGGGTTGGTTTGCCAGGTGCTATCTTAATTTTCTTACATGGTAAAATGAAGTGCTGACAAGAATCAAGTGATATAAAGAAATAGAATTCCTACATATTTTTATTGCATATGACACAATATAATCAAAGAATGCACATAATTAAGTGCTGTAGCTCAAATCATCTTTGAAGTAAAGATTCTGCTGATCTTTTTATTTTATGTGACTGCTTACAGATTAATCCTCTATTTGCTCCTAAAGAATATATTTAAACACTCAATCAATGAATAATCTACAGCAGTTTGTTGTAGAATCAATAATGGGGAATGGTGCATTGTACCAGGATAGTTAGATATACCCATAGGGAGTTTCAGTGGTCAAAATGCTTCCATTGCCAGAAGGTAGTCTGAAAATGGTCTAGAAATTCAATACAGCATTGACCCTACATTGTGTACATGATCCACAGTCAGTTTCTCAAGCATACTTGAAGTTTTAAAAAAGAGCAATTAAAAAAAGCCAGAAATTTTTTAAAAATCTATTTTTAAATAAGATTTTTTTGTTGTGTGAAATAATTTTTAATGTATTAGTTCAAATGAGTTGAACAGCAAAATCTAATAATGTTTGTTGGAGGTTAAATGCATTTAAAATTACTGTATTTAAAAAATAATTCCTAATATTTAAAGTTGCATAATATTTCTATTTGTGTATGCATAGTTAAATGCTCATCTACTTCACTCTCCTAAAATCTGGTTAATGAACAACAAGTAACCATCCATAAACACACAATTTGTGATGTCTCTCTTATTTCTATTACATTGTTTTTTTCCTTATTGTATTATTGGATTAAGAGCAAGTTAAGTGGCAAAATTTCTAAGTAAACAGATTAAAGCCATTTACCAAATGTTACACAAGTATGTTTGATTTTTACTACATTATGAGAATTGCCAGTATATTTTCATCTAAACACATATCAACATTATACTTTTTAATTATTAGGTGGTTTTATTTGTTTAGTTATTCCAGATTGCTTGAAGATGACAATTTTGTACCCTCAAATTGGAATGAGATTAGAAATTAGATTTCCTACCAACAGAAAAAAAAACACAAAATGAAATATTCTTAATGTGGCAATATAAAAATTTCTTGTCATCCTCATTCACAGAGTTTTTTAATCACAGTTTTAATGCATTAAAATATGTGCATTTAAATGGCACCTTATTAGATAAATTTTAGCACCTAATTTGCATGTTTTAGGTTTCTAATTTTCAAAATTTTAAGGGTAGAATCATTGATATTTTAATGACTACAAGTATACTAAAAATACTATAGTAAATATTATACATACATATGTATAAAGATACTTTCAATGTTTCATAGGTAGATGTATATATGAGACAAATTCATTGAATGTTAGAAGCTGATTCTAAAATTTAAGTTTGTATTTATGCTAATTTGGTCAAATTATATGGATGAATATATATATAACAAACACGATATACTATGATGTTGAGAATAAAATGCTCTGATAAGCTTTGCACAGCATCTGGTTGATATTTTGATGAAATTTGTTTTTTATATTTAAACAATACTTGATGATAATGTGAATGTTAATTTTCTTTCCATATTGGTTGATATGCTTACTTTTTAAAGATAAAGGCTACTCCTTTGGGGAAGTTGTATTAAATCTCATAATTTATTATTTAGTAATTTATTAAGACCCTCACAAAATCTGCATAAAAATGCTGTCTATCTAACTATAAGTGTAGAAATAGTGGTTTTACACAGTTAATTAATCCACACTGAATTAATTTTAAAGATTCATTGGTTGTTCTATTGGACTTTCTTCAATGTTAAGATAAACACTATACTATTCTATAAAACAACTTAGTTGATTCAATCTACTTTTGAAAGATGTGAATGTTTGCAGTGAAAATGTTAATGCTTGCATATTGTGAACATGTCTGTGTGGAACATATGCAAAGTGCCTGGAAGTGGGATCATTAGATGGGTAACAAATGTTAACTCTTTCTATTCCACATACTATATTCATTGTAAAGATTCTAAGGTTTTGTGCCTTTCTATGAGAGAAGACTACATTTTCTAATTTAGGCAAACCAGCTGGGGAATTACAGTGTACCTTGAAAATAACACAGGCTATAGAAAGAAAATTTGCATAAGAACTGAGCTCAAGAGTATGTAAGGACTAAGGGTACTAGAAAATTTTCACTTCTAGACTTGCTCACAATCATAACCTGATAGTAATGGTCTTGAAGCTGGGTTTTTAGTTTGAAACTACATAGGTTCCAAGAGGACATAGTTGTGACTTTGGCTTGCTCATAGTTGTTCTTCTAGCTCCAAGTACATAACAGGTGCCTTGTAAATATTGGCTACATAAATGGACAAAGAGATATAATTTTCTTTTATTTCCATCTTCTAATTTATTTGAAACTTGATTTAATGATCTTGTGATTAAAAACATAGAACTTTCTATTTCAAATATAAATATTTTAATAAATTTTCTGAGTACTGTTTTTTTTCCTGTGATTGAAGCTAAATATTCTAAATATCCAGACTCCTCATGTCAAGGAATCCCTAATCTTCATTTCTTATTCTCTATATATGCTTGCTGGGTGGTATTACACCTAGCACAATTTTCCTTCCTCAACTGTAGAATCTGTGGGAGCTCAATGATGTAAATTTAGAATCTTCATTTTTAAAAAATAACTTTGTATATTTCTAAGCAAAAACCTTTATCATGATGTTTGGGAGGAACCTGTGAAAGGACTTTTCATATGCCTAGAAATTAGTGCATGCTCTATCTTCACTGATGCAAATATTTACTAAAAAGAATGGAAAAGAAAATACCATTTCTTCGTTTTTGTTCCCCTTTTATGAAACCTAAAAGCATTTTGTTTTCCAGAGCTCTATAAAAGTTCAACACATAAAAGGTTAGGAGCCTGACTTTTTTCTGTTGTGTATATCTTTGAAAAATTGATTTTTGAAGAGTCATACATCATGTAGACAGACATATGGGAATAGTTAAAGATTAAGGTAAATAGACAAATTGAACTGCTTTAAATCATTTTCCTGGTTTCAGTTTTATGAAAGAGCTTATGAACAAAAGCTGACATTAAGCAATCACAATGGGCTCTTCTATATGTTTTGGACAGTGGTAAAGACTTTGTTGCATCACCAATAGCTACATCAATTTGATTGGTGTCCAGATTTCAAAAATGTTACCTTGTCAAACCATAACCTTTTCCAAGTCTTTCATTTGTCATTGTTTTGTAGATTATATCATTTATTTTACATTACCTGTATCAGAAAGCATGGATTATGCATTATAAGATTTTTTTTATTACATACTGGTAGTTTTTATTTTTTTAATTAAATTAATACCATAGACATTTGTGTTCAAGGAGACTAATCAAATATTTTGGAAGGAAGTTTGATTTCATGTAACAAACATTACTGTCACTTTACCTAAGGAGAACTTTGGTTCATTTTTTGCTTTGGAAAAAGATATATCAGAACCATTAGGAGAACATTTTTAATAAATTGAGTAAATATACTGAACATTTCAGGGTATTTAATACACTAATATCCTGTGGAGAAAAGCTAGCTGTTGAACTTTAAGGTAGTTCCTAGGAATTTGCACAGTGGCATGGTGACTAGCCCCTACTCTTATGAAAACTGCTATGGGATCTTTAATGTCCACACAGGAGAGGAAGGATTTGTGATTTTGTGGTCTCATTTGAAAGACCCCTACATAGTAAACTGCATAGAACTCAATTTAATTTTTTTTTTTGAGAGAGAGAGAGAGAGAGAGAGAGAGAGAGAGAGAGAGAGAGAATTTTTAATATTTATTTTTTGGTTTTTGGTGGACACAACATCTTTGTTGGTATGTGGTGCTGAGGATCGAACCCAGGCCACACACATGCCAGGCGAGCACGCTACTGCTTGAGCCACATCCCCAGCCCCGAACTCAATTTATCTACCTCAGAAAGGAGAGAAGTCTTTGTATCGCCCGTAACCTATAAATCTAAGAAATTCTGTGAATATATGCCTTCATGTTTATGCAGCACCAATCTCCTTAAAAATAATAAAAATAACAACGTCTATGATCATCAAGTTGATGTCGATAAAAATCCATTAACTTTTCATCATTATCACAGCTGTCATATCAAAGTAAAAATGTTTGTGGGGTGAGCTCACCTGCCCTGGTCACTGTGCAGAGGTAGATGACAATCTTTTACATACCTCTTTGTTTGTTTGCCTTTTTTAGAGTATGTGCTTGATTTTGGTACCACAGATGGTAAAAGTGTCATTTATGAAGACTATAAATATTTGCGCACAGATAGGTGAGCCCAACTTATAAGACATCCAGCTAACAGCCTTTTCCACAGTCTGAGTAAAGTGAGTGATGGAAATTAAAAAGCAAAAAAGAAACTTCTAGGAAATGTTGACCAAGTATTTTCTTGATCATGATCTTATTCTACATGAGTTAGCACTTGCATTTTTGCCTCTCCTGGAGACTGATCCTTTATAAATGCATAATGTTTTCTTATCATTTCAAATACTCTAATTGTTACTAGAAATATGTATTAGAAATAATCTAGTGAAATTTGCTGAAACTCCTCAGGATATAAATGTATGAACTATTTCTCCTTAAGAAATTGGGGTATAAAGGAGAAAAACACCATCAAGTATATTTTGATGAATTTCTAGCATTTTTGTGGATTGGAAATCTCTGTGGAATTGGATACTTCCAGCAATTTTATCCTCAGTCTTTCCTTATTTTCTCTCCAAGCACAAAACTATTTTGGTTTGACACTTTTGATTCAGTTAAAAGCTGAGATTTCTATTGTTTTTTTTTTTTTGATCAGGTTAGTTAAATTGCTTTTTTATCTGAATACAGTATGCTTGTGCATCAAAATATTATTATAAATTCATGCTCTCTTATTCCTTCATTTTTTATACAATTAGCCCATCAATTCAAAAATACATATACATCCTTTAATATTGAATATACATCTTCCTTGCATCTGTTCTTTTGGACAATGAAATCCTATTTTAAAATGCCTCCATACCCAGTGTTTTGCACATCTCCTTTAATTTTTCTCTAGGGGGACCATTTTAGTCTGATATACTCAAGACTGTAATGGGATTTATTTGTGAAATGGAGGTAGTTAAAACAAGAAAAACTTATTTAATAATTTGATTTAATAATTTTTTACTCATCTTTATAAATTTTCTTATTATAACATATAAGATTCATTAAAAGTTGTGATTCAAAGATAAAGTTCTTTTCCCCTGTTACTGGAAACAATGTAAGTTCAATATTTCATTGTACATTTTGGCATCAAGTGTGAAATAACCTTTATCTTTAAGGTGTTGTCAATAGTTAAACTTTGCTCAGTTATTCAAGAAATTTAGACAATTAAAATATATCCCAAAATATCCATAAAATTTGACAATGTAAAACTAAAGCAATACCCTAATAGTGTTAATGCACTATTAGAACTAAAAAAAAAAAAAAAAAAAAAAAACCTTGAATCATTTTAAATTTTTCCAGTATGCTTGATCACAGAATTATATTAAAACATTTTAAAGTTTAAGAGCACCTTTTAGGTCACTTGTGATGATAGATAAACTTTTTAAAGTTTCTTAATATTGGCCATAAAGCAAGTGTCAATGAGCTTGAACTGCATGCAAATGACTTTTTCCCACTTTCTACAGGATACTTCTAATCTATGGGCACTAGAGGGTGCTCTTGGAACTGATACTAACTAGGAGAAAACTAAACTTGTTCTTTTAAATCAATACTATCAAGATCCAAATGTGTTTAGAATGAAATACTATATTATTATTAGTTTTTGACATTGGGCTCCATGATTGTCTTTTGTATAACTTCCAAAATAAATCACAAAAACAGTAATTCAAGCTGAGAGCTCCACACTGAACTATTATTTGTTATTGAAATCAAGATTCTCCTCCTCCTCTACCCTTTTCAGTACTTTCCCTCTCTTTCTTCTGGAGATACAGATTGGTGATACATTGTTGTTAATGGTAAGGAAAAGGAGCTTGTCAGGCAATTAACGTTTTCAATGTAATTTAAAGGCAAACAGCCACAAAATGTTGTTTCTTAAAACAAATGTGTCTAGAGACTGTGGTTCACCTTTTCCCTAGTGTTTGTGAGACACTGTGAGGCATGCTTGTATGCTTGCACATGAGTATACACCATGCTTACGTTGAAAAATATTGTTTTAAATGAAAATTTAAGAATCCTCTCCCTTCCCCTGACCTCCTGTGGTTATTTATAAAGGCGTCAGTGGTAGTTGCCTTTCTTAGACCTTCCCTGCAGGCATGATCAGATTCAAGCAGGTAGCTATTTTCCTTTAATTTTCCACAGCAAGCCAGTAATGCTTATGATTATTGTGAAGTCAGGAAAAGTTTAGTTTCATCAAGTGACATGTAGTGATACAATTATTTACTTAAGCACTTCTCATAAAATGTCCCACCGTAGGACCTAGTTTGTCAGATGCAGCAAAATATTAGTATCTCATACGAAACAAGAGTAATGTGGCCTCATGGAAAGCACAGCTGACAGCTCTCAATATGAGCAGAATGATCACTCTCAATTGTAATAGATTCTATAAGTACTGAACACAAACCCCCAGTCAATTCAAGAAAATAGAATGATGAAGGACTGCAAACTAATATGTTACACATCTTCAGTGATTAGACATTGATTAACCATTATTTTCCTGAATTACAAACAGCTAGTGGTAAAGTAACTGAGGCTTGTGATGTTTTTTTACATCTTAGACAGAGATGACCTCTTTATTCAGCTGATTGTGAGCTAATGCTAAACCAGGAGACAGGGACAGTTTGAAAATCCAGACTGGTGTTGCTTTTTTTATTTTTCTTTTTTAATAAATCCTCTCTGGTAGACTTCCTAGATTTCTTGTGTGTTTCTATTAGAGACAGATTTAACTAAATTTAAAAATGATCAGTCAACTTCCAAAATATGGAACATGTACCTGTGGCATAACTACACTTAAATGGAAGATAATTTTATGGACTTGGTATTTACAAGCATATTGATCAGTGTTTATTGAAATTTTAAGTTAATTCTCTCTCCTCTTCAGTGCCATATTGGCAATTATAGACAATTTTAGAATGAACTGAATAGGAGTTTGTGTCTGTGGCTTATGTAAGCATACTGTTTTAGAAATATGTGAAATATAAATCATGGGAGGAAGAAAATGTATAATTTAATATTTGGTTCATATATACTGGAATATTATGCACAATATCAGATTCATGTAGTGAATTCTTACAGAAGTATAGTAAAATTTCTTAAATCTATTTCAGAACATCTCTAATAATAAGCCCAATGTAAAAATTCTACATTGGATTTTCAGGTAATTTTTTCTCTACTGCAATGAATAAAAGAAAAAAAAAAGACAGTTGATGAAGTAAACTGGATTATTACTACATAAAACCAAATTACAATGAGACTAGCATCTTTTTCATTCTAGAGTATTCTATGCATTTTGAAGATATGTGGGAAACATTATTTATAAGCAGAAATAATTAATTTGTTCTGGCATTCTTCATAATAATAGTCATAAAGACTTTTGATGTTCCAAAAAGCTTAATAATTTGCTTCTCCATTGGAATTTGATTGTAAATTAGCACTAATTAATGTTCACTTATGTGTTACAGATGTTTGATATATCTAGTTAGTTACCAAATGAGTAACTGTAGAAAATTTGTTCTGTGAAATTATATGAATTTAGATTAATTATTAGAGTGTCATTTTAAAAAATAAGATAAATTCATTATCATTTCCAGTGTTGCAAGTCAATTTTAACATGTACATATTTTAGGGAAAAAGAAATTAGTAACCTTATTATTTAAATTAATACTGAGATGCATTCAACACCAGTCTTATTAGTTATTGAATTATTAGAGACATAATTGTAAAATTTAATTGTCTTTTGCCCTCTAATGCAATTGTAACTCTAGGTTAATAAATCAAATCTGTTCTTTATGACCATTGACAGCTTTAACATAATAAGTATATTAAAATACTTTTCCCCAAATAATTTTTGTTTGTCTCACCTAAGATACTGGGCCTTTGTGTATGTACATATTAACTCAAGGCTTTTAGTTGAAGATATGCTGTACGCTTTGGGATTTTAACTATGGGGCAGAGAGAAATATGCGAAATTCATTTCTAAATTTCAAATTTTGACCATTGAAAAGCTAGTCTTTGTTTAAGAAATCTGGCTGCACTCTAAAGGAAACACATGTTATGCTTTAATAAAGGAAGAATATCTAGTGAAAATATACATGTCTGCAACATTTAGGAAAGAAACTAAGCATAACCTTGACTCACTGAATTGCCCTTAATTTAATGTACATCAGTGGACACATGCTAATTATAAGTTGCCTCCTTAGTATTATTTTTGAGGGCTGATAAAAGTTTCCCCTTTGCTTTATATGGTGCTTAGAACTTAGGAAAGGGAGTGTTGAATGGCTAGTGAAACAAGAAGAAAGAACAAATGGAAAACCGTCCAACATCCATATATTCCAGGGGAGCTGAAACTCCAGAAAGAAGTCTAATAGTGTGCTGTTTCCTTGTCCATCTGTGTGCAGGTGAGAGCGCCATGGCAGGGGTCAGTGTGTAAATTTAAAAACCAAAAGCCTGGAGTGTAACAGAAGCAACAATGATATGATATTTCCACTTCAGCTACCTTTTGGGGAAATAAAAGCACCTCTGTTGGTGTTGGCTCAGTGTGTGTGCATGTGTGTGTGTATGTGTGTGTGTGTATGTGTGTGCATGTGCACATGCTCATACACATGCATGTGCCTTTCTGTGGAGCTGAGTATGCTCCACTTTCTTCAAGCATATTTAATATCTTTACATTTTTAAATGAAAATGTAGCTGTCAATTTTAAACTGATTTGGATGGACAGCAATAAAATGCAAACCTCACTTCAAATTAGAATTTTCAGTGAGGATTTCTAATGCAAAGTAATTGCTGACTATAAGAAATGACAAATTACTAATTACTTACTTCAATTAGACTTTTGTGCCTTTGGTCCTAAGTGGCAAGCATACAGCAGCTCTTGCACTTTTATAACAATTAGTGACACTAAAATTATTTAAACTGCCAACAGATGTGAGTAAGAAGACATGAATTGAAACTTACCTAGTTTACATACTATCCCTATTTTATATCAAGTAAATGGTGTTTATTTTTTATGCTACAATTAAATATTACTGGTACAGTGCAATTTTCACAGAACTTCAAAGGGCAAAATATAACTGTTCAAAAGCTGATCAGTGTTAATGCTCCCTTTTCTCTTATCACAGCAGTATTTCTCTTTAGAAGATTCTTAGAATATGAATTTCTAGCTATATTATATCTGCAGTTATACATCAGTGTTAATTGAATAGCTGTACTTCTGCTTTTTGTTTTTTCTTCTTTATTGTCTATTCTGTTCATCTTTAATTTCCTAATGATCTATTTAGCATCCATATATTTTCTGCTTCTCTTCTTTCCCATGAGGCTAATTCAGGTGTATAAAAGATTTTTTGTAAGTTCAGCTCAATTTACTGTGTCTGCCCTGATATCTTCTGGTTATAGCATACAGAGAAATTAATTTGATATTCCTAGTGCTTTCATTTTTGGTTATTTTGATTTATTATATTATAAATATAATATATATAAATAAAAATATTATATATTTGCAAATATAGAATTTTAAAAAAATGTTTCCAGTTATAATCAGAAAGATTTTTGTTTTCCTCTGTGGGTCAGCAGGTGAATAGACTACTGCAGATGCATGTAGAGTAAAAAAATAAGAAAGGCAAGGGATTCAATTATGTTTGTAACGATCAATTTCCCTATTAAGACTTTAAATATATTAATTCTTTTTTCAAAGCATGTAAAAATCCTATTCATCTGTGAAAAGAAAATAAAAATTCTGATCAGTACTGAGGCAATTCACATGGTACCTTGTGCTTACAGAGTAAGGAAAATGTTTTTAGGTAACTAATCCAGCCATAAAAAGAAACACAAAAGGATGTTATAGAAAAACAAAATACAAAATACAAAACAAAATACAATTAAAGTCTTTCAAATCAATTAATATCTAAGCAAAGAATTGCATCAAAGATAAAAATGTTAAACTGGCTATTATTGTCCACTAGGAGTTTCTTTACCCCATAAGATTCTGCACGTGTCACTAGGAGTTCAGGCATCAGGAACTTCATTTCTTTTCTCAGTGTTTTGAAGAAGACTGCGAACATCCCATTAATTTCAAATTAAATGTATTTTCTTTATACTTAGTACTAGCTGTTTAAGATGGCATGTGTTTTGTCCTATTGCTACTAAGAGTTAATTGTAATTGGGTGAACAGAAATATTTTTATTCAACTGCCCAGTAAGCAAAAGGAAAAATGTAAATATGTCTTGTTTTATCATATGAATGCCGGCATGGGGCAATTGAGTGACCCTAAGACTTAAGAAGAAACAGATTACTAGTGTTTTTTCCAGGGCTTTTACTTGATTTTTGCATTTCTTTCCCCCCTCACATCTGAGCAATGAAGCTGTTGTTTAGAAACAACATAGGAAACTAGATCCAAATAACCAAGGGTAATTTTTGGACAAACCTCTGTTGTTTCACCATAACTGAAGTTTTCTTTTTTCATGAGCTCTGTGAACTTTAAGTGCTAGAAATATAACAGAGCATGTACTAGATAATAGAGAAAAAAGAAAAAGCTTAGGCAGGGGTAGGAGGCCTGGGCAGGGACCAGAAAGAAAGACTTTCACGAATCACAAGAAAAATGGCACTGGCATTGTTCCTAAAACAAGATAATGTGGAAAAGAGGCAGTAGCAGTGATGGACTTAGCAAGTATATTTAGAACAAGAATGATAGAAAGAAAGAAGTGGCCTAATTAGAAGAGAGGGAAAGAAAAAGAAAGGGAGGGGGACAGAGACACTGACAGAGGGAGAGGGAGAAGGAGAGGCAGGATAAGAGGGAGAGGGAGCAGGAGCAAGTGCCGAGAAAATGTCAAGGAAGAAAATAAAACAAAAATCAGAAAGCAAAGGACCTAGGGAAATTAGCAAAACACCACTTGAATCTAAGGATACATCTTTACTGGAGTCACAGTGCACCATGAGAACAGGATCTTTTGGATGATTTAAAAATCCAAGGAATGAATAATTTCCTTCCTGTTTTCTATCATTATCATTAAGACACAAACAACAGAGAGTGTCACTTTGTTAATCTAGATTATTTTTTTTCTTTTTGGTGGTTATATAAGGAATTGAAAGGTGTATACTATCTTCAGGAAATACATAAAAATGCCATAGACCTACTTGCATAAGATTTGTTTTGTGTATTTTGTCTGACCTGTGTTTTGTACTCAATGAAATTTTGAGGTTTTTAGGCTCTAAGAATTTTGAACACAATCACTTTTTATATAGGCAAGCATGTTAAATTCCTCCAAAGGTTTTGAAAGAATTGTGGGTCATATGTTTTCTTAGTTTGGGTATTTTTCCTTTTTTTAACTTAATTTTTACATTTGTTTTAGTCAGTTATGCATGATGATAGAATGCATTTATGCACTTTGATATATCATACAAAGTTGGATATAACTTCTCATTTTTCTGAGTGTACATGTTGCAGAATTATTTTGGTCGTGTAGTCACATATACACATACAGTAATAATGTCTGTTTATTTCTACTATCTTTCCTATCCCCACATTCCCTCCCCTCTTCTCCTATCATTGCCCTCTACCTAATCTAAGGTAATGTCATCCTTCTCTAGTACTCCCCCTCACCTTACTGTGTATTAGCATCCACATATTAGAGAAAACATATGGCTTTTAGTTTTGTGGGATTGGCTTATTTCACATGATATTCTCCAACTCTATTCATTTACTGACAAATGCAACATATACACATATAGGGTTAGTATGTTGCTTAATGGTAGTGTATTTTTCTAGTATATGTGAGCGCTAGGTTCAATCTCTAGCACTGGAAAAAAATACACACACATACACATTACATACTATACAGGTTTAATGAAGAAAACTTTGAATTCCACTTTCTTTATGAAAATCTTATTTAGATGATTATGCTCCCTATTTTGTTGATTACATTTCTGCTAAGGAATCAGAGGTTGATTCTGGTCATAAGTGTCTTCTTTCTTGACATACAGAAGTATTGGAAGACTGTTGTCATTTCCTTCCTTCTACCTTCTTTCTGGATGTATAAGGGACTCTAAAATGACTGGCATAGGTTTAGTTGGATTGATTGCCCATTGAATAGATTAAATAAATATCTATCAACAAGTAAAAAATATTTTAAATAGTTAAATGCTGGGCTGGGGATGTGGCTCAAGCGGTAGCGTGCTCACCTGGCATGCATGTGGCCCGGGTTCTATCCTCAGCACCATATACAAACAATGATATTGTGTCCGCCGAGAAATGGAAAATAAATATTTTAAAAATTCTCTCTTTCTCTCTCTCTCACTCTCTCTCTTTCTAAAAAAAAAGTTAAGTGCTTATTATAGCTATTAAATATCATAGTAAAAAGTCGCCCATCCTGAGGCAAATTTTTAACTTACATTCATTTCTTTAATTTCTATTAGGGGCTGAAGGCTAACATAGCAAAGTTAAGATACCTAACAAATGGTTAGCAGTTTTGTTTATGGACAGACTGATATCTACCTTCTACATATTGATTTTCCTTTACTTGGATTTTATGTAGACCCAAAACAGAGGAGGAAAATCTGAGAGACATTATATATATATATATATACCAGGCAATCACTGAGGATACCTTGTAGTAAAATGTGTTTTCTACTCCAATTCCACATGTCCTTACAAAGTTATTGTGTCCAATTCAAATTTTCTCTACTAATTTCTTCAAATAATTATCTATATTTTTGGGAGATTTGGATTTAATGCATGATAATGTATATAGTTATCAGGTTTAAAATTTATATTTCCATTCCTTTCATATTATGAGGTTAAAAAATATGTTGCTATTGTGATACAGATATCTTAGTAGAAAAATGTATGAATTTATAATAAGCAAAGCAAATGGAATTTGAAATCATGAGACATATATGGAATATTTTCATAGTTTCTAAAATTTCCTGAACTTCAGAAATTAGTCCTCAGAGTAAACTTATTGTGTTAGCAACTTATAGTTATGGCTTTCTTTTATTTTTGCAGTTTTTGCTAATAATTACTGAAATATATGTAGTAACTTGTCTTATTTTACATTAGAAGAAATGTCATTGTAGTTTTGCATAATAAAAAGCATAAAATAACTAGCCAATAAATGAAGTGCACTATTTTGGCTTTAAATGATTTTAAGTTATGTCAGATTCCTTTAAAATCAAGAATATACTGATCTTCTGACAGAGGGAATTTATATTTGAAGGCATCCTATTGGAGATGAGTAGAAAGTGAGAGAGACTGATGGAAAAAATATATTAGTGGAATACTGTGATTCAAGGACAGATTATTATATTAATTCTAGGAGTCTGGTCTGAGCTTTTGGGTAACTAGTAAATTGAAAATTTTTTAGTTAAAATATATAGTATATTTTCATTATTTAGTTTAAGAAAAAATAAAATGGAAGTTTTCTTTCTTAAATAAGTTGAGGAAAATCTTGGGGGAAAAATAAAAAATCTTACCCATCCATCAATTAATGGTTAAAATGGGGAAAAAATTCTACTTTGAAATTTTCCCTGACATTCTATATGATCTTGGAGAAGACATTTAATCCTTTGCATGCTAGAATACACAGCATAGAATGAAGACAGCAGCGTCTTTTAGAAATGCAAAATATTTTTTGAAAACTAAACTTAATAATGTAAAAAGTAACATGTGACATGAAAATAGATTGAGAACTTTAAATTTAAATTATAGCCTGCCTGGCATGGTAGCACATGCTGTATTCCTAGTGGATCAGGAAGCTGATACAGGAGAATCTGGAATTCAAAGCCAGCATCAGCAAAGGTGAGGTGCTAAGCAACTCAGTGAGACCCTCTCTCTAAATAAAATACAAAATAGGGATACAGGAGTGGCTCAGTGGTTGAGTGCACCTGAGTTCAATACCTGGTACTTAAAAAAATAAATAAACAAATAAACAATATTTTTACTATAAAGTCATTTAGGCTATTTGAGCAAATGTATTCAGTATAGATTTACATTTAACTTTGTGTTTAATCCTAAAGTTGGATCCAAATTGTACTAAATCAGGATAGTATAGAATGCTAAAAACCTCAGAGTACCATAAATTTAAAAACAGAAAAATTGGAGAATGAGGTACTAGAATTCTACAGATCCTGCAGGAGGGCTTTCCCAGTATAATTCCCTTTGTGATCTGAGAGTCTTTTACCCAGATCCATGAGCACTGCCCATTCAAGCTCTCCTTACACTCCACGTTCAGACTAGAGTCTGAACATATTACAGAGCCATGCTAAAAGAGGATTTATTCCACTTAATAACCTGAGAGATTTCATTGAGCAATTGAAACCTATAATGAGTAATAAGAAGAAAGGGACTGTAGGTCAGAAAAAAATGCATATACAGAGTCACTGAGTCCAAATAAGCTGTGTGTGGAAAACTGCAAAAGAAGTCAAATAAAGTTTTCTCCTTTATTTTTGTGATGTTTTTGAAAACAGCTTTATTGTGATATTTTTTATATACAAAACTATACGTATTTAATGTGCATAATGTGATGAGTTTGAACTGAGCACCTCAATCAGGGCAATAAACATCACATCCCAAATTTTCCATGTGATCTACCTTCTTCTGCTCATATGTGGCAAGAATATTTAATATAAGATCTACCCCCTTAAAAATTTAAGTGCATTACCCAGTATTAACTTACAGTACCATGTTGTACAGCAGATCTGTAGACCTTATTCATCTTACATAACTGAAACTGTATATCCATTGAATAGCACCTCCCCATTCCCTCTACCCCCCAACCCCAGCAACCACCATTCTATTCTCTGCTTCTATGAGTCACATTTATGGATTCTTGTGGTGTTTTCCTGTGACTAAATTATTTCACTTAGAATATTTTTATCCAAGTTCATCCATGATTTTTGCATCTAAATGTAATCCATCCCTGTTTGTTGAACTCCTCATTGAATGAGTGACTATTGTAAATGAGTGTTGAGTGACATTTCCATGTCCCAGTTGCTATTCTAAGTACTGAGCACAGAGCAAAGAATTAATCTTCTCTTATTAGGCTCACATTACAGTGGGAGCAATAAGCAGAGTAAATAAATGAGATATAAAATGTAAACAAATAAATGTTAGGGAATGTAATGAGAGATAGCACTGTGAGGGAAAAGGAAAGGTGTTAGAATTTTAGATATGTTGTCCAGGTATGGTTACCATGTAAAGGAAACAGTATAGTGCTATTTAACTTTTTTGGGGGGTTGATCATTCCTGGATAAGTCTTGAGGGCAAAACCTCCCTGGTTTGTTCAGGAAGCAAGTCAGGGTTAGTGTAGATGAAGTGATATAAAAAAAGAGATTAGAATGGGATCAGAGGAAAAAGAATGACTTTATACATCACTGCAAAAGATGTGATCTCTTACCATGGGGAGAAGTTAAGTAGAGGATTGACATAGTGTGACTTACATTAAAGCAGGATTATTTTGGATGTTCTTCTGAAAATAAACAAAAGTTGGCCAAGAGCCAAAAGAAGGACCAGGTTCTCTGGGGATAGGAAGAGGAGTTTGAGATTTTGGTGGCTTGGATTAGGATGTAACCGTGCAAGTAGTAAAGATCAACTATCTTTTCTATATTTTTAAGGAAAACTAGGAAGCATCAGCTGAATGATAGAATGCAGAATGTGAGAAAAGTCATGGATGACTTAAGAGTTTCTAAATGGAGAAGTCTTCTAAATGGAGAAGACTACAATAGAAGCAAGGCAAGCAGGAGCTATCAGCAGCTTCTAAGTTTGAGAGATCAAGTGAATATTCAGGAAAAACATGTTGACACATGAGTCTAGAGTTCTGGCAAGAAATGTGAGCCAGAAAGATAAATAGGTTTGGGAGTCAGCAGCATATAGTTGATGCTATTAAAAAATCATAAAACTAGATATATGATCAAGAAAATGAATGAAGATATAAATAAAAAGAAATCTCATAACTGATCTCTGGGTCACTTCAGCATTTAGAAGTTAGAAAAGAGGTGAAACTGGCCAAGAAGTCTAGGAAAGACTGAACATAGAGAGCAGTGGAAATGTGGTGAAATGTTTTCCTGAAAGTCCCAATAATAATGGGGTCAAAATGGACAGGGAACCCAAAAGATGCAAGTGCTGCCACTAGACATAGATGAGAAGTGATGATTGTCATCAGAGTTAACAAAAGGAAAGTCATTGTTGGTTTCTATGGTTTGAATATTTGTGTCCCCTAGAAATTGTTAGGATGACATTCTAACTCCCAAGATGGTGGTATTAAGAAGTTGAGCCTTATAGAAGTCACTAGTCACACAGCAGAGCCCATATATGGATACACTATAAACCTTAGGGAGCTAGCTCAACCCTCTCCACTATGTGACAATACAGAAGGAAGGCACTTTTCCATAAAGCAGAAAGTAGGCCCTTAGCAGATATTTAATCCACTGTGATGTTGATCTTGGACTTCTCAGCCTGTAGAACTGTAAGAATTAAATTTCCATTCTTTATAAGATACACAGCCTTTGATATTTTGTCACAGCAGCTCTATGGACTAAGAAAGTGATCTTGGTAAGAGGAGGTTGGTAGAGTGACTGGAAGGAAGACACCTAGTTACAATGAGTTACAGAGATAATGGAAGAAGAAAACTGGGAGCACTGAATTTAAATAGGGTTTTACTTTTTCCTTGTAAGATTTGGTATGAAAGAAAGGAGAGAGATGAGGATGTTAATGAGAGAAAAATGAGCCCATATTTTTAAGATAGGAGAAATTTATGTAAATAAAAATAATTCAATTAAAAAGAAAGAAAGAAAAAACACTCAGGAGGGAGAAGGGAAAATTATTTGTGCAACATTATTGAGTAGGCAATAGGGGACAGGCTAAAGTAAATATATAGGTTGAGGGGTTGGCCTAGTTAGAAATGAATTCTTCATCTTTTCTCAAATTCATATGTCTTGAGAGAAAAGTATCATATTTCTCTTTTGTTCTGGACTATTTTTTCAAGGATGTTTGCACAGAAAGTTAAAATACGTTTTCTTACTGTTCAGTATAATACAGATAATGTCTCCCTATGGGTACAGGTCAAGAGAAGTTGTTCATATCCCATTATAAAATATTCAGGTTCCCTAAACTCAAAATTCCTTTCCTGTAATGCAACCCATTGCATATACAGATGTTGCTTATTCTCAATACAAAGCCCTGTGGAAATCAGGGCCAAGGGAACTATATTAGTCAGGGTATAAAAAAAAAACAGAGGGCTGGGGATGTGGCTGGAGTAGTGGCGCGCTCACCTGGCATGCGTGCAGCCCGGGTTCGATCCTCAGCACCACATACCAACAAGAATGTTGTGTCCGCCGAGAACTGAAAGATAAATGTTGAAAATTCTCTCTCTCTCTCTCTCTCTCTCTCTCTCTCTCTCTCTCTCTCTCTCTCTCTAAAAAAACCAGAATTGATAGATTTATTTATTTATTATAACAAATTGGTTCACACAATGATGGAGGCCGAATAGTACAAGATCTGCAGTTGACAAGTTAGAGACCTAAGAAAGTTGATGGTGTAGTTGTAGATAGTAAATTGGGAAAAAAAGAGAATTCTTTTTGACTCAGCCTTTTATTCTATTCAGGCATTCAACAGATTGGGCAAGACTCACCTACATTGGGGCGGGCAATCTGCTTTCATCAGTCTGCAATTGAAATTACTATATTTACCAGAAAACCAGAAACACCCCAAAATAATTTTAGACAAACATGTGGGGCCCCTATGGCCTGATTAGGATGACACATCACAAGAAAATGTATGTATAGTCGGTGCTTCATTTTCTTTTTTAAATAAAATGTGTTCTTTTTAGTTGTAGATGATAGTAGAATGTATTTTGACATATATACATGGGGTATAAGTTCCCATTTTTGTGATTGTATATGATGTGGAGTTATACAGGTCATTTAATCATTATGAACATGGAAATATTATGTCCAATTCATTCTACTCTCTCTTTTATTCCCATTCCCCTTCCCACCACTCCCTTCCCCCCATCCAATCTGGTGAACCTCCATTCCTGCCCCTGCCTCCTGATGCTATTGTGAGTTAGTATCTGCATATCAGAGAGAACATTAGGCCTTAGGTTTTTTGGGGGAATTGGCTTATTTCACTTAGCATGATAGTCTCCGGTTCCATTCATTTACTAGCAAATGCTATCATTTCATCCTTCTTTATGGCTAAGAAATATAACATTCTGTATATGTGCTATGTTTTTTCTTTATCCATTTGTCTATTGAAAGGCACCTAGATTGGTTCCGAAGTTAGCTATTGTGAGTTGAGCTGCTAACAATATTGATGTGACCACATTGCTATAGTATGCTTATTTTAAGTCTTTTGCATAAATGTGGATGAATGGGAAAACTGGGTCATATAGTGGTTCCATTCCAAGTTTTCTAAGGAATCTCCATACTGCTTTCAAGAGTGTTTGCACCAATTTGAGGTCCTACCAGCAATGTATGAATGAGGTACTGAAATTTCTAAGAGTACTATACTGAGCTTTGTATAAAAACCAAGACTCTCATGGCTTTTGGTAAGCTAACATTTCAGGCTCAAAGTAAAATTAATAATTAAACTTAAATATATTAAAATTAAAACAATAAATTTAATAAAAAATAATAAAATAATTATAATAAATAAATAAACTTCATAATTCTTGACAGTAACATCTAGGATCTGGGCAATTTTCTATGTTAACAGAAGGGTAAGTAGGATTTATGATCATAGATGTGAATAGTTGTGATAACTCCAGTTATCTTAATTCAATTGGAGGCAAGTTTATTAAAACATAGCAAGGATGGAAGAAAACCTATTGATGACTGGAAAGGACAAAAATATCTAAAACTCTTATTAAAGAGAGTGAGAATGTTAGCAAACAAGTATTTGTACAAATATTGTGATCTTTTGTGGTACTAAAGAATATGTGTTCATGAATTTAAAGTGATACTGGATATGTGATTGAGACTAGCTCAGTTGTAGTCTTGTTAAGATTCAATCATAGATGTAGGTGTAGAGGGTGGAAGTTCAGTAGAGAAATCCGGCAAGAGCCAAAGGTGCTAAGGACCTAGTAATTGGTACCTTAGGATTTCTTCAGGACATATACTTCATAGGATATATCCTTTCATCCACAAGTTCACATATTTTTATGAATATGATTCAGATTCAATTGCTTCCTGTGTTAGAACACATGTATTCCTCCATGTTTCTTTACTTGCTTTTTCATGAGACTTCTTTCATTACCCATAGTTTTCTATTTCGATAATTGTTTTCAAAGCAAAATTCACACACACTTCAGTATAAATAGTAACCCAAATACTAGCACAAGATGTATAAATAGTTGGAATGAATGTATGTATGTGAATACCAGATTTCATGTATATTTTAAAATACCAATTCAATCCATTATTTAATGTTGGAACCAGTTATATTATTTATTCCCAGTATGGTCTATTCATGCATCATGTCTACTATATTCATAGACACAGGGTATACCTATTTGTATCCCCAAATACTAATTTAAGAGTTTCAAAACATGCTCCTACACATGGTGGAAGAAATACTCATGTAACCTGATCTACATATCTCTTTCATCACAGTAATATTCTGGACACAAAATGCAAAGCTCACACTTATCACCTGATTCTACCAAAGCTTAATTTTAATAAGAGCCTGGATAACTAAAACATCCATGTCTACATTGCTTAATGTGTTCCAATTTTAATCCTATTTGTGACTATATATTGAATTCCTTCTAAGATTATATATTCAACTGCCCGAATTTAAAAATATTTCTAATCCTATCACTTACTTTACAACACGTTGCCTTATCTCCTAACTTCTATATTGATATCTATTTTTCTACATATTTTCCCAAGTCCATTTTTGTGAATGACTATTCAAGTGTGCTGACAATCACACTCTCTCTCTAACAGAAACGCTATTGCAAAAGGACTTTTTGTCCAAATCCTAAACTCACTCATCCTCCTAAACCTACACTGCAATCCTACCTACTAACTGTATTTCTCGGGATTTCTCTTCTGCATTCAATAATCCGAGGTACTAGATTCTATGCTATTGTATATTGATTAATATGATACATCTGTGCAGAACCTAATTCAAAACTATGTATCCAGGTCAAGGGCTCAGTATCCTTCTGTGCTTCAAATCTTACCTAGATTTTTGTTTTCATACTTATATTTCACCTTACATTCTTATAAACATCAAAGTTTTTCAATACCAGTATTCATCCAGCAGAATGACTCCTAACCCAAATCGAACATGATATTAACCCTAACCATACTCTGTTCCCTGTATCTCATTTCATATAAAACCAGGTACAGAGTTTTTCTTGAAATTCAGGTATGTAGAAGATTCTACACCTGCTGAAAACCTCACAGATAGATGCAGAAATGATCCTTGGAGAAGATGTAGGCAACTATGTAGGATCTGAGAGGCCTAAAGTCATCTTCCATGGCAAAAACCTATCATCCTGATTCATCTGTCTGAAGCCTCTCTCTTCGCAATGCAGGTAAGATGGACCAAACCAGGCCGGTGTGGATAGCTGATCCCGGGCACCTATAGTATGTATACTTTTCTAACTTGTGAAAAGGTTACAGAAAGATGGGGTAGCCACCATCTCATGGAACCCTTGGAAACCTCTGTTAGGACAAACTGGTTGCCAAGGCAGTGACCTCATTCACTTCCTTGAAGGAAGTGACCTCACCTCACTTCCTCTCTAACTTTGGATCCAGGTATCCAGGTACCCAGAGCCAGCCCCACTCCCAGTGGGCTCACTGTTTTGGATTTACCAAGGACAGAGTCATTCTTCCTTGGCACCTACTGATGTGGTGAAGGCCAAATGCCAGGAAAGCTCTGAAGAGGGGTCTCTTCTGATAAATAAGGTACTGGCTCATTGTTGGTTCCTGACAACTTCACAGTGTTGTCCAAAGAGACCAGAGCTGAGACAGGACAGGCCACTCCTGGGTAACACAGTGTCCCCCACCAGTCAGAGGACAATTTGGATAGATGCAGACCAACTCAAGATGGGGGGGTGTGTTTGTGTGTGTGTGTGTGTGTGTGTGTGTGTGTGTGTGTGTGTGTGTGTGTCCTTGTGGTTTTGTCTCATGTTCTAAGAATATGGAAAAAATATGAATTGTTCAGTTTGGAGTGGACTGCTTATTAGTGAGTCCTTTTGCTCAAGGCAAGTGTTTCTAGGTTGATGTATCCAAGTGTGTCTGTGGTCAAAGAAAGCAGAAAAAAAGAATGTATCAGTGGATGTGTCCTGTGTAGTGGAAAGCTTTCCAGCACTCATCCTGGCCAATTTAGGAATGGACTGCTGCTTGCCTTGCAGATAGGCAACACCTACTATGGTCCTTAGTTCCTGTAATCTTCCTGAATTTTGGCCACTCTCCAGAAGGGGCTTGTGGTTTTGCATACAAGATATGTACCACCTTCAAGCTATGTGACATGGCAATGAACTTGATTGCTAAAGAGAATGCCAAGCATCTCAGAAAACTCAGAAATCGGTGTGAGCAGTAAGGCTCTGAGTGGAGAAACCCTGCTTGGCTAGATAGCAACACAAGTAGCATGATCAAGAGCTATCAGTGCCCTAGTGTTAACCTTGTGGAAAAGTCTGCCCCAGGGCTTTTATCTTACCTATTGTTCTGTTCCCCTGAATGTCAGGAAAGTCTTTGCCTCAGGCAATCCCTTTGTGAAGCCTCAAGAAAACAATTTCAAAATGAAAATAAAGGGGCCTCACTGTGGCTCTTTGGTAAAGTGCTTTGTAAAGGGATGGGTCTGAAGCAAACTCTTGGCCCTGTGTGAGGCTGTACCTTAGATTCTCAGCACCCCATGAAACTAAATAGAGATCTCATGAGTCTATCCAAAACTAAAATGACCAAAAAAACAGTAATTTTAGATGAAGTCTCTCGCCTTCCTCTGGTAAGGCTCCTGACCTCCAGGGATTCTTTGGGTTAAATGAGTTGTTCCAAGCCCTGCAGTAGCTAGCACAGGGGTGGTTGGGTTTTTTCATGACTCCGGGACACATAAAGAATCTACCCCCGGCAGTCAGTAGGCCTCTAATGTGAGAAGCAGAGCAGTATTAACTGCAGGCCCATTTTATCTATCCTGGTTCTCAGGAAGGGTGTCCAGGCCACCATGACATTAGGCAAATGAGGGGCATGGGAGCTTACTTTGGACATCATCTAGGACTGCTCCCATATGGGAACTTCCAGAGAGAAGGTTATGATGAGTTTCTGTATGGAAGAAGATGAGGGACATGTAGGAGTGTTTTTGTTGGAATTGTGGTCATTTGTGAGGTGGTTGGAAGAGATAACTGGGTCAATCTCAGAATGAACTCTGGTGTGATTCCCATTAGAGACTGAGTTCTGGAAATGACCTCAGGAAGTATTGCCATGAAGACTGTTGGTATTTGAGGAGGCCAAGCATGAGAGGTGCCCTTGGAAACTGAGATCTAGGACCAGGGTGGCTTTCTCCACTACACTGAGAATCTCAGCCATGATCTCACACGATTTTCTTTGAAAGCCTTGTCAGCCATAGTTGAGAGCCAAAACACACATGGACCTCACATTTTGCATCCCAATGGGCCTGGCTTCCTGTGACCTTTTGGCCACTCTTTCAAAAGACTTCCCTGTGTGAGTTGTCCAGAACTTTCTTTGAAAGGATATTCCTCACCACTTAATGGTTACTGAAAGAATCAAAACCCACAGTGCCACCTACTTCATTCTTGAGTGATTGATAGACCAATAGCATAAAATATTTGAAATTCCCATGACCAGAAACCACTGGAGAACCTTGTTGGATCTCTTGTTGCTCATCATGGCTGAACCAGTAAGTGCCTTTATTGACTAGAATTCATGAAAAGGTTTAGAACAGAGATTTCGCTGAGTTGGATTCTGCTGGGAACTGGGTCTGGAGCAGTGGAGTGAAGGTATTTGGTAAAACATCTGTGGTAGGGCCATGTGGATCTGCCATTGGCTTCCAAATGACATGTGACTGACATGGGGCAGCCATCAGACCCTTATATGTAATGGCATCTTTTTGTGGGGAGATGTTTTGGGGTAATGCTCAGAATCAGGTTGCTATGCTCAAGTGGGCAAAATGTATGGGATAGCAGCCCAGTTGGTGTTTTCTCTTGCAGACCCTGACTCACCACATGTGACAGAACCCCTTCCAGCAATATGTCCCAGTTTGTTGTAGGGACAAACAAGGCATGGCACAGAACATAGCAGGAAACAGTTTTATTTGACTGCAGCCAGGTTCAGAGGGCACAGCATCTGTTTGTAATCAATCAATTTCCTGAACCCTGGGTTTAGGGAGTTTCAGATATTTATACCCAGCATGTAAGGGGAGAGGCTTAGAAGTTCACAGTCTGCAGAAGTTCACATAAAAGCAGCTTTTTGTTTCACTGTTTTGGGCAAGTTAACCCTTCAAGTACAACACCTGAGAATAGGAGAACTTCTTCTCCCCTTGATTTTCTCTTCCTACCAGCTGTTACCCTGAAGCCCATTGTAACTTATCTCAAAAATGTAGACATCTCTGTGAAGCCCAGCTCAAGGCCAGAGGCCTTGTTTGCACATTTCTTCAAAGTACTATAGTGGATACCTTTGTGAAAAAGTAGTAAAGGGGTGTCCAGCACCTCGAGTGCTGGTATCTTACCAGCCAGTCCAAGTAAACATGGCAAGATGAAAATGGGAAGTTTATCTACATTGATCTCTTTTGCAGAGACCCTTTTGCTGAGGATCCCCAAATCAGCCATAGAGAAGAGGGAATCTGTGGAGAAAGGGGGTGCCACTCCATTGGTCCCCTTTTTTCCTCCAGGGAGATGTCTTTCCTGCTGTCCTTTAATAAAGCTTCAACTTTCCACTCTAAACTTGCCTTGGCGTACTTCTCCGGTGTTATACTTCAGCATTGGGGAAGCAAGGAATCATTACCAGTAAACAGCGGTAACAATAACAGTCAAAGTACAGATATAATGCCAAAAATAAAATCATTATTAAGAATTGAAGATAAAAATAAACTTTAGTGATAAGAATTCCTTAATTTGATACTTAAAAATAATAACAACTCTCTCCAGGGGGCAAATTTGTGACATATGCAGTCAAGAGGAGAAATAAAGAATGTAAACATGCTTCTGCCCCTTTCAATTATTTATTTGCTCAAATTAATACAATTTTACTCTATAGGTTCTTAATGAAGAAAACAACAATCCTTAATGATAGGCACTGCAATGGAGATAATCAATTAATAGCAAGCAATTCTAGATTAATTCACAGAAAACAATTTTAGATTAATTCTGAGCATTGCAAAACACATTTAATCATGACAGGCTAGTGACAGACATGTCCTCTGAATGCTAAGTTAAAAATTCTCAAGCCTTAGGCTTCATGTCCTGCAGATGCACCCTCACTCAGATAGCAGCGATCAGGTCCCAAACCAAAACAGGCTTTCTCTGGTGTGAAGTGGATGACCAGTTGAGGAGAGGGTCATAGGGAGAAGTTGCAGCCCTCACAAAGGTCCAGACAAGGCAGTGGAGTTTGAGAGCAGTGAGGATCACACAGAGAATCAGGAGAATGATGGCAAGTGCTGGGATGACAGTGCAAGTCCTCATCAGGCTCTGCAGCTCGAATGCATCCTTGTTTAGGCTGGCTGAATCCCTGTTGATTAGCTCTGTTTTTATACTAAATTTTGGGGGTTTTTGACCACCCCTTGTAATTCTTACCAGGTGCCACCAGATTTCTCCATGACGTCATTTACCATGGGGTCAGAAACATCTGGTCTGTTGATCTCCATCCTGATATTCTCACTTTTCACTCTTATCAGGAGAGGAAAGCCTGCCAGAGGCTTCACTCAGTTTATCAGGTTAAAGAGAAGCAATTTGTCTGAGGCCATATTAGAGGCTCTGTGTGTGTGCCTGGTGTTAAATGACCTCTAATAATGACCTCAGGTTTCAAACTGGAGTTTTTTAAATGGAGTGAGAAACTGATGTGACTCCATTTTTGAGAAACCAGCCTCTACCTCAAAGCAAAGCCGGTCCAAAGGGGGGAATTACCCTTTCCTCGGTATGTGCTCCTAGGCATATAGCCACCCTGCTGAGTTGTTTATCTGTGAATAACTGGAGAGATCTTCCATGCCAGGTGACCCTGACTCAGTTGCACTAGGTTAGGACCCATAGCAACCCCCTAGCAACCACAATCAGTGTGAGACAGGGAAAATACCTGAAATGCCAGGTGACCTTCCCAGTAGTTTTGGTGATTGACAATCACCAAAATTAGACAATCCTGAAAGTTTATCATGTGCACTCTTACAACGTGTTATGGCCTAAACCAATCAGTTCAAATGTATCCACCACTTGAACTAACCAATCACACTTACCTAACTTGTTCCTGCCAATGAATATGCTAATCAATGTTAAAAGTTGTTGTTTGACTTTCCTGTGATGTGGAATGATTGGCTTTGTGATGTTGTGATGCATACTGTATCCCCCAAAATCTTATTAATCTTCACTGAACTAAGGGTTGGGGACCGCTGCATCTGAATGGTTGTGAGTCCAGGCTCGAGCTTACAATAAACACTCTTGTGTGATTGCATTAGATTTGGCTCCTGGAAATCTATTGGGGTTCCATGAATCTGGCAATACAGGAGTTGCTTAGGATCAGGCCTAAGGCCATTCTCACACAACCCCTTTCGCCTTGACAACATAACTCATCTTTTTATGAGCTTGATCTCTTGAGTCCAGTGTCATTTCAAGTTCTGGGTCTAAAAAGACATATTTATTTTCCCTTACATTTTCAATAAAGCACAAGGAAGTCTTAGAAATAGCTTGCAAGAGGGCAAGGGATGTGGCTCAAGCAGTAGTGTACTTGCCTGGCATGCATGGGGTTCTGGGTTTGATCCTCAGCACCACATAAAAATAAAATAAAGATGTTGTGTCCACTGAAAACTAAAAAAATATATATTTAAAAATTATCTTTCTCTTAAAAAAAAGAAATAGCTTGTAAGTATAACAATGTTATACTGCAAAACTTCATGAGATTTCATATTGCTTGCTGTGTGTGACTGACCAGTATGCAAAAAACCTTGGAGATATGTGAAAAATATATCATGAATATAATGGAGAAAACACTTGAGGTTTTTTTTTTCCTTATTATACACACATTCTGAGGCCAAATGAGGATCTTTATTAGAGCTCATTTCTCAAAGAAGAGATAATGATCATGAGGGAATAAATTAACCTAGATATTATGAAATAAATATAATATATGATTGATTAAAATTGAGGACATATATGGGCATGCCAAATCATTTGCTGAATCATTTCATTTACAGTTATTTAGTTATTTTAATGTTTTGTTTACTATCTGCATTAGAGACATCATTGACCTGAAGTTCAGGAAAAGTGTTAATTCTACCACTGAATTTATCAGGTTTTGTCACTTTGATATATTACTTATTGCCATAGGATCTCTTGTTCTTCAATGTATATATTTATAAATTTACACATTCTAGAAGGTTTTAGGAAGATAAAAGAAAATATATTTTAAAAGAGTAGGTTAAAAAGCTCTTTAAAATTAATGTACCATTGCTACGGTTATTACATAGCATTTTCTTTTTAAGAATGTATTAACCAGCAATATGTATATAATAATAACATAATAACCAAATATGGTATAAACAAGTAAACATAAATTAATAAATCTTGTATGATTTATAATAATATTGGTAAAATATAATCGGAGGTGAAAATAAACATTTAAATAATGACACATGCACATGTCCATTTTTATTAAGGTATAGTGAAATATATCTATTTTTGTAATATACTTTTGTTCACAAAAGCATCATAAATACTATTGTAGCTGCACAAAATCAAAAATCCAAATTGTACATATCTCAGTAAATAAATGGCTTTTAGTGACTGAAATTTCTGAGTCTGTTTTGTTAAACACAAATACTCAGTAAAATATGCTCTGAAGAAAACCTCAATTTGAAAATGTAAAAACATAGAAAGGAGTATTTAGAGTTGTTTTACCATGAGTTTAAATTAAAATAGTTTTGATACCTGAACAAATACTCTGAAGTTTTTACCCTTAAGAAATACATATGAAAGAGTACATCAATTCTGTCTCGAGTAATGCAAGCATAAGAGAAAGATGATAAGAATATTAAGTAAGTCTCAAAAATCTGAGGATCAGGAAATAAATGAATTCTTGGCAAGAAAATATCTAGAATCAATTTTGATATAAAGTCAAAACCAATAAGTATTCTAATTTACCAAATCTTAATGATTTAATATATTAGAGAAAAGAAATCAGAATTCCAAGCAAAGACTTGAGAAATGGGTGTGCACAGCAACCTCAGAAAATTTTATACATCCCCTGTGTCTGTCCATGTGTCTCTCTCATGTCTTTCCACTGTGACACCAAAAACAAAAACAATGAAGAACAAGTTTTTGAGTAATTATATTTAGGTCTTAAAACAGTTAAAGAAAATGGCTAGCTCTCTTTATCTATTTTTAGTAGTAATTTGCCTTAGTATTTCCTCAATAATTAATGATCACCCTGTGCTTGTTGCTCATAAAATAGAATGTGTAGAACCATCGAGAATGAGGCTCTGAAGACTACTATTTGAATAATGTCAGAACAAAAATCGCCACAGAACAGTAAGAACTGAAATAACAAGGCCAAAGCCAGTGCAGGACCACACAGCATGTAGGGCTGTATCAAGGAGGAGTGGAGGTGGTCTATGAGGTCTGACCTCCCTTAGGCAATGCAAAGGACAGACTAGTATACACTGTCTTAGAAAATATTTTCTTTCAAATCTTATATTTTAATGGATACATGGTAAGAATCCAGAAGTAAAATGTAAAATAGCACATTTACATTCATTTCTGGGATACTTTTACTTCTAGTTCACTAGATTAGTTAATTTTAATGCCTTTCACTATGTCTTAATTGATATTTTAGCTATAGTAGATAACTTTTTCTTTTTCAATATTTATCAGGTAATTTACAAAGAATTCCATTACAGAATACAGTCATTTAAAAAAAATTAATGATGAAATTGTTCAAAACACATACACAGTAATATCACAGGGTATGAAGTCTGTGTAGATACCACAGTCTTTATGTTTAGTTCCTAGTTTAAAGAAAGGATGACTGGCTTGGAAGTTTAGCTTGAAATCTTATCTCAAAGAACTTGAAAGAACTTGTCCTGTGTCTTTAGACAGGGAGACTGGCAGTAACTCAGGGACAACTGTGGGTTTGGCACCTTTATCCATGATCACTTTTTCCTTTGTGGAATACTGTAAACTCTTTAAAGATTCACATTCTCACTCAGCAGTAGGAAATTTTACTTTTTCATCTTTTATTTCCCCTTTTCCATATCTCATTTCTCTCATTTTAGAATTATGTTAGAGAAATTTATTCTCCTGGTTCTATCTTCTGTTTTTTCTCTGAAGAATCTTTTCAATATTATCTTTCAAGTTTTATAATAGCCACCTATTTTTTAAATTTTTTTAATCTTGTTTTTAATATACAAATTATCTGTGTTAACTTTTGAGTTTTGCACCTGGTGAGGTATGATTCATTGTGCTCAGGTTTGAAAAAAGATAATCTTTAAGTTAATAAAGTTTCAATCATATGTATTAAGATAAAGAAACTTAGTTTTAAAATTACCCAGTTTTCAATAATATTTTAAGTACAATAATTTTAAATGAAAAATATTTAAAATAAATTAATTTTCTTTCTCATTTGGCAATCTTAATGAAGTCATAATGACTCATTCTATTCTTCTTATAATTTTATTATATGAAATATTCTTTATCATTTATCATTCATATAAAATTATTAATAGAAATTTATCACTGGTTAAGAGACACGATTCCGCCAAGAGGCAAGTTAAATATAAACTCAAGTTTTTCTCCATACACAAAATAATTTTCTGAGTATAATTTATGATTGGAAAAAAAGCCTTTAAGATGGCAAGTAGTACAAACAAGTTTACTAAAGACTAAAACTGACTCTGAAGGTGCAAGCCTCTCCCACAGCACACCACCATGAAGTGAAGGTTTCTAAGGCCTGGGAAACTAACTGGGGTATTTTTAATGGGGACATGTACTCTTGTGATACTAACGAATTGTAGAGGGAAAATGACTCAAAAACCCATGAAATGCAGGAACCCCAGAGTTCTGAGAACTATCTTAGATGTAAGCCACCCAGGAGACCTGCCTGACCATTGGATCTTTTCACTTTAGACCTTTTAGATTGGGAAATAAACATTGATTAAATAAATCACTGAGATGTGGGGTTCTAAACAACATTTATTTTCTCAACTATGCAGTCTAAAACATTACTCCTAATGGATTGAAGCACAAGTCTCTGGGACACATTTTTCAAGGCTTTTTAATTTTATTAAAATATACACTTCATGTGCCACATTCTTTTCCAAATTTCTTAAGAAACAATGTCAAAGATATGACATTATGCTTGACCATACTTAGGGAGTCACTTCAAGAAGTGTAGAGTCATTCCATTCATGCCAAAATGATATCTTATTTACATAAAGAGTGAGTTTTTAAGTTATTTGTGGTATAAGGTACAGATTCTATTCAAAACATTAGCAAAAGAGATGAAGTCCTGATATATAAAAATAAAATCAGTTTAAAAAATATTCCAAGCTGAATATGGTGGCGAACACCTGTAATCTTTGTTGGCTCTAGGGGCTAAGGTATGAGAATTGCAAGTTCAAAGACAGTCTCAGAAATTCTGTAAGATTCAGTCTCAAAAAAAAAATTCCTGGGATTTGGCTCAATAGTTAAGCACCTGTGGATTCAATTCCTGTTTTAAATAGTAATACTAATAATAATTCTAAGTGACATTATGAGAAACACATAAAAATTTGTATCTGAACATCTTTTTTCTAGTCATATTGGGGATTGAACCCAGGACTTTATGCATGTGAGGCAAGCACTCTACCAACTGAGCTATATATCCAGTCCTATGACTGGACATCTTACTAGACTCTAGCTTTCTTTTGTGGCTTTTGTGCTTTTACTATTCCTTCTCTTATTCTATACTTTCTGCCCAAATTTTCTCCAGAAACAACAACAACAACAACAACAACAACAACAACAAAACTCACTCCTTCCACAAATTACCTTCATAAAGGACAATTTCTGGAACATCTTGACCCCTTTGGTAAGGATTGTCAAGCCTTCTATTATGAGTTAAAAACTCTATCTTTTTTTTTTTTAATTCTGTTCTTCTGCCTGTTTTTCTGTCCTTCTGTTCAAAATTGTGATTTATAAGTACATAGTTACAATTATGGTCTACATTGCTTCCTTAACTTAGAACAATTAAGTGTTTTGCACACTTATGTCTAAACTGCAATACTCCTGCTTTGATTTTTCTTTGGGTTCAGCTACATCACTACTTGTATTAACTTCTTAATACAAGCAGTTTCTGTTTGATCTGGTTCTGTATGGCGTTCAAAAATTTTTGTGCTTGGTGAGACTCTTAGTGAGGTTATATCTCATATACCAGTTTTGATGAAATGAGATTTTTTTTGAAAATGTAGTGGATATAATAAGTAGATGTGACATTGGGACTCATGGAGATAAGTGACTGCAGCATCTACCTGTCTTTCTATGAGATCTTCTTCATGGTATGAAAACATTGTCTTATTTCCTGTTTATAAAATTTAAATTGATGGAGTATACAAACCAAGCTTCATTTAGTTCTGATCTCAAAAGTTATGACCACTACATATCTACATTGTAGAGAGAACTTGGTGTTTTTAAGGGCTACTTTACCTTAGGGAACTCTGTAAAATTTTTTATAACATATAAGTAAAGAAAACAATATTGGTCATGTTCAAATTTTCCAGTAAAATCTGAGAGCAATTATTAATAATTGACAGATAATCAACCTGAGATTCCCAGGGTTTAAGTGAAGTGATATATCATAGTTTATAAAGTTATTAATTGAGAAAAACCTAAGATTAAAATGAAATCTAGCTAAGGTTTTACACCTAAAAAATACTACAATATTCACAAAGTCTTACACCTAATAAATTATGAGGCAAGACTATTACTTTATTGGATTCTCCATTTAATATTTTCAATTGAGCAACATTTTATTAGAAAAAATAATAGTACTTCTGATGACAAATATATAAGAAAATATTCAACACCTTCAACATCCACAATGTTCAATAGAAACCATGTAAAGTAGGATTTTTATATCTTTTTATCAGATTTTTAGAAAAAGCATTTATAATCTGATAGTTAAAAGCATTTTTTGAATTGTGCTACTGTAAACATTTTTGTAGCTGCATTCTTGTAGAATGCTGTGATTCCCTTCAGTATATGAATTGATAAAGCAAATGTTATTTTTATACAAAATAGGATATTGCTCATCATTAAAGACAATGAAATCATGGCATATGCAGGTAAATAGATAGAATTAAAGAATACTATGCTAAGTGAAGTAAGCCAATCCCCCCAAACCAAATGCTAAATGCTTTCTCTGACATAAAATTGCTTATATGTGATGGAAAGGAGGGAGAAGCATGGGAGGAATAGACAAACTGTAGATAAGACAGTGGGGAGGAAGGGGAAGAAAGAAAGCATGGGAATAGGAAAGTGTTGAAATTAGATGGATGTCATTACCCTAAGTACATGTATGAAGACATGAATGGTGTGACTCTATGTTGTGTATAAGAGATATGAAAAAATGTACTCTATATGTGTAATATGAATTACAATGTATTCTACTGTCATATATAACAAATTAGAATAAAATATAAAAATTACTTTATTAAAGACTGAGCAAATTCAGAGGAAATAAAATATTTAAAAACAAAAAATCATGTTTATATATGTTGAAAATGTTTTATATATTCCATTGTGGAGTTTGTTATACCCAAAAATAACTCTAATATATTATGAAAAAAAGCAAATGCGTTTGAAGCAAATAAAATATATTCATTTGTTAAAAAAGTAACATATTCTCTCATTTAAATCTATTATTTGAGTGAGAGAGAGAAAAACAAAATACAAAGCATGATCAAGAAAGTAAATCAAAATAGGTAGAAGTGGAAATCTAAATGTACAAATGAAGAAAGAAGTCTTAAGTACTAGAGAGAGAATTCATGCTAGAAATAAGAAAAGTAGTAAATGCATGATAAGACTTTGAGGAATGACAGGTTATTTATCCTCTGATAAATCTCTGAAAACTTATTTTCTTGGTAGAAAGATAACATATAAAACTATTTCTCATAAGTTTAGATATGATTTTGTAATTACTTTTCCACAAACGTTTATTAAATAATAACAATACCAGATACTTTCTGGAATTTTTCTCTAAGTCAATCAAATATTTTATATATTTTAAAATGTGTGTGTGCATGTGCACTCTAGAACACTAGTATAAATGTATATATGTATCTAAGTTTTATCTAAGGTTAACATTTATATATATGTAAAATAATTTGATTATTTTGTATTTTTCTTAATATAATGGTACATAAAATATTTTTGTAGGAAATATAATGTGAGTGATCTGTTTACTTTTATTTTAAAGTGTCTGAATTTTTTTACATGACTGGCTTTACAAAGCCAGTCATTTCTATATTTTAAATAAAAGATGTGTTAGAATTAAAGCATTTTAAGAAAGCCTACACTCAATGATGTATAAAACTCACTATTAAAGACTATTGGCCATTTTTAAATTTTTTTAGTAGAAAATGTTTCCTATAAAAATAAGCAATGTATGTTAGCCCACCACAGTACTTAAATCGCCTTTAATATAAACCTATGGCAGGGATGCTAAAAATATTATATTTCAAAGCACAATGGATCTCAAACATCAAATAAAACTCTAGCCTTAATGAAACCAAAACAAAAGATTTGACCAGCATTTTCTGTTTACCACAGAGCCTTCTCTCAAAGAAGTAGGAAATCCTATGCTAAATATTTCATAACATACTCTTGTTGTCAACATTTCCTATCCTTCTATAACAATCACTGGAGTTCCAGATTTCCCCTCACAGTCAGAATTCTATTTTCTTTTATAGAGTATGCTCACAAAGCAAAACAAAGAGGAGTTCATGGAAAAAGGACTTTTCACTCATATTATCCTTACTGTCTTTTTTTCTGGAAATGAATAGAAGGCACTTGTCTTCAAAATTGCTTTCAAACCATAGTTTACTACACTTTTCTAATCCCGATATTGGACTGCAGCAATCTCTTCTGTGGGAGCCAGTGTTGAGGGTCTTCTGCTGCCAAACAGAGGCCTCACAAGCCAGGTGGAATGTGAATGAGCCATGTCATGTATTGTGAGCTGCATGGCTTACACATTTGCTTTCCAAAGGAGTCAACCTGATGTGATCTAAAAGGTCCTGTATTATATAAATTCTGATTTTATTAGAAACTGGCCATCTTTATTCAGCTCAACTAGTGTGCTGCTCCTAATGGTCTCTGCATTAATATTAGTGCAACACAAAAGAGCAGTGGGCCTCATCCATTATTTTCCACCTGTTTCAATCCAAATATTCATCAGGACTACTTCAGGACTTTTTGTATAAAAAGCCCACCCTCTTATATAGGTTAATATGCTTAGGCATTGGATGAAGAGGAAGAGCTGGAAGAGTATGGTTGGATCTAGTGCATTGCAACCATTCTGATGTGCTTGGGACTCCCCCAGTTTCACCACTTATTTCATGTCATAGGAAATCCTTCCATCCTGGCAAATGGGATAGCCAACCATCTGCATGGCCTGGGACCCAGGCCTTTGTTGCTACTTAGCTGGACTTTCATGGCAGCCTTCTAGCCAGCCTTCCTTATCTTACCGCCCCCAACTCCAGTGAAAATGCAAATCTGACCTGCTGAAGAACCAAGTTATTGGCAATGACATTTGCTGCATACTTGCAGCCATATTATATAAGCCTTGTGTCATAAGGACACACTTCGGAAATATTATTTTCTGGAAGCCACGAATCAGAGCCATCTTGTATAGTTAAACCAATCTGCTGTCCTGCCTTCTGGATATGTGGGCATGCCATGGACTTCCACACATGGCCACTGCATCTACATGTCCCCTTTTCTCTGTCTAGCAACTTCATATTCACTAAATCCTGGCTGTCTTTTGTTGCCTCCCAAGAAACCTTCCTTGTCATAGCAGCAATAATCCTTCCTTTGATACTTGTTCCCTTTCTTTCTGTTGGCTCTGGGATTGGGGTTCATGTAGCACCAGACATCTAAGAAGATCATTTCTCCCATGATCATTGGCAAAACAACTAATGGCAGAATGGAAAGTACTTTGTGTTTTTATATGCATTTGACTGAGTTCCTGTTTTCAATTATTTGAAGTCTAAGCCTAGGAGTGGGTGCTGGGTCCTGTAGTCATATTATAAGAAATTCATTGTTATACATATTAGGGTATCTCTTGCATTCATAAGTACACAAACAGGATTTGGTCCACTTCATTTCCCGGTGCCTGCCCTTACACTACCTCCTGCCTACTGACACTTTCTCCTCTTCTGGTTTCTCATCTATTTTCGTGAGTCCCTCCCCAGATTTTTTTTTCTTGCTTTCTAGTTACCTCATGAGGGAAAGCATATGTGGGTCCTACAATAGTTCTAGGTTAACGTTTTGAGAAATTGGCAAACAATTTCCAGAGCAGCTGTGCCTTTTACATCCCCACCAGCAACATGTGAGGATCTGATCTCTCCAGGACCTCATCATCTCCTTTATGTCATATTTTAACCAGTGAGTGAGTGTGGAGTGGTGGCTCACTATGGTCTTGATTTGCATTTCCCAGTGACTGACAATGCTGAGCATCTTCTCATGCACCTGTTTGCCATCTGTATGTCTTTTTTGGAGAATTGTGTAGTCAAGATCTTTGCCTATTTTTTAATTGTATGATTTGTCTTATTGATTTGAAAGAACTCTTTGCATATTCTGGATATTAGACCTTATCAGACAGATGATCTGTAGATCATTCCTCCCATGTCACTATCTACTGTATCTTCACTTTTGCTCATCTTGTTTTAACCAGCAGCACTTTGGACCGTGTGTAATCTAATGATTAATCTTGAGGGGATCTTGGCTCCCTAGGTCTCAGCAGTTCTGGGAATGGCCTCCCTATTCCTGTCTTTTCTCTCTAACTCCTGCCCATGGGCCTCGTTTGCCTTTGGCATTCCTTTTGTGTGTTCATGGGAAAGATTTTGAGAGCCTTGCTGAGCATTCCCCATCACTGTGTGCTCAGTGTAGTGGCCTCCTGGGTCCCTGACGTGGCAGCTCCTGGCCTTCCTGATCCCAAGGTGATTCTTCCCCACTTGCATGTGAGGGGCAAAGTCCATCTAGTTCCCCACATGCCCATAAAACTCCATGAATCCCAGTGGCAGGAAGTGACCTGTCCAAATTCAGACTAAACTGAAAATTAATGGAAATGGCCAATGCTTTAGGGTCCGATTTTCAAACACTCGTAAAAATAACAGGACACTTTGTTTTCAGAAGAAAGCCACTCACAGTGTTCTTCCTGTCTCCTGGGGGGAGGACAGTATGCCCATACTCCCCACTATGGGATTGTGTTCCCCTTCGGAGTCAACCCAGGATGTTTCTTATACATGTTTTTTCCTACCTCATAGAATTAAGGTGGCAGCAGGTGTGAAGATCACAGCCTTGAGAACCAGCAATGGAGACCAGTGGGCAGTGGACCACAGCAGCACCCAGATGAGGGCCACCTTGGCCTGCGTGGGTCACCAGACACCCAGGGCAGATGAATGCTGAGAGGCTCAAGGCCCAGGGCAGTCGAGAAACTGGGGACTGTGTGGGAATCCAGGGCTGGATGTTGTGTCTAGACAGATGCAGCTCCACTGAGGAGACGTGCACGTCCTAGCCCAGTAGCTTGGCTTCTGAAGGGCTGTGGTATAGGACACATGGGGCAGAGCTTGGTCCTTCTGCTCTTCATGCACAAAGGCCTAATGAGGTGGAAGTTGTTCAGAGCCGCTGAGTTCACATTTATCATGGTGCAGGGTTTAATATCTAGTTTCAGATCATCTTTATTATTGTTGTCATTATTGTTTTTAACTAAGGGTTGATGAATGTAGTGGAAAAGCAGAACTGACATAAGAGGCAAGAGGAAAGTGGACATTTTATGGCAGACAGAGGAAAGCTCAGGCTTTGGGTCATTGTTCCTTACCACCCAAAAAGTCATTTTTCTGATATCACACCTGGGGTACTGGTGCATGTTTTTGGTCTTAAGCTAGGTCCCTGGTGCTACTGGCTGGCAGTCTCTCTTCTCCAGCTGGGGCTCGAGCCTCAAGTATGTGGGCTGTGCTCAGCTGTGCCGCAGAGAGAAGTCCTCACTTATGATGTTGCATCGGGACACCTGGTGGGTGACAGGATCTCTTGCCTCAAGTCTTGGCCCCTCCCCTTCTTCTTCATTCCAGCAGGAGAACTGACCACCATCCTCTACCTTATCCCCTTATGGTCACAGATGGCTGCAGCTCTTCCAAGCATTGAAAACTCACCCAGAAATATCCAGGGGTTGAAAAGGAGTGGGACTTGTCCTATGTGTCTTTTTCTACAATCAGTCTCCAGGGGAGTCTTCCCTTCAGAGCTCATCAATAAGCTGTGGGATCTCTGCCTTTGCCCAAGAAGCAGGTGCTCTTGGGAAGTACCTGTTGGGTAGTATTTTGGGCTTTGTAGTGGGATATGGTCTCTGCCATCAGGGAATGAAGAGGGGAGAGTGGCAGATAGTACTCTTCAGAGTTGGTGTCTGTCAAGGGCTGTGGCTTTATTCTGTTTTGCACAGTGTGTGATGCAGCTTTTCATTACTGTGACCAGGATACCTGACCCCTACAGCTCTGAGGAGGGGAGGTTTACTTTGTCTGACCATTTCAGAGGCTTCAATTCATGGTTGGTCAAATAGATTGCTCTGTGCCTGAGGGGGTGCAGAACATCATGGCTGGAGGGTGTGGTGGGGAGAGATGCTCAGCACCAGGCCTTGGGAGTGGAGAAAGCAGAAGCTGGGGATGAAATGAACCTTCTCTGACCACATTTCCAGGGATCACCTTCCTCCAATGGGGTCCCACTGCCAATAATACATTCCCATCTTTAATACATCTGGTGCATTATCCCACTGAGGAGGTCAGCACCTGGGAATGGAGTCATTTCCTATGAGCCCCACCTCTGGACATTGCTCCACTGGCGACTAAGCCTTTAGGTGCATGAGACTTTGGGGTACTTTCCAGACCCAAACCATAACACAGAGCACTGCTGTGCATATTCCTGGTGGAAAAGTTCCTCTCAGGTTCTTGGTTTATCAGGTGGTTTTGTCCATTTGGTCCTGTAACAATGAAGGTATTCAGGCAGGTTGAGTTCATGGTGGATGGGCACCAGGAGTGTTGGATTAGGGCTCTAATCTTCTCCTCAGAGCCTGTCCCCATCTTCGCATAGTTGTATTCCTCTCAGGTGCTCTCCATCCTGGAGGAGGATAGTGGACACTGACTACATCTGCATCCATCTGCTGATGTGGTCAGTGTGATAGAAGCTTTTCTTCCCGGACAGGCCCAGCACAGGTCCTGGTTATCCCTGGCCCTGGGGATATAACTATGATCATGTGATCCCCTAAAAATTGCCATAGCCAGTCCTGAAGTCAGGGGTTCCCATCAACCTCAGCTGTTTGGGATGGAAGGTGGGAGGGGGTCTGGGGGCCATGGTCTCATATGGGGACTTGAGTGAGAGTGATCCAGACGATCACCACAGTGTCTGGGGTCCGGATACCCCTAGAGAATGCTGTGCGTTCCCTCTGTCCTTACATCCTGAGATACTGGGTAAGTGATGTTGTCCAGGTTCTATGCAGAGAGAATTTTGTTGAAATATTTGGTCAAGTTTTTGTTTTTGGAGGTGCTTGTCACTGTTGTTTTCTGAGAGCAGAGTCTGCAGTTCTTAGAAGTGGTTGAGAAAGAGTTGTTTGATTGACAGCTCCTGGCCCCACCCTCCTCCCCAGTGTGGAAAAAGGGCAGGGATTGTGGCTGTGGTGTGATAATTTATGCTTATCTAGTATCCCTCTAGAATCCATTCCATAATATAAATAAATAACTGCTTCTTTTTATGCCTTCTGTTGCATTGTGATATCAAATGAGGTGTGAAACACAGGCCTGTGGAGGGAACTTCCTGCTAACAGGAATGTGTGAATATATCTCAGCACATCATCCAGCAGGAAGCTGTGATCCCTGGGTTGTGACAACCTTGAGTGAATCTGAGTTTTTCATAGAATATAATGCACAAACTGCCTGAAATTCTGTGATAAGAATTACACATGTTGTGTGGGGAGCCCTGATACACACAGCTAGGAGGGCAGTGCAGGTCTTAATTTAAAATATTCTAATAAATACTCACCCTGAGGGAATGTGAGTAATAAAGATGAAACCAGAAGATAAAGTGTTGTGTTGCCAAAAGAGAAAATATTAGAAAAAGAAGCAATTTGGGAAGGTTCAGAACAGATAAGATGAACCCAAGAGAACAAGACAGAGGACATGGCTCTCTGCATGGAAGCCACATAATTTGACCAGTGGGGGCAAGTGTTTTCCTGCCTTGTCTAGCTGCTGGACCTAGACCTCAGGAGGTGAGCCACAAGGACCCATAGTTCAAAGCTCTCCTCTTCTGAGCACTGCGGTTGGGGCAGAGGGAAGCTCTGTTGTCTACAGGGAAGAGGGGAAGCAAAGCCCAGGCTCTCTGCAGAGGACATGCTGTTGCCTTGGTCCAACATGCTCTGGGAAATGTCACCATGTTTAGAAACCTGTAATCCCTCCCCAGCTCCCTTCTGGGATTCTTCTTTGCTGCTGTAGTCCAGACAACATGGTGACAGTTTTCTGGCTTCCATTACTGGAGCACACACTTGAGACATCAACTTGCGGAGAGAAGGGGTTTGTTGGCATATAGTTTTATAGGATTTAGACTGGTCAGGTTTGGGGGCTTGTGGTGAGTTAGTACCCTGTGGCAGGAAGCGTGGGGTGGAGAAAATGTCGACTCACTTTTGCTCTGAACAAAGGAGGAAAGAGGAGGGAGCTGGCTTCAAGCAGCCTCCCTCAAGGCCCATGATCTAGAGCCTTCTGCAAAGTCCCCAAAGGTTCCCCACCCCATCAACACCAGATTAGAAACCCCATCAACACCTAGCCTCTGGGGACCACCCAGATGCAAACGGAAGCAATCACTAATGAAAGAGGGGAGGGCCACCCTGTCAATCAATTTGATGAGCCCAGTTTCTTTTTGATGATATTTAAACATTGGCCATGGAACCAAAACACAGTGCTGATTAAGACATCCAGCACATAATGGGTCATGGGGCATGAATCAGGCTGTGTCTCCCAGTGGGCTAAGACTTCACACCTAAGCTGAGAAAAAGGAGGAAGCTGCCTGCAGGTCCTCATCGGGCCATGCAGCACTTCTACAACTAGCCAGTGCAGCTGCCCCTCCTCACCACCGTTTGGTGTTAGCTTCTCTTCTCCTTCTGTTAAAGGATCAACTGAAAAGTGAAAGAACACAGAGAAGGTTTAGTCTGTCTCTCAGGAACATCTTATGTGATTCGGTAATCTATACCTTTTTTTATGTAATGATTTTGTCACACACAAAAAAACACATATATAGACAGACTTATATAAAATTATATATATATATATATATAATTTTTAAAGTCTTTCAGGAGAACAACATTTCAAAAATTAGAAACCTGAGTCTTCGAAGTGGACACCTGTCATTATTCCCACTTGAGAGCTGTTTGAGTGGAGGCCCAATTTAGCAACTCTCATGGTCCCACAGCCAGTTTGTGGTCAAAGCCATTGACTCCAAAGCCTGTACTTGGACCACTGCCCGAGGCTCTGAAGATGCTTGTCAAGGAGTCCCTCCATGTGTCCCCTTCCTGCAGCTCTCTGTCCCACTAGATGAAATGCTCAGTAGCAGCAACACCTATAGTGCCAGCGGGCATCTAGCACATGGACCTAGGCAACAAAGGCCCCTTCAAAGACAGAATCACATTCTCATCTCCAGAACTTGTTAGCCTGAACTTTGGTCAATAGGCCTTTGCAGAGGTGGTTGATGTGGGCTATAAAGTTGCCTTCACTGAGGAACTGGCACCTCCCTCCTTGGCTGGACAGAGGAGGGAACTGGCACCCTGTTCTGGGAAGGAATCCATTGCAGCTTCTCATTCAGTGAGAAGCAGACTTCTTTCCACAGAGGATCCTGAAAGCTCATCCTGAGATTTGGCCACAGACAGGCAGCTGTGGGCCAGCTTCTGTGAGCACTGCCATGTTTGGGTCAAAGGTGGCAATCATTTCCTTGGTTGACAAAGGAGGATGGGTTGTTTACTGTGTTCTTGACCTTATACTGAATTATATGCTTCAAACTGAACTTTAATATGCGTTTGTTTTCCAGAGCAAATGGCTCAATCTACAAGATCCTACAAGTGGACTTTGGCATCGACAACAGCAGTGGTCTGACTAGGACCCAGCAAATCAGCTGGCAAGTGGCATACCCAAAGACTTCATGAGTGAGCTGGTCATTTCTGAGATATTTATCTGCCAGACAACCTTTGTGTGCATTGTCCCTCTTGGAATGGTGTGCAATTATGGCTTTAGTAGAAGAGGTACAGAGAAGTTTTCTTTGAATACTTTGATTACTCCGATGTCATGAAGCAGAATGTCACCTGTTTTCTCCAATGCACTTGGTACATGTTGTTTAAACAAGAAAACTATTCTTAAATTGCATTTCATTTACCTCCTTTTCATAGTGCCTCCTGGAAACTATATAAGTCTACTGTGTAAATCCCTTTTCATTTTTGGAGATTGTAGAATGGTTTCTTTGGGAGCCCTAGTCCTTTATTGTATCCATCTTTGAGCATTTCAGGACCAAGTGCTGTGCTGAGGGAAGATAGTTTTATTGAAATGTATGGTAGGGTGTGTGTTGGGACAGAGTTCTGTGTGCCCAGTTACCAGCCCCTCATCAACTAGATTGTCTTTGAGAGTCCCCAGGTGGCCTGGGATTGGCAAACTTTGAAGTGCAGGTGGACAAAAAGAATCTTGTTTGCAACTGCCCAGATAAACTTAGACAGGATCCCAGAGCCCAATAAACTGCCTGTGGTTTTGCTTCATGGGTCAGGTCAGGGTTTCTTTCCCTGTGTTTGGCTGTAATTCTGTCCACAACTAAGGCCCAGGGACCACACTTTAGGATGGAGTCATGGATGGTATTCCAGTTTATAAAAAGGAGGGGGCTGTGGCCCTATGGGAGGGCCATGCACCCCATTCTCTTCTGTCCTGGAAATGGTCAGGTACATTCTGCACTGAGTTGAACTTCCTGCCGGGACCTCACACACAGGTGTTCTGGGAAAATCTGTGGCTGCTTTGGATCGTTTGTCACTCAAGTTGGATACCAGAGTTGAGTCAATTACAGATGAAAACCCTATTCATTAATTAATCTACCTTTACTCCTCCCATCTTGAGAACCAAACATGTGCCCTTTGCCTGGAAAACATGTTCCCTGCCTCTCCATGGGATGGTTCCTCTCCTGCACCTTGGCTGTTAGAGAGGCACCTTCCCTGACCACACTGGTTTGTGCAGCCCTCAGTCCCTCTCTGCTCTTCTGTTTCTGTCCATGTCTTCCTACTTCATGATACTCATGGATGTCACCACTGTCCATTGCTAGAGTCATCTACTGACTCTCTCCACAGAAGATGAGATCCTGGTCAGTTTCGTCCACCCATGTCTCCTTGGAACCCATAGCAAGGCCTGGTACAATTGATTGTTGTTGAATGAATGAATGGACCTCGTGCTTGAATGCAAGTTCCATGGAATTTAGGTTTTGAAAATTATGTGATCCTGTCAGCAGTGATCCCAATTTTGGTGTGGTGGAGTCACAACTTGGTAGGAAAGCAGCTACTAAGGAACAGAGGTGGCTGGTGTGTATTTCAGGGAGAGATGAGGCATCCTTGCCATCCCTCTCCCTGGGAGCTCTCCTGCAGATTCTCCAGCTCAACCTAGTTTGGACCACAGTTGGGAAATACCTTCACTCAAGTCCTTGCCCTTTGTCCCATGCTTCATCTCCAGCTCTCAATTCCCTATTGGTGCTAAAGCCTCCTGACACTTACGAGGGTGGAATTCAGCAGAGAGCTTCTTGGGTAGGCACCAGTTTTGAGAGTTGCTGGGAAGCAAGATGTGTTTACCTGTCAGGGCCTGGGACCAGAGCAGGAGTGGAAAACAGGGTTGGTCAAGTGCAGAGCACAGGCTGAATAATCCAGTCTGCTGCCTGGTTTGTACATATAGTTGTTTAAAAATCCAGTAATATTCATTTTCAGAGTCTATTGCTGCTTGGATGATGATGCTGGTGGATTTGAGTATTTGCAACAGAGATTATCTTTGGCTGAACTTCAATTTTACCACCTTGTAATAATGGTGTGAGAAGGTGGGTAAGGAGAGGACTGCTTTCCTGTTGCTGTTAGGGAACATTGTTCTTGACTCTCAGCATTTCTCTTCAGGAAACGAGACTTTGCCAAAAGCATTCCAGCCCTCTTTGACCAGTGGTGACATTGTTTTTCATTGGGCCACAAGACTCAGGTGCTGGGCTAATTGAGATGTCACTCACAGGGTCAGGTCCCAGGGTGGAGAAAGAGCAGAATTGGGGGAAAGAGCTGCCAACAACTTCATGGCTGTGAATGAAGGGCTTGGTGACAGTATGTGGCCTGTGGTCAAGATGCAGGTCAGCTGGACAGTCTTTTACAAGCATTGCCACTGTCCCCAGGGGGCTCTCAGTTTCTTGGTGACTGGAGGAGAGGCCAGTGGATAGAGCTGGGTACTGCCTCCATGGGTGGCTGCTTGCAGCTTGGGTGAGGTGCACTCTCTCTCACCGACCTCATTGTCCTGTTTTCTCTATGCTGGTGTAGGCTGAGCGTCTTGACACCACACAAGGCCACGATCCTGCTGTGTGCTGTGCACATAGTGGCTATGAGCACTCCCACCTGGCTAATCTTCACTCAGCAGCACTCATGGTGTAGCCATCTGCAGTTGGAATGTGCTGTGTCGGGAGGGCACTGGTGTCAGGTGTGAATATGCTCAGGTCCCCAGTCATTTAGTGGAGTTTCCTGACGATTGAGACATTACAGGCAATCTTTGTAAACTGGCCTGCATATTGCATGCAGTTAATAATATTTAGTTTTTATTAGGTTCATCTAATATTTTCATCACACTCACACCCACTCACAGGTAAAAGGAGCCATTTCAAACTGTCAAGGACAATGTGTGTTCACTGAGCTCACTTTACACATGGCCAGACATAAGCACTTTTATTGGTGGAGCCACAAGCTTGTGCAGCTGGTGTTCACACTTGCAGCAGAGTGGGTGCCACATGGGTGCCACATAGGTGCCATGCGGGTGCCCAGCTGAGCATCTTTCCAGCACGTGGCTGTAGTGGGTCATAAATATTACTGTGCACAAATGTGAGGATGTGTTCCTCAGGGCTGTGTCAGTAGCAGTAATATTTATGACCCACCCACAATATGGCCATCGTGTGGCACATTCATCAAGGGCTTCTACCCTGGGAGCCATTTCAAACTGTCAAGGACAATGTGTGTTCACTGAGCTCACTTTACACATGGCCAGAAATAACCACTCTTATTGGTGGAGTTTTCAGTTTTGTGGGCGATGAGGCCTGAGTGACAACTTTAGGAGCGATTATGTGAGGGACTCCAGGTTCTATTTGACACCATTTTTAATGTGGCGAATCATCAGGAGAGCCAGTCTGGAGACAATAATTTTCTTAAAAATCAAAATACCCATTTGATTTTTGGCAGGTGAACTAGGCTGTTTATCATGGCATGGAGCCGTGGCTGTGGGAGCTGTCCATGGGCACTGTGGCTTCCAGAAGCCTTTCACAAGCCTTCTCTTTCTGTTTGGAAATGACAGAGAGTTCTTGCCAACAAATGGCCTTGCCAGTCTCTGTGCTGGCCCTCTGGGGAGAGCCCTTCCCCACAGCTGGGGACAAAGGAGATGTCTGTGCTCACACTAAGACAAGCTGATCAGTTCCTGACTGACTCACTCTCAGCTGAAACTGTGCCTTCACCAGGTCTTTCTGGGTTGTCCCATCTGCAAAAGGGTGACATGGACTCTGCAGTGTTGTGTTACCAGTTATTGTGAAGGCGAGTCACAGGAACACACCTACATGAATGCCACATAATGCACATATGGGAAATGATAATGCTATGTTTTCTTTTTATTTTTGCTTAAAGAGGAAATACACAAGAACAGTGGTGGCATTCAGAATGCTTCCTAATGAGTGGCACAGGCTCATACCAGCTAGAATAGGTGTGACTTGTAAATAATCACAATGGTTCTGCCCTTTCCTGGGCCCACCAGCTGCACGCCAGCTTCAAAGCACACAGCAAGTGCCCTCATGCCCCATGCTTGACTGGCTCACTGCAGAGCCCAGAGAACTCATTTCTAAATTCCAGTGGTCAAGGTGGCATTTTTTTAATATGCTTTGTTTTTTTCTTTTCCCAGAAGGGAATCATGGATGACTGTCCCTAATATACCCACTAGATGGTGCTGGCATGCCAGGTTGTGGCCACAGATATGTCCTTCTCCCCTCCCCCAGAGGGCTCCAGAACACCTGAGGCCAACTGGCTTTGCCTAGTCTTCCCTCAATGTGAGCAGAGAGGCTCCCTTCTGTCACCCACCAGGTCCAGTCAGCACCTGGCACCTGGCAGGCTGGAAAGGTACTGCCTCCCTTCTCCACACAATACAGGCCCCACAGCTAGATGGACACCTAGTGGACTTTTCCCCTCAGAAGTCTAATATTTTTATTTCTAAGGATTGGTGCTCATTATAAAAATGTTAAGCTACATAAGGAGAAATCAAAATCCCAGCACCCCCAGTATGACTCCCATTTCAAATGGCTCGTCTAAGTCAGCGCTGTGCAGAGACAGCTGGCTGGACAGATAGTTGGGGGTTATCATCACACCCTGTAACTGTGAGCTCCTGCTCTGCATGCTAGGATTCCAAGAGATGTCACTTCCCCCATTCCCTTCTACTTAAGAGGAACCAAGAAATCTAATGTGAGATCCTTGCACTTCAAAAAGCATCAGCCACCACAAGGTACTGATTTTTGACAGAATAAAAACCATCTATATTTTGCCTAGAAGAATCTCAATTCACCTCCAAAAGAAACACATAGGACAAAAGTGAAGAATATGAGAAATTACCTCAAACAAATGGAAACAAAAATTAAACAGAAGTAGCTATTCTTATATCACAAAAATTACACCTTAGTACCAAGTGATTCTCCTGCCTTAGCAACCTGAAGTGCTGTGATTACATGTGTGCACCACCACACTCAGCTGACTTTAGTTTTTAATGCAGTTGGAATTCAATCAAATTATGAAAAAATTCTTTTAACTGTTTAATCATATCCAGTTACCCCCAATAACCAAAACATTCATTTCTTCTTATTTTAATGTTATTGTTTTGATATATAAAGCTTTAAAATCAGATTTTCCTTATTTCAACTGATTTATAGGTTAGTGTTCTGATCCCTAAATAACCACTGTTATTTACTTATAACATATTTTTAAATAAATGCATATTTTTACAGCATATTATTAAATGTATAAAGATTAATAAAATAATAATAATAATAATAATAATAATAATAATAATAAAATATGCAAGGAAAAAAGCAAACATAAAAGAGTAAATAGTATTTGTTAGGAGGGTAGACATTGTCACAGGTAAAAAACCTAAGCGTCTTCATACCTTTTAATTATTTGATTCTGCACATGTTATATCAATTAGATTTATATATTCATTAAATTTTCAACTCTCAAAAGAGTTGTGATACAAATATAAGTATTACAAGATAACAAAAATAGAAGACAATAAGAGAGGAATAATGGTCACACAGCACAAGTAGTAAACAATAACCAAAATGGCACTAGTAAATATTCACCTGTCAAGAACCATCTTAATGGGGTAAATTCTCCAGTAAAAAGACATAAAGTTCTATAATACATAGAACAAAAAAAAATCTATATTTTTGCCTAGAAGAATCTCATTTTACCTCTAAAAAAACACATAGGATAAAAGTGAAGAATAATAGAAAGATATCTCAAGAAAATGGAAATAAAAACTAGAAGTACCTTTTCTTAAATCACAAAAAATATACCTTAATACCAAAAGTAAAAATACACTAAAGTCGTTATATAATAACAAATGGTTTCAATTAAGCAAGAAAATATCATAAGTATAAATATAAAATCACATAATACTACAACACATAGACATAAGACAGACACTACTTAATCTAAAGGGAGAGAGACTTCAATGTTTATTAATAGGGGACTTCTAATAACAGAGTTTGAAAAAATGGATGGATCTTTCATCCAAAAACATCAAAAAAGAGACACAGGATTGTTAGTGTTTTGATCATAGAAATATAAGGACAGCATTCCTCTGGTGAGCAAACTCCCAGGAGATAACAGGCACCCTGTTCCCTATGTTTGGAATATTGTGCAGTTTCTTTCAGAAACCAGCAAGATAACTAACACATGTGCAATACCTAGCTGTTGTGGCATAAGGAAGCTCTTTCTAGAATCTTATCAGCCTTGACCTTAACCTTAGGCACATAGCTTCTGGGGGTACTCTCTTTTTAGATAACCGCAGTGTTTTGCCAAGCTCTGGTGCACCTGAAGCTGTCCACATAATAGTAACTTTATACAATGGACTTACTTGAGAACCACACAAATCTCCTAACATTGCACATTACAACCTTAGTAGGTAACTATGGAAGAAGCTACATAATGTTGCTAAATCTGTAGCCTAAATGCACAATGAAGAATAATGTACAACTGATGCCAGTGACCTAATGTAACCTACTATTGTAAGTAAAACTGGCAGCTAGGACAAGGAGACTTTCTGCCGTTCTGCCATTCTGCCTCTGCACCTTGCTTCTGTCTCTTCTTCTTTCTTTACACAGGATTTAAAGTACACTGCAGAACAGATGGACTTAACCGAACTTTCCAACAAAAAACAAAAGAAAACAAATTCTTCGCAATAATACCAACAACATTCTCTAAAATAAACAATAGGTTAAGTCATAAACCAAACCTTAACAAATTTTAGAACCTAAAAATCATTTCAAATAACGTTTTTTTTTTCTGAACACAATGTAGTAAATCTGGAAACCTACAACAGGAGGAACTTCAGAAACATCCTGCGTGTCTGCAAATGTAACAACAAACTCTCAAATAGCCAAGAGTCGATGAATAAATAGAATGGAATTTTTTTTAAAATTCTTGAGAAAAATGATGATAGAAATACAAAATAAAAAACTCTATAGCATAGAGCAGAGGCAATTTTAAGAAGATTAGAACAGAACATACCTACATCAATAAAGAAAACAACCAAGACTTCCACTTCAAGGAGGTAGAAAATCAAGAAGAAGCCAGACCCACAACTAGTAGAAGAAAAAATGCTAAACATCAGAGAAGAGGTAAATAAAATAAAGACTAAAATATTATTTTAAAAATAGCAACAACAGAATTTATTTATTCATTTATTTATTTATTTATTTATTTATTTATTTATTTATTTATACCTAGGATTCGACTCAGAAGCACCACTCACTGAGAGATGTCTCCAGCCATAGTTTGTTTTTTTATGGAGAGGCAGTACCTGTAGAGTGGCTCAGTGCCTTATTTTGCTGAGACTGGCTTTGAACTTGCCTTCCTATTGTCTCACCTTGAGGATCTTAACTGTTCATGTCAATGGTTAAGAGCACAGCTTTTCCATTCAACTCACTCAAGCAGTGGGAAGATCATGATGCAGTATTACAGGAGCATTCCCAGATATGACATCTTTGTACAACTTCGCATTGGCTTTGTCCACAGAGAGTATGAGGCTCACTTTTCAGGACTCTGCTTGATGCATGGTTTGGCTTCTACTCTTTTGGGGGGAAGATTGTCTGCTGGAGACTAAACCCAGAGCATTATCTATGCTAGGCAAGTGCTTCCCCATGGAGATGTGTCCCCAGCCCTCCTTGGCCTTCCTTGGTGATCAGAAAAAGGGTCTGTGGGACTCTGTTTTTATTGACTTACTGGGAAAATATGTCCTCAGATTCTGCCTCTTCTGCAGATCCAGTTGAAGGAGAAGGTGCTGTGGATGGCCATCCCCCTCTTCATCTTCTTAGTCTACTGTCAGATCAATCTGGTCTCCTGTGCTGGTGTTGGGGCCGGTGGGAGAGGGGGGACACACGTGTCACTCCTTTGGTTTCTGCTTGTTTCCAGATCCTATATTTGGTATTATGGCCTCAGGTTATGTGGACCCTTTCTACTGGATGTGAGGGATTCTGGCCTCCAACAGAGGGAGGCTCAGACTCACTCTGCCTCTTCACTGCTGGACAAGCACCATTTAGTTGAATGACAGCCTTTCTGTGGAGCTCAGAGAATGGGCAGCTCTGTGACTTGGAAAGTCTGTATGTGCCATGTCGAACAGCCTGATCAATGGTGCATTCAGCCTGGGCAACACCATCTTTTTTGGAGTTGGGTTTGAATGCAATACAAAAACCTAGAAGAGAAAGATAAGTCTCTGCTTGAGAATTTCTGAAAACTTGAAAAAACTAGAGTGTTGGAAATCCCTGAAAAGAGATGGCAAGTCCACCTAGAACATTCTCTAGAACCTTCCATTGATTTCTTAGCTGCATCTTTTTCATATCTACAGGTAAAATATATGGATCAAAAACACGAGCAACAGTGGAGGGTCGACTCTAACCAGTCACTTGTGGGTCTGGAAACGATTTTCTTGTGTATGTTGATGGTGTCTTTGATGGACACCATTTAAAAATGGGGTTCCAATCACTCAGAATCAGAGCTCATCTGAACATGATGAAAAGGGAAGATTTATTTCCAACTAGATCCAATTGTGCAAGCCCCATCTGCAGACTCAGGAAATGACTGGAATGTTCTCCAGTTTTATGAACTGATGAAGGACGAGCCTCTCTGACCTCTGTCCAGCCAGAGTGGATCTGTCTATGAGTATGGGAATGCAGCAGGCTGCATTCCGTGCCTTTCCAAATAGAATGACACGGGGTCTGGTAGGCTTAACAGAGGGACACAGTTGTGTTCTAATATTTGGTTTTGGGGGGTTATTCTATAATTGCTGCCAGCAACCTGAAGCTCATTCAATGTGGAGAAGGGGTCACGTGCAATTCTGTAGGTTAATTTTATTAAATGCTGTCTTGCTTTCTTGAGCTCACAGGGGCTTTGTGGCTGCCCCTTTCCTTAGGCACACTCATGGAGCTAGGTATCTCTTCAATGGTCACCTTGGGACTCATCATGCAGCTCTTGGCTGGCACCAAGATGATTGAAGGGGTGATACCCCAAAAGACCAAGCCCTCTTTAATGGGAGCCCAGAAGTTTAAGAAAGATCATGGGTACAGTTCTTGTGTCTAGTTGGAATTTGAATTGGGTCTAAAATTGGGGGCATAAAAACAGCCCAGTTTGGCCTGTGTGCTTGGCCTGCCGACCCTGTAGATGCTCCATGGCCTGTTAGTAAGAGAGAACTTCTGGGTGGTGCTGTTTAGGAGGAAAGGCCAGGCAGGGCAGGGGAGGGCAGGAATGACCCAGAGGATGGACTTGAAAAATAAGGGCATCAAGGTCACCCTTTCATCAGCCATGATCTCGGTACCTTGTGAAGGAGGTGACATCTACTTCAGAGCTGTAATATGAATTAAATCAAAGCCAGGTGCTGTGAAGTATGCCTGTAATTGTAGCAGCTCTGGAGGCTGAGGCAGGAGGATCTCAAGTTGGAGGCCAGCCTCTGCAACTTATGCAGGCCCTCAGCAACTCAGTGAGACCCTGTCTCTACATAAAATAAAAAAAATGTCTGGGGATGGGACTCAGGGGTGAAGCACCTCTGTTCAGTCCTCAGTACTAAAAAAAGGATTAAATTGAATAATCACTCTCACAGTGCCTAGCGCATGGTAGTTATTTAGCAAGTGCTATTTTTCTTCTGGCATTTAAAAGGATTTAATGAGTGGAAAGGTGATCCTCTCAGTCCAGCTCTGCTGTTGATTAGATTTTTGATGTGGAAGACATTTAGATAATAGTTCTAGAGTCTCAGTTTCTATGTGCTGTTAAAATAGGTTAAGAGTATTTGCTGAATCAAATGATAGGCAGCCCCAATAATGGGGACCAGCCTCAGTTAATTGGAATGTATTGTTTAGAAAGCAATATTTACAATTTTCTACTCTGTCATGTTCCATACAGCATGCCTTAGAGATCTTAAGTTAGAAAGTTAAGTAATTGAGTGAGAAATCCATCTAACTTAAATTTGTGAGTTTCAGACCCAAATCAAGTTTGTAGAATATATTTATGTATTAATGCATTTATCATTAATGAATTAAGTAATGCATTATTAAATATTAAGTAATGCATTTATTATTCAAATCCTTAAATTAATGCATTATTATTCTAAAGCACTAATAAGGGTTTTTTTTTTATTTTTATTTTGAACATTTTAAAATATACTTGGCTTAGTGAAGTGGTGCATGCCTCCAATCCCAGCAGCTTGAGAGGCTGAGGCAGGAGGATTGTGACTTCAAAGCCATCCTCAGCAACAGCGAGACCCTAAGCAGATCAGTGAGACCCTGTATCTAACTAAAACACAAAACAGGGCTGGAGATGGGGCTCAGTGGTTGAGTGCCCCTGAGTTCAATCCCCAGTACCAAAATCAAAACAAACAAAAATTTGCATTATTTCTCTAAAGCCCAAATCGGGTGTTTTTTCTCTTTCTTTGTTTTTAATATTAATTTTTTTCAGACCTGGAAATGGAATTCAGGGCCTCTACCACTGAGCTACAACCCCAGAAGTTTTCTCCTTACTCTTGACAATTTTTTAAAAATGTTTTTCCATATTAAGAATTCAAGGTCATTTTTTTTAAAAAATGAATTTAGGATGACTGGGCTGAGGTTTAGTAGAGCACTTGCCTACCGTCCACAAGGCCCTGGGTCCAGTCCCTAAAGCCACAAAAAAAGACCAAAGGTGCTTTCACTAGGAAGCCTCTGAGTTCTTGTGTGCTTTGACATTTGACAGTTGGACACTTCTCACCAAAGTCCCAGGGGGGCAGTGTCAGTATTTGACATCTGTGTTCCTGCCACATTCTACTCAGGGCTTTCTTGGGATATTAGTGTTCGGCATGATCATCACCATCGGCCAGTCCATTGTGGATGTGATGGCAGGCATGGACAGGGACCCCTCAGAGATGGGCGCTGGGATCTGCCTGCTGATCACCACTCAGGTGAACCCCCACTTGTACCCCACTTCCTGAGTGACTCCACTCCTCCTCATCAGTACTCAGCCAGGGCTGGGCCATGCCAGGTTCAGGGCTGGGCTCAAGGCTATACACTGGCCTGAGCAGGGTGAGGCCCTGGGATGGAGGCTGGGCAACTCAAAAAGAAATCAATCAAATAAAGACACTGTGCCCATCTACAGCGAGAAATATTGAAATCAATAAAGGCATGCTGTCCACCTGCAAACCCCAAAACAATTAAAAAACACAAAAAATGTAGGGGCTAGGGCTGAGGCTCAGTGGTAGAGGTTCACCTGTCATGTGTGAGGCTTAGGGCTCCATCCTCAGAACCCCATAAAAATAAAATAAAGATGTTGTGTCCACCTCCAACTAAAAAATAGATTTAAAAAAAAATTAGAGAATTGAAAGACCCTGGCTTTGGCTGCTGAATTCCCGTGAGGTAGATTGAGAAGGATCTCTTTTTTGGCCTTCATAGCAGAGAGCCCAGTCATTGAAGATGCAAGGAACCAGGGCCCTGGGGCCAGTAACGCAGAGTCCAATTTTATTAATTAATTTATTTTAATTCTGCAGTTCTTTGTGGTGGGCTTTATCATCCTCCTTTTGGATGAGCTTCTTTAGAAAGAGCACAGCCTGGGCTCTGGCTTCTCTCTCTCCATCTCAAGCAACATCTGTGAAACCATCCTGGGGAAGGCCTCAACAGCACCACCATCAACACCCACCAAGGTAAAGGCCCTGCCTCCCATGGGGCACCTCTGCAGGAAGTTTTCATGCATGCAGAGTATTTCTCTAGGGGAAATGTCTGTTTCAGAAACATTTCTTCTGAATTTTCAGTGTGCACATTTTGAAAATATAGCTGAGTGCAGAGGCTCATGCCTGTCATCCCAGCAGCTCAGGAGGCTGAGGCAGGAGGATCACAAGTTGGATGCCAGCCTCAGCAACTTACTGAGGCCCTAAGCAACTCAGTGAGACCCTGTCTCTAAATCATATACAAGGGCTGAGGACAGGGCTTAGAGGTTAAGTGGTCCTGGGTTAAATCCCTAGTACCAAATAATAATAATAATAATAATAATAATAATAACAACAACAACAACAACAATAACACATTCAAAATGATATCTAAACTTTTACATCTTATAAAAATATTTCAAGGACAGTTAACATGCCACAGAGTAATCCTGCCTCATATTTCTTAGCAGGAACCTGCACGGCAAGGATAAAAAAGTGTTGATTTTAGCCAATTGTCTTCTGGTGAATATTTCAGTCTTTTCTCAGTCACAGTTAGTATCAAAGTGAATATCCTCGGGCAATCATCTGCACATATTTTAGCAGTTGTTCTCTGCGAATAATATTCTAAAAATGAAATTGCTACACCAAACCACTTGTTCAGACAAGGAGCAGTTAGTTCAATGATTACAAGTTTAAGGACAGCCTTGGCAAATAAGTGAGACCCTGTCTTAAAAAGGGCTGGTGTAGAGTGACTGTTCCTGGATTCAGACTGCAGTATTGCCAATTTGGGGCAGAAGGAACTGGGGATTGAACTCAGGGACAGTTAACCTCTGAGGCTGGTCCCCAACCCTCTTTTGTATTTTATTGAGAGGCAGGATCTCGCTGAGATGCTTAGAGCCACAATTCGGCTGAGGTTAGCCTCCAATTTGCAATCCTCCTGCCTTAGCCTCCGGAGCCAGTGGGATTACAGGCATGCACAATGACTCCTGGCTTACAAATCTTAATAAAATAAAAATTGCAAAACATGTGAGACTTCTTAGGAGAGGGAAATTGACTTTGTTTTCTTTTCTTTTTCTTTTGGTCTCTGAACCCTGAATCTGTTATTTGCTGAGAAGACTCTCATGGAAAATATTTGTGTACAGTTTCATGCTTTCTTGGAATTGACTGTGGAGCTGTTTCTCAGCCTCCAATGCCATGTCATCAAATTGAGGAAACTGCAGATGTGTCCCTGCAGGGTGCCTGAGGAATCCCATGGGAAAGACTGGACCTTGGGAAGGAGGGTCAGGGACACTTAACGAAGAGTAGGCAAAGTGACCCAGACTCTTCCTAGAATTTCAGAAAATCTAAAGTGAATTGAGGATCTGGGGGGGGGGGAACAGCTGGGCATCAGCTGTGGATGTGGGGGAAAAAGCTGGGTAGGAGTTGGGGTGTCTGCCAAGACTTCCTGTCTTTGAGGGACCTGCTTTTGAAAGGAGCAGGAGCAGTGGTGGTCACAGGGGGCCAGTCAGCAAAGGCTTGGGCTGAGGCAGCCAGTCAGAGGATCACTTTGCTCTGGAGCAGGATGGTGAGTGAGGGGACAGTTTTGGAAGGAATGATTTGCTGTCCCTGGGAGACAGGCTGAGATAATATCTGGGGAAGTGGCACAGCCATCCAGCCTGAGCCAGCCAGTGTGACATCAGAGTGAGGGTCTTAGGACTTAGCGAGAGATGAAGGCCACAGATAACTGAGACGTGGAGGTTGCTGTGCTTGGCCACCTCTGGGACCTGGCTGGGGCAGAGGGGCTACCTGGGGGGATTTGAGTGGTGCTGTAAGGAGCCAAAATGGTGGAGCCACGGGGACACCCCCAGGACAGACAGAAAGAGGGTGGAGCAGGCACAGGTAGATTGTAGCTGGAAGCGCCACCTGTTACCAGGAGTGCCACCACGGCTCAGCTTTCAACCTGGAAAGTGGGGTGTGGAAGGGCCCCTAGGGTGAAGAGTGCAGTTGGACCTTCTTCCCTGAGGTGGGGGACAGTCCTGGCTGGGAGAGAGGTGGACAGTACAGACGTCACATGGCTCTCATCCCCAGGCAACACTAGCACAAGAAACAACCCAGTTCCCGGAGATCAGCGGGTAGTGACTTGCAAGAAATGATTACATTAAACATTCAGAAAGCTCCTAAGGCCCTCACACTGCTGTTGCTGTCACTCACCTTTCATTCCAGACACTTGTTGGGCAGGTGCTGTTAAGCACCAGGCGCTTCTGTGGGTGCTAAGAATACAAAGGGCTATAACATAAGATGTGTGAGCATCAGTGTCATCCCAGGGCTCTGGGTCAGAGTAGAGCAGAGAAGGAAGTTGGGACTACTGGGGAAGAGTGTTACGGGTCTGTCTAGAGAACTTGGCAGGTGCAAAGGCCCTGGACCAGAGATGAGCTTGTGTGCTTGAGGGTCAGCGTGTGGCTCAGCTGAGCAAGTGAGGTAAGTTCAGAGAGGTCATTGGTGGCAAGAGGAGCCAGGACAAGTCCCTGCTCTCTCCCCCTGGGATTGCTGAACTTCCTCCTTTACAGAATGCTCAAGCATTCATGTCTCCAGATTCTTGACCTTCTCCAGCAACTCAGCGGGATGCTGTCTGTGAATAAAATACAAATACGCTGGGGGTGGGGTTCAGTGGCCTAGGGCCCCTGGGTTCCATCCCTGGTGCCAAAAAAATCCAGACTGTGACCCCGTGACTGTGGGTGCCAGGAGTCTCCTGGCTGATTCTGTTCTCCTGCCTCTGCTTTGGCCAGGAGGAGGCCCAAGACCCAATGGAGTCCAGCCCCTTGTTCTTCCTTCACGTTTGTGTCCTCCTCTGCTAACATGCATGGAATTGGAGGGCACCATCGTTGCACTGTTCCATCCCTGGGCCACACGCACAGACAAAGTCCGAGCCCTTAGAGAGGCTTCTTCTGCCAGAATCTCCCTGACCTCATGAAGCTCATCGCCTCCATCTTTGTCTTTGCTGTGGTCATCCATTTTCAGCTGTTTCCAGCGTGAGCACAGGAAGTCTGCATTTATTTTTCTTTATTTTTTGGTACCAGGGATGGAACTCAGGATCAAGTAACCCCTGAGCCCTGTCCCCAGCCCTTTTTATATTTTATTTAGAGACAGAGTCTTGCTGAGTTGCTGAAGCTGGCCTCCAATTTATAGTCCTCCTACCTCAGCCTCAAGAGCTGCTGGTGATGACAGGCCTGCACCACTGTCTCTGGCTTCAGTATAGTTGTTTTTTCTTTTATTTCTGTTTAGATATGAATGGCAGTAGAGTGGACTTCAGTATATTTTGAAATCAGTTTTTCTGTTTTTGTTTTTGTTTTTTCTGTGTGTGCGCCAAGCACAGTGGGAGTGAGGAAAGGGGCAGGTGCACTCCATCATTGTCAGAAGCCACGTCACCAGAGCTGGTGCCGCCTCTCATGTCTCTGGACCATAGGGGGCAGCGAGGCAGTGAAGAGCACCCTGTTCTGTGTCCTCAGGGCTTCTGGGTGGACATGCCCATCAAGACTGTGCGCTACCAGGGACAGTATCACACCTACGACATTGAGCTCTTCTTCCCCTCCAATGTCCCGATTGTCCTGCAGTCTGACCTGGTCCCCACCTCTATATCATCTCCCTGATGCTGTCGGGCCACTTCAGCAGTCACCTGTTTGTCAGCCTGTTGGGCACCTGGTCTTTCAGTCAGATGTGCCCAAGGAGCCTCTCCTGGCCCCAGAGTGGGTGACACTGCTCAGCATCTGTGCGTCTTGCTCCTGTCCAAGTCTCTCACCCACAGATCTCCTCCCCTGTGTCCTTTCCCAAATTCTGTGCAGGAAGTTTTTTTATAACAGGGACTAAACCCAGGGGCCCTTGACTCCTGAGCCCTGTTCCAGCCCTATTTAGAGCCAGGGTCTCACTGAGCTGCTTAGAGCCTTGCTAAGTTGCCACAGCTGGCCTCCAACTTGCCATTCTCCTGCCTCAGCCTCCTGAGCTGTAGGGTGACAGGTGTGTGTCATTGTGCCCGGCTGCAATCACAGTCTTTGATCTACTCTGGGTTCATCTTGAAGCTCAGGTTCAGAAGAGGCAGCGTCCCTGATCTTCTGTTCTTCTTTCCCAGGACATGTCTTCTGGAGGCCCTGCCTGCACCTATACAATTGGTGGCCTGTGTTACTACCTGTCTCCGCAGGAGTCCTTTGGCTCCGTGTTGAAGGACCCTGTCCATGCGGTAGTGTACCTTGTGTTCATGCTGGGACCTTGACCCATGTCTTAGAGTAGAAGGTGCAGGAGCCCAGCATGAACACAGGGACAGCCGGGCCCTCCCTAGAGGAGCCCAGCTGCCAGAGGGGACGAGGTGTGAACTTTGGCTGGGTCGTGTGGGCCTCACAAAACCCGCAGGGGAGATGCGCTGTCGCCTCCTAGCAGTTCCTGGGGGCTATGCCATCACCTCAAAGCAAAGCATGGCCAGCAACTGGGAGGCTGCAGGGTCCCGGTTGCAGATGCATTTGCGCAGTGGGGTCCTGGCTCCGCCCACACCCCCCTTCCACGCCTCTCCCTAGAGGCGTAGCCACGCTTACCCGGCCCCCCCTCCTGCACCGCCCACGCCCCGCCCACACCCCCGCCCCTGGAGCATAACCACACCCCCATTCATGCCTTGCACCGCTCCACTCCCCCGCCCCTGGGTCATGGCCACACTCGCTCAGCTCCTTTGCCGCCTGCTTCCCATCAGAAGAGGTTGGGAGGCGCCCATCGGGGAGCCATCTGGGAAGGCGAAGCCTGCAGTAGGTGTTGGCTGGCGGCTGGGGGCGGGTCGGGGGTTTGGCTTGGAAGGTCCGTAGAAGACTGTTGCGGTAGGGTGTGTCTGTCATCCCAGTGCCTCAGGAGGCTGAGGCAGGAGGCCTGCCAGGTGGAGGCTAGCCTCAGCAACTCAGCAAGGCCCTGCTTCTAAAGGGCTGGGATGGTCTGTGGGTAGGCACCCCTGGATTCAGTCCCTGGGACCACAACCCAGGAAGGCACAGAAGGGGTTCTCAGTAGAAGTTGCCCTTCGGTGCCCACCCTCGGCCTCTGGTCCCTGACCACAAGCTCCCCAGGCCTCCTATCTGGAGACTCCCAAACAAGATCAAGGTGTCTGTCTGACAGTGACTTTGAGACTTATCAAGTGCAAGGCTGAATGGCACTATGAGGGTGACGGGCCTGGATGTGGACCTGGAAAAAAAGTGCATTCTTAAGCCAGGGGTGGAGTTCTGTGATTGTTGTCTTTGCCAAAAGGTAGGTATACACTCTGTCCCCGAGAATAAGATACAAACAGATTTAAAATCAATCGTGTCGGTTCAGAGTTAGTCAAGATGAGGCCACAAGAGTTAGCAAGATCTGGCAGTGGACCTGATGTGGGTTTTCTCTGTGTCCAAACCCTCAGAAAGCCCAGTTTTCAGGGTAAGTTGTAACCACAGCCCTTGCCTTCAGGTTTAGTCACCTAATGGCTAGGGACTTCTCTGTGCTTAGGGGGCAGCATGCCCATCCTGAACCACAGTTGAGGCCTGAGTCGTGGAATCTCAGGCACTGTAAATCATTTTAGAAAGGGCTTTCTGATGAGTCAGTTTGTAACAGCCTTTTTTATCAAAGACCACAGGTCCTTGTAATTTCCCATTTAACTAAAATTACTTAAAGGAATTTCTTTCAAAATAGTAACATTTTTAAGGGTGATTATTTAATGAGAGGGCTGTGGGAGAGACAGATAAGCCTAATAGCCAACTTTATTTCATGAGTGATCCCACCTGGAGCGCAGAGAGCCATTCTTTGTGGAGACAGTGAGAACAACCATGTCTGCCCTTCTATTCTTAGGCTGAGTGCTCAGCCAAGCCTTCCACCCAATACTCACTCTCTCTTCTTCTTCTTCCTCCCTTTCTTTCTTTCTTCTTTCCTCCCTCCTTCCCTTCCTTCCTTCTTCTTTTCATGGAAACAGATGCTGTTCTACATAGTTGAAAAAACAAAAATTGCAAGATAAATTGTCCTGAGTCTATGAAATATATCAGATTGTTATCTTCCTTTTGCAAATCACAGAAAATCCAATTAAATAAGGTTTAAACAAACAACAAAGAGTAACATTGTATAGCTAAAGTACTCAGGGGAAAAGTGGACTTCAGGTCCAGTGGCATCCAGGGGTTCATCAGGATATAGTTTACTTTACATTTCATTTCTTGCCTTTTGCTGTGCATTCCCCATTGTCAGACAGGCTCTTCTCTCACAGAGGCAGGCAGTTCCAGCCTTAAATCACTCTGGGTTTAAATCTAAAAAATTTTTTTTTTCTCAGGGAGTCATCAAGCCCTGTATGGGTTCTAACTGCATCCTGGATGGAAGTGGAGCAGCCTGCTTGGGTCTTCTGGATTCAGTCCCTCTTAAGCATTGATCTGCAGAAATGGGCTGCAAGGCAGCTGGCAGGTCCAGTGGACATGGGGAGGCTGGTACTGCCAGTGTGGGAAGCAGTGCATAAGAGGATGAGGCACTGTGTCCAGCTGACATCAGGTTTTTCAGATGTTACCAGAAAAACCATCTCAGGGCTTTAGACTGATACCACTAGGGAGAAAAAAAGGGTAGTGAAACATCACTTACCACCAAGAGACCCTCAGGAGGATAGGCAGAGCCAGCACCAGACCTCTAGCCTGATGTCTCACAAAGCACATGTGCTGTATGTTCTGCCATAAGCTTCACCTTCCATAAGATTTGGGCATGGCAATGCCACTTTCCAAGGCTACTGAGCTTATTTTCACTGGGCTTCAAGGTGACACGCCCATTCCCCTAACAACTCCTCTGGTTGGAAGCTGTGACTGACTCCCCAGCCTGCCCTCTCCTCAATTTCCATAAAGCATTACTCACTGAGGATTTGCAAATGTGCAAGTGGAGACACCATGAAGATCAGTGTGGAGGTTCCTTGGAAGAATAAAAATAGAATGACCATATGACAAGCAAGCTCTCTTCTGCATATATTCAAAAGAAATAAAATCAGCATGTGGATGAGATGTGTGTCCTCATGGGTTTGCTGAATACCCTTCAAAATAGCTAGGGACAGAATCCATTTTAATGTCCTCTGGATGGATGGATAAGCAAATTGGTGGTTTTATAGTGAAATATTATTTAACCTGAAAAGGAAGGCGATGCTGACACTTGCATAAACTTGGATGGACCTAGAGGATGTTGTGCTGAATTCCATAAGCCTGACACAGAGAAATCCGGCATGACCTCACTTACATAGGAAATCTAAAAATGTGAACTTACAGAGGCTGAGAAATGATGGTCACCAGGTGGGGAGTGGTGAGGAATAGGTGTTGGTCAAAGCTACATGCTCACATGTGTGCCATGTGAGTGAGACCTAGAGATCTCCTACATCTGAACTGCCCATAGTTCAGAATGTGGTAAATGTGGCATTTTGCCTTTTATCTCTCAGATTAAGTATTCTTACAAAATGAAGCAAAGCACACAAGGAAGTAAGAGAAAGGCAGGAGACCTGTTTCTCACTAGGGTATTCCAGGGGTATGCATTTGTCTAGCTCACTGAGCTGTGCCATCAGATATGAGCAATTGTTTCTGTTTCATCTGTGCCTCCCAACTAGGAGGAAAGGCTCTGTGTTCAAGAGTCTTTACTGCACGTTGGGGGGAGTTGGAGCCACAGGGCAGGGGTCATGATGTATCAGTGCAGGTGGCTTCTCCCTGGGCCAAAAGGAATCGATTTGGCCTGAGTTCTGAAGTGGATGCAGCTGCTCAGGCTGGAACATTTTCACCTGGTCACCCGTACACACACTGCTGTAGCTGTGGGAGATGTGAACTGCAGGTGCACATGGGCAAGGGCTGGGAATGCAGCCCCGCCCTGCACCCCAGCCCCCTCTATAAGACGCAAGAAGGGTCCAGAGGCTGGCTGCCTCCCTTTCTCTTCCCTTCTGCATCCCCTTTTCAACTTCTTTTCATGGTAAGTAGATTAGTTACAAATCCCTCTGATTTGTTTTTCTTTTTTTTTGGGGGGTGGCTACTGAGGATTGAACCCATAGGTGCCTAAACCCTTAGACACATCCCAGCCTTTTTATTTATTTATTTATTTTTTAAAATTTTGAGACAGGGTCTCACTAAGTTGCTCAAGCCCTTGCCAAGTTGCTGAAGCTGGCTTTATAATTGTGATCCTTCAACCTCAGCCTCATGAGTCTCTGGCCTTACTCTTTTTCATAAAGAGGGGTAAGAAAATAATTTGTGGCTTTCGTTTTTATTTGTATCTTCACTATCAAGGTCCATCTCTCTTTATACCAGAAGCTATTTTTTCCAAGACACCCCCACTGGGGATATTCATGAATCAGACACTTGGGTACTTTGGGGATGGTGAAGAAAGCCCAAGGGTGTTTCTTCAGAGCTGTGAGTTCCACACCCCTCCACACAAGGAGCAAAACTAGGTAGGGGGATGTGACCAACCAGGGCAACTGCACAGAGTTCCAGGTGAATCTGCCCATTAGGAGGGCATGGCCACAGGTGCCTGGCCTGGATTTACCCTGCAGACCATTTACCTTGGTCACTGTGCAGTGGGTGGGGTGGCTGCACTGGAGGGGCAGTGGAACAAGGCATCTCCTTGGCCCGACAGAATTGTGACTCCTACTGCTGCACACACAGATGACATGTTGGCTGGATGGGGCAGCTGGCCAGGGCAGGAAGAAGTGAGTAGTGTGAGGTTCTGCTCTTCTGCCAGGAACAGATTCCAAGAAAATAGGAGCAGGAAGCAAGAGCGATGGCCTTCTCTGAACAAGGCTGTGCTGTTTGGACCAAATGCTCACTAGAGAGTCAGCTTTACACACCTGTCAGGACCTCTGAGAGTGAACTATGAACCATGGAGCATTGGTGCCGATCAGGTGAGACTGCTTCCCTGACCACCCTGGGGTCAGTCAGTTTGGCTAGGACCCTAGGGGCAGGAGAAAAACCGCTTAAGGTGGGAGACAGAAAATTTGGAATCTGACCCCTTCCATTGCTGAGCTCCTGAAGACAGCCAGCCCCAACAAGTCCTCATGCTGTGTAAGAAGGGACTGTGTGTCAAATCAATGTGAATTTTTAGGATAGTGGCTGTTGTATTAAAGAAATAGAACTTCCACCATGTGTTATGAGGAATGATACCAGAAAAAAAATCATTTTGTGTGCCATCTTGGAAGTTTACTAATGTTTTTGGGCAAAACACAGAGCATAATGCATTTAGAATAGGCTTTGTAAAAGGCATCCTGACTACCATATGGGTTCACTTTTATTCCTTTGGTGACCAATCCGTTTATCTTCAAATTCAATCAGGAATAACCCCTGGACAAAAGACTTTGTTAAAGGTGTTCCCACAAATGGGCTACAAGGTCTTTTACATTTGAAATAGGCTTTAATGGTGCTCATTAACATATCTTTCAGTTAGCTCTGTGGTTGAGTGAGGCCCATTATCCTGATTACATGGTCATTATACTATCTATTCTATTTTATACTAAGTCACTGTGAACATAAAACAATAGTTTTGGATATGTGAACAGAGAGCTAGAAAACTAGGGGTTTATTCTGAGACCTATGGAGAGCTACACTGAAGTTTTGGATTTCAGATTTTTGTTCTGCATTTCAGATACTGCTTCCTCTACATTTAAAAATCTCAGGACTCATGAAGAGAATGAGTTAAAAGCCAGCATCATCAAATTTGTTAGGCCCAAAGAAATTCAAAGGGACCCTGTATCTAAATACAAATATTTAAAAAAAAAGAGGGTGGGAATGTGAATCAGTGGATGAATGCCTCTGGGTTGAATTTCTGGCACCAAAAAAGAAAACAACACACACCCACACCCCCCCACACACACACAAAATAAAACAAACAAAGAAACAAACCCTCACGAGTAACAAGCCCTAAAATCAACAGTCTATCTCATGCATGAGTACAAAAATGGATTTGGGGTTCTCTCCTGATAATTATCTCAGTCTTCATTGTGCAATCTGGAGACATGCTGGACTCATGGCACATGGAAGCACACAAAGGGCTTTAGAAAGAAGCTGAAAACACCATACAATTATGGAAAAAAATGCCCAGGTTTTCAACTGCCGTTCTAAGCCTCACTAGACTAGTCAGAGGCAGGTGAAGGCTAAGCTGCCCAACAGAGACCTTCTGGCCACACGATTCTGGAGAGGACCACGAGGAGTCTGTAGACACGATTACCAGTTTCCACCATTGCCACTCCTGTCAGCTTTAAGCCACCTTCCTACCCAGTCTCAAGATAGCAAAGCACACTTACCATTTTCTGGTTTTCAGGGTTCTCAGCATTCTCCCTGTGATTTGTTTTCAGATTTTGCATAGCACAGACACCTGGGCTCTGGATCCAGGACAGAAAGCCTACAAAAGATTGAAAAAATGGTGGGCTCCAGACAGGAAGGGAACTGAAGATTATGGAAACCTGCTCCCTCATCACCAGCTGCATGAGGATTGGACAGTTCTCACCTAAGAGACTGATTCATGTCTAGTCAAAGATTCATGTCATGCCTCCAACCTGAGTCAAGTGAGTGCAGAATCAAAGTCTGAATTATAGGCTTCTCCATTGTCATTGTTAAAAGACTAGAGATCAGGCTTGAGAATATAGCTTAGTCAGTAGAGTGCTTGTTTTGCTTATATTAGGCCATGGATTCAATTCCCTGCACTATACACACACACTCCTGCCAAAAAAATTAAGTAAAGGACTTTGGGGACTAGGGTTATGGATCAGTGGTAGAGTGCTTCCCAAGCATGCGTGAGATACTGGGTTGAACACCCAGCACCACATTAAAAAGCCACCCAACAAACAAACTACCAATGGTATTGTGTCCATCTACAACAAAAAATATTCAAGAAAAAATAAAGACTGTGTATTGGACTTGTGCACCCTCACTACAGAACTCATAAACACTTTTTATATATAATTTATACATATATGTCTTCAGATAGTCTATAAAATTCCATGTGATGGCTTTTCAAGTAACTTATATTACAGGTATGCTTCACAACCTGAAGTCATCCCCACCTCTCCTCTTCTTCTTCTTCTTCTTCTTCTTCTTCTTCTTCTTCTTATTATTATTATTATTATTGGGTCTGTGAATGCAGTTATTTTAAGGCAAAGTTTTCTTCCAATACTAGGACCTATCCCAGAAGGAAGTGCATAGACATTCATAACTGTTTATAAGGTTAAAGCAATTTGTGAATAAATATGTCTATATTTATATTTATGAAAATGATATCACAATTTATTTAATTTTTTTCAACTTCTCTGTTCTTTGTCTCATACAAAACAGTTTGAGCTTTAAACTCTTTAGCAATGTCCCCATATCCCTTTCCCCCAAAAAAGTGACTCACAGTTATAATTCAAATTATTGACACTCATAAATTTTGGATCCTTTATTTTAACTAGTGAAGTCTAAAGATTTTCTTTTTATTTTCACCCTTAAATGAAGCCCAATTTTTATAGCTTTATTGTTGTGTAACTTATCCCTAATATTCTGCATATTTTCCTCTGAAATCTGATCACTTTGGATTATTGATGTTTTGATGGAGGAGATCTCAAAGTGGTCATGCACAAGGCAGAAAATGGATATAGTAAGATGTAAGACTGGAGATTGCTGAGTATATAGAATTTGCATTACAAAATAAGTATTGGTGGACTATATGGAAGTAGGGAGAAAAAGAGCAATGAAAAAAAATAGAAAAACTTGAGCAGTAGACAGGTTCATATGCTACAAGTCTACAATGAAGGGATGAATGTAGAGGGGTAGTGTTCTTGGAAGCAGCAATAAAATTTGGAGAAAAAGAAAAGGTAATTTTTTGCACATTTCCCAATTGAGAGAGCCAGGTGAATGGGTTCTGTGTTCAACTCTTCCCACCTAGGAGTGGAATTTATAGTTCATAGAGTATATCTCAGTAAGCAGGAAAACACCATTTCCATGTACCTTTGCATTTTTCATTTTCCATTATTTATTTGTTCCTTTATTAATTCACTTTTTCTTTAGTAGTAATTGTTTTTACATTACTGGTGATTATATAATTGCATAAATATTCTGAATGTTAACTTTTTCTTAAATATTGTTTTATGTGTTTATTCATATATTGACTTTTCATTTAAATGTTTTTTTCTTTGCCAAGCCTAATTTATATTAGACCTTAATCTTTGTTTTTGAAGACTAGATAAAATCACATCATTCCAAATGACTCAAGGATATATCATCTTGGCAAAACCCTAATAACCCACTAAAGTTGACCCAGTCTGGATCAGCTAAAAGCTGTGTTAAAACTCCTTTTTTACTTATATAAACTTTAAAAAAGAATTCATCTCTCACTTTTATATGATGGAGAGCAGACTAATTTTCCAAAGCAGCAGTTAATAACCTAGATGTGTTTTCCAACTAGCTCATTATTATTTTTAAATATTTACATCCTTGACACTAAGAGTGTCACTGATTACTTTTTTTTTAATTTTGCAAGATATCTCTCTTTCTTTCTCTCTCTCTCTCATATTACAAATTGAAATCAGATATGCTCTTTTGCTAGGAAACACTCTCAGACTTTAATAAAATTTTCTATAAAGAAAAATGATTTGCTGATTTTCTTACAACCTCACTAAGTTGCTGCAGCTGGCTGACTTAAATGTTTTAAGAAATAATGTTATAGATGTTAGCATTATATATATACCATTGTGTGTGTTTGTTTGTGTGTGTGTGTGTGTGTGTATATCATTGAATACTCAGCAGTTGTATATACACAATAACAGTAAAGCAAAAGTGAATGAAAAAATGTAATGAATGAATAAATAAATAAATAAATAAATAATAAATAAAACAGATAAAAAGTACAAAGATTTTATGTGACTGGAATTGTCAAATGTTGATTGTGGCCACAGAAATTTGTAAAGCTACTTGGAAATGGTTTTATACTACCTACTTAAATATACTCTGTGAATTATCAATTCCACTCCAAAGTGGGAAGAAATAAACACATAATCCATTCATCTGACTCTTTCTATTGGGGACTGTGACAGAGTTACCTTCTTCTTTTGCTTCAACCTTATTTCTGCCTCCAAAGAAACTACTCTATACCCTCATGCTACTATTGATCCACCACTAGACTTTTTAAATCTGAACCCTTGAGCTTCTCATTTTTTCCCTCTTTTTTTCATAGCACTTTTTTTCTCTACCCTTATCTACTCCACCAATACTTTTTCATGAATACTCACTACTACATACTCAGCATCCAGCAATCTCACATCCTGACCCATCCCAATCCTGCCTTTTCCATGGATCACTTGAGATCCCCTCCACTCACATATCAATAGTCCAGAGTAATGTCAGATTAGGGTGTTATATCTACAGGTTCTTAGAAGTCATTTACATAACAATAAGCCTATAAAAAGTGGGATGTATTTTAGCTGAGGTTAAAAAGAAAATCTACAGACCGCACTGTTAAACTGAAGGGTCTAAAATTCACTAATCTCAATAATTTGATAAAAGAAATTCTATAAAAAGGAGAGTAAAGAAAAGAACATAATACATAAAGTGACAAATTTGAAGACACAACAAGTATATATATCCAAAGAGTGTCATATATTGGTGCTTTCAAAAGACAAATTAATCTGAAATAAATGTGGTTAATGTGAGATGTAGTAATCATTTATTAATTATATATAATGGTACTATATATGTGTATATATATATATATATATATATATATATATATATAAAATGCATGTCATATAATCATGAGTATATGTTGCAAGAAAAGAACTCTACGGATTTTTTTTTAATTTTGCTAAAACACTAGAAATACCTAAATCTGGGTTTATGTATTACCAATTATTCAGGATACATTTTATACTTCATAAAGTTTATCACCAACCAACAGACTTTTTTTCAAGTTTTAAAATGAATAGTATTTATTTCCAATTAGAACATAATGTCATCATTTATTTTTCATTTTAATTACTTTTTAATTTTATATGACAGCAGAATTCATTGCAATTCTAATTAAACATAGAGAACACAATTTTTCATTTCTCTGGTCTTATACAAAGAATATCTACATAAATTCACTTCTTTATACATGTACTTTATGTAATAATATACATCATATTCCACCATCATTTTTAAATAGAGTTTTTTTTTGAGAGAGGGAGAGAGAGTTTTGTAGATGCACACAACACAATGCCTTTTTTTAATGTAGTACTGATAATTGAACTCAAGTCCCACCCATGATAAGTGAGAATTCTACCAATAAACCACAATCCCAGCCCTCCACCATCATTTCTAACCCCAATAACCCTCCCCTCCCAACCCCCAACAGTCATTTTGATATACACTGAAGTATGCTATGAAGTTATAGAAAAGAGTTTATACCTTATAATAATATGAACAGATAAACTTTTGTAACTAATACATAGCTTAATAATGATAATAATAATAATAATAATAATAATAATAATAATAATAAACAACTTTCCATTTAGAAAACAATAAAGTATACATCTGGTAATACTGATATCTTTTCAAAAAAAATGACATCCTTTCAAGAAGAAAAAAGGGGTTTATTTGTGGGAAAAAATGATATTCTATGCTTTCTTAATATCAAGAATAAATGATTTTCAGAAGTAATATATATTTCAATATAAGAATAAAATAGAACAAGGTTCCATGGCACACACCTCTAATCCCATTGGATTGGGAGGCTAAGGCAAGATAATCCTGAGTTCAAAACCAGCCTCAGAAACTTAGCAAAGCCCTAAGCAACTATGTATGACCCAGTCTATGTGTGCCCCTGATTTAAATTTTAAGTAAGAAACAACAGCAACCAAAAGAATACAGAGTATTGGTGAGGACACAAAACAAATTCTCATGAAGTAAAGATAGAGTAGAAATTACTATTATTTCTTCATGAAAACTGTTTATGTATATATGAAGTACTCCTCACCAAGGAGCATAGACCTGTAGAAGTTATAGTATGTGTTTACCATGATAGTGTACAGTTACATGATAGCATAAGGCTAGAGCTGTACTTGTCAAAACAGTGGAAATCTGGGGCCTTGGAGGAAAGAGGAGGTACATTCAAAAAAATAAAAATAATAAAGCTTGAGAAAAGTTGGTAAATAGAGCCCAGAAATATTTTTGATTTAATTAGAGTACAGAATACCACATAAATGTGTTATACTGAAGTTACATCTGTTCAATAATACATTACATGTATAATGGCTTACAAGGAAAATATATAGAACTTATCACAAACTAAATAAAAATTACAAAACACATAAAATACCATGTGTAAATAAAACTAATCATTACAAAGACAATTATTTTAATTCAATTTAATATATAATATTTTCCCATCAAAATTTTAGCATGTATTTTTTAATAAAATAGAGAGCTGGATGTGATGGTGCACAATTGTAATCCCAAAACCTTGGGAGTCTGAGACAGGTGTATTGTGAACTCAAAGCCAGCATCAGCAAAAGTGAGGCCCTAAGCAACTTAGGGCAACTCATCTCTAAATGTCTTACAAAATAGGTCTTGGAATGTGGCTCAATGGCTATGTTCCCCTGAGCTGAATCCCCAGTACCAAAGAAAAGAAAAGAAAAGAAAGGACCCCAAAAATTCATCTTGGAAATAAAATATGTAAAATACTTCAAAACTTTTAATAAAAAACAAGTAATATAGTTATTTTTATGTGATACATTTAATTATATTGCAATAATACAGAAGAATAAATCATAACATGAATCAAATCTGAAACCATATGTATATCAATAGTACTATTAAGACAAATAGAAAGGCATATGTAAAACCAACCATATGAAAAATAACATTAGATTGAATGAATGAGTCAATCCAACCTAACGTTAGAATTGGGACCTAGTGGCAAAATTTACTGAAAGAGTGTGTGTGCACAATGTGCAAGGTAGTCAGTTACAACCTTTGCAACACTATAAAAGGCAAATGTTAAGAAGGAATGATGTTTAAAATAAAGCAGTATATTAAAATGAGATACTCTCTCTCCATCTATAGATACATTTAAGATAAAACTGCTATGAGTGTCTCTTTGTCAAAATTATAATGAATAGGGAGATTTATATATACTGGATATTAGTCATGTCTTGAGTAATGTATCACATTTAAGACATAATTCCCAATTACCATCATCACTTATAGTGAACACAAATGTGAGAGACAGGCTGAGGATGTAGCTCAGTTTTTAGAGTGCTTGCCTTTTATACACAAGGCCCTGGATTCAATCTCTAGCATCACAAGAAAGAAAGAAAGAAAGAAAGAAAGAAAAGAAAAGAAAGAAAGAAAGAAAGAAAGAAAGAAAGAAAGAAAGAAAGAAAGAAAGAAAGAAAGAAAGAGAAAGGAAGGAAGGAAGGAAGGAAGGAAGGAAGGAAGGAAGGAAGGAAGGAAGGAAGGAAGGAAGAAAGAAAGAAGAAAATATGGGAGAAGTGATACAAAAACATGTGGTGATAGCTAGGAGCCATAAAAGCTTTTTCATGTGTTTCATCAGCTGTGATCAAGACACAGAAATACCCAAATATCAAAGCTGTTAATTTATCTCAATAAAACATCTGCAAGCATATTTTCCCAGTTGCTGTTGCTAACAGATGAACTTCACTCTAGCTTGTATTTTAGGGGAAATAGGGAGGAATCCAGTAATCTACTCTTAGCTTGAGTGACATTTTAGCACTTCCTGAATCCTGCCCCAACCCTGACACACTAGTAATAATGCCAGAACTACCAATTGCTCCTAGACAAAGTTGTGTTTGTGTGTGTATATGTGTACTGAATGTCTCAACTTTAACATATTGTTTACATTAGTATGTCTCTGATACACTAGTAATAATTCCAGAATTACCAATTGCTCCTAGAAAAAGATTGTGTGTGTGTGTGTGTGTGTGTGTGTGTGTGTGTGCTGAATGTTTCAACTTTCACATATTTTATGTTACTATGTCCTGAAGTTCCAAGCTCTGGAACAAAAGGTGACTGAGCTTATGTAAATCTTGGTAGATTTCAACCAAATAAATTTACATCCTTTCCCAGCACTTTTATGAACTATTATACCAAAGAGTAATTCAGAAAGGTTAAAAACCAATGATCCCTATTTATTCCAACAAATCTTTACAGAATAGTCCTACATTAGCTACTTATATAAACTTTCCTCAGGGATAAATTGCATTAGTCAAAGAGATTTTCTGTAGCCTGAGCAGTGTTGTTGAAAAGGTAATTATAATAATCTGAAAGAGCTAGGTGTGGTGGAAAATATACTAGTGGCTGGAGAGGCTGAGTCAGGATGATTGTAATTTGAAAGACAGCCTTAACAACATAGCCAGGCTATAAGCAACTTAGTGAGATATTAGTGATATATCACCTGTCTCAAAAAAAATTAAAAAAGAACTGGGGACATAAGTCAGTGGTTAGCACCCCCAGAGTTTAATTCCTAGCACCAAACCACACCAAACCAAACAAATATCCAAAAGATAATAGGGACTCCAGAGTATATGTTTATATGTATAGATTAAAAAGTTTGGTTAAAATATAAAATGAATACAGATACTTGTGAAAAAAACTATCATGGTTCTTAAAAGCTCAAAATACAAATTTCATATAAACCACTAATAGTAATATTTTGAAGAAGAGTATTATTGTGAATGTCTGTACTTCCAGTGGCTTTGGAGGATGAAACAGGAGGAACTTGAGTACAAGACCAGCCTCAGAAACTTGGCAATGACTTAAGTGACTCAATGATACACTGTCTCATTAAAAAAATGGATGTAACACAGTGGTAAAGTGCATAAATAAATAAAAATAAACAACAATTCTTGGGTAAAAAAATGCCCTATAACCAAACAATTATAATTCTGCATATATTTCAAAAGAAATTGGAACATTTTTGTTAAAGAAATTTCTTTATTTCCATTTTCATTGAAGGTTTATTCACAGTATCTAATAAAAGGAATCAAATGAAGTGCATTTTATATACAAGGTATTGATAAAAAGGATCCTTTTATCTACTTGCCTTAAAGGCTGCATACTTATAATTCAAACTGCTCCCTAAAAGGCAAAACTGAGATACTGATTTTTCTGAATACTCCAAGAGATTTTGGTACCTCTGAGCAAATTGTGTAAGACTTTTCTAAAACTAAGGAATAGGTAAATATTGGGTTTGGAAGGTGGACAACATACAGTAAATTCCTTAAGAGGGAATCTTAACTCAGACACTGATAAGGTTTCTGAGTCTGTAGAAGAAAGAGGAAGTAAAATCAGACTTTGAGATAAAACTAGGCTCTCAGCCTCACTGATTTCTAGTGAAGAAATTTAATCCAAATAGATATTGGAAAAGGGTTAAGGCTACTAATTAAAATTTATATAAAACAGGTATTTAAAAAGTATCAGGAAAGAACTAAAGGTGTGGCTCAGTGGGACAGTGCTCCCCTAGCATATATGAGACCTTTAGTTTAATTCTCAGCACCACATATAAATAAATAAAATATAAGTAAATTTTTTTAAAAACAAGGTAAGATTCCAGGGTTGTGGCTCAGTGGTAGAGTGCTTGACTAGTATGCATGAGGAAGTGTGTTAGATACTGGATCCACATTAAAATAATAATAATAATAATAATAATAATAATAATAATAATATTTTGTTCATTTACAACTATAAAAAATTACTTTAAAAAAGTACAATAGTGCCATGGCCTTTGACCTTCTAATTAACTGTGTTCTAATTAATCCTTTGCAATTGAACTTGCTTGTAATTTAAATTAAAGTCCAGTTCCGCTTTTATTTCCAGCCACACCAGGACAAAGGAATTTTCTTGAATATTAGGAATGCTTCTAAATGTCATTTTAATAAACTTGCCTTACATATTTAAAAACTCACTTAAAAGCAAACTTGGTAGAACAGTCTATAACCCCTGTGGCTCAGGAAAATTATACATGGGTATCTTGAGTTCAAAGCCACCCTCAGTAAAAGCAAGGCACTAAGCCACTAATTGAAACCTTCTCTCTAAATAAACACCAAAAAATAAATGGGCTGAGGTGGTGTCACTGTGCCACTAAGTTAAATACCTGGTATTAATGATAGACCCAACCTGATCTTTTCTCAAAATTGGGAGCCATCTCACCACAAAGCCATGAAAAGATAATTTTGGCTTTACTATAAATTACTGCAAATTCTGAACCTGCTTGGAATGCCTGCCTGTGCCTTGAACTCACCCATGCCTGGCTCTCTGACCAGATAGCAGCCCTCTCTGAAACTTTAGTGACGCCTCACAAATCTTGGCCTTCCCTGGACAAAACATGACCCTCTCTGAGGCTCTAATGACCTTCATAAATTCTGATGTCGGGGCCAGCAAAAATGGAAACTACCATTAGTGTTATGCTCGTCAGAGTTCTGTTATCTGTAACCCCGCTTTGTGTAACTTTCTGGGGTATAAAGCTGGTCTTCAGGAAAGCTGCTGCTGCTGTCTTGTTCCTGTGGTTTTGGGTGGGAGAGGCACCCCAGCCAGTCAAAATAATAAGCTTGCTTTAATTTGATTTTAATTGGAGTCAGTGGTCTTTTCTTGCATCCTGGTCTAATATTTTGGAGTTCCCCAGTGAGATGACCCTGTCAGACCAGAACACAAGAGCAGACTCCTGGAAATTCTGAAGCCGGCCTTCACTTTAGGTCTCCAGGCTGGAGAGTCACTCTAGGGTGTGCTCACCTTGAGACCTTCCAAGGCCTCAGAGTGAGCCTCAGTCCCTGGAGAACTGCAGTGAACTGTTGCACTAAAAGTATTAGCAAGCACCTGGTGGAGGAGGCCTCCATAGGTAAGTGGTGCCTATATAACATCTGGTATCTGGTTAAGGGAGATCTCTTCTGAAGACAGAGTGGTGGCCTGGTGAGGCTCACATATACTCCTGCCTGGAACAGTAATGAGAAATCGTTCTGTCCTCTGTTCTGTTCTGTAGGGAATTCCTCTGGAAGGGTAGAGAGGTGCCGAAGGGCATGCACGCACTCCTACCCCAGGAGGTTTAGCAAGACGTTGCATTGCTCCTCTGTTTTTCTGTTTTGGCACCGGGTTTCTGTTTTCTTGTGTTTTGTTCTGTGTTCTATATGGTTTTTTTGTTTGTTTGTTTTTGTGCCTTTTGTTGTGTGACTTCTATGGTAAAAACTTAAGGATATTGGACATGAAAATGGGTAATAAAGCAAGTAAGCCTGATATCCCTTTGGACTGTGTTTTAAGGAACTGTGATGAACTTTACCCCCCTTTGTTAAGCAGGATGAGAGAAGACCCTAGCTGGCTGCCTGGAGCACCCCCACTGCAGAGGGCAATGCCTTCTGGGTATCTAAGAACTGAGTATCTCCCAGATTAACAAGTGAACCTCTTTTAAAACCCCTTGTTCCTCCAGATCGAGAGAGTCACAACCATGGTGGATCAGTAGTAGCATGAGGGTAAGGGGTAGTTTCTTTGAAGGCAGAAATAAGGTAGAAGCAAAAGAAGAAGGTAACTCTGTCACAGTCCCCAAAAGAAAGAGTCAGATGAATGGATTATGTGTTTATTTCTGTCCACCTTGGAGTGGAATTGATAATTCAGAGTATATTTAAGTAGGTAGTATAAAACGATTTTCAAGTAGCTTTACAAATTTGTGTGGCTGCAATCAACATTTGACAATTCCAGTCACATAAAATCTTTGTACTTTTTTTATGTATGTATTTATTTATTTATTTATTCATTCATTCATTTAATTTCTTTTCATTCACTTTTGCTTTACTGTTATTGTCTATATACTCCTGGTGAGTATACAATGATACAAACACACACACAATGGTATATATATATATATAAATACTTATTTGTATAACATTATATTCTAAAACATTAAAGTCAGTCAGCCTCAGCAACTTAGTGAGGCTGTAAGAATATCAGTAAAACCCTTTTTCTTTATAGAATATTTTATTAAAGGCTGAGAGTGTTTCTTAGCAAAAAAAGCATATCTGGTTTCAACTTGTAATATGATAGAGAGAGAGAGAGAGAGAGAGAGAGAGAGAGAGAGAGAGAGAGAGAGAAAGAGAGACAGATCAAGATCTTGCACAAATAAAACAAGGAATCAGTGACACTCTTAGTGTCAAGTATGTAAATAATTTAAAAGTAATAGTGAGCTAGTTGGAAAACACATCTAGGTTATTAACTGCTATGTTGGAAAGTTAGTCTGTTCTCCAACATATAAAAGTTAGAAAGGAATTCTTTATTAAGCTTTTTATAAGAAAAAAAGAAGTTTTGACTCAGCTTTTAGTTGACCCAGACTGGGTCAACTTTAGTGGTTGATTAGGGTTCTGCCAAAATGATAGAGCCTTGAGTTATTTGGAATAATGTGATTTATCTAGTCTTCAAAAACAAAGATTAAGGTCTAATATAAATCAGGCTTGGCCAAGGAAAAAATATTTAAATGAAAAGTAAATGTATGAATAAACACATAAAACAATATTTAAGAAAAAGTTAACATTCAGAATATTTATGCAATTATATAATCACCAGTAATGTAAAAACCATGAAAACTAAAGTGAATTAATGAACAAACAAATAAATAATGGAATTAATTAATTAATTAATAATTAATTAATAACGAGTGCAAGATGTAATGAGACTGGAATTGTCAAAGTCAGCTTGTAGGCATGACAAAGTGTAAAGGTACATGGAAATGGTGTTTTACTACTTACTGAAACATACCATATGAACTATAAATTCCACTCCTAGGTGGGAAGAGTTGAACACAGAACCCATTAACCTGGCTCTCTTACTTGGGAACTGTGCAAAAATTACCTTTTTCTTTCCCCCCAAATTTTATTGCGGCTTCCAAGAACACTACCCCTCTACATTCATACCATCATTGTAGACTTTTAGCATATAAACTCCTCTACTGCTCAAGTTTTTCTATTTTTTTCATTGCTCTTTTTCTCTATACTCCCATATAGTCCACCAATACTTATTTTGTAATGCAAAGTCTACATACTCAGCAATCTCCAGTCTTACATCTAACTATATCCATTTCATGCCTTGTGCATGCCCACTTTGAGATCCCCTCCATCAAGACATCAATAGTCCAAAGTGATCAGATTTTGGGGTAAAATATGCAGAATATTAGAGGTCAGTTACACAACAAGAAAGCTATAAAAATTGGGCTTCATTTAAGGGTGAAAATAAAAAGAAAATCTATAGACTTCACTAGTTAAAATAAAGGATCCAAAATTTATGAGTCTCAATAATCTGAATTATACATGTGAGTCAATTTTTGGGAAGGAAGGGATATGGGGACATTGCTAATGAGTTTAAAGCTCAAACTATTTTTTAATGAGACAAAGAACAGAAAAGTTAAAAAATAAAGAAATTGTGATATCATTTTCATAAATAAAAATATAGACATATTTATTCACAAATTGCTTTAACCTTATAAACAGTTTTAAATGTCAATGCACTTCCCTCTGGGATAGATCCTAGTATTGTAAGAAAACTTTGCCTTAAAATAACCACATTCACAGACCCTCAAATAATAATAATAATAATAATAATAATAATAATAATAATAATAATATAATGCCAATACTACTAATAATAATGATAGTAAGTGAAGTGGGAGGATTTCAGGGTTTTGAAGCATACTTGTAATATAAGTTACTTGAAAAGTCATCATGGGAGAATTTTATACACTGTCTGAAGACATATATGTATAAATTATATATAAAAAGTGTTTATGTTTATTCAACTTGTGTAGTGAGGGTGCACAAGTAGAATACACAGTATTTATTTTTTCTTGAATATTTTTTATTGTAGATGAACACAATACCATTAGTAGTAGTTTGTTTGTTGGTTGGCTTTTTTAATGTGGTGCTGGGTGTTCAACCCAGTACCTCACACATGCTTGGGAAGCACTCTACCACTGATCGATAACCCTAGTCCCCAAAGTCCTTTACTTAATTTATTTTTTTTGTGGGAGTGTATGTGTGTAGTGCAGGAGATTGAATCCATGGCCTTATATAAGCAAAACAAGCACTCTACTGACTAAGCTATATTCTCAGCCCTGATATGTAGTCTTTTAACAATGACAATGGATCAGCCTGTCATTCAGATGGATTCTACACCCACTTGACTCAGGCTGGAGACAGTACCTAAAGCCTTGACCAATCAGTCTCTTAGCTGAGAACTGTCCAATCCTCACGCAGCCGGTGATGAGGGGGGGGGCTTCCACAATCTTCTGTTCCCTTGGCATCTGGAGCCAACCATTTTTTCAATCTTTTTGTAGGCGTCTGTCCTGGATCCGGAGCCCAGGTGTCTGTGCTATGCAGAATCTGAAAACAAATCACAGGGAGAACGCTGAGAATCCTGAAAGCCAGGAAATGGTAAGAGTGCCTTGTTATCTTGAGACTGGGTAGGAAAGTAACTTAAAGCTGACAGGAGTGGCAATAGTGGAAACTGGCAGTCATAGCTAGGGACTCTTTGTGGTCCTCTCCAGAATCCTGTGGTCAGAAGGTCTCTGAGGGGCAGCTTATCCTTCACCTGCCTCTGCCTCTGACTAGTTTAGTGAGGCTTAGATCAGCAGTTGAAAACCTGAGCATTTTGTTACATAATTGTATGGTGTTTTCAGCTTCTTTCTAAAGCCCTTTGTGGGCTTCCATGTGCCATGAGTCCAGCATGTCTCCAGATTGCACAATGAAGACTGAGATAATTATCAGGAGAGAACCCCAAATCCATTTGTTGTACTCATGCATGAGATAGTCTGTTGATTTTAGGGCTTGTTACTCATGAGGGTTTGTTTGTTTGTTTGTTTAATTTTTTTGTGTGTGGTTTTGTATGTTGTTTTCTTTTTGGTACCAGAAATTCAACCCAGAGGCATTCATCCACTGATTCACATCCCCACCCATTTTTTATATTTTTTATTTAGAGACAGGGTCCCTTTGAGTTTCTTAGGGCCTCACAAATTTGATGATGCTGGCTTTTAATTCATTCTCCTCATGAGTCCTGAGATTTTTAAATGTAGGGGAAGCAATATCTCAAATCAGAACAAAAATCTGAAATCCAGAACTTCAGTGTAGCTCTCCATAGGTCTAAAAATAAACCCCTAGTTTTCTTTTTTTTTTTCATCTTATATCACATAAACTTTATTTATTTATTTATTTATTTATTTATTTATTTTCATACATTAAAGTGGGTTATGAACTCCCAATTTTACCCCAAATGCAGATTGCAGAATCACGTCGGTTACACATCCACAATTTTACATAATGCCCAATTAGTAATTGTTGTATTCTGCTACCTTTCCTATCCCCTACTATCCCCCCTCCCCTCCCCTCCCATCTTCTCTCTCTACCCCATCTACTGTAATTCATTACTCTCTTTGTTTATTTTCCCATTCCCCTCACAACCTCTTATATGTAATTTTGTATAGCAATGAGGGTCTCCCTTCATTTCCATGCAATTTCCCTTTACTCTTCCTTTCCCTCCCATCTCATGACTCTGTTTAATGTTAGTCTTTTTTTCCTGCTCCTCCTCCTTGCTCTGTTCATAGTTTCTCTCATTATATCAAAGAAGACATTTGGTATTTGTTTTTTTAGGGATTGACTAGCTTCACTAAGCATAATCTGCTCTAGTGCCATCCATTTCCCTGCAAATTCTATGATTTTGTCATTTTTTATTGCTGCATAGTACTCCATTGTGTATAGATGCCACATTTTTTTTATCCATTCATCTATTGAAGGGCATCTGGGTTGGTTCCACAGTCTAGCTATTGTGAATTGTGCTGCTATGAACATCGATATGGCAGCATCCCTGTAGCATGCTCTTTTAAGGTCTTCAGGGAATAGTCCGAGAAGGGCAATAGCAGGGTCAAATGGTGGTTCCATTCCCAGCCTTCCCAGGAATCTCCAAACTGCTTTCCAAATTGGCCGCACCAATTTGCAGTCCCACCAGCAATGTACAAGAGTACACTTTTCTCCACATCCTCGCCAGCACTTGTTGTTGTTTGACTTCATAGTGGCTGCCAATCTTACTGGAGTGAGATGGTATCTTAGGGTGGTTTTGATTTGCATTTCTCTGACTGCTAGAGATGGTGAGCATTTTTTCATGTACTTGTTGATTGATTGTATGTCCTCCTCTGAGAAGTGTCTGTTCAGATCCTTGGCCCATTTGTTGATTGGGTTATTTGTTATCTTATTGTCTAATTTTTTGAGTTCTTTGTATACTCTGGATATTAGGGCTCTATCTGAAGTGTGAAGAGTAAAAATTTGTTCCCAGGATGTAGGCTCCCTATTTACCTCTCTTATTGTTTCTCTTGCTGAGAAAAAACTTTTTAGTTTAAGTAAGTCCCATTTGTTGATTCTTGTTATTAACTCTTGTGCTATGGGTGTCCTATTAAGGAATTTGGAGCCCGACCCCACAATATGTACATCGGAGCCAACTTTTTCTTCTATCAGACGCAGAGTCTCTGATTTGATATCAAGCTCCTTGATCCATTTAGAGTTAACTTTTGTGCATGGCAAGAGGAAGGGATTCAGTTTCATTTTGTTGCATATGGATTTCCAGTTTTCCCAACACCATTTGTTGAAGATGCTATCCTTCCTCCATTGCATGCTTTTAGCCCCTTTATCAAATATAAGATAGTTGTAACTTTGTGGATTAGTCTCTGTGTCCTCTATTCTATACCATTGGTCCACTCGCCTGTTTTGGTACCAGTACCATGCTGTTTTTGTCACTATTGCTCTGTAATATAGTTTGAAATCTGGTATCGCTATACTGCCTGATTCACACTTCCTGCTTAAAATTGCTTTTGCTATTCTGGGTCTTTTATTTTTCCATATGAACTTCATGATTGCTTTATCTATTTCTACAAGAAATGCCATTGGGATTTTGATTGGCATTGCATTAAACCTATAGAGAACTTTTGGTAATATCGCCATTTTGATAATGTTAGTTCTGCCTATCCATGAACAGGGTATATTTTTCCATCTTCTAAGATTTCCTTCTACTTCTCTTTTTAGGGTTCTGTAGTTTTCATTGTATAAATCTTTCACCTCTTTTGTTAGGTTGATTCCCAAGTATTTTATTTTTTTGGAGGATATTGTGAATGGAGTGTTTTTCCTCATTTCCGTTTCGGAAGTTTTGTCGCTGATATACAGAAATGCCTTTGATTTATGCGTGTTGATTTTATATCCTGCCACTTTGCTGAATTCATTTATTAGTTCTAGTAGTTTCTTTGTGGACCCTTTTGGGTCTTCTAAGTATACAATCATGTCATCTGCAACTAGTGATAATTTAAGTTCTTCTTTTCCTATTTTTATGCCTTTAATTTCTTTCGTCTGTCTAATTGCTCTGGCCAGTGTTTAGAGAACTATATTGAATAGAAGTGGTGATAGAGGGCATCCCTGTCTTGTTCCAGATTTTAGAGGGAATGCCTTCAACTTTTGTTCATTCAGAATGATGCTAGCCTGAGGCTTAGCATAGATAGCTTTTACAATATCAAGGTACGTTCCTGTTATCCCTAGTTTTTCAAGTGTTTTGAACATAAAAGGATGCTGTACTTTGTCGAATGCTTTCTCTGCGTCTATTGAGATGATAATATGGTTCTTATCTTTAAGTCTGTTGATGTGGTGAATAACATTTATTGATTTCCATATATTGAACCAGCCTTGCATACCAGGGATGAATCCTACTTGATCATGGTGCACAATTTTTTTGATGTGTTTTTGTATTCGATTCGCCAGAATTTTATTGAGGATTTTTGCATCTAGGTTCATTAGAGATATTGGTCTGTAGTTTTCTTTCTTTGAGGTGTCTTTGTCTGGTTTCGGAATCAGGGTGATGTTGGCCTCATAGAATGAATTTGGAAGAGCTCCCTCTTTTTCTATTTCCTGAAATAACTTGAAAAATATTGGTATTAATTCTTCTTTAAAGGTTTTGTAAAACTCTGCTGTATACCCATCCGGTCTTGGGCTTTTCTTGGTAGGTAGTCTTTTGATGGCTTCTTCAATTTCATCCATTGATATTGGTCTGTTCAAATTGTGTGTATCCTCCTGACTCAGTCTGGGCAAATTATATGACTTAAGAAATTTATCGATGTCTTCATTATCTTCTATTTTATTGGAATATAGGTTTTCAAAATAATTTCTAATTGTCTTCTGTATTTCTGTAGCATCTGTTGTGATATTGCCTTTTTCATCCCGTATGTTAGTAATTTGAGTTCTCTCTCTTCTTCTCTTTGTTGTTAGCATGGCTAAAGGTCTGTCAATCTTATTTATTTTTTCAAAGAACCAACTTTTAGTTTTGTTAATTTTTTCAAATTTTCTTTTGTTTCAATTTCATTAATTTCCGCTCTGATTTTAATTATTTCTTTCCTTCTGCTACATTTGTTGTTGTTTTGCTCTTCCTTTTCTAGGGCTTTGAGATGAAGTGTGAGCTCATTTATTTGTTGGTTTTTTCTTTTTTTGAGGAATGACACCAGGCGATGAATTTTCCTCTTAAAACTGCTTTCATTGTGTCCCATAGATTCCGATATGTTGTGTCTGTATTTTCATTTATCTCTAAGAATTTTTTTATTTCCTCCTTTATGTATTCTGTAACCCATTGATTATTCAGTAACATATTGTTCATTTTCCATGTGATGTAGGATTTTTCCTTCCTTCTTTTATCATTGATTTCCAGTTTCATTCCATTATGATCAGATAAAATGCATGGTATTATCTCCACCCCTTTATATTTACTGAGGGTTGCCCTGTGGCATAATATATGGTCTATTTTTGAGAAGGATCCATGTGCTGCTGAGAAAAAAGTATATCCATTTGATGATGGTTGATATATTCTATATATGTCAGTTAAGTCTAAGTTATTGATTGTGGTATTGAGTTCTATAGTTTCCTTATTCAACTTTTGTTTGGAGGATCTGTCCAATGGTGAGAGAGGTGTGTTGAAGTCACCCATAATTATTGTGTTGTGGTCTATTTGATTCTTGAACTTGAGGAGAATTTGTTTTATGAATGTCACAGCACCATTATTTGGTGCATAAATATTGATAATTGTTATGTCTTGTTGGTGAATGGTTCCTTTTAACAGTATATAATGTCCTTCTTTATCCCTTTTGATTAACTTAGTCTTGAAGTCGATTTTATTCGATATGAGGATGGCCACCCCTGCTTGCTTATGAGGACCGTGTGCGTGGTATATTTTTTCCCATCCTTTCACCTTCAGCCTATGTATGTCTTTTCCAATCAGATGTGTCTCCTGGATGTAGCATATTGTTGGATTTGTTTTTTTAATCCATGATATCAGTCTATGTCGCTTTATTGGAGAGTTTAAGCCATTAACATTCAGAGTTACTATTGATATATGGTTTGTACTTCCATCCATGTTTGATTATTTATCCTTTTTTTAAAAAAAAAATTTAGTTTCTTTCTCCATGATTATTTTTCCCCTCGCCCTCTGTCTTTACCGAGGCACTTCCCTCTGATGGTTTTGGTTATTGTTTTTCATTTCTTTCTCGTGTAGTGTTTTGCTCAAAATGCTTTGCAATGCTGGTTTTCTGGATGCAAATTCTTTTAACTTTTGTTTATCATGAAAGATTTTTATTTCGTTGTTATATCTGAAGCTTAATTTTGCTGGATACAGAATTCTTGGTTGGCATCCATTGTCTTTCAGTGTTTGAAATACATTGTTCCATGACCTTCTTGCTTTCAGTGTCTGTGATGAAAAATCCGTTGTTAACCTTATTGGTTTACCCCTGAATGTAATCTGTCTCCTTTCTCTTGTAGCTTTTAATATTTTCTCTTTGTTCTGTATATTGGATATCTTCATAACAATGTGTCTTGGGGTTGGTCTACTGTGATTTTGTGTGTTCGGTGTCCTGTATGCATCTTCAATTTGTATATCTGTTTCCTTTTTTATTTCTGGAAAGTTTTCTGTAATTATTTCATTCAGCAGGTTACTCATTCCCTTGGTTTGAATCTCTGTACCTTCTTCTATCCCGATGACTCGTAAGTTTGGTTTTTTTATGTTATCCCATAACTCTTGGATGTTTTTCTCGTGATTTTTTACCAGCCTTTCTGAGTTGTCTAGACTCTTTTCAAGATGAAATATTTTATCTTCATTATCTGACGTTCTGGCTTCTACTTGCTCCACTCTGTTAGTGATACTCTCAATTGAGTTTTTAATTTGGTTTGCAGTTTCCTTCATTTCTAAGATTATGGTTTGATTCTTTTTTATAATCTCTATCTCCTGATAAAGGTGCTTAACTTCTTTTTTTTTTCCTTTAATTCCTTTTCTTTTTTTTTTATTGGTTGTTCACAACATTACAAAGCTCTTGACATATCATATTTCATACATTAGATTGAAGTGGGTTATGAACTCCCAATTTTACCCCAAATGCAGATTGCAGAATCACATCGGTTATACATCCACATTTTTACATAATGCCCAATTAGTAATTGTTGTATTCTGCTACCTTTCCTATCCCGTACTATCCCCCCTCCCCTCCCTTCCCTTCTTCTCTCTCTACCCCATCTACTGTAATTCATTACTCTCCTTGTTTATTTTCCCATTCCCCTCACAACCTCTTATATGTAATTTTGTATAGCAATGAGGGTCTCCCTTCATTTCCATGCAATTTCCCTTTTCTCTCCCTTTCCCTCCCATCTCATGACTCTGTTTAATGTTAGTCTTTTCTTCCTGCTCTTCCTCCTTGCTCTGTTCATGGTTGCTCTCATTATATCAAAGAAGACATTTGGTATTTGTTATTTAGGGATTGACTAGCTTCACTAAGCATAATCTGCTCTAGTGCCATCCATTTCCCTGCAAATTCTATGATTTTATCATTCTTTATTGCTGCATAGTACTCCATTGTGTAAAGATGCCACATTTTTTTTATCCATTCATCTATTGAAGGGCATCTGGGTTGGTTCCACAGTCTAGCTATTGTGAATTGTGCTGCTATGAACATCGATATGGCAGCATCCCTGTAGCATGCTCTTTTAAGGTCTTCAGGGAATAGTCCGAGAAGGGCAATAGCAGGGTCAAATGATGGTTCCATTCCCAGCTTTCCCAGGAATCTCCAAACTGCTTTCCAAATTGGCCGCACCAATTTGCAGTCCCACCAGCAATGTACAAGAGTACCCTTTTCTCCACATCCTCGCCAGCACTTGTTGTTGTTTGACTTCATAGTGGCTGCCAATCTTACTGGGGTGAGATGGTATCTTAGGGTGGTTTTGATTTGCATTTCTCTGACTGCTAGAGATGGTGAGCATTTTTTCATGTACTTGTTGATTGATTGTATGTCCTCCTCTGAGAAGTGTCTGTTCAGATCCTTGGCCCATTTGTTGATTGGGTTATTTGTTATCTTATTGTCTAATTTTTTGAGTTCTTTGTATACTCTGGATATTAGGGCTCTATCTGAAGTGTGAGGATTAAAAATTTGTTCCCAGGATGTAGGCTCCCTATTTACCTCTCTTATTGTTTCTCTTGCTGAGAAAAAACTTTTTAGTTTAAGTAAGTCCCATTTGTTGATTCTTGTTATTAACTCTTGTGCTATGGGTGTCCTATTAAGGAATTTGGAGCCCGACCCCACAATATGTACATCGGAGCCAACTTTTTCTTCTATCAGACACAGAGTCTCTGATTTGATATCAAGCTCCTTGATCCATTTAGAGTTAACTTTTGTGCATGGCGAGAGGAAGGGATTCAGTTTCATTTTTTTGCATATGGATTTCCAGTTTTCCCAACACCATTTGTTGAAGATGCTATCCTTCCTCCATTGCATGCTTTTAGCCCCTTTATCAAATATAAGATTGTTGTAACTTTGTGGATTAGTCTCTGTGTCCTCTATTCTATACCATTGGTCCACTCGCCTGTTTTGGTACCAGTACCATGCTGTTTTTGTCACTATTGCTCTGTAATATAGTTTGAAATCTGGTATCGCTATACTGCCTGATTCACACTTCCTGCTTAAAATTGCTTTTGCTATTCTGGGTCTTTTATTTTTCCATATGAACTTCATGATTGCTTTATCTATTTCTACAAGAAATGCCATTGGGATTTTGATTGGCATTGCATTAAACCTATAGAGAACTTTTGGTAATATCGCCATTTTGATAATGTTAGTTCTGCCTATCCATGAACAGGGTATATTTTTCCATCTTCTAAGATCTTCTTCTACTTCTCTTTTTAGGGTTCTGTAGTTTTCATTGTATAAATCTTTCACCTCTTTTGTTAGGTTGATTCCCAAGTATTTTATTTTTTTGGAGGATATTGTGAATGGGGTAGTTTTCCTCATTTCCGTTTCAGAGGTTTTGTCGCTGATATACAGAAATGCCTTTGATTTATGCGTGTTGATTTTATATCCTGCCACTTTGCTGAATTCATTTATTAGTTCTAGTAGTTTCTTTGTAGACCCTTTTGGGTCTTCTAAGTATAGAATCATGTCATCTGCAAATAGTGATAATTTAAGTTCTTCTTTTCCTATTTTTATGCCTTTAATTTCTTTCGTTTGTCTAATTGCTCTGGCCAGTGTTTCGAGAACTATATTGAATAGAAGTGGTGATAGAGGTCATCCCTGTCTTGTTCCAGATTTTAGAGGGAATGCCTTCAACTTTTGTCCATTCAGAATGATGCTAGCCTGAGGCTTAGCATAGATAGCTTTTACAATGTCAAGGTACGTTCCTGTTATCCCTAGTTTTTCAAGTGTTTTGAACATAAAGGGATGCTGTACTTTGTCGAATGCTTTCTCTGCGTCTATTGAGATGATCATATGGTTCTTATCTTTAAGTCTGTTGATGTGGTGAATAACATTTTTTGATTTCCATATATTGAACCAGCCTTCCATACCAGGGATGAATCCTACTTGATCATGGTGCACAATTTTTTTGATGTGTTTTGTATTCGATTCGCCAGAATTTTATTGAGGATTTTTGCATCTAGGTTCATTAGAGATATTGGTCTGTAGTTTTCTTTCTTTGAGGTGTCTTTGTCTGGTTTCGGAATCAGGGTGATGTTGGCCTCATAGAATGAATTTGGAAGAGCTCCCTCTTTTTCTATTTCCTGAAATAACTTGAAAAGTATTGGTATTAATTCTTCTTTAAAGGTTTTGTAAAACTCCGCTGTATACCTATCCGGTCCTGGGCTTTTCTTGGTAGGTAGTCTTTTGATGGCTTCTTCAATTTCATCCATTGATATTGGTCTGTTCAAATTGTGTGTATCCTCCTGACTCAGTCTGGGCAAATTATATGACTTAAGAAATTTATCAATGTCTTCACTATCTTCTATTTTATTGGAATATAGGTTTTCAAAATAATTTCTAATTGTCTTCTGTATTTCTGTAGCATCTGTTGTGATATTGCCTTTTTCATCCCGTATGTTAGTAATTTGAGTTCTCTCTCTTCTCTTTGTTAGCATGGCTAAAGGTCTGTCCATCTTATTTATTTTTTCAAAGAACCAACTTTAGTTTTGTTAATTTTTTCAATAGTTTCTTTTGTTTCAATTTCATTAATTTCCGCTCTGATTTTAATTATTTCTTGCCTTCTGCTACATTTGCTGTTGTTTTGCTCTTCCTTTTCTAGGGCTTTGAGATGAAGTGTGAGCTCATTTATTTGTTGGTTTTTTCTTTTTTTGAGGAATGACACCAGGCGATGAATTTTCCTCTTAAAACTGCTTTCATTGTGTCCCATAGATTCCGATATGTTGTGTCTGTATTTTCATTTATCTCTAAGAATTTTTTTATTTCCTCCTTTATGTCTTCTGTAACCCATTGATCATTCAGTAACATATTGTTCATTTTCCATGCGATGTAGGATTTTTCCTTCCTTCTTTTATCATTGATTTCCAGTTTCATTCCATTATGATCAGATAAAATGCATGGTATTATCTCCACCCCTTTATATTTACTGAGGGTTGCCCTGTGGCATAATATATGGTCTATTTTTGAGAAGGATTCATGTGCTGCTGAGAAAAAAGTATATCCATTTGATGATGGTTGATATATTCTATATATGTCAGTTAAGTCTAGGTTATTGATTGTGGTATTGAGTTCTATAGTTTCCTTGTTCAACTTTTGTTTGGAGTATCTGTCCAATGGTGAGAGAGGTGTGTTGAAGTCACCCATAATTATTGTGTTGTGGTCTATTTGATTCTTGAACTTGAGGAGAATTTGTTTTATGAATGTCACAGCGCCATTATTTGGTGCATAAATATTGATAATTGTTATGTCTTGTTGGTGAATGGTTCCTTTTAACAGTATATAATGTCCTTCTTTATCCCTTTTGATTAACTTAGTCTTGAAGTCGATTTTATTCGATATGAGGGTGGCCACCCCTGCTTGCTTACGAGGACCGTGTGCGTGGTATATTTTTTCCCATCTTTTCACCTTCAGCCTGTGTATGTCTTTTCCAATCAGATGTGTCTCCTGGAGGCAGCATATTGTTGGATTTGTTTTTTTAATCCATGATATCAGTCTATGTCGCTTTATTGGAGAGTTTAAGCCATTAACATTCAGAGTTACTATTGATATATGGTTTGTACTTCCATCCATGTTTGATTATTTATCCTTTTTTTTAAAAAAAAATTTAGTTTGTTTCTCCATGATTATTTTTCCCCTCGCCCTCTGTCTTTACCGAGGCACTTCCCTCTGATGGTTTTGGTTATTGTTTTTCATTTCTTCCTCGTGTAGTGTTTTGCTCAAAATGCTTTGCAATGCTGGTTTTCTGGCTGCAAATTCTTTTAACTTTTGTTTATCATGAAAGATTTTTATTTTGTTGTCATACCTGAAGCTTAATTTTGCTGGATACAGAATTGTTGGTTGGCATCCATTGTCTTTCAGTGTTTGAAATACATTGTTCCATGACCTTCTTGCTTTCAGTGTCTGTGATGAAAAATCCGTTGTTAACTTTATTGTTTTACCCCTGAATGTAATCTGTCTCCTTTCTCTTGTAGCTTTTAATATTTTCTCTTTGTTCTGTATATTGGATATCTTCATAACAATGTGTCTTGGCGTTGTTCTACTGTGATTTTGTGTGCTCGGTGTCCTGTATGCATCTTCAATTTGTATATCTGTTTCCTTTTTTATTTCTGGAAAGTTTTCTGTAATTATTTCATTCAGCAGGTTACTCATTCCCTTGGTTTGAATCTCTGTACCTTCTTCTATCCCGATGACTCGTAAGTTTGGCTTTTTTATGTTATCCCATAACTCTTGGATGTTTTTCTCGTGATTTTTTACCAGCCTTTCTGAGTTGTCTAGACTCTTTTCAAGATGAAATAATTTGTCTTCATTATCTGATGTTCTGGTTTCTACTTGCTCCACTCTGTTAGTGATACTCTCAATTGAGTTTTTAATTTGGTTTATAGTTTCCTTCATTTCCAAGATTATGGTTTGATTCTTTTTTATAATCTCTATCTCCTGATAAAGGTGCTTAACTTCTTCTTTTATCTGTTTGTGTAATACATTCTCAATGTGTTCTTTCGCTGCTTGAATTTGCTGTCTCGTATCCTCTTTAAGGTTCCATTCCGTCTGTCTAAGGTGTTCCTTGAGTTCTTTATATGACCATTTTTCTGATGACTCTAGGTCCTCCTGAATATTTAAGCTGTCCTGCATTGTTTGTACTCCTTTTCTTCCTTGCTTTTTGAAGCTGCTCATGTTACTTCTTGTTCTGTTTGACTGCTGAGTTACTGTTTACTCCTATAAATTTATTTGATGCTTGGGAGGAAAGGTATTAGAAGGGAATGAAAAAAATCACTGTAGCCGCAGGTTTCAATGAAGTTATCTCCTCCGCCGCAGTCTGATGACGTCAGTTGTCTGCCATGGTGGTATCTCTTGCAAATGGCGACAGTTTGTTTCCCTTTGCCGGGTGACCAATGCAACGGGTGGGTCCTTACTGTCTCTCCCAAGCCCCGTTTCAAACCTGTGGCCACTACCTATAAAGGATCGGTTGGCATTTACCTCCGTAGGATCAGAAGGGCTGACCAGTTGTTTCAGCCGGATGGATTAGTGCTGAGTCACAGCTGTTTGTCTGTGGGAAGCAGGCGAACGGGAGCTTGAATTTAGCCAATCCAGGTTCAGTGTGTGTTCTGAGAGGCCCAGACTGCTCGTTACAGATCCACATCAGCTCAGCATTGCCTAGTGATCCTGAGCAAACAGAATTAGGCTGTTTATGACTCCCTATGCCTGCACAGCTGAAGAGGTCAGAGACTTGATCTCTCCGCGCCTGCCGCCATGTTCTAGTCTTAACTTCTTCTTTTATCTGTTTGTGTAATACATTCTCAATGTGTTCTTTCGCTGCTTGAATTTGCTGTCTCGTATCCTCTTTAAGGTTCCATTCCATCTGTCTAAGGTGTTCCTTGAGTTCTTTATATGACCATTTTTCTGATGACTCTAGGTCCTCCTGAATATTTAGGCTGTCCTGCATTGTTTGTACTCCTTTTCTTCCTTGCTTTTTGAAGCTGCTCATGTTACTTCTTGTTCTGTTTGACTGCTGAGTTACTGTTTACTCCTGTAGCCGCAGGTTTCAATGAAGTTATCTCCTCCGCCACAGTCTGATGACGTCAGTTGTCTGCCATGGTGGTATCTCTTGCAAATGGCGACAGTTTGTTTCCCTTTGCCGGGTGACCAATGCAACGGGTGGGTCCTTACTGTCTCTCCCAAGCCCCGTTTCAAACCTGTGGCCACTACCTATAAAGGATCGGTTGGCATTTACCTCCGTAGGATCAGAAGGGCTGACCAGTTGTTTCAGCCGGATGGATTAGTGCTGAGTCACAGCTGTTTGTCTGCGGGAAGCAGGCGAATGGGAGCTTGAATTCCAAAGCCCTAGTTTTCTAGCTCACTGTTCACATATCCAAAACTAGGGTTCTCTGTTCACAAAGAATAATTATATAAAATAAAATAGATAGTAGAATGACCTTGTAATGTGGATAATGGGCCTCACTCAACCACACATGGAGGCTAACTGGAAGGTATATTAATGAGCACCATTAAGGCCTATTTCAAATGTAAAAGACCTTGAAGACCACTTGTGAGAACACCTTCAACAAAGTCCTTTGTCCCAGGGGTGATTCCTGATTGAATTTGAAGAAAAAAGGATGGGTCACTCAAAGAATGAAAGTGAACACATATGGTAGTCTGGATGCCTTTTCCAAAGCCTATTCTGAATGCATTTTGCTCTGTGTCCTGTCTAAACCATTAGTAAACTTCTGAGATGGCACACCAAAATGAGTTTTTTTTTCTGATATCATTCCTCATACCACATGGTGGGAGTTCTATTTTTTAGATTTTTTTTCTTTAAAATTTATGAGACAAGCACCTAGATTCAATTGGCAAACTATGAAATTTTGGCTTATATCAAAACTTCACTTTCAGTATTATCAATCACTATTTTCCCATGTTTTATTTCAAGTAGATGCATCATTTATGTTTTTCTACAAGAACTGAAGGACATTTTTAAAAGATTTTAATTTATCATTCTGAGATTTTCACATGAGAAGAAAGTAGAATAAAATTAGGTGACATTAAAAGAATGAATCTCTCCTAAATGAGGTTTATGTGTCCCAATTAAGAAATTTTAAAAACTGCAATGGGAACTTAGTTCTAAGTTTTAGAATATCTGAAACAAGGCTCCCAAAGATTCCAAATTTTTTGGAGTATTTAGAAAACACCACTATCTGAGTCTTGCCTTCTAAGGACCAGTTTGAATTTTAAGTGTGTAGCTTGTGAAGGGATGGACTAATTGGTTGCTTTGCAACTGGAAGACATTTTCTGATATACTTTCTATCTAAAAGGTACTTCATTTGTTTCATTTTATTAGATACTGTGATTATACAATAAAAATAGACATGCGGCAATATATTTAGCAAAAGGATTCCATTTTCTTTACATATATACCAAGAGTTATTATTAGTGAATTGTATAACTGTTTTTTTTACCAAGAATTATTATTTATATCTTTTCCTTTATTTAAATACTGAAGATTAACCCCCAGGGCACTTTACCAGTGTGCTACATACCCAGTCTCCAACACTTTCATTTATTTATTTATTTTTGAGAGTGGGTTTTACTGAGTTTCTTATAACCTTGCCCAGTTCTTGAGGCTTGTCTTTACCTTGAGAAAAAATCCCTAGTTTTTTATCTCTTATCCTCCTAAACTGCTGGGAGTACAGGCGGCTACAACCTTGCACTGCTACCCCAAATTAATACTAGTGGATTATGTGGCATTTTTATTTGGGGCTTTTAAAGATTCTTAACACTTTTATAAAAAATATATTTATTAAATTTATATTGTCACCAATAATTTTACATATTTGTGTGCCCTGGAATCCCTATTAATTATGAGATATTTGCTTGGTTTTGTTTAGTTTGGTGCTGAGTATTGAATCCAGGGGTTCATACCACTGAGACATATCCACATTCTTTTTTATGTTATATTTTGAGACAGGCTATCACTAAATTGATTGTAGCCTTGTTATGTTAATGAGGCTGTCTTTGAACTAGCAATTCTCTTGCATCATTTTTCATAGCTTCTAGAATTTCAGGCATATGCCACCATACATGACAATTTTAGATTTTTATAATAGTCATTCCAACAGCACTGCATAGGCTGCAGAAAATCTATTTGATTAATATATTAAATTCCTGAGGCAATTTTATATGAAGTAGCCAGTGTAAGACTGTTGTGTAAAGATTAGATTAGCAAGGATTGTGGAATGTGATAGACATTATTATCTAAAGTACATATATAAAGACAGGAATTGATGTGAACATACTTTATATACAAACGGAGGTATGAAAAATTGTTGTATATTTGTAATAAGAATTGTGATGCAATATGCTTCATGTATTTAAAAAATAAAACCAAAAAAAAAATTTTTATATGTTTTGCTGAGAATAAAACTCAGTACTTTGCACATGCTAGCAAAGTTGTTTACCACTGAGACACAACTCCAGCCCATGTACCCAGCTTTTTATGCTCTCTTTGTAGTAATCAGAAAGAACTTTAAAAATTAAAATTACATTTGTATCAGTGTTCCTAGTACAGTAATGTATTGCTTACTTAACTTATTCTTAGTATTTTTAAAAAATAATCTAATGGATGATTGTTATTTTTTTTCAGAGATTATTTTATCACTTCTTTAGGGCTTGGTGAAGGGTCTTCTTTTTTTTTCAGAATGTGGATGTCTCCTATTATCAAATATGTCCATGCTAAGTGTGTTAAAAATAATGATTCTAAAAGTTCACACAATCCACACATTTCCAAGACTATAGGAAAAAGGGAAAGGACAATATTCACAACCAAGAAACCATTTCCCATGGAAGCATAGTATCAGTGTCCAACTTGGAGTGTAATCCAGATCTTTCAGTGATAAAGTTGTTTAAAAACCACAACCATAGGTTTTTGTGATCTTCTAAAGTACCCTGAATGGCTTTAAGTCATTTACTCTTCTTCAAAATAAAATTACTGCTACCTACTTAAAATATAAAGAACTATGAATGAGAAAGGTGAATGAGACTTAAGTTCTGTGAAGGTACTGAGGTTGACCTTTAATTATAGTTTATAAATAGTCAAACAAGAAGGGCCTTAGAGTAGTCTCATTTTTTTCAACACATGATAGGGAATACTTAGATGAACTGACATGAAATAATGAAAATGCATTTCAGGGAAGTGATATCACAGAATTTGTCAGGGTAAAATCTTGGAAATGTGGGAAAAATATATTCATATTCATATGCATTTCAATAGAAAAAATAAGTGATAAATACATGAATATGAGGGTAAATTCAGTGTGCCTCATGCATTGTAGGTTGAAGGTAATGATAAAATATTAACTGAGGAGATCCAGAACTCTGTAATTTGTGGGAGACTTTAATAGCAATTTAGAAAAAGAAAATATACTTAAATCCCTTTAGATTTGCCTCTGTCCTCTGTTCTTATGAATTTGATTCTGTCAAATGAGATTATGTGGGTATGATTCTCTCTGAATTTATGTTTTCTTTTGTTTTTAAGATTTTGTCAGCTATGTCATGTAAAGCCCTATCCTAAACTCACTGTGGGGACTCTTTTACCACCTGCTCTGGACTGCAGAGCAGAGACCCACCTCACTCATTCTGTGCAATGAATTGACTTTTGTCAATCCTTGCAAACAATGGTTGGAAGAACAAGCATATTGGAAGGTCTTTCATATCCTATAATATGGTTGTCAGACCCTGTGGGGTTAAAGGTTTCTACTTGCTGTGTTAGAAACATCTTCCCTATGAGAAGGGCTTATCTATCTATCTATCTATCTATATCTATCTATCTATCTATCTATATATTTTGTTTGTTTGTTTTTTTGTTTTGGAAGCCCCATGAACACAGAAGAGAAGCATTTATGGTCACAAACAAAGGAATGCCAGAAGCCATTAGATGTGAGAAAATACAAAAAAATAAAATATTCTCTTAGAGCTTTTAGAGGTAAAAAGTTTATTTCTGTTTTCTGTAAGAAAACTAAAATTTCTCTTTGACCTGACAATATTTTGATGTTTTAAACTTGCTTGGAATTTCTACCTGTGTTTTGAATTCACCTATGCCTGGCTATCCCTTACCGGATAGCAACCCTGTCTAAAACCTTACTGGTGCCTCATAAATTCTGGCTCCCACTGACCAAATAACAATTCTCTCTAAATCTTAGTGGCAGCTCATAAATTCTAATGTCTGGATATGAATTTATTTTATACCTTGAAATGTTAGCCATGTAGATCCTTAACCTGCTATCTGCCTTTGTATTATGATTGTCAAAATCTTGTTAGCTGTAAGTGCCTTAGACACCTACTTCCTTTGTAACTTTTTGTGCTGTAAAAACTTTTTTTCTGAAGATCAGGGGGATGATTTCTAGCATGGGATCTTGTAAGAGACAGTCCTGGCCAGCTTTTGTGTACACAATACAATCTTGATTTAATTTGATTTAAAATTTGAGTTGGTGGTCTTTTCTTTGTGTTTTGGTTCAACATTAACCTTTTGTTTAACTTCACTGTAAATAAAACCAAATAACACAATAAAACTCCTGTAAATGAGCCAGGTGCATAATAATAGTGATTCTTTACTGAAAGCAGAGTATTTATTATAGAAATGATATAAGATTAAAAATTAAAAGATATCTCAAATATCAAGGGAGTTTAGGAGTTAGAAATTTTTTTCTTTCAGAATATAGGTAGTAAAATAGGATAAATGAGAAAATGTGAAGCATAAATATTTTAAGTAATATGCAAAAAAAGTCACCAAAATATTTATTACAAAAAAAATCATATCTACAGAAATGGTTCAAAAGAAACAGTTTTTGTCAGGAATAAACATTTGGACAGGAATGTAAGATTTGGTTCTCTTTTTAAGTAGTTTTACTCATAGTGAATAATCTTTAAACTATTTCTTCATTTTACTGGTTGTAATTCATTATAATTCATATATCTGCAAAAAGGGTACTGAATGCAGAAAAATATTATCACTCATGTTTAAATCACCAACATTATTTGATCTTTCCCTTTTTAAACCAAAAATCTGCATAAAACCATCTCTTAATAAATATCTCTATCTCTGTATATTAGCAGCAACTGAGTTATAAAATTTGCTATGACAACTTGTCTCTTCATGTACTTAAAGACTATGAATTTGCTGCTTAGCATTTAGGTATAACTTTCTATGGTGTTCTCTAGTTATTTATGTCTCTATTCCAAGTTTTATACCAAGCTCTCATTATGTGCCTTAATTACTCTGTGTAGCAATGTAGGATCCATGTCTTATTTGTGACACTTTGTTCCCAGAACTGTGTCTAAAGAGAAATATGTACAAGATGATTATCCAGGAAAAAAATCTATTTAATATTATATTTTATTTTATATTTATTAATATATTTATGTATACATATTTTTATTATATAGAAACACATGTTGGTCTGAACCTACAGTGATACTAGTGTGTTTTAACTTGAATTGGTTGTGAGAAACAAACTAAAAAGACTTTCCTCTTTGTTTGTTGGTGATTTTTGCAACCTCAGGTACCTAGTGAATAATAGCAGAAATAAATAAGTAACTCTCTAATTTGAGGCAGAACCATCAAACTAGATGATGTTTTGCTTCTGCTTTCTATTTTGATTTTTAAAAACATACCTTTAAATTTACATGGAACCCTTTTGGAATTCTGTTCTGTTAGTTCTTTTAAAAAAATCCATGAAAGTGAAAAAGAATGCATTAAAGATAAATAATTATTTTCAAACAATTCATTTCTTAAAATAAATAATTTTTTTCAAATTACCAAAAATTCTGAAAAGTTAGAAAAGTTAAAATCCTTAGAAATAGCTTAAGAAAATTTCTCTTTTCTCAGGACAGTAGACTATATCTCCAACTCATTCCTCTCTAGAATTGGACTGTGTGCAAATATGAAAAAAAAAGTGCTAAGATGCCCCACATGGCTTATAAGTTTTAAAATCCAGACAGGAGCTCAAATCTGCCATTTTTCTACTTTACAAAATACAAAATCTTAAATTTGTATACTTAACAAACATTTGCAGAAGTGTAATTCAAAATGACCTAAAAAAATGAAAAAATGATTGAAGGACTGACCCACTGAACATGAGGACTTATAATATTGAAGCCCTTATGTTAAATGTTTTTTTATCATTGTCAAAATTCTCCATGTTTATATTATCAATATATTAATCAAAATTTTATGCATTTAATAACAAATATCTTAGTTCCTATTTTACTCAGTCTTTTAAAAAATTAGTAGTAATTTATATTAATAACTTAATTCTCATACTTGTTAAAGTATGAAACATATACTTTAAAAGCTATGGCTATAGCAAGTGAAAAATCCAGCCTAATTTTCTTTTAAGATTGGGAGCCATCTCATAACAAAGGCATGAAAAGTTAATTTCTGCTTCATTATAAATTACTGTGATTTGTAAACTTGCTTGAAATGCCTGCCAGTGCCTTGAACTCACTCATGTCTGTTTTTCCCTGATGAGATAACAACCCTCCCTGAAATTTTAGTGATGACTCATAAATTATGGCTTTCCCTGACCAAATAACACTCACTCTGAAATTTTAGTGGTGCATCATAAATTCTGATTTTGTGATCTAAACTTACTCCCTAAATGCTGAAACATTTCGACAATTAACCTACTACCTGCCTTTGTATTATCCTTGTCAAAATCCTGTTATCCATGTAAGTTCTCAAGACACCCCCCTTTTGCAACATTTTGTGCTATAAAACTACAGTCCTAGAGAACTGGAGTGCTGTCTGCTTTTCCCATGGGTTTCAGGAGAGACTGTTATGCTCAAATGTGGGACCCCCAAAAGAGCACCAGAGACAAAGACCAATGTAAGTAGCAAAGAGTGTTTATTTCAAGCTAGTTCAGTCCTACACACACAAAGCAACTTGTTGCTTAGAGGCCCTGGTCCCAGGGTTTGCAGCAGTTTTGTACACTCTTTGGGGAAGGCAGGTACCACACATACATTATAACATCTCTTAGCAAATAATCACACACCTTGGGGAAATCATAAACAACTCTAAAACATGATTAGCACATTTACTGGTGGGAACAAGTTGGGTAAGGGTGACTGGTTTGTACAAGATGGGGATTCCTTTGAACTGATTGGCTTAGGCCATGAGGGGAGTATCTGTGAATTACATGGTTTCCCAAAATGTTATCAACCACCATAAACTACTTGGAGGGTCATCTGACATCCTAGGTATTTTCCCTGTCACATGCTAATTGGTGGCTGCTAGGGGGTTGCTATGGTCTCCACCTAGCCTGACTGAGTAAGGGACACCAGGCACAGCAAATCTCTCCTGTTATTTGTAGGGAAAAAAACTTAGCAGGGTGGGTATGTGCCTAGGAGTGCTCTGTGGGTCTTTCCAAGGACAAGGGTCATGCCCCCTTCCTTGGACAGTCTTTGCTCTGAAGTAGAGGCTGGTTTCTCACCTTCTACCCTATGTTTTTTTAATGCATTTTTAGCTGTAGCTGAATACAATACCTTTGTTTCACTTCAGGGTCTTGTACAAGCAAGATGAGCACTCTACTTCTGAGCCAAAATTCCAGCCCCTTATGTGTTGTTTTTATTTGTCATTTTTACTTTAGGGAGTTTCTTTCCAGTTCAAATTTCAATCTGTCACCTAAAAAGAACAGAGATCAAAAAATTTTAAATAAAATTTGATAGTTATTTTAATTATTTTATATTAACTCCTTAATAATATACAAACATATATAATCCATAAACTAAAAAACTTTATCCCCTCTGAGAATACACCTTCAATGACCTAAGACCTCCCTTTCACAAGGCTCAGTCTCTTGAAAGTCCATAGCACCTTCCAGTAATTCTACCCTAAGTACCCATTCTTTACATATGGACCTTTGGGGGGAAAACTGCCCATCCTCACAGTGCTCTTCCTCCCCAACCCCACTGACAGCAGCAGAGGCTGGAACAGGAGCCGAGGTGGTTAGGGCAGGAGGGGGACAGCAAGACAAGAAGCTAAGAGTTCATTTTTTCCTTGCCAGGACATACCATTGCATTTCCTTTGAGAATCAGCATCACAAACATCACTAAAGGAAGAGTTGGCACTGTCCTTAGAGGTCCTCAATCTTATCCAGGAATAAAAACATAGCAATGATAATTTATCTATAAGCCTGGGATTCATCTTGTAGGAATGGGACGATAAGTGCATTGCTTTAGCTCCTTCCACTTTATGATTTAGATTTCTTGTTTATAAAGATCCAAGGAGAACCTTTCCTTCACATGTTATGACCCTCTCAAGTTCAAATATCAAAATTGTAATCCTCAAAGTAATGGTTTTAAGAATGGGGGTGCTTTCGTAGATGATTAAGTTCTTAGGTCCTGACATTAGAACCCTTATAAAACATGATCATCTATGAGGAAGCAAGACCTGACCAGAAAATCTAAACTCTAGAATAGTGAGAAATAACTTTCTAGTTTTTATGACATTCAGTCTGTGGTATTTCATTAGAGCACCCTGAATAGATGAACATACCTTATTCTCCAAGTTAAGTTAGGATGAGTACAGTATTTATGTGCAAACCAGGATAATTCTAGGATTTAAAAAAAGAGGTACTCAATAGTAATACAAAGACTACCAGCCACAAATCAGAACAATTTCTAGGCAGACTGGAAGAGATGATCACTTTGTAGAAAACATATGTATGTTCTATTACTCCAATAGCATCATCCAAGATTCTCCAAAACAACTTTCTAAAAACAACAATCTCAGTACTAAATGGTGATAATTTTCTATCTTGCTTACTCTCTGCCTCTCTCTCCCTTTTCTGGATGATTCCAGATTATCTATGTAGCTAGAAATGACAAGGACTGTCTGGTTTCCTACTATTATTTCTCAAGAATGAATTCAATGATGCCTGACCCTGGTACATGGGAGGAATACATTGAAACATTCAAAGATGGGAAAGGTAAGTGAAAGGAAACTGTGGGTTCCTATTTTCTCACTCACTTAGCTATTGACATCAAAAAAAAGAGTTTTTGCTGAATTGTATCTGTCAAAGTCCTGCAAGGAAGTAGATGTCAAGAATGAGGTCTCCCAGGAGACGTCAACAAATAGACTATTCACAATGCTGTGGGCAGAGTTTTGGGAAATCAGCAAGAACCAGTGAAGTATTCTTGAAGGAGCAACAGTTCCCTGGAGATAGGAGAGGTCCCCTTCACAGGAGCTGAGGCCTTCGGTGGAGGTAGCAATCAACAAAGTGAGCCAACTGGGAGGCATCAGTGAAATAAATATATTGTTCTTCCTCTTTTCCTGCTTGCAAAAGCCTTCCAACACTTCTTGAGGTAAAGTCCATCTATAATTCTGAGGGAAAAGGAGCCCCTGGTGACAGATTGTGCAGGTCAACTTCCAAAGTGCTTGGCAATGTAGACAAAGATGCAAGGTAAAGGAGGGTTCACAGGGACAACAAAAGACACCCAGCAATCTTCTCTCCCTCCCATTTACCATCACTGAAAACAAAGATGCCCAAAAAGTAGGTAATTAGAGACGCTTTAAAATAAAAGTCTTTTTTTTTTTCAAAATCAGCATGCTGGAAACAATATTTATTGATCTAGGCAACTTGTGGTGATGCAAGGAAAAGATTTCTATTCCCTGGCCATAGACAATGTTTTGTGGAACACTAAGTTCAACTAAGTTTCCTGGAAAATATAAGCCAGGAAATTCAGAATATTTTTCACAATCTTCCAAAATACTTTCAAAGGACAAGTTTTCTGTCTTATGCAATAAAAATCCTTCTGCGCAATATCTTTGTATTTTGGTTGTATTTAGTAACTGTCCTCTTTTATTTGATAAGTAAGGCTCATTTGGTAAGTTTCATATTGACATTCTCTCTCCTCCTCAGTGTTGTGGGGCTCCTGGTATGACCATGTAAAGGGATGGTGGGATGTGAAGGACCAGCATCGCATCCTCTACCTCTTCTATGAGGACATGAAGGAGGTGAGGGGCAATATGATCCCCATCATGTTCTCCCAGTGCCTGGGATGTGGGGGCACTGGAATGTGGACTTACCAACAGAAGAACCTCTCGATGACACTCTTCCCAGCTCCTCAGCTCTAAACACAATTTTTGTCTTCAGAATTATCTTGACTTTTGTTCACACTTTCCATAAGATCTTTCTTCCTCTGGAAATAGCTTGTGCCTTCTAGCCAGATCACCTTGTTGAATCCTTATACCTAGGAGCCATGTTTCTTTACCTACAAAATTATATCATCTCTATCTCATGAGATCATTGTAAAGATTTTTGCAATCTTAATTATCAAGTGTGCATAGTTCTGTTCAAGAAATCAACTTCCTTCTCTCTCTTCTATGCCCTGATCACTACTTGAGGTCTAGTCCGTAGGAAATTGGCAGGATTAGTATCACACATTAGGACATTGAACTGATCATTGTGGATGAGTGGATAGCAGATTCAACCCTTGTGAGTCTGGATTAATGTCCTTGAATTACAAAACTACCACCTATGACCATGCTAAGAAGTTCTCTAAAATTTAATCTAAAGCTACAACTCCTTTTTTTGCAACTTTTTTAATCAGAAAAAAGCAAGGTATAAACATGTTCATTTCTGGGTAAATTGGATATCCCTTTTACTCATCCTTTTATTAGCCTTCTATTAAACTCATAGACCATTTGCTGCCAATTCTTATAGCCCAGAGACTGGAGTTAATTATCATACTGACCAACACTATCTGTTGCTCACTATACCTTCTCTGATCTCCTCCAGAATATGTCATTTCTCCTTCTCTTGAGGTCTCCTGGTGCTCTCTCTTGGTGCAGGAAGCACATACTTTCTCCACCAGATACCTCAATTGGTCAATTTATACCCAATTTCCTTCTTGCAGGGTAATTTCCTTGATGATAGAAATAGTCCCAATCTTCTTGTTGCTGCACATCTGTGGTAGTACAGTGCCTTTCACTAGTAACACTTGAGAATATTTGCTGAATATGTTTGAATGAATCCCTTAACTCATCTCTTTAGAAATGCATTTAATTTAAACAGAATATCATCCCTAATGGAAGAGCCCAAAATATTTGTTTTGTGTAATTGTTCTACATACAGGACCCAAAGAGGGAAATTGAGAAGATACTGAAGTTCCTAGAGAAAGACATAACAGAAGAAGTTCTGAATAAAATCATCTATCATACCTCATTTGATGTAATGAAGCAAAACCCAATGACCAACTATACTACTCTACCTAGCAGCATCATGGACCACTCCATCTCCCCTTTTATGAGGAAAGGTAGTTGAGACATATATTCCACGCTGCCAATTGAAACCCTGTAATTCTCACGTCTACTTGGATTTTTCCATTAGTGTTTTATGCTGCATTGCTTATTCTTGCCAGCAATACCACTGTACAACTTGGGTGTACACTCAATTCTCCCTAGACTCCTGCAGCAATCACTGAGATTTTGCCTTATTTCAGGGATGCCTGGTGACTCGAAGAACTATTTTACTGTGGCCCAAAATGAAGAATTTGACAAGGACTACCAGAAGAAGATGGCAGGGAGCACTCTGGCTTTTCGCACAGAGATCTGAGAGTGCTGGTCGGGGAGGTGGGGTGCTGCCCCAGACGTTATTACTAGATTGTACCCATTTAAACCCCATGATACTTAAAAGCATTCTTCCTCCCATCCTAAGTCATTCCACACTATCTGTAGATCCTGTACTACTATAATAATACTTCATTAAAACATAATCAAATCCTGGGTAGAAAGTTTTAAATTAGTTACACGGTAATTGGTGTGGACTCCTGCCTCATGAAAATATACTCTGTACTAAGGCAAAATAAATACAACTTCAGTCCATCACTTGTCTACAGCTATCTGGTTTCTGAAAGACAAAACAAAAGAGATAAACAAATAAAAACAGAATTTCAGCGCAAGAGAAATTTAAAAATAAAGCAAAGGGAATGAGAAGTACCAGGGAGAATGTGAAGAACTATTTTTTAATTCTAAACATTTGTCTTGTTCCACTTTGTGATTCCATAACTGACATGGATGATTTATAAAGAACAGAGATTTGTTTCTGAAAATTCTGAAGCATAGGAATTTCAAAGTTGAAAGGTTCACATCTGGCAAGGACTTTTTGATGCATCATTCCATGGTGGAAAGTGTGATGGTAAGAAAGGATGAGGGGTGGGGGCTTACCCTTTCATTAGGAACTCACTCCCCCCACACACAAAATTCACTCCTATGGTAATGCCCTTAATGACCTAATCACCTCTTATGAGGATCTTTCTCTCATTAGTGTTGTGATGGAGATTGAGTATCTAACACAAGGTTGGGGGACATATTAAAAACAGTGATGGTCAAGAATGAGAAAAATGATGACACAACTCTAATATTAGACTATGAGATACAGAGGATAATATGAAGAATGGAATCCAGTGAGCTGATGTTGAAATGGTCTAAAGACCAAAGAGAAAGGCCACTGCTGGGCATTGGAGCAAATGCTAAAACACAGAGGATAATCAACAACTTGAGCCAACTTCTGTGACCAACTTCTAGAAAGCAGAAAGAGATTTTATATTTCAGATAAACTTCTTAGAAAAAAAACTATAAATTCACCTAAGGAAAAAATAAAATATCCAGTCCCTTGTACATTTTAAGAAAGATTTGAATCTTATATCTCTGGGGGAAAATGTCACTTTTCATACTTTTTGAATAGAAGGCTTCTAGCAAAATTGTCCTTACGGTAAAGTTAATCATAAAATCATGTTCAGTTTTCTCCTTTTCATTAAAACCTGCCTCACAAAAATGTCTGCCATCATTTGCACAAGGTATTCAAACATCTGCATTATTTTTATAGAATGTTAGCAAAATGCATTTTGTGTGAGGGGTGATTTCCTATTCCACTCAACAAATGATAAAGAAAATCATCTTCACCCAAGAACAAATTAAGCTCTACCTGTGTTCTTTCCTCTTTCCACTTTCTAAGGGAAGCAAATCATTAATCACACGACAAACAATCCAGTGCTGTGGTCGTTATGCAGTGTGGACCAGCGTGAACGCCTTCAGTTCACATACCAGGAACTTCCTGAAACTTCCCACAGAAAGCACATAATACTTCCCCTTCTCAATGTCATGTGGGCTGGTCATATAAGAGGTATTAAAATATGAGCAATATGTCTGGAGTTTTCAACTAGGCAAAACCTACCTTACTTTTTTGAAAATCGTAAAAATTTTTTTACTTTTATTTTTGTAAAAATGAATTCCACTCTCCTAGTTCTCAAAAATTTCAATTAAAGTATTTCTGAACTTCTTTCTTTAAAGCTCTGTTATGCCCTTCTAATAATATTCTAGGTACTACAAAGAATAATTATCTGGCTTCCATGTTGCACTCCTGTAATTCCAGTGATTTGGGAGCCTGAGGCATGAGGATTGAGAGTTCAAGTTCAGCTTCAGTATCTCAATAAGATTCTCAGCAATTTAGTAAACCCTGTATAAAAATACAAAAAAAGGGACTAGGTATGTAACTAAGTGGTCAAGCGTATCTTGGTTAATCTCTAGTAGCAACAAAAAAGAATAATTAATGGTTTAATTTAATTTTTAAATATCTGTGGTCCCAACCCTATAGAATAACGATGATAGAGGCAAGGAACATCCACATAGCCTTCCTAATCTAACATGCTCAATGTTCATGGGTACTTTCAAAAAACTTTTATTCTAATGAGACACTACATACACACACACACACACACACACACACACACACACACACACACCCCTAAATGAATCAGTCATGGAAGATCAAATTGTAAATAGTTATGGAAAAATTACTTGGTAACAATTCACTTAAAATAAGTTTGATCAAAAAATTAGAAATAGAATTAGGAGAGCCAGAAATATTTCACTATTCAACAATCTCACTTTTTAGATGAGAAAACCAAGAGAGAGAGAGAGAGAGAGAGAGAGAGAGAGAGAGAGACAGACAGACAGACAGACAGACAGACAGACAGACAGACTGAGAGACTGACTATGTTGGATGCAGTGGAATAAGGATTCCCCCAGTTTCTAGCTAGTGTTCCATCCCCTCCTCACTATAAAACCATAGATTTGGGCTGGGGATGTGGCTTAAGTAGTAATGCGCTCACCTGGCATGCGCTGGGTGCTGGGTTTGATCCTTGATCCTCAGCACCACATAAAAATAAAATAAAGATGCTGTGTTCACTGAAATCTAAAAAATAAATATTAAAAAATTCCCTCTCTCTCTCTTTCTCTTTCTCTCTCTCTCTCTCTCTCTCTCTCTCTCTCTCTCTCTCTCTCTCTTTTCTCTAAAAAAAAACACCATAGATTAAAAATGCCTTAAGCTTAGAAGGCTGAAGCAGAAAGATTGCAAGTTCAAAGACAGCGTCATCAACTTAGCAAGGCCTGGAACAACTTATTAATACCCTGTCTCAAAATAAAAATAAAATAAAATAAAAATGGCTGAAGATTTTTCTCAGTGGTTAAGTACCCCTGGATTTAATCCCTAGTACCAAAAGAAAAGTACCTTCTCCTCAGACAACATTTTTTAGTTCTTTGATTCTACTTAGCACTTAGAAGAGCACTACCACAATTTAACTGCTCTTTGGATCCTTCCTTATCACGTAACATATCCTGAAACCTAGCAAGCTGGCTTTATTCCATGATTAATCTTTGAATTTCCCTGACTCCCAAACCCACCTTGGCTTCCATTTAATTAACTATAAAATCTCTTTATTAAAATCATCAACCATTTCATATTTCATCTTCATCATAACCAAAGCAAAAAGAAGGGTCCTTGTTTTTTCTGAGTATCTTGGTATCCCTCTTGGAAACCTCTTCTTCCTGGGAAATCTACCTGTGCACTGGCCTGCATCTGGCCTTGTACCGGCATTGCCTCATGTTAGCCAACATTCTTGTTTTTTTTTCTTTATTTAAACAGCCATTTTATAAATTAATATGTATATAATGTAATTTCGTATGTATACATTACAATGCATGTTTTAAGAGGTATATACTTTATTGTTTCTATTGTTGTTAGATATACCTGATAGTAGAGAATATTTTGACATATTATACGTACATGGAGTACAACTCATTCCAACTAGGATCTCATTCTTGTGGTTATACATAATGTGGCATGAAAGTGGTAGTGTATTTGTTGAACTCATGGAAGTGTGTCTATACCAACCACCCACAAACCCTAAAAAGCAGAAGGCTTGGATTGCATAAATGCCCATCTGCCTTGAGTGAACATCACTGATTTGCCTCATCTGAGCCTTACATAAAGAGACAAAATGATAAAAATATATTCAGAACATGGTTCAAGTGAAGAATGTATATCCTATATTCCTTCTCCTGTGTCCCAGACAGGCAGTCTGGCTCAAGCTGAATTTCTGGTGCCATCTAACTGGAACTTTTCTGAGAGGGTGAACAGACATTCTCCAGATCATTTTTATGAAGATAGAAGTCCTGGTTTAGGATCACCTGGAAGTCCCCAAATCTAGATGCTATAAGAACTTTCCAATCTCTTTCCCAAAGAGCACTGAGGAGACCTTCTTCAAAATAGTAGACTATCACCAGAGAGGGGATTGCATCTGTGTGAGGCTGATGAGGGGGATACACCCAAGTGTCCAGGAAAAATGAGGGTCCAGGTTACCAGATCTCTTGAGCTCCTGAGGTGGGAACTCCTCTTCCACTCACCTCCCCAGTGGACAACCCCTTGGGAAATGGTCTACATGCCATGAGTTCTAGGAGTCAGGAGGTGGATGTAGAAGGGACCAATGGTAAATGTGGGTCATGCTGGCAAGAATTCTAAAGACAAGGTGTTATTTTCAAGTCATTAACAGGAAGGTGGCCTCCATCTAGAAGAGGAAGGGAATCAAGAAGAGTTTGGAGTACTTAGCTCTCCATGCATTAGGTTATCCCCAGTGAACCACTGAATTGTGAAATGTTGTGGGGAACAAGTTTCCAAGGAGAAGTCACGGAGGGCACCCCCCAGAGTGATCAGGCCTATATCCAGAGTTTCAGAGAAAAACTGAACTGACTAACTAGCGCTTGGCCTGCCAAGGCTGAAAATTCCAGAGTCCATCATGTCTTTAACCAGGGGCCACTGTCTGCCTCACTCAACTCTGAGGTGATGAAGAACATCCCCAACCACCAGGTGTGAGCAACAGGGAATAATGAACAGTGCAGGTGAGGGAACAACAGGCCAGTTTGCCTTCCTCCAGAGGGTCTGTGAAGAGGGCTGTGACAGCTGAATGTGAGTCCCTGTGGGAAGCCACCATGAGATGCATGAGGACCTTCATAGCATAGAAGCCAGCGAGGGGGACCAACTGGGAACTTAAAGCGGCAATCCCTGCTATCAAGATCGCCTTTTGCAAGTGGACTCCCCATCCATCTTCCAAAAGGTCCCCAAGCATCACCAGAGATGGCATGACCCTTTAGGAACTGAGAAACCTGCCTGCCCTTACCTTTATGCTGTTTTGGTGAAGAATTTTCTATCAAAAATCTTTGATGTTTTCTGATAAAAATAAATCAAGCGTAGGCTCCCTTCTTTGTTAGAAGCTAAACCTGTCTGGTCAGCTTGGCCTATGGCTGCCCTCACTCTCAAACTACTTTTCTGTGTCCTGTGGTCATCTCGAAGGAGTACTACTTAGCTTTGATTTCTCAGCCAGCCCATGCTTCTGGAGGGAACCTATTCCCGCGCCCTGGCAGGATGTGGGCGAAAAGTTCAGATGCCCTTCCCAGCAACCCAAATGTTTATAAGCCCAGGACTCTCTCCGGGCCTCAGGGAGGAGGAAGGTGGAATTGTTGGAACATTAGGTCACAGTCTGCTTGTAATCCTGGAGGAAACTGCAATTGGCCACAGGCTGTTTATGAGGCTGCCTTCTCACAGCTTCAGGAAGCCATGGCAAACTCTGTTTGGAGCTGGGCTCCCAGAAGCAGACTCTGGCAGTAAGATTTGGGTGCAAGTTCTTCAAGAGAGAATCATCAGGGAGTAGGGAGACCATATGGAAGCCAAGCAAGGATGTGGGCTCCATATGTGAGATTGACCTGCCAGCCCAGAGTTGTGAATTCCTCCCTGGCCTTTTGCCATCCAAGCTGGGAGAACAAGAGGTGATTTCCACTTGTTATTCAGGAAAGAAATTTTTCCTTGAGTGTTTTTGTTGTGGAGGTCCAATATTTTAAATACTATGGTATAAAGTTTAAAATGATTAAATACTATGGTACAAAGGCAAAATGTCTCATGTTAATAAATGGGAAGGAAGAGTATGAACACAATATATAGAGAGAGGGGAGAATACACAAACATACACAATTCCAGTCCTCAATTGTGTTAACTGATCGTGTATCTCAGGGGAATTGGTTCTAGGATTCCTCCATGGATACCTGAGTCCATGGATGTTCAATTCTCTTACATCAAATGCTGCAGTATTTGCCTATAAACTATATACTCCTGTATACTTTAAGTCGACTCTAGATTATGTGTAATATCTAACACTGTGACAGTGCACTGTAAACGATTAAAAAGCTATATGGTCTATGGAATAATGACAAAAAATAATCAGTACATATTCAGTATAGAAACAATTTTCAATCTAGGTTTGTTTAATCTGAAGATGCAGAGACTGTGGACATGGAGGGCCAACTGTACCTACTTTCACTACCCATTTCATATTTTTTTTGTCTCCATCAAAAACACAGCAGATCTTTACCTGGTGTGTGGAAAGGGACCTAAACATTCATCCCAAAGTGTCTTAAGTCTGAATTGAAGTGTTATAATTCCCATTGATGTCCACAGGTCATGACAATACTACGAGAATTCCATTCTAATTCATGTTTGCAGAGTATAATAATACTAAGAGAAAATCTAGGAGATCTCCTGTATCCTAGACTTGTTCTTCCTTGCCTCCATTATAGTCTGTGGGGCCATGGGCATTTAGGGCAATACATCATATACGGTACTTGCACCATCAGGGCCTGCCCAATCCAATCTCATATATACCTCTTCCATTCAATGACAGTGCTGCACTGCATATGCAACCTAATAACTTGGTGGGACAGATTATAGAAGCTTGTGAGGGCAGCTGAGGTCACATGGTAACATGGTGGCCCATAGTTAAATGTTCAATCTCTATGAAAGTCCGGTAGCAGGCTAAGACCTATCTTTAAAATTGAGATAGTTCTCTGAGGGTGATTACAGTGATTTGCTCAAAAATCCTGAAGACCTGAGTGATGATTCATCTAGAGCCTTGTCTAAGGCTCTTCACATCATCAATATTACAAGTACCATTCAAGCACCATTGTATCTGGTGGATCATGTGGCAAGGCAGACTATACATACTGTTCTGGTCCTCACTCTAACACAGAAACTTTTGTGGTCAACAATATATGGGCTGTGCTCTGTCAAAGTGTACCTCATTGGAAGAGCATCAGTGCTGCTCTCCATGTCACAGTTCTCTGGTCAATGGTCTCTGTGTGGTGCTGAGTAAGGCCCGGGACCCCCTGTTATAGAGTTGCATTGCCAAGACCATAGTTCCTGCAACAGCAGGAGGACCGTGCAACCTGAGGTCTGTGTCTGTGCACCTGAATGTTGACCCCTCACTTCAGATTGACACACCTGATGCACTCAGTGACAGAGATAAGGTTGACTAAACAGTCACACCAAGACTCCACAGCCCACATTTCAGAGCCCAGAGTTTTCTGTCACCAGGTGACATCAAAACTTTGAGTGGCTACATGATACTCTATTAAAGCCACAGACTAGGCTTATTATTTTCCTGCTTCTACAAAACCAAATTTCAAAGGTCCTCAAAAAAAAAAAAAGATGCAGAAACCGGCAGAGGGTGAAGGGTCTATGACCAAAGAAGAATTTGCAAAGATGAAGCAATTACTGGAAGCTGAGTATCTTGCTGTCTTTAAGAAGTCTATGTCCTCTCATGAAGTATTTCTTCAGCAGCTTTCTTCTCATTCTGTTCTCAGTAAATCGCAACTTTCATGTTTTCCTAGAATATGATCAGGATCTAAGTGTTAGGTGGAAAAAAAGAGATGTTTGGTGGCTTCTTTAAAAGTGTGGTGAAAAGTGCTGATGAAGTTCTTTTTCCTTCAGTTAAGGAGGTGGATGACTTCTTTGAGCAAGAGAACTTTCTTATTTACTATTCCCACAGGATCAAGGATTCCTGTACTAAAGCAGACAGAATGACCAGATCTCATACAAATATTGCTGATGACTATATTCACACTGCAGCCAGCTTGCAAAGCCTGGCTTTAGGTAAACCCATGATCATCAAAAATACCTATTGTGACCTCAGATGCCCTCACAAACTTCTATATTCTGTCCCACCAAGTTATTAGGTTGCATGTGCAGTGCAGCACTGTCATTGAATGGAAGAGGTATATATGAGATTGGATTGGAAAGTGAACCATCAACACAAATCCACCTAAGAAAGGAGGGAAGAGAATTATAAAAGTAAGAATAATACAGAGAGACAAAACTCATAAAAGGCCATTGTAGAGACTGCCTACCTCTTCACTTTCTTTTGAGAATTATTACTACAGATCAGTCCTCAACACATCGCAACCAAGACCACATTTTGAAAATTAGACTTAAAAGTCTTTATTCACTTATTTTTCCTGCTTTCATCCCTCCTCCTGATCTACCCTTTTGGTGATCTGAAGCAATAAAAATGGAAACTAAAAAGAAATAAAGAAGAAAAACAACTCAAAATGGCAATCTTAGTAGAATAGCTAAATGTTAAAAATGTTCACATATATTATTTGAATACAAATCTCATGCATATATAGCTCTGTTCTCCTAAAAATATCTAATTATTCAATGTGGTCTTTGGAGAATCTCCCATGAAATATTAGAAATATCTGAGCAGGCTGACCAATTAGGTGTTTGATCATCTTCATAAGAAGGAGTCAAAAAGAGATCATGTCAGGGTAAAGCATCTGCTTAGTGTGCATGAGACCCTGGCTTCAATTAACACTGCTGCTGCTGCAAAAAAATAAATAAATAAAATAAAAGAGATAACATTAGCTATTGTGCTCCTACCTGGAAACTGAGTGGATCCACTTTGTGATGCAGTGAAGAGGGCATGAGCTTTGAGCTGGAATCTAACCAATATGTGACTTTAGCTATCATCTCATTTAGAAAATAGGGACCATAAATCTGCTGTAGTGAAACTTAAATGTAATGATGCATATGGAAATGCCTTATAAACCAAGAAGTGTCACTCCTGGAATGAAAGGTGGAACCAAAAACATCACTGGCTTTGTACTTTCACAACCAAGTCTGACATTTGCTCTTTCAATGTTTTAAGTAGGCAGATTCCGATGACTTCCTGGAAAAGTGAACATAGCCCACAGAAGCCATATGACACATATCTAATTTCCTTTCTTCTTTCCTTGTGCCCCCCCATCTTCCTTCCTTCATATATTTTTTTGTTGTTGTGGTGTAGGGGATTGAACCTAGGGCCTCTTTTATGTGATAGGCAGTTTGTATACATCAGCAATACCACAAACACTTGAATAATATATTATGCTACAATGTGACAACAGTTGCAACAATTTTCAGCTTTATTCTAATCTGTGTGTGTGTGTGTGTGTGCGCGTGCGCGTGCACCCATGCACACACATGTAGGCTCACACTGGGGAAGTAACTTGTTATTGCTAAGCAAGCACCTTACCATTGAGATACATCCTAGCCCCTTAATGTTCATTTTAATTTGCAAACCCAAACGGATCTACGTTGTTCCCTAGAAAATGCTCAGCTCCCGAAAAGGACAGTCATCTTTATTGTATCCTCGGTGACAAGTTTTACAGGAAATCTGTGCAAAGTTCTGATGAGAAAGACATGATTCATTTTTCACAGTTCTGATGGTATGACTCCCTCCTCTATCAGAAAGAACTGAACCTTCCTAGCAGTGCTTCTTCCCTAACTCTCTTCCACTCCCATTCTTCAATGTTTGGGAGGCATTCTGTTGGGTAAAAAAAGGCAGTGATCTATAAATTGTTAAAAGTGTTCATCCCCTCTTTCTTTTTTCTTCCAGCTTTACCAATTCTAGTCAAGCCTGCCCAGTTATATAAACCCAAATTCATATTCAAAACCGACAATATTGTTTCGAACTGACTGCTTTTCTTTGAGGTGGTCAATTATCAAGAAGGGCTGTAATCTGCTTTTGGTCCTTCTGCCTCCTCCATTCACCCCTGTGCCCTGGCTGTGAGTCTGAGGCATCCTTCAAAGACACAGGACTGATTGTGATGCAAAGGAATGATGACCTGACTCTGTCTCTTCTGTTCCCTGCACAGATAAGTGATTTTGGACCTCTTTGTGTCTCAATAGGGAGAATGTTATCTGGCTATCCTATGGCATAGGGGTGGTGGTTTTAAAGATCAAATCAGATAGGATTAATATAAATAAAAGACCTTTTAAAATCTTAGCATGCTATATAAATATGAGGTGGTTAGTTTATTAGAATTCTACCTTTGATGTGCTTCAGATATCTGGCCAGCTGAGCACTTAAAGTATTTTTATTTGCATTGGTTACTAGATGAGAATTTCTACTCATTGATCTTAGAAAACTTACCCAATAATTATAATAATATCAATACTTACACATGTGTTGCCTCACACTCTCTGTTTTGTAGTTTCAACACCTAAGAGGTTGATTTTTGCCCTAGTTCTTAATTGGTGGTGATGTGCCACAGACTAGATTCTAAGGTGTGCCTTTCCTGAACATTAAAGACGGTAATATTTCCTCTTATAGAGAACTTACTTTTTGATTTTATATCATTTCTAGATATATTATTGCTAGATTTGACGTGTTTTTAAAATCTATTTTCAAAATGAGCAGTTTTACCTCAATGACATTGAGTTTTTTAAAAAATTAGTAGTACTTAACCTAACCTTAGACAAGTACAATTAAAGAGAAGATTATAAACACATTTTTCCTGATTTGCTAAGTTGAATGCAACTTGCAATTAATATATAACTAAAACATTAAAACCATGTCAAAAGAAATGACAAAAGACAAAAATGTTCACCTACAACCTTAGTAGTCTGATATCAACAAGTGAATAGACTGAAAATGAAACAAATTGTTTGGATATCAGCATTTTCCTTCTGAAGAAGAAAGGATGAAAGAGCTGTGTTCAAAGATTCAGCTTCATCCCACAGCTCTTTTCATCTTTCCAGGGCACTTAGGGATTAGTGGGTAGGGTCAGCACCTTGCATAAGATCTTGCAACAAATTCTTGATAAAGCTGAGCAAAAAACATGGTGGTGTTGAACCCAAGTGCCTACATATTTGTCAAACATTATTTTGGATGTTTCTGGGAGGATGTAAACTCATATAGACATACAACTTTTAGACTCAGACAGGATCCTTAATTATTTTAAGTACACTGGCTGGTGAAGTGACTGTAAGGAGAAGTTTGCGGTTCTGCCCTACCAGGAGCCAAAAGGCTGGGCTGAGTTCCCTTCCTACCAAGTACAGGCTGGGAGATGTGGAATGAGCCACTGAACTTTTCTCATCTGAAAAACTGAAAGCACTTTAAAAATACTACTGTGTAATGTTTGGTATTATTTTACTTACTGTATTTCCTAAGTTAATAGTAATAGCTAAAGCGGGTGTGGTGGCATCTCCCTGTAATCCCAGGGACTTGGGAGCCTGAGGCAGGAGGATCACAAATTTAAGGCCAGCCTCAGCAATTTAGGAAGGTCCTATCTCAAAATTAAAAAATAATAAAAAATGGCTGAGGATATAGTTCAGTAATAGATTGCCCCTGGGTTCAATACCACACACATACAAAATAAGAGCTAACATCTATCCAATTACTCCCATTAGGTGAGTAGTATGTCCTTATTATACAACTGAAGGAACTGGAGCATAGAAAAGTTAACCATTGGCTTAGGTCATGCGGCTAGGATGTAGCAGAGCCAGGCTCTACAACTAAGTCTATCAGAACAAAGAAATGATTAGCTCTGTGACCATGGGGAGTTATGTAACTGCTTTAAATGGTGATATTCTTATATGTACCATGGGATACCCATCTACCTCCTAGGCCTATCGTGAGAATTCAGGAATGACATTTGGGGCAGAATCTAGCACAGTGACTGGTGTGTGCTCTGAATGTGATAAGAATTTCTATTACAGGCACCTGTATGGATTGCCTCCTCTCAAAATCTATATGTTGAAATAATACCCTCTAATGTGATGGCATTATGAGGTGAGCCTTGGGGAGGTGATTAGGTCATGAGGGTAGAGCCCTCATAAATGCCCTTGTCAAAATGCACAAGAGCTTTCTTTCTTTGCTCTCTGCCATGTGAGGACAAAACAAGAAGAGAATCATCTGCATATTGGAAGAGAGCCCTCACCAGCCACCAGATCTGCTGGCACCTTGATCTTGGATGTCCCAGCCTCCAAACTGTGAGATACAAATGTCTAGTGCATAAACTACCTAGTCTGGGTATATTTGTTACAGTAGTTCAGGCTAAGACAATAGCTCATGTCCCAAATCACCAGACCCTTTGCACAATCCAATTATATGCTAACAGGGGTAGCCACCTTATTTGCTGGAAATCAATGGCTAATCTGCCATATTTATCAAAATCTTAAGAAATTTTATACTTAGCCAGACTCGTGGCATACTTTCAGTGACTTGGGATGCTGAGGCAAGAGGATTGCAAGTTCGAGGCCAGACTCGGTAATTTAGTGAGCCCCTCAGCAATTTAGAGGGACTCTGTCTAAAAATAATAAAGAACTAAGGATACAACTCTTTGGTTCAATCCCTAGAACCAGACAAAAAACAAATAAAAAATATATAATGAAAAATCTAAGCTATTCTATAACTTGATTTTTGATAAATCAAAGATTCCTCAACATGCACCACCACAGTTTGCACAGGCGAGGGTGGGGAGATAAGGAAAATGGTGAGATTCTTAAAGGAGCATAAATTGGAGGCAATGGTGGTATACATGGGATTAGCAGGAAGTCTGTGAGAGAGCCTTCCAGGGGTCTGTCTGATACACCAATTTCCTGTAGAAGCAAAAGGACTAAAGATAGAGGATGGTGATGCCATTATTAAAATAAGGATGTGAAGCAGAAGAGTTAAATTTTGGAGAAATCATGCTCAGAAATGGACATACTACTGGTTGACCAAACTGAAGAAGGTGCCAGACAGGGAGCTGAGGAGAAGAGGCCAGAGCTTGAGAAAGGAGTCTGAGTCAGAGGTCTACACAGGGTGTGTCTATAATAAGCTTGTAGTTAAAATCAAGAAAACTGAAGATCTATGAAGGAGAGTGTGTAGAGGTGAGTGGTCATAGGACAGGGATTGTGAGATATGGCAACAGAGAAAAAAGATGAATTAAAGACAACTGAGAAAGAAAAAACAGATGGCTGGGCAGAGGGGAAAACCCAAATCTCCTTAAGTCACCAGGAGGGGCATTCCAGCCCCCAAAAGGAAATAAAGAATGAGAGTCCCCATGTTCAACACTAATATTTCCAGTGAGTGTTGGTTCTGTATTCCTCATACTCTCCACATTCCTTCTCACAAGTGAATTTAGAAACTAAGTCTAATGTATCACCATTAATGTTAAAGATTTACTGCTTTCTGAAAACCAGGGACTTCCATCCTGATCTAGGTTGTATTAATTTGAGACCAGAGCTTCTTATCATTAGTAACAACACATTTGGGAGGAGGTCTTCTCTCATTTTTATAGAATAAGGGACAGGTATTCAGTTGCACAAAGATGGCACTACTGCATATAACCCACTTCGAGACAGACATACCAAATATGAACCTGGCATATGAAAGGCAGGTTGGAAATATCAATGTATGAAATACAAATGAAGCTGTATGACCATCCACATATTTAAGAATTGTTGTTTCTAAGGCCAAAGCAGAAAACATTTCAATATTTCACCTTTATTCATTCTCTTTTTTTTCAATTATTCCTGAAATTCTGGTATTTCCCTGGGCCTTATCATGGATGTTCAATCCATCTGTACATTTGGGGTGATTTATAAGACTTAATCTTTCAATATCTACCCATTACTCCCTCAAACCTAGTTATTATATGATGATTTCACATATCTAATCAGGTTTGCAGTGTGTGGTTGCTCAGGCTGGTTACTGCAAAGAGCACCATTGAGAGGGGATGTCATTCACACAGGAGACATTGTTACTGTTTTGAAGTTAAAGCAAAAAAATTCAAGTTATAACTGTTGACTCTAAAGTTGTATGATTGTGTACATAACAATTTTCTGACAGAAGGCAATAAAATCTGTAGTTCTCATAAACTTACCTCATTACAACATGAAGTTTTAAGAAAAAGGGTCTCTTTATGATGTGTACCAAGGTGCTATGTGGACTGAAGAGCCTTGACTTCATCAGGATGCTCTATGGACACCTATCTGACTTGCAACATCTTAGTCTAGCTCTATGATAGTTCCTGAAACCATCCCTTCCCCTCAATTCCTACTGCTACTGCCTGAGTGCAGACTCCACTTTCCCTGTCTCTTTTCTGGCCATGGTTAATGCTTCCTTCCTGATCTTTTTATGACATATCTAATCCTATCTAGTCCACCCTTCCTACTGTCAGAATGATTTTTCTACAATAATTTGACCAGGTGACTTCTCTGCTTAAAGTATTTAAATACTTTCTTATTGCTTACAGAATTCAATTTACACTTCTACATATGACATATAGGTGTTCCATATTCTTCCCCTGCCCTCGAGCCTACCTATGAGTTACTTCCTCCACAATGATCTAACCACACAGAAACCAAGTTTGATATGCTTGCACTACTTGTCTATAACATTTCACAGGTTGTCCCATGAGTTTCAATTTATCCTTCAAAAATATCAGCACAAGTCTCCTCCATGAACTCTTCCCTTACCATTCAAGTAAAATTGACCATACTTCCTTTGCACTGCCACTATAACTGATTTATATCTTTATTATTACAATTATCCCAAAATCACAATGATTTTTTTCCTATGTCTCTCTTATTATGGGTGAATGGACAGTTTAAGGATATGAGATACATCTTATTGATTTATTTGTCCCTAATATCCAAGAGAGTGATGTGTATCCCTGATACTTAGCATAGAGCCTGTTGATTGAATGGAATGGAAAAAAAAAAAACATTGAGTTTCAGAGAAGCCATAGAGGGAGGCTTTGATAATGAGATAAGGGAAAAGAACCATATTGTGGATTTTATATAAGTTGTTCTAGACTCTTTATACATAGGACCTTAGCTTTGAGTTAAATCTGGAGAAAATGCAACAACAATGAACTACATTTCATTTGCTGTTTGTTCATTTATGTAAGTATTCTGAAAGGTCTCCAGAAACTTCTCTGCTAAGTTCTGCCCTCTGAAGCCTCCAAAAGTCTGCCACACTGGGCTCTACATGTTTTCACAAGTGGACTACTTCTCTTTTTTGGTACATTCTGCTGTGAACTACCAAACCAGTAATGTCCTAAACATTATTGATGTCAAACAGGATTTTTTTTTAATGAGAGTAACCTCTTGATTCTTTCCCCCTGTGACTGCTTACTCTCTTCTGTGGCAATGGTGGAGTCTAAAAGATAAAATGAAGAAATCTGGGTGAGCTGGACCTAGTGGTACATAATTGTAATCCTAGCTATTAGGGAGGCTGAGACAGGAGGATTGCAAGTTCCCGGCCAGCCTCAGCAACTTAGTGAGACTGTATCTCAAAATAAAAAATAAAAAGCCTGGGGGAAAAACTCAGTGGTAGAGCAACCCTGGGTTTAATCCCCAGTATGTCCCCGACCAACAAAATAAATAAATAAATAAATCTGAGTGAGATATAAAAGTAAACCACAGGCACACTGCTATTAACTTGGAACTCTTTCTTTTTGACAACTGAAGATTATGTTTTCCTGGATCATGTTATATGCCGCTTACTTAGGACAGTGTCTTAAGTATCCCTCCAGCTTGCAAGAGTTTACCAGTCTGAAGTCTCAGAATGAAACAGTTGGGAGATTGCCTTCTTCCCTACCTTTGTTCCCATACATTACCTAGCTTAACTATAGTCACAATGCTAGTCAGTAGGTACCATTCTCACTTTACAGAAAGGAGAGCATTCAAAGAGTTTAAATGGCCTAAGGAAATACAGCTAGATTAGATAGTAATCAAGTGAGCTGCTTTCTTTAGAGAAAAATAGACTATTCAAGCTTGGGTACATAAAGGGAAGGTGATCATATCTAGAACTTAAATGGAACTGTCTTCCAGAGTTAACTGGGAATTCTGTTCCTACCAGCTATACAACACTTCTCCATTTTGCTCCTGTTCCTTGGAATCCCAGGTTAGCAACCAGACACTTATTTTATAAGGGCAGAGAGTAAATAGACTGAATATGTGTATCTAGTACATACCTGAAAATAAAAAGCAAATTCTGAACAATTAAAAAAAATCCTGTAACAAAATTTAGAAATACAATAGCTATTTTACAAGAACATCATTATACTTACACAATAAATGTCACTGAAATCCAAAAACATTCTCTGGTTAAACATTTGTTACTTGTGAGAATGTTCAACTTGTTTGTCCTGTTTGTAAGTTTCTAGATTTCAGTCCTGTGTTCTATTGCATGAGATTATTCTTTACACTCATTCTGAATGCTAAGTGTAAAGCTTCTCATTTAAGCTTTGGATAAATCATGCTATTCTTATTTAGATCACTTTAATATGAAACTGTTCTATACATGCAGTACAAACAGATTTTCAGAACACATTATTTTGGGGGTGGGGGAGGTTAACTGGTCTTTAACCTAGGGGCACTTTACCATTGAGCTATATCCCTAGCCCTTTTTTATTTTTTGAGATGGGTTCACTAAGTTGCTGAAGCTGGCCTTGAACTTGCCATCTTCCTGCCTCAGCCTTCTGAGCCAGTGGGATTATAGTGTGCACCACTGCACCCAGTTCAGAACACATTCTTTAAAAGAACAAGATCGAGTATTGAATGGTAGGTATACAGTATTGTTGGTACTTTAACTATAACTCTGACAATGATTTATCTAAGCAATAATGAGCCAATATATGGGCCTGGAATTTAAGTAGATTAACAAATGAGTTAACCTTCGAAAAATTACTGAAGATTTCAAAGTACTTGGGCTGGGGTTGAAGCTCAGCAGTAGAGCATTCGCCTAGCATGTACGAGGCACTGGGTTTGATCCTCAGAACCACATTAAAAATAAATAAATAAAAATAAAGATTAAAAAAAAAGAAAGTACTGACCCATCAAGAGTTTAATCAACTGCCAGAGGTAGCTCAATAGAACTAATAACCTGAAAGAAATTTGTTAACTACTCATTTATGTCTTGAGCTGTATCTAGCAATGTTTTCATCCTTGTGAATATTAAAAAAAGGTGAATTGATTCTTTATCAAAAGAAGTTAATAGATGTAATAAGAATTTTTAAAATTAAGACCAGCTGTTTAGTATTCACAATGATCTTTTCTATCAGTAGATAATAAAAAGGCTTGAAAGTTTAATATGTAGTAGAGCATATGTGTTACTTAACACTGCAGAGCAATTTAAGTTTTCTCATGTTGTCTGTTGATAGGTAGCTCGAGGAATTAGTTAAGACTTTGCATCCTATCGCATACTTATTACACACATAGTAAAAGACCATTCATCCGAAAGCAACTGCTATGAAGCTCCTTTATAATTAATAGATCTAAACTCTGAAAATATTGTTATATAGACCTTAGAATTATGACCTTCTGCTGTACTTTAATTACTTGCTACCTAACTGCTCTCAGGTTTAACAGGGATAAGAACTAGAAGGCAGAATTGGCTAAGGGTTGGGGTCAATAGAATGTTAATCTTGAAGCTCCAGCCAGCACACCCCGACTCCCTATTTAAAGAAGGTAATTTCTTTCTTTCTTTTTTTTTAAAAATATTTATTCTTAAGTTTTAGGTGGACACAATATCTTTATTTTACATTATGTGGTGCTGAGGATTGAACCCAGTGCCTCGTGCATGCTAGGCAAGCACTCTACCACTGAGCCACAATCCCAGCCCCTAAAGAAGGTAATTTCTTTGATCCTTGGCTTTTGAATGCTCATGGCACTTGCTTTAAAATTGTAAAAAAAAATTAAGGGTAAACAATGATTTATTTCTACCATATTTTCCTCTTTCTAAAACTGCATACTTGTTCAAATAACTGTATGGTGGAACAGTGTTCTCAATCTTCCTTTATCCCAGTTTCCTCTCCTAACAGAAAGGAATGTTTACATGCATCCTATATTCTGAAAAAGATGCCCATATTTCACACTGCAACAAATAAAATCAATTGGCATTTTCCAAATTCTCCCTGTAATTGTACCCCTACTCTAATCACATTTATTAAACTTACTGTGTGCTAAGTATCTTCATGGACTACATGTATTAAACTAATTTAACCCCCATGGCATTGCATGATATAGATACTATTATGATCCTCAACTTACACATGAGGAAAATAAGGCACAGAGAGTTTAAGTAAGTTTCCCTAGCTAACACAGCTAGTAAATGTTAGAACTGGGATTCAAATCCAGATAATCTGGTCTTAGGGCCTACCCTCTGCCATGCAGTTTTCAGAATGAATATGAGAAAAAGATTATCATGCAGATAACTCAATATAGCATATTTTAAATCTATTATTTGCAAACTATCATATCTTGCTATTAGTAGTAAATTACTTAAGAGTATCTCACAATTGATGAATACTTCCTAGGTATTTACAGAACTCCATCAACACATGAGAAATTAAGACAGTGTCTTAACTCTAATCCCTGATAGTTAAACTTAACTATTGGAAATAGTTTGAAAATCTTACTGCTTTTCTATGTAAAATAATGAAAATTAAAAGCATTTCATTTTCCATTGCTTAGTTTTCAGTAAGCTTTGTTGGCACATTTCCCCCCCTGTATTTGTATTAGGTCTCTATGGTATAAAATCTGGATATTCTACTTTTATAATGTTTGTTATCAAACAAATCAAAAATACTTTCAAATCCCAATGTTTCTTGAGGAGAAAAATCCCAAAAGGCAAATAGCTGACCTAAGATTATAGGATTGTGAGATAACCAAAGACAGGGCTTCAGTCTTTTGATGTAAAAGTGCTACTCTAATGAGAAAGGAACACTGATTTGAAAAACTAATTAAAATTAATTAGAAGTTTCAAGTCCTCAGATGTAAAACCATGTATTATGTAAAAGGTATTTTCAAGGTGAATTTAATTTTTTCAAAGGTTCACTTGAACTAATTTAGCCTCTTAAATGCCTGTATACCTGGGAAGCTGAGGCAGGAGGATCACAAGTTCAAAGCCAGCCTCAGCAACTTAGCAAGGTCCTAAGCATCTTGGTGAGACCCTGTCTATAAATAAAATACAAAACAGGGCTGGGGATGTGGCTCAGTGGTTGGGTGCCCCTGGGTTCAATCCCCAGAACAAAAAAAAAAGCATATATCCCTCTTACAGACGATATCAGTAGCAGATAAAATGTTTAATGAATTGTAATTCATGTACCTTTATGAAAGACATTCAAACGTATCAAAATGAAACAAAAATAGAGGCTTGGGTGGTAGCTCAGTTGTAGAGCTAGCATAGCTAGCATAGCTAGCATATGTGAGGCACTGGGTTTGATTCTCAGTACCACTCTAAAAATATAAATAAAATAAAGGTATTCTGTCCATCTACAACTAAAATAAACACACACACACACACACACACACACACACACACGCCAAATATAATTTTATAAGAAAGTGATCCATGTTATCTTCTGAAAGGAGCTCATAATAGGCTTATTTAAAAAAAACAAATTTAGTTCACCTTAAAAATCTAACTGTGATTAATTCAAAATAGATTCTATTTTTACAACTTCCTTCCTATAAACTGTTAAACACAAAGAGAAGTAATGCCACCTACAGGGAACCTTCAGAACAAGTTATACTTCTATGACTCTTTAATATCCAAAATCTAAGTTAATATCATATGTAATGTCACTGAACAAGGAAATTTTCAAGAAAAGGGGTAAAAGAATTGAAAAGGTGTGTGATATAAAAAAAAATCCCACTAACATTATGGATTATCAATATTTCTTAAAAGTAACCTAACTTCAAATTCACCTAACATGATTCACAGACACTTGGTTAGAAACTGCAGCAGGTTAAGATGCAAAGCTACACAACCTCAAAGGTCTTTAAAGTTACAGCTAGTAGAAAGACTCAAGTCTTTGGAGAATAAACCTGTGACAGTTTTCTTTTTCCAACTGTTGGATCACCCTTTCCTCTTGAGTAGCATCACCTTTACCTTCTTGGCTAAATTCTCTAAATTTTTAGGCATTTTAATAGTCCATTTCACTTTCTAAAGCTCATTCCTATTTTTAAGTCTCCTATTTCATAGACAATTATAAATCAAAGTTTTTCCTCTTTATGTAGCATATGCCTACTCTAACCACAGATGATTTCATTTTTATATACTCTCTGCTGTCTTCCCTGGCTAAAAGAGGTTTCCTTATTGCAATGGTTTCATTTAGGCTAAATTTTAAAACAATCTGGAGTCCTTTAGCAACAATACCACACCTCTAACTTCCTTGGATTGGGATGGGGCTTGAGTATGGATTTTGTGGCTTTCAATTTTACAAGTGATCTCTCATGCAACCTTGTTTGAGAAATAATGCCTTACTGTGGATTGTAGCCCTTTACCTAATTGGCTCCAACAGCACTCCTAAGTGGTTTATGGGTTCCAATGTGCACAGTGGCAACCCCTATTGCCCTCCTGGCTTGTTCTTGAGCTGTTTCCCCAGTCACTAGCTGTGCCTTGAGACGGACAGTTAGCTATATGGTAGCTGACCCCCAGGTAGTGGCATCATACCTCATTCGTTTGCTGCAGCTAACCCCCAGCCCCAAATTATGCTGTTGTAGAAGCTTTATAGCTCCCAGCTCATGGATCAATTCTGGATCAATCCTCAGGCTGACAGAGTCCAACTGCTAAACAGTGCCCACATCACCCCTCCAATTCTGTCTCCATGCCCTGGAATAAAACAACTGAGTTAATCTGGATAAATCCAAACAGAGGAGAAAATGTTGGTCTTCCCTTGTTACAATCATCTTGAATCTTGAGTATTGCCTCAGGCATCCTTCCTATGGTTTCTGAGTGCAGATACATTGTTTCCTCCCCCACACAATGGAGAATCCAAAGGACTAAACCTCATTCCCAAACACTGTATTCCTCCAAGAGGGAAATTCTCCCAAGGCTTCCATGATAGTTGGTGATAGAGCAAGTTCTTTAATTGGTAGCCCTCAGTAAGCTCTCTACAGTAAGCTCTCTACAGTACTCATTGGTACTGACACTAGTGGCTATTTGATCTTGTGGAACTGGCATGTTATGATGCCAATGTTGATATTTCAGAATGGGATGGGGGAAATCCCATTTGATTTTGTTACAAATCACTTTTATTGTCAGTGCCTTAGGTAAATTCCCCAGAAATACAATGAGATAAAAGTATGCAAGTGATTTATTATGCAAGTGATAAGTAAAGGGGTGGTACTAGCAAGGCAGGGAAGGCAAGCAGGGATGATTTCAGCAAATTTGTGTGGAAGCTGACTTCAGTCTGATTCACTCAGAAAGTTTTAGACTATAAATAGCACGTTTTTGAGATAAAGGAACTGGGCTTTCATATAGTAAATCTATGGGTACACTTCATGCCAAAGACTCACAAACACTATAAATTAAAAACCACAGTGAAGAAAGGAGGGCATAAAAATTGGAAGATGAAAAGGGATGTGAGAAATCCAGCTAGACTATTACAGTCAACGTCAAGTTTATCTTCACAATTCCATAATATTTTGGAACAAGCCAGAAAGTTGTCATTTGTCCTAAGACCTCACTAATGATAGATAGTGCTATCTGTAACTACCAAAAGCATCACACATTTAGGTTACACGAACTGCCTAGGGGGAAAAAGTGCTCAATGAAATGCTAGGGCAATATGAACAAAGTATTTTGACAAAAAACAAAGCAAACTTTAAAGACTAAAGTAAGCCTGAAAGGAGAGAACTATTTCCTTTGCTTTGATCCTCAAAGTCTCTAAACAGGGCTGTTTTTGCTCTTTCTGGAAGGCAGTCACCTGCTTTAGACGTTTATTTTCTTTAAAGCTATTTCTGAAACATTCACAAAGTCACAGGGTCTCAAAATCAATGTTTATTTTAACACATAAAATGTGACATCTAGCACCAATGCCAGTAAATACCAGAATTTCATCTGGTCACCACTCTGGAACCAGTGTAATGGAAGTCCTTGACTTTCAGTCCATGTGTGCTGAAGATTATCATAACACCAAATAGAAATGACACAGCATAAAAATAATTTGATAGATATGTATACAACTACATTTTTTGTAGTTATGCAATAATCTTTTACTGTTTCATGTAAAGAAGTTAACTTAATACCAGTGTTCTTAAACCAGATTTTCCTGGAAGACAATCACAAAGAAAAATGCATGAGCTATACCAGTGAATAACCCTGGAACTGGGCTTTCCATTCTCACTCCATTCCCAAATGAAAAATTTTGTAAAGGTACCTTTTGTTTCCCTAATCTCTTATTTTTTCTTCTTTGTAACTAATTATAATATTGTTCACTATTTAGAGTACTTACATATTTATTTGAAAAGAATAAAACTTTGGTAAATGTAAGTATACAAGACAATAGTTTTGTTTTTTAAGTAAAAGGACAATTAAGCATTAAAGATACCATATGAAGCAAAAGACAAAACTATTGCCTAATTATGTAAAAGTGAAATATTTAAAATTTACTTATTCCCAAGGCAAACTAATGTTTACTGGTTTGAATTTAGAAAATTATTCGATAGTGATATACTTCTAAAAATTGCATCAGTTTACCTCTAGTTTCCTGAAAATGTGTCAAATCAACCATGTTGCTTCACTATTTACTTTTGGCAGATTTTAGCCTAATCCTAATACCAGTTTTTATTTGAGTAACTGATCTCAATATTTCTTTTAAGCAGAACTTAATGCTGAGGCTAAGTAAACCTAAGATGGATTTCAGGCCCACTGAAAGGCAGGCAGTCATTTTTCATATTGCAGGCAGACCATGGTGGTTGTCATCCATATATCAGACCTCTAAGGACATGCTGGAAAAATCTGTAAACACAATCTTCCCATGCTGTATTCACATGCTTCATTCACATCTTTAGCTTACCCAGGTTGTTAGAGGTTTGGGTAAGATGACTAAAAGTTTCATGACGGCAATTTCTATAAGAAAAAAAAAAGTTCACCAACTATTTATGGAGTACTTAATACTAAGCAATATGCCCAGCAGTGGCTAAATGAAAGTCAAATGAATAACCAAGTATAATGTTTAGAAAGTTTTAAGCTGACACATGTTAACGCTGCAAGCAACTAAGGAAAAAAAAGATATACTGGACATTATCAAAATTCAAAACCTTTTTGCTATAAAAGACATAATACCAAAACAAGAAAGACAACCTGCAGAATAGGAGAGAGTATTTTGCAAATTGAACATCTGATGTTCAGTATCCAAAATGTTCTCTTAGACTTAATGAAAAGACAAATAACTCAATTTGAAAATGGGTCAATGATATCTTGTCAAGTGAGACAAGATAGTCAACATCTTTAATCTTTAGTTATTAGGGAAATGAAAATAAAAAACATAAGATCTGCCGGGGGCAGTGGCGCATGCCTGTAATCCCAGCAGCTCAGGAGACAGATAGGAGAACTGCAAGTTCAAAGCCAGCCTCAGCAACAGCGAGGTGGTAAGCAACTCAATGAGACCCTGTCTCTAAATAAAATGCAAAATAGGGTTGTGGATGTGGCTCAGTGACTGAGTGCCCCTGAGTTCAATCCCAAGCACACCCCCCCAGAAACAAACAAACACAAGATCCTATTTCACACCTCCTAAGATGGCTGTAGTTAAAACGATGGACAATGGCTTAGGAATACAGTTTGTCAATTCCTTAAAATGTTAAACACAGAGTTCCCATATAACCACTCCAGGCATATACCTAAGAGATCTGAAAAGATGCTCACACAAAAAAAACTTCTACATAAATGTTCACAGCAACACCACTCATTACAGCTAAAGACTGAAAAAGTAAAATGCCACCAAATGATGAATGGATGGACAAGATGTACACATTCATACAAATAAATATTTTTTAGACATAAGAGTAAAAGCATGCCACAATATGGATAAACCTTGAAAACACTGTCTGTGTTGAGTAAAGAAGCTAGACGTAAGAGACCATATAATGTGAATAATTCATGACATGAGCACAATAGGCAGATAAATAGAAATAGAGGTTAGTGACTGCCAGGGGCTAGAGACTGGGGAGAAATGAGTGACTGCTAATGGTATGGAGTTTCTTTTGAGAAAGATGAAAATTTTGTTCTGTGAATATATTTATACTGAATTGTATACTTCAAAAAGGTGAATTTCATGGTATGGGAATTATTATCAATTAAAAAAAATGAAGCAAGGTGTTGTGGCACACTCCTATAATCCAAGCAGCTTAGGAGGCTGGGGCAACAGAAGGATTGTGAGTTCAATGCCAGCCTCAGCAACAGCGAGGTGCTAAGCAATTCAGTGAGACCCTGTCTCTACATAAAATACAAAATAGGGCTGGGGATGTGGCTCAGTTGTTGAGTGCCCCTGAGTTCAATCCCTGGTACCAAAAAAATATATATATATATATGTATATATATATATATATATATATTTTTAGGAACCCAAAATCTTTATGCCTCAAAAATTTCTACTTGTAAAACTGTATAATGCTTTAGTTAAAACTGAATCCCTTAGCTGGCTGTGATGATGCACGCCTGTAATTCCAGTGACTTGGAATGCTGAGGCAGGAGGATCACAAGTTTGCAGTCAGCCTGAACAACTTGATGAGACCATGTCTCAAAAAAAAAAAAAAAAAGACTAGTAGCTCAGCAACATCTGTCTGGGTTCAATCCCCAGTACCAAAATCAAAAACTGGATACTTTAAGGCATAAAACATTTTAAAATTTTTGTCACATTTATAAAAGGTGCTGGAGTTACAAAATAGATGAGATACAGTTGTACAAGTTAAAAACTGTAGGTGTCACAGATGCAACTTGCATAAAATGTGATTGTTATATCATGTAAAGGAAGCACCAAACAAGGGGAACAAAAATGAATTCTAGGGCTGGGGTTGCGGCTCAGGGGTAGAGTACTCGCCTTGGATGTGCAAGGCCCTGGGTTCGATCCTCAGCACCACATAAAAATAAATAAATAAAATAAAGGTATTATGTACAACTAAAAAAAATGAATTCTATTTAATTAGGTGCATTTTTCTTTATAAACAGATCGGTCTATTTTTTTTAAAGAGAGAGTGAGAGAGAGAGAGAATTTTTAAATATTTATTTTTTAGTTCTCGGCAGACACAACATCTTTGTTTGTATGTGGTGCTGAGGATCGAACCCGGGCTGTACATATGCCAGGCAAGCGCATTACCGCTTGAGCCACATCCTCAGCCCCAGATCTGATTACATTTTACTTTGTTAAAAATAATTTGAATGACTGAAGAAAGTTCACAAAAGTATGAACTGGCATTTTAAAATCTGAGTTAAGAGAAACTACAATATAAAGAGCTAAGTCACCTGTCTGGGTTAATGCCCAATGCTATAGTCTGAATTAGTGTCTCCAAAGGGCCCATATATTAAAGGAGGAAGTGAAATCTTTTGAGATGAAACCTTGTGGGGGAGGTCTTCTGGTCATCGGGGATGTGTTTTCCATAGGACTCTGCCCTTTCCTCTTTCTTTCCTTTTCCTTCCCAGCTATGAGGTGATTGGGCTTTCTCTGTCATGACATACTGCCTTGTCATAAGGCAATGGAGCAAAAGGATTACAGACTAGAAATGTGAGCCAAAATAAACTTTTCCTCTTTTTAAGTTGTTACCTCAGGCATTGTTACATTAACTGCTGCTTACTAACACATCCCATTACAAAGCTATATTAAAAAAAAGCCTGCTGGGCCGGAGGTTTAGTTGAGTGGTAGAGTGCTTCCTTCCACATGCAAGACCTTGACTTCAATCCCCAGCACAGCATGAAAGAAAACAAAAATCCTGCCTTACTTAGAACAAGAACCAAAGGCAAGACAGATAAGTGATCTTAATCCTGAGTCAATGCCTGAGTTCATTGAAGAGTCATAGCTGTTTTACCACATCAAAATCAAGGCCTTGACCACACACAAGCCCAGAAACAGTGACCAGATGATGAAATATCCTCAGAAGATGAAGAACTGGGAATGTACTTACTGATTTTTTCTTTCTGATGTATATAATATGAATATCTTCACTTCGATACTCTTCATCATGTTTTTCCAAGGGAATTTTTTCAAAATCAAAGTCTAGCTGAAGCAGCTATAAATTTAACAAATATACTTTAAACTCAATAATATGAACAGACCTGTGATAAAGAAGGTACAATGGTGGCTATCTTTGTAGGAATACTGATTAGGAAGGGGCACTGTGGAAACCTTCTGAGGACTTAGAAATGTATATTTTTATGCTGGGTAGTAATTATGTGGCTGAGTGCTTGATATATATGCATTTAACTATGTTTTACCTCAATAAAAATTATTTTAACTATATAAAAATTAATTAAGAGTCCCAAAAGCTCAGTAATATTCTTTATATTCAGGAAAAACATGAAGGCTGGGGCTGTAGCTCAGTGGCAGAACACTTGCCTAGCATGAGTGAGGAACTGGGTTCAATCCTTAGCACTGATGAAAAAAATAAATAAAAATACATCTACATCTATTAGTACAAAAAAAATTTAAAAAAATTTATCATATATTATCTGAGGCAGTCATATTCTTGTTTTCTCATTAACCAAAGCAGTCCATCAGCAGACAAAAGTTGCAGAGCTATACAGATGTACAAAAAGATTTACTTGTAATGGGATGAATTTTTGCCCATAAAAAGGGCCTGGGTCACCACTGGGGGAAAAAGATTAAAAGATATGTAAGGTGTTATGTATTGGGTGCAGTGGGGCATGCCTGTAATCCCAGCAGCTCAGGAGACCAAGACAGGAGGATCTCAAGTTCAAAACCAGCCTCAGCAATGGCGACAGGTTAAGCAGCTCAATGAGACCCTATCTCTAAATAAAATACATATCAGGACTGGGGATGTGGCTCAGTGGTTGAGTGCCCCTGAGTTCAATCCCCTGTACCAAAAATAGCTATGTACTACATTTGCAACTTCCTGTGAATCTTTCTGACTATTAATTAAGTCCCTAAAAACAGGTATGTAGGTCAGAGGTTTCATAAAAATGTAGAGAAAAACAGAGAAGTACAAATTTATCACCTCCTCATTTCTATCATGAATTCTCTTTTTTAAAATATTTATTTTTAAGTTTTAGGTGCACACAATATCTTTATTTTACATTTATATGGTGCTGAGGATCGAACTCAGTGCCTCATGCATGCTAGGCGAGCACTCTACCACTGAGCCACAACCCCAGCCCCTCTATCATGAATTCTCTAAAAGCACTATATGTATCACTGATATGTTCCCCACAGCCAACAATTAAGAAATATTAAGAACTTTCTCAGAAAAGACAGTGTCACCATTATTATTTTACACGGTTCTGTAGATACAATATCAACTAATTAGATAAAAAATAAAGGATGAGAATAGAAAATGGGGATGGGCTTTGTGGAATAGTGGATTTTAAAGAGTCCCCTACTGGCTGGGTTCATACAAACAGATTGTCCAAATCTCCAAAATTTCCATAAAATACTAGATTAGTCATATATAGCCTCCCTGAAGGGTACTCACTACAAAGATACATCTTATAGTCCTTACCTCAACATATTTTTTCTCAATTTCTGGATTTTCCCCCATTGTACGTTGTTCATAGCAACATATGATACAAGTTTTAGATCCACTGAGATCTTTCAGTGTTTTCAGCAATGGTTCCAAAGACTATAAAATAAAAACGTATTTCATGACTTCAAAAATTTTCTATTAAGAGAAGGTTAGGGGAGTAAAAGGATTAATTCCCCTATTATTAATTTTTGAATCAATACAACAAAGTACATGTAGTTAACATTTTCTAATAATGATTGGTAAACTCCTCTTAATAATTAATTATTGGCCTGGGTGGTGGCTCAGTGGTAGAGCACTTGCTTAGCATGAATGAGGCACTGGGTTCAATTCTCAGCACCGCATCAAAATAAATGAATAAAATAAAGTCCATCAACATGTAAAAAATTTTTTAAAAATTAATTATTATACTACAGTTTTCAGAAAAAGAATTCAAGTGACTGTGTTTTGAAGTTCCCATGGAAATAAACGAATAGTGTTGATTTCACTCTTAAAAGTAATTTCACTTACTCTAATTTAATGTAGGATTTAAACAATCAACAATTTTTCCTACAAAAGTAAATCTGAACTTAACTTGAACATGGATTGGCTCAATGCTCATTATTTTAAATATAAATGATACCCACAATGCTATCATAAACCAATATTTAAAGAAAAATATTGCAGTGGCACATGCCTGTAATCCCAGCAGTTTGAGAGATTGAGACAAAAGGATCCTGGGTTCAAAGCCAGGCTCAGCAATAGCAAGGCGCTAAGCAACTCAATGAGACCCTGTCTCTAAATAAAATACAAAATAGGGCTGGGAATATGGCTTAGTTGGTCATGTGCCCCTGAGTTCAATCCCTAGTTCCAAAAAAAGAAAAGAAAAAAGAAAAATATTTGATCTAGTAAATCTTGCCACAAAACCATGATTTTTTTTAAAAATGCAACTTAATTCTCCTGGTGAAACATTTCATTGGGAACAACTAAGGGCAGAGGTGGGAGGCTAAGGGGTGATTTTAGGGCTGGAGATGTAGCTCAGTAGTAGAGCACTCACATGTGTAAGGCCCTGGATTTGATCTACAGCCCCCCTAATGTCTGCCATCCCCTAAAAAGTTTTTTTTTTTTAAAAAGGTTATCATAGCTTTTCATAACAGATCCAAGTGGTAAAATCCTTTAAAACTTTTGAAGAAGCCTCTAATAAAATGCATATAACACTCTTCTAAACATGATTTGCAGGTATATATGAATGTATATACATAGTCTCTTGTGACTTTTGTTTTATTTTTGCTACAACCATCTATCATCCATAGACAAATATCCTGAATTCAGAGATGTTAAAATGTGAAGAAATGTAGTTTCAGAATACAAAAAAACAGTTAATTGATTAGAGAGATTTCACTCACTGAACATTTACCTCCTCGTAGTATATGCAGTCAGCCATCAGTATGTAGTCTGGTGGAGAAGGAAAGTCTTCTATTTCTTCCCCCCTTCAAAATGGCAAACAAGTATTTTAAACTGTTAATAATTTAAAATACTCTTGCTTTATAAGCAAGAGCCAATAAGCTCATTTCGTATTATCATGGCTTTAACGAGATACAATTTAAAACAAACTATGAATTGTTATTTTAAAACAAGCTGAAAGGCCATACAAACCATTTCAGTACCTTGGCTTTAACAGAACCAGTGACAAGATGTTTGTTCATATTAATATTCATCTTCAGCAAGTCTTGCAATTCCTCAAGATCGGTGACCACAACATCTGCCCTATAAAATAACGTTGATTGAGGGGTAAGCATAGGGTGGGTAACTGGCAATATGAGTTTCAAAGCAAAGCGATGTCCCCTCCCTTCAATTCTTACCTGAGGGTAGCAGCCATGAGTCCCACCGCCCAGGTGCCTGAGCCCAACTCCAGCACCGACCGCCGGCTCAACACTTGGGCCCCATCTCCGGAAAACCCCGGCGTTTCCAAGTATTTAGAGAGCACAATGGCAGCATCCCAAACAACGCAACCCACACCACCGGAGTCATACCGCTGCAGTCGTAGTCCCATCCCGCTTCTCCAGAACTCTCACAAAGCTCCGCAGGGGATCCTCCACCACCGACTCCACAGCAGCCGCCATCTCTGCCGGCTAAAGGGTGCCGCTCCCTTAGTGACGACTCATCTGTGTGCCGCTCACAGGCCAAGCCTTGAGAGGGGCCCACGCCTCCTAGTGGCGGACTTGGCACCTCGCGCGTGCACAAGTCAACAAAGCCCAGAAGGCTGCAGCACCTTGGGTGTAACCCAGCACTAACCGCCCTCTTCCATTCCTTCTCCTGTAAAATGCACCTGGCTTGAGGAACAGCTAGTTTAAGTCACTTTCCCAGATAAAACTAATATAATCCGCTCTGTGAAAAAACAAAGCAAACACTGGAGCATTTTTACGTGGTTAGAGATTGACTCATACTGTAGTTACCTTAAATCCAGGCAGCTTACCAAAGGTGTCTATTATCTTTCTCAGGAAGTTTCCAAGTGTGCTCCTACTTTTTCCATATGAATGCATAAAAAGGATTGCTGGAAACTTGCAGCTTGCATTTACCAGTTAAAATTTTTTTTAATCCCTCTAAAATTTACATCATATAAATTATTTGGGATTATGTAGTTTTAAGTTGCATGAAATAACTCAATGTGTGTATACATATATCTACAGTACTCTAATATCCCCTTGTTCTTTACAATGAAAACACATTTTTTAAAAAGTCTTTTAAAAATTAAGACTGAGGTGATTTAATTAATCTTGTTAAGAACTCTGATACAAAGCACAGTAAAAGGCCACAGACCAGTAAATAAAGAACGTGGCTTTTGGCTACTTTACAACCACTGCTACAGCCTATCACATAACATACTTTTCATCACTTTGAGTGAAGGTATCCAAATGGCAAATAAAAGTTTTACTCGCTTCTGATTAAAAAGTTTAATAAAGCATTAAGTATTTGCTGGTTTAAATATTACCAATCTAAAAAAATATTTTTAAAAAATTTCAGTTAACACAAGATTTATAGAGAAACTCACTAGGTTTTGAAGGCAAGGCAGTTGGTTCCTATGCCATAAGAACTTTTCCTCTGAACATATGAATTAGTAAAGTAGCAGATTGTATTATAGACCTCAAGTCATTTAAATTTATATAGGTTATTAACATTATCTTTAAATATACAATATAAACAAAACTGTACATACATGGCATATTAACTTTGTGTTCCAAAGCAATAGGCAACTTTTTGCAAAAACAAAAGGCACATCTGAATGAGATACATGCCCTTTGTTTCCTCTATAATTGGGTTATGTATTCTTTGTTTACATTTTGACAAAATAATATACACAGTGCATTCTATTATTTTCATTACACATTTCATTTTTGTCTTCAGCAGCAAATACTGGCATTTAAGACATGGCATTAAAGAATTTAAGAACAGTGGGTGTTATTCACAATTCTCCTAGATGTAAAAACTACAAGTAAAAATCTTCCAGAAGATGGTCAAAGAGATTTAAAAATCAGTAACACCATACACCTCTATATTTGTGTAAATTCATTACCTTAAAAAAAAAGGCCTCTATTAGTCAAATTTGAAAAATTCCACAAAAACACTATCCCCTTTCAGTGCAAACAAAGTCACTTTAAACCATATTTTAGCAGAGTCTACAGTGCAAATATAAATTCATTATACTGGCCTTTTGGCAGCACTGAGGATCCAAGACAAGGCAATGCAACTGATCACCTGAGGATATTGGTAAAGGACTTTTGTATTTTATGTTTCCAATTCTTAAAAGCTTATTTGATCAGTAGCATTTCTGAAGAGCATTATTTGTAAAAACAAAAAACAAAAACCAAAAAAACTAAAATACTATGCCTTTTTGAATAAATTTAAAAAAAAAGCTTTACAAATACTATTCCAGTGTCAATGACTACATATGGCTAAGGTTATTGAGGAGTTTCTGCATTTTCTACCATAGACAGTCTGTACAATGGGGGATGTGAAAACTCTCACTTGTAAGTCTTTGGTGGAAGTTTTGGTAGGTGAGGGCTTGAATTCTGCCTTGGTGGAACAGGGGGAGCTTGAGGATGAGCAAGACTGTTGTGATAGCATCGACATGGTACCCTTGGAGAGGGTGTGCTAGGAGGAGTGCTTGGTGAATTTGGACATGTTCTAATGTCTCTGAGCCAGTCTGGATCTCTGTGAAGATGTCCCAGTGGAGGTGGCTGAAGATTAAACAGACAGTTTATAAAGTGTTCTGGAGGTCGAAGGCGAACTGGTGGAGGGGTATCAGGAAGAGGATCTGTTGGCGGAGGTGGAGGTGGACTATGCAGAAGTCCATTAAATGCACTGGTAGGAACAGGAACTCTGGGTTTTATCTTTGGGGGAGGAGGCTGTCTTGGTGGAATAGCAGGAGGGTCGTCATCAGATTTCACAGTTCCCTTTAAAACAAAAAGTTATATAACTATACTTCTTTTCTCCTGAAAAACTTACAAGGCAATTTTAAAAGTCTGAAAAATTCTTCACACAGAAGAATTTTTTAACTCAACACACAAATTAAATCCAGAAGCTCAAAGTAAATTAATCTGGTTTAATTATCAGATTTATAAGTACATCACTTCTAGTTTAATCAAGGGCTCTGTTTAATACTTCTACATATGAGATGTTTTAATTGAAGTCTTAGAACATAAAGCTTCAATTTATCTTGCTTTGTGTTACTATTTCATAAATTTAAGAAATTCATGAATTTTAATTATAAAAATAGGTAAGCAAAAATAATATAGAGTTTTGTAGATGTGAAAGGACATGATGTTAAGGAGACTTAATGTCCAGCTTCTCCTGATTAAGCATTTACTTCTACTTTTCCCAGTGACACTCAGAACAGTGGATTTCAAAGGGTCATCCAAGGACCAGCAACATCAGTACCAGTAGGGAACTTGTTAGAAAAGCAAATTTTTTAAAAAATTATTTGTTCTTTTTAGTTATGTATGAAAGGAGATTATATTTTGAGATATCATACATACATGGAGTATAACTTCCGATTCTTCTGGTTGTACATGATGTGGAGTCATGTATTCATTTATGAGCATAGGAAAGTTATGTCTGATTCATTCTACTGTCTTTCCTATTCCCATTCCTCGTCCCTTCCCTTCATTCCCCTTTGTCTGAGCCAGTGAATTTCTATTCTCCCCTCCCCACTGCTTATTGTGAGTTAGCAACTGCACATTGGAGAGAACACTGGGCCTTTGGTTAGAAAAGCAAATTTTTGAGCCCTCACTCCAGATCTACTGAATCAAAAACTCCAGGAGTAAGGGTTAACATATCAGGTTTTAACAAGGTTTCCAAAAATTAAATTTGAAAAGCCGATGGAAAGTTGGAAGAATCCTTCACATACTAGTACCAGAAAAAAAGTGTATTTCTGAGTCTGTGAATCAGCACCACCACCCCGCTTTTTTAAAGGAAAGTTTTTTTTATAAGAATTAAACAACTACTAAAAGCATTTTTCAAATACAACAATATAAATGTGGAAAATGATAAAGAAAAGCCAAAATACAACAAATTCATAAAAATAAAGTCCTGTCTTGAAAATCCATAAATTTTTAAATAAATTAAGGCAAATCCAGGTCCTGTTGACTACCTTTGAATTTGAAGCATCTTGGTCAAACTTTCTTCGAGGAGGAAGTGGAGGAGGAATCAGTAGCTCTTCACTTGGTTTATTTAAACTACCACACGAACTGAAGACAGACTCTAGGGAGGCAAAGATTAGTTTAACCACAATTTACAGTGCAATTAATCCAACAAAACTTCATTGCAACTGTGATCACTTCTGCCATGGCATTTATCAGACTGTAATGCCTGTTATATATTATCTATCTTCTCTTCTAAAATGTAAGCTCTCTTAGGACAGCTCATTTATTTTGTATCCCTAGTACCTAACACAGTTCCTGGTACACAGTATATATGATAGCTAAGTGAAGGCACATTATTTAGTTATGATTAATAATGAGACTCCTCCTCCAAAAGTCTTTTTAAAATCTAAAACAAAACCAAACAAAAACATGAATGTATATATGTAGTTACTTTTAGAGAAAAATTATCCTAAGCAGAAAACATTTACTCTGAAGCAGCTACAATCAGGTTCATGACTACACAGGTAATAAAATCTCCATATAGGAGACCATAAAGTAGGGTTATATATCATATAACTCTCTTTGCAAATCTCTTAATAATAAGGTATATGTTATAGAGTCACACTGAAGAAAATTTACAAAATAATAAAGTATTAGAGGAAAATTACTCCTGAACAGGTCGACTAGGTACAGAATAAGAACTATTTTCATTTTGATCAATTTCTTTTGTCTTATTTATAGGGTTTTAAAGAACTCTAAAATTATGGTCCAACTCCCCATTTAATTTTTCTCCACATTCACAGTTATTATAGAGACATTCATCATGTTTTATTTGTCATTATACTTAGATTGAGTTTGCAGGAATAAGTTGGGAAAGAAGTTGATGAATTTAGTTTTAAATATGCTAAGTGACTGCTTATGGGACATCAAAGTATAGTTTTTGTTTCCTGCTACCACAAAATAATTTTACTTTTGTCATTGACAATATGCATGACACTGTAATTGTATCATTTTTGGTTTATTAAATATTAAGCACACATTAAAAATGTTTTAAGAAATGTGATACATTAAAGAAGTCAAACATATTCCTTCTCAATATATTTTTCTGTTTTGTTTCATATCCAAATAACAATCTACAAAGTCATAAATAAAACTATCAACTCTTACAATCTAGAAGTATACATAGATTTTGTAGTTTGACAAAAGTTTTCTTTTAGATTTTATAAAACAAACTTGAAATATTCACAGTGTTCATTATTAAATGACTTTATCACATGGTCTTATTGTTTCCCAACCCTTCTGCAGTAACAGACCTTCAAGTGCACTTTGTAAAGATACTAAGTTTAAGAGTCAGATGGGTGCTGGGCCCAGTGGCGCATTCCTATAATTCAAATAACTCAGGAGGCTGAGGTGGGAGGAATGCAAATTCAAGACAACCTCAGCAACTTAGCAAGACTCTAAGGACTTTGTGAGACCCTGTCTCAAAATAAAAAATACTAAAAAGACTGGGGATGTGGCTCAGTGGTTAACTTACCCTGGGTTCAATCCCTGGTACCACCCTCCTCAAAAAGCCAAAAGGGTGAAAAGCCTAGATTTTTAATAAAATAGCAAAGAAGGTTGCTATTTTAAAAATGCTACTACAGTGTAAATGCTTATATTATCATTTAAATGATATATAACAAAATTCAAAATTTAAGAAATAAAATCAAATTCATATTAGTCTTTGTAAAAAAAATTCCCGAGACTGTTAGAATAACAGAACAAATAATAGCCTAAATTTCCTAAAATTTACTTTTGGATCATTGCTTTGATGAGTTAAAACTGTAAGGATAAAAACAATGGCACACAAATAATTTTAGAAAGATATAACTCATAATTCCTACTTCTTCAGAAAATATTAAATACCTACTGAAAGACACTACCCACCTAGTAATTTGTTAAATAACCACTCAAGATTTACTAGGTATGCATTGCAATTTTATGTAATAAAAAGGAAATTTTATGTATTGTTTGTTTAATTTTATACATTTTTGCAGACCTTCACTGATAGCGCATAAAATTTAGAAAAAATATTCCAACTAGTATTAGATTTAAATGATTCAAATTGCAAATAATACTAAGTACTGCCATTATTTTAATAAATATAAGTTTATAGAAGTTTTACTAATCAATCAATACAAAAATGATCTGGTTCATACAATTCACTGCCTGCATAATGTTTAAAAATTAAATATTCTTTGCAAAAGAGCAGATTACAAGAAATATTTTCCATTCTTATATTTTAAAAGACAAGAGTTGCTGGACGTGGTAGTGGCACACCTGAAATCCCACAGCCTCTTGAGACACTGAAGCTGGGGGATCATGAGTCCAGTCAGCCTGGGCAACTTAGCAAGACCCTGTCTCAAAATAAAATAAAATAAGGCTAGGGATGTAGTTCAGTGGTTAAAGCACCCCTGGGCTAAATCCCTAGTACCAGGAAAAAAATAAAAGACAAGAGTTTGCTACATACACAATGAATCTAAATAAAAATTAAAAAGTGGTGGCTGAAAGCCTGTTAACTTTCAGCCCAATACAACACAAATCCACATTTGTAATGTATGTATAAACAATTTAATGGAAATGTCAACAAGTCATAGCTACTACTCATCACTACTCACAGATTCTACTACACTTCAACCAGGTACAATAGATGTATGCAGCGAATGACTGTTTAGAAAATTAAAGCTATCAGAGCTATAAATAAGGAATAAATAGAGAATAGCAATTCCAAAGCATTAGGGGCATTAAAAATAGTGTATAAGATGTGATATAAACACATCTGATAATTTTAAGTCACTTTCCACTGACTTATAGAGCTATGTTTTTAAAAAAAAATTTATTTTTTCTTTTTAGTTATACATGACAGAATGTATTTTGACAAATTATACATAATGGAGTATAACTTATAATTCTTGTGGTTGTATACAATGTGGAGTTACACTGGTCATGTATTCCTATATGAACAAAGGAAAGTTATGTCTAATTCATTCTACTGTCTTTCCTATAAAGCAATGGATTTGTGTTTCTTTTAAAAAGGAAAACTTTTCTATACTGATGTATATAGTAATTTTACTGTACATTTTTTACTTCCAATCCTCTTGCAGAACTTGACATATCTCACTAGTATTTCTCAAGAATGTTACATTTTTAGCAGCCATTCATGGTCTTGGTCACTGCATTTAGATTCCCTCCTACCCCTCCACAACTGCTACATTTTTCATGATGAAGAACAAGGAGCCAGGAAAAGGGATTGACTCAGAATTGGAACTTTTTCCTCAAATACAGATATTAAATTTATTATTCCATGTCAAAAGTTGCTGCCCTGATTATGTGGACTCTGCAGTTACTTTCAGGGGTTCTGCTGGTTCAGGGACCCAACAGTTGATACGAAAAGTATACTTTTGGGAGTATTGATAAGAAGTGGGCACGGGATTCACTTTCTCATTTTCTTACCACAATCAGATTTTTATCCACCTTCTCATACATGTAGCCATGTGTGCTTCAGGGAAAGCTGACCTTACCCCTTAGCAACAGGAATAAGGCCTGATTAGTTCAAGTCTGAAAATTCCCACTAAAGAAATGGAATTACTCTATTAAACTCATCACTTAGAACTCAACTGGTCACTGAAATACCAAAGGAGATTTTTCTGGAGGCTATTAAAAAGGATATCCCTTGGACTGGGGTTGTGGCTCAGTGGTAAAGTGCTTGACTAGCATGCGTGAGGCACTGGGTTCGATCCCTGGCACCATATAAAAATAAAACAAAATAAAGGTATTGTGCCCACTTAACAACTTAAAAACTTGTGCCCACTTACAACTTGTTATTTTGGAAAAGTACTTTGCATTTTGTTTTTCAACCTTTCTCTATCTGCTGAATAAAGAAACATATAACTTTTATCATTCCTGCCAGCATTTTTATGACCTTATGGAAAAACAGCTGTAGATAAAGATGTTAATCTGGACAAAACAATGAGAGTCAAAAGGAACTTCAGTCTTTAATAACATCATTGAGCCACTGAATCAACTAGTCCTAAAGCAGCTTTCCTATACAGTTCCAATTATGTCTTTCAGAATGGGTTCTTACTGTTTAAGGTAGTCTTACATGAGTCTTTTCTTCTTTATAAACACATAGACTCATGGAAACAGAAGATATCTAAATGATGGTGGTACATATTTGATAGTTTCTGAATTTGAGTCTGACTCTATAGCCACCACATAACCACTATGTTTATACAAAGTAGACACTCAATAACCCTTGTTGTGTGAACACAATTTTATTTTCAATAAAGAGCATTTTGTTACCAGATTGTTTTCATTAACATTGGGCTATTTACTATACTGCCAAATACTGTTCTACTTGATAGCAATATAATAGTGACTTGCTTATGGAGTTTATATTCTGGTTGGAGAGAAATAATAAATATGTAAAAGTAGCATAGCTATACACCATAAGAAGAAATAATTTGTAGGAAAGGGGTTCAGGAATAGGTGGATGGGAAGCAATTTTAAACAGGTGATTGGGGAAGAACTCACTAAGGAAACACTAAACAAAAACTTGAAGGAGTCAAGGGAGCAGGCCATGATGCCAAGTGGTCAAAGAGCATTAGAAACAGAAGGAATAGCAAAAGCAGAAGTCCTAATGTAGTAATGTGCCTTTGTGTTCTAGAGGCAGAATAACTAAAGCAGTGAAGAGTAAGGGAAGAAAACAGCAGATTATTAGATCTCACAGATCAAAAGAAGCTAAGCCCTGTAAGGCCTTGTGGGCCCTATGAAGGAACTTTAACTTTTAATCTGAGTGAGATGGAAAGTTTTATATACAGGAGAGTTAAGGTCTTATTTATTTCCTAAAAGGATCAGTCTGGCTGTTGTATTAAAAACATACTGGAGGAGCTGGGGTTGTGGCTCAGTGGTAGACCGCTCGTCTAGCACGTGTGAGGCCCTGGGTTTGATCCTCAGCACCACATAAAAATAAAGAAAATAAAGGCATTGTGTCCAACTGCAACTAAAAAAAAATATTTTTAAAAAATATATGTATACTGGAGCAGGTATAACCCTAACATCCAAACCAGATACCAAATGGCAATTATCAATTATCTAGGAAAGAAAACTACAGCCCAATTTCCTGATAAATATAGATGCAAAAATCCTTAATGAAATATTAGCAAATCACATTAAAACACATATAACGAAGAAAATACACCATGACCACAAGTAGGTTTCATCCTAGGGATGGAAGGTTGGTTCATCATACACAATTCAATAAATGTAATTCACCACTTAAATAGAATAAAGAACAAAAACCATATATATGATCATCTCAATAGATACTGAAAAGGCCTTTGATAAAATACAGCAACCATTCATGTTAAAATGCTGTAGAAACTAGGGATAGAAGGAACTTATCTAGCATTATAGAGGCTGTATACAACAAACCCAAAGCCAACATCATACTGAATGAAAAATAAATGAAAGCTTTTCCTCTAAAATCAGAAACAAGACTAGGATGTCCACTCTCACCACTTCTATTCAATATAGTTCTCGAAACTCTAGCCAGAGCAATCAGGCAAGAGAAGGAAATTAAGGAATACAAACAGGAAAATAAGAAGTCAAACTTATCACTGTCTGTTGATGACATGATCTTATATTTAGAAGACCAAAAAAATTCTTCCATAAAATTCCTAGAGCTAATGAATGAATTTAGCAAAGTAGCAGGATTCACTCATATATCAATAGCTTCTGTATTCCAAAAGCAATTCAGCTGAGAAAGAAATCAGGAAAATCATCCCTTTCACAATATCCTCAAAATTAAACAAACAAACAAGCAACTGGAAATTAATCTAAACAAGGTGAAAGATTTCTACATTGAAAAATGAAGAAAGAAATTGAAGATAATCTCAGAACATAAAAATACCTCCCATGTTCTTGGATAGGAAGAATTAATATTGTCAAAATGGCTATATTACCAAAAGCAATATACAGATTAAAAAACTCAATTCCCATCAAAATAACAATGACATTCTTCACAGAACTAGAAAAAACAGTCCTTAAATTCATTTGAAAGATTAAGATATCCAGAAGAGCCAAAGCAATTCTGAATAAGAAAAGTGATACAGGAGGATCTCAAATTATATTACAGAGCTACAGCAGCAAAAATAGCCTGAAGATCAATGGAATAGACAGAAACAAACTCACATTTCTACAGCCATCCAATACTTGAAAAATATGCCAAAAATACATGTTAGAGAAAAGACAGTCTTTTAACAAATAGCTGGGAAAACTGGATATCTCTATGTAGAAGAATGAAAGTAGATCCCCATCTTTCATTCTGCACAAAAGTCAAATCAAAATGGATCAAAGAGTTAGAAATTATACCAGAAATCTTAAAACTGCTCAAAGAGAATAGGGTCAACACCCCATCTATAGGTGGAGACATCAATTCCTCAGCAAGACCCCTAAAGCTCAAGAAATAAAACCAAGAATCAATAACTGGGATGTCATCAAATTAAAAGTTTCTTTCTACACAGCAAAGGAAATGATTAAGCGTGTGAAGAAAGAGTCTACAAAATGGGAAAAAATCTTTGTCAGCTGCTCCACTGACAGGGGATTAATTAATATTAATAATATATAAAGATCTCAAAAAACTCAATGCCAAAATAACCTCACAGTTATAAGGCAAAAAACAGACATACCTCAAAAGAAGAAACACAAATGGCCAACAAATATATGAAAAATGTTCAAAATCTCTAGCAATCAGGAAAATGCAAATCAAAACTACACAAAGCTTTCATCTCACTTAATCAGAATGGCAATTATCAAGAATATAGATAATATATGCTGATGAGGATATGGAGAAAAAGGTACACTCATACATTGTTAGTGGGACTGCAAATTAGTATAACCACTTTGGAAAAACCATATGACCCAGCTATATCCCACTCCTCAGTATTTGTTCAAAATAACTAAAATCAGCATACTATAGTGATACAGCCACCACAATGTTTACAGCAGCACAATTCACAATAGCCAAATTATGAAGCCAACCCAGATGCCTGTCAACAGATAAGTGGATCAAGAAAATGTGGCAAATATATATACACAATGGAGTTTTACTCAGCCATAAAGAAGAGTGAAATAATGGCTTTTGCAGGTAAACAGATGAAGATGGAGAAAAGTATGCTAAGTGAAATAAGCCTGACTCAGAAAATCAAGGATCAAATATTTTCTATTATATGTGGAAGCTAGAACAAAATAAGGGAAAGAAGGCTTTGGGGGAGGAAAATAGATATCATAAAGATACAGGGAATATCACATTGGAGTAGAAGTATGAAAATGAGAAGAAAAAAGGAAAGGAAAGTTAAAGAAACATGAAATGAATTTAACAAAATCATTTTATATACATATGTAAATGTGCCAAAGGGAATTTCTCCTTAATGTATATGTAGAAAATACCAGTTAAATATAGATAAATAAAGGAGTGAAAGGAAGATCAGTAAGGGTCAGAGAAAATTCAGAGGAGAGGAAATCAAATTCCTTGTATGTATGATCTTGTCAAAATGAACCCAAATACTATGTAGAATTATAATGCTTTAATTTTTAAAAAAGGAAAAAAATATACTAAAGCAAGAAAAATGGAAAATTAGGATGCTATCATATTGAAAAATGTTAAGAGATTGTAGTGGCTATCAGTGTAGTAGCAGTAGAAATGGTAAGAGATAGTTAGATTCTTGATATATATTGAGGGTAATCAAGATTTGTTGATTGGGTCACATTTGAGGTATGAAGAAAGAGAGAAAAGCTACTTCTCATATTTTTGGCCTAAGTAACTGAATTGAGATGAGAAGGTGGTAGGAAAAACAGCTTTGGAGGCTCAGTTTTGGAAAGGTTAAGTTTAGATTCCTATCAGATATCCAAATGAAAATGTGGAACAGGTCATTGAATATATGAGTCTAAATCTAGTTGGAGATATGAACCTGGAAATTATCCTATAAATGATATGTTAATGAATGAGGTAAGTGAGAAACAAAGAAACAAAGAGGTTTCAAGATCAAGTCTTTCCAATGTTAACAGTTTGGAAAGCTGAAGAGGAACTAACATAAGAGACCAAGGAGCTATAAATGAAGTAAAAAATCAAGAGAGGAAGATGAGAAATATAATCTGCATGCACATGATTATTTTTCCAAAAAATTTGGAGGTATTTTGTATAAACAGGCAGAAAGTCTTTCTTGTTTGCCACCAAATCCCTTGTGCTTAGCTGAGAAGCTGTACAAACTAAGTGTAGGTTGAATACTGCTTATCCAAAATGGTTGGGACAGGAAGTAATAAGGATTTTAGACTTGGAATATTTACATATATAATAAGATATTTGGGGGTTGAGGCCCAAGTTTAAATTTAAAAATTCATTTATGTTTCACATACACTTTATACACATAGCCTGAAGGTAAACACAAAATTCATTTATTTTATTTTCCTTTTCTTTGTCGTTACTAAAGATTGAACCCAAGGGTGCTTAACCACTGAGCCACATCCTCAGCCCTTTTAATTTTTTTAATTTCGAAACAGCTTCTTACTAAGTTGCTGAGGCTGGCCTTGAATTTGCAATCTCCTGCCTTAGCCTCCCAAGCTACTGAGATTACAGGCATGCACCACCATGCCTGGTTTCATTTATGTTTCATCTTTGAGAGCCTGAAGGCAAATAATTTTGTGCATGAAACAAAAATCTGTGTACAATGAAATATCAGAAAGAAAATGTATACAAGAATTGCCAGCTAATACCAGAGGCTAAGAAAGGCTGTGTGGTTACAAACAGCATTTCTTAACCTACCTTGCAGCTAGGTAAGCCCATGTGACTAAGTTTTGGAATGAGAGCAGAAGTGATGTATGCATGCTTTCATAACAAATGTTCTTGCTCTCCACCTTTCTGCTAGCTGAAAAATGGTAACTATTGGAGCAGTTGTTCAAGATAGAGATCGAAGCCACATCTTGAGAATTCTGAATCACCCTGCTAGCCTGAAAATCCTGTGGAGCAGAAATGTCTACTTGTTCTGGCTTTTTTGAGAAATAAACTTTTACTTCATTTAAATCCTTTTACAACTGTAGTTATACCTTGGCTATTTAAAAAAAAAAGGAAACAGAAACTGTGGTCACTGAAATAATAATTTTTGTCTATTTTGTTCACTGCCATATCTCTTGTACATATCAAGCATTCAGAAATATGTACTGAACTGGGCACAGTGGCACATGCCTATAATCCCAGATACTAAAGAGTCTGAGGCAGGAGAATCACAATTTTGAGGTTAGTCAAGGCAGTTATCTCAAAATTTAAAAAAACCCTATCTTAAAATAAAAAATAAAAAGGTTGTGTATGTAGTTCAGTGGCAGAGTATCCCTGAGTTCAACCTTCAGTACTACCAAAGAAAGGAAAAAATTACATTCAATATGTGAATGAATTAATATGGTATTAGCAATTATAAAAGCTAGAAGACAGTAAAGATAATTTAAATTCTATAGTCAGGCACACTATTAACAATTAAATGTATAATACACTTCCAGAAACTTAAGAACTTAAACATTTATATACTATAGTATACTTTAACAGGTTACTATGCAAGTATGTGCCCCTACCAAAATGAGGGAACACATAAAGAAAGGAATCTAAGAAACAAAAATTCAATACAGGAGGAAGGTGAAGGGAATTTCTGGATGATAAAGAAACTTCTAAGATGATGGTTGGGTCAGAGGCTAAGACAGCAACCAGTTCAAATTGGAAAATGTCAGGAAGGAGGTTTCCAAGTGGAAGAGGAGAAGGGGTGGAAAGGGGAAGATAAATGAAAACTCTGATAGGTTTTCTAATAAGCTTGATCTTATGAAAATGTGCTATAAAAGGGCATGGGAAGACCAAGCAATGTCTTAAACAAATCCATGCTTTAATGAGTAAATTCTTAACTCCAGGAAATAGAAGTGTATTAAAAAGGAAATACAATAAATACCATTTGATCTAATAGTGAATAATATCACATTGCCCTCAATGTGATAAGTATAGGTAAGGCAGAACATGAAATCCTCATCAGTAAATAGTATGTAAAATTAATGATTCAAAAGAGGAAGCAATATAAAAAATCATTTTAGAAATGAAGTTTCAATGAGGAACAAGAAAAGGGGTGAAGAAACATGGGGTAGAGAGCTTCTGTTAATTTTATTTTAAGTGTTTAACCAGTTTGCATTGGTTGCTGTCTCAGCCTCTGACTCAGAGCCATTGAAAAGACTGGAATTCCTGCTACTGTCTATAACATATACATTTTACTATGTTAGACGGGAGGTTCTCCAGATTGAGAGAATTATTCCCAAGGCTGCTGTGTTCCTTTTTGGGTTATTTTTGTCTTAAACAAATTGCCACAGAAAGTTAATAACATTTTGATAATAAATCATGAAATAATTTAGAATGATAAAATACTGCTTTTCTTAAAATACTACTTTAACTAAATAAGATATCAAGAAATAAATTATCAAACGCAATCCTGGGAACTTTAAATAAACATTTAATATAGTCATCCCTTGGTATCTGGGACTGATTATAGCATATTTCACAGATACAAACTCCACAGATGCTTAAGTCTCTTACAATGCATAATAATGTTATATAATGCAATTTACTATGATATATTTGCTTTTAACCTACATATATTCTGCAAATTTAAATCCTCTCTACATTATTAGTATTGTTTTGAGGTGGGGTACTAGGGATTGAACCCAGGGTGTCACATATGCTAGGCCAGTGCTTTAGCAGTGCAGGGTTTTTTTTTTTTTTTTAAATACAAACCCTGGAGGTATTTCTAATTGTCCAGGGTGACACTGAATTTGCAATCCTCCTGCCTCAGCCTCCTGGGTAGCTGGGATTACAGGTGTGTGCCTCCATGCCCAGTTCTAGATTATTTATAATACCTGCTATAGTAGAAATACTATATAAATAGTTACACTGTATTGTTTAGGAAACAATGACAATATAAAAAAGTCTATATGTGTTCAGTACAGATGCAAGCACTGTAGGTATAACTACATTTTCAATATGTGGCTGACTGAATCCATGGGTATGGAAACCACATATATAAAGTGCTGACTGTGTATTATTCCTACAGGAAAATGAATTGGAAGGGGTGGGGAAGAAGATAGGCAACTGATATGAAATAATTGTTCATTCTGTGCTAAGAAACAAATTAGGTATTCTAAATAGTTATTTCATTTGGTCCTTAATAAGTTTGGAGATAAAAAATAATTTGTTCAAGGTCACACAGTCCCTTGAACACAGGTCATAAAATAATTTAAAAAAACTATAGGAAAATTTAAATATTACATAACAATAAGCAAATAATTCAATTTATTTATAAAAATTTCTTTCAAGCTGGGAATATAGCTCATCAGTAGAGGGTTTGTCTAGAATGTATAGGGCCTGGGGCTCAATCTCCAGCACAACAGAAATAAAGAAGAAAAGAGGGATAGGGTGAAGGGGAGAGGGGAAGGAGGGAGGGAAAAATTTTCTTATTCTTTCCATGTTGCTAAGCCCCAAAATGTTCAAATACAAATTTGGTCAACCAGATTATTATTATTATAGTAATTTCATTAGAATCATACTTACTTGAATGTGGCAAGAGCACTGTAGCAAAGATGCTATTGCTACCTATTGGAAAGAGAAAAATTAATTTGAAAAGATAGGTAACATGTATGGTTTTATTTTTACATGTCAGCATAAAGTAACATGTAATATACATAGCACAAAATTTTATCACCATCTTTTAATGTGTCAGTTTTTTTTAGAAAGATGAAACTAAGTATTCCTTGTACCTAGAATGTTTTTCTCTTTCTTAGTGTAAATGGTTCCCCTTCTATCACAGTCCCTTTCAATTTTCCTCACTGAACTTATGTACTTATTTTTTTATTCACTGCCTGTTGCTCCCTTTCAAGTGGTGGTGAGGTCCCAAAAGTACTAAATAAATCTTTTTGAATGAATAAATCAGAAAACAACATGCATTAACAAATGCATAAGTGTGATAATCACCATTTTCACATTTAGATGCTACTTTTCATACTGATTTGATTACAAAGGATTCTGTAGTTTGTTAATTAAAATGATGAGAATTATCCGAAACAAAAATTCCTTTTTTACCAAATGGTTTTTATCAAATACTTACCACAGGAACTATTGAGATCCATATCTGAAAACACACTATGTTCTGAAGAAGCAGACACTGGTGGAGTAGATGGTGTATTTGGAGAGGTTGGTGCTGACACTGTTGATTCGAGCTCAGTTTCAGCAACCCGACTAAAGCTTATCTTATAAGGTTCTCTTTCTAATTGTGTTGGATAACCTCATAAAGTGCCTGAGGTAGAGCCATGCCGTCCTGAATTAGGCCCTATTCCAGGAGATTTTAAGGAGTAGGTTGATTTCCTAGCCTAGGAAAAGTAAACATAATTAGTATCATTTATTTTCATGAGTTACATTATTAGTTAATTAGTTCTCAAGGAACCAGTTAATTAATTCTCAAGGAATAAATTAAAAGAGTGCAACAAAATACCAATCTGCAGCGGCAGTTTGTGGTATTCTAGTAATAACTTCTGGATTTAACTGGATTAATTTAAAAATGAACTTGAATATAAGTAAATCTCTTTCAATAACTGTAGAAATAAAATGCCTAAAAAATTGTGTCAAAACAACCTTTAGCTCCTAAAACACTTATATCTAAACTTTTTTTCAAATAACTTATATCAATTTAATAAATATTTACTGGTAACATAATTTATGTTTATATTATGTTATGTGCTTCACTTTTTAAAAAGTCCCCTTTTCCCCTTTTCTTATACTAAATGTTCAATCTCTATAACAGTGCTTTCAAAACCCTTTGGTGAAGAGGGCTATCATTGTTCCCTATCCTAAACTCCATCCCAATTTTAAAACTCTGGCAGTGGTAACTTGATGAAAAAACAAAAATCTCAGATTCATAAATTTGAGTTGGAGGCAAATGCTGTGGTAAATGCCTATAATCCCAGCTACTCAGGAGGATGAGGTAGGAGGATTGTCAAGTTTGAGGCCAGCTTGGATGTTGTGGTTTGGATATGTGGTATCCCCCAAAAGTTGATGTGTGAGACAATGAGGGAATGTTGAGGGGTGAAATGATAAGATTATGAGACCTATAACATAATCAGTGGATTAATTCACTTCAATGAATTAACTGAGTCGTAACTATGGGCAGGTAGGGTATAGCTGAAGAAGTATATCACTGGGAGTTATACCGTTGGGTTTATATTTTGACCCTGGTGAGAAAGAGTGCTTCTGCTGCCTGGTTTCCACATCTTGAGCTGCTTTACCTCTTTCACGCTTTTCTGCTTCTGCCTGATGTTCTATCTCACCTCAGGCCCAAAATTAGGGGTCCACTGACCATGGACTGAATCTCTGAAACCATGAGCCAAAATAAACTTTTTCCTCTTGATGTTGTTCTTTTTGGTCATAGTGATGAAAAAGTGACTAAAACACTGGGCAATGTAAGAGACATCCTGTCTCTAAAATTAAAAAAAAATTAAAAAGACTGGGGATATAGCTTAGTGGTAGAGCCCTTGCCTTCCATGCATGAGGCCCTGGGATAGATCCCTAGCACCCACTCAAAAAAGTTTGAGTTAAAATCTCAACTGTGCCTAAAACTAGCTGTTCAGTCTTGAAAAAGTTATTTAATCTCTTTGAGCCTCAATTTTTTTACTTATAAAGTTAGGATAATCTCTATCATATACTGATGTGAGAATGAGATACCATGCAACTACCTAGTTTACTGCTTTGCCAAAGGGAGTCTGTTTATAAATGATTTTTACTTTTTTCCAAATCTTGCTTCACTTTCAGTGACTTAGAATTAGTCTTCCATTATTTCTGTTGCCACTGCAAACCTGTGGAATAACTAGAAAGTGTAGAAGCAATTCCTAGTGTGAGAGATGGATTTCACTGGCAACCACAGACCATGGAGCCCTAATGGCAAGAGCCAATGGTCAAGCAAAAAAAAAAAACCTATATACTACTGCTTACTCTTTTCCCAGTTCTTTTCACTTCCTTTGTTCCATTCAGCTACTGCTAGGCTCTCATATTCTCACACCTGTTTCTCTTATACTAGAAGGGATCAAAAATTGACAGATAAATGGTAGTAGGACAAAGGATACATCAGATTTTATCAAAAAAGCTGATATCTTCCTTTACAGTATACATAATTTTAGAAATAGTACTATAAAATATCTAAAAATAGCTATTTGATTACAATTTTAAGGAAATAGGTTGAATAATATTAAAAATAATATTTTCCAACATTGTCATGGACTTACAAATCGAGGAGGCTGTTTGTAGTTTCGGGGTTCGATTTCTAGTGACTTGTTGAACAAATAATCTGTAAACTCTTTTTCAGATGAGCTTCCCATGGGGTTAAGGTTTTCAAAGAACCTCTGGAATTAAAGAAATACTCCTAAGTATATACTTACTCAAATTTTTAGTGAAAATTATTTATTTTATCATTTTTAAAACTAAAAAATTAAGGGATCACAATGTCTGGAAAGGTTACAAAGATTGTTTATTCCAGTCGCTCTACTTTTCAATAAGATTACATAATTTCTCTGGAAGTCATATTCTAGTCAAACATTATGATTATAAGATGAACAGGTTTTAATGGCTCAGTAGTTAACACTTATCCTTTAGTAGTCCTACTAATTATAACATAATGATCATGAGTAAGCTAACAAAAGTGTTTAGAACCAAAATTATAGTTTAAAAAACCACCATAGAACTTTGATAATTGGAAAGACATATTCAAAAGTAATCAAGAGAAATTATAATAAACTTTATAACTTACCTGTGTCAAATTCTAGTACAAAAGTATTTTTATCAAAAATATTTTATCTTTATCAAAAAATATTCACCAAATATTTTGCAAGTAAAAATTTAAGCTCTGAAGTAGGAAATTTAATACTTTAGCAAAGTGCTCCCCTCAAAAAAAAAGGAATCTCACTAATTAGAAACCACCCTGTTTATATTTTACTATATTTTCTGGTGTTTTATTATGTGTGATTATATATACATAAATAAATAAATAGAAACTTTTTCTTTTTTGCAAAATTGGGGTAACACCATATTTATTTTTAATCTTTTTAAAAGTTTATAGTCAAGTTGTTCCCATGTGGTTTACTTATCTTATAAAGTACAAATTTTAAGTCTATGGAATTTTATCAGACATGTTCCAGAATTCATTTCACTAATCCTTATATAGGCAGTTATCCAGATAAAAGCCTTTTAATTCTTTGCTATAATAATAATTATTAACTCCTGGTGCAAATATTTTTCTACATAATTCTTATGGTTATCTTTGAAAATTCCTTAGACGCAAATTTCTGGATTTAGCTTTATTTCATTTTTGAGTGTTTACAAGCAAGTAAAAGATATTTATTGGGTTTGGCTTTTGTAAGAGGCAAAATGAACTTGAAAAGTATATCACTCCTCTAACACAAACAATTATTTTTTATACTCAAGTTAGCTAACTTATATTACACTAGCCAATGGTAATTTAAAAACTTTTAGAAAGCTTTATTTTTAATTTTCTCATCATTTGTTCTAACTTAAAAATATGATTTTGTTTGATTAATGTTGGTTTTGTAAAATGAATAGCTTAGTTTGTATATATTTTAAATGTACTTTGATTCAATCATAAAGAGGCATTCCCCTTCTCCAAAATGCTTTAAATGATGGTAAGAAACCTAGATCAGAACAAAAAAACCTATTGGCATATATGCTACTGAGATACAAATGCTTAAAGTATTATTTCAAGTATACCCAATAACAATGTAAAATTATTTCTGTGGAAAAAATATATTGTGAACTCTAATCTGACTTTTAAGAACACATTTTCTTATTAGCCTTCTGAAGATCCACATAGAGAGGGTGGGCTCAATGAAATAGGCAACAAAAATTACTATTTACTTTAAAACAGTTATATGTCTGCATTTTAATTAATGGTATGCTTTAGGTCATTCTTTCTAAGGACTGTAGAGTATTTGAACTGGGAACAAAGAATAGTAACTATCTCATAATTCAGGAAGGTAGAAATGATAGTGGCTATTTTCATTCAATATGCCCAATTTGTAGATTCTTTTAAGAATGTAGCATAATTTTTAACATGAAAAGTTAAATTACAATATGTTCTCAATTTCAAATACATATGATATATTAAGTTCATTTAATATAAACGTGGTATCATAATGCACTCTAATTTAGATGGCATCCCACATTTTTTCCCCTGTTAGGAAAAATGTACAATCCTAACTTTCTTAGTACAAAAATTTCAATAAAGACAGAAATAGCAACAGGTCACTAGATAGATATATTGGCAGAGTTAAAACTAAAATAATGCATTCCTATAATGCTCAACTTAAAATGAGACAAAGCCATAGAATACACTAAGCATAATGTTTCTAAGAGGGTTCATCATGTGATTTCCACTACCAAAATATTAGCAAGAATGTATGTTCCCAGTGAATTAAAGTATACCTGTAGGAAAGCCAGAAAATGCACACTTATGATATCACAGTATCAGTATTATACACCATTGTTCAAAATAGAACATCAGTTGATAGAATATTAAAGCCCTTTTGTGCTATGCATATATACCACTCTTCCAAACTCTTCTCCTACTTAAGCATAGTCATCTTCTGAGAAGATAAGTTGTTTAATGTTATACTGGCTCACATAAAATATTTAAAATGGTTATCCATCAATGATGAAATTAGTAGTGGATTTTTACTGCATGGACATCAGAAAAACTTCTTTTGTTCAACTTTGCCATTCGCTTTTTTGGAAGTGTTGCTTGAACCAACTCAACAAAGAAGTGATATTTTCAAGAGAAAGCACTTCGTATAAATAACTGCAGATAGTGTAGGTATAATATTTAACATTGTTAACTACCAATTATTAACTCATTTTATTTACAAAGCAAAATAAACAGCATGATATGTGATTATGGTATTTTGTAGAGATCATCGAGTACTTAACACATTCCCTTTTAAAGACAAGGAAAAAAAAATATTTACCCTCATTTCTGGTTCTATTTGTAAACAATAAGGCTGATTCTGATATTGCTGAATTTCTCCAGTAATTTCTGCCACTTTTCTCCTCTTACTGAAATTGTTCAAATCTTTCCCTTTCTTTTTTAAAAAATCATTATTCCCTTCTTCAGTCTTCAGAATATTTGTTAAATATATTCCTAGTGAAAAAAATATTTAAAGAAAATTTATTTTAAAATTGGTCATTTAATCAATCATTTGGGAAAACAATCTTGTAAAACTAAAAGACTTACTAGCAATTCCACTCCATAATGTTGATAAGGCAAGGCTCTGATAGACTTTATGGTTATGATTAATTCTCCATTAATTTTTTTAACAAAAAAAATTTAAAATAAAAAGAAAATAAAGGCTACTAGTCTAAGAAATAGCAAATTGAGCTTTCCTAAACCGTGTTTATAAAGTCTAAATTATAAGTTTTAAATCGAACCAAAATTTTTAATGCTTGATTTTATTTTATTTTATTTATTTATTTTCACATTACAACACTTTCAAATTTTTATTGAGTATGGTCTTATTACCTCTGTAATAATGCTTGATTTTAAATATTTATTTTCAATAATCTTTAAGTGATCATCAATATCATAAGCACTGCTGATTAATAAGAGTTCAGACTTAAATTGTTTTCTCAGAGCCCATGATTTAGATTTAAAAACCAATTATATTTTAATCTTTCACAATAGAAACTTTAATCTCCTTTTTCGAATAATTACTAATATATTTAAATTAGTAGTTATCAATTGATAATTTTGTTCCTAACAGTGTATTGGAAATGTCTGGAGACATTTCTGGTTATCATGATGTAGGTGTTACCAGCATATAGTAAACAGGAAACTTGGAGGCTACTAAACATCCTACAAGCACATGACATTTACTCATTTATTTGATTCATATGCCAATAGTGCTGAGGTTGGAAAACCTTGATTTAAATAAATTATACAATTTCAACAGTTTAGTCATACATCACATTATTATATTTATATAAAAATGATCTATAAGGCTAGAATGGAGGGGCTAGGAATATAGCCTAGTGATAAGAACAGGTGCTTAGCATGTGAGATGCCCTGGGTTAAATCCCCAGCATGAATGTGTGTGTGCCCGTGCGCGTGCGCACGCACATACACACACACACACATACACACACACACACACACACACACACACACACACAGAGACTAGAATTAAGCTGAAAAACTGCTGTAACATTATAGTACAATATGCTACTCAAGTGTTTGTGGTGATGCTGTTGTAAACAAACACACTGTTGCTGCCCACCATATTAAAGTATAGCACATAAAACACACCACATATACGAAAGTGGTCCCGTAAGATTATAATAGAACTGAAAAATTCTCATTGCCTAGAGATGTAGCTGTCATGATGCCAACATAACATATTTTTCAAGCCTCCATAAACAGACCTGTCAGAAAAGTATAGCATGTTTGTCTATGAACAGTACTTAATACTTGATAATAGTAATAAATGACTGTTACTGGTTTATGCATTTACTATACTACACTTTTTATCATTACTTTACAACAAAAATGTTTACTACAAAACAGTATTCCATATTATGCCACCAGCAGCCTCACATGTATCATCTATGTTGAATGCATCAAGAGATCACATTCAAAGCAGAGGCACACACCTAAAGTTCCAGCTACTCAGAAGGCTGAAGCAAGAGGATTGCTTGACCCAGGAATTTGAGACCTGCCTGGGATACATAGCAAGACCCCATTGCAAAGCAAAACAAAACAAACAGGCAATGTTGAGTAATTGATTTATACCATCTAGAATTGTGTGAATACACTGTTTGCAGAACAGAATTGCTGAATTGTTTTAACAAATCACTTAAAAGCCTTTAATAAAGAGAAAACGAACACTGTAGATATGACATAAATAGATAAAAACAATAGTTACCACTCTCTGAGTGCCTGTTCTGATAGAATTTGTATTAGGTTGTATAGATAAAATATTTTTTAATTCTTACAACTCCATGAGGTAAGTATTATAACTTGCATTTTACAGGAAAATAAATAATAGAGTTTTAAGTTTTATTTATCAATACAGATGAAAATAGACAAGGTAATATAAAATATGAACAACTGACCTCTAAAGACTGGCCTCTTTGGACTATAACACATTTTGCCTCAAAATACAATATCCATCTTTAGTAACTTACCAAAAAAAGGCACACAAGGTGGATTGATTGACTTCAGTTTTACTAGGTATTTTTAAAAGTGATCTTGACTTAATTCCACAGCTTCATCTAAAATTTTCCATTTTCTTTCCTGTAATGCCTTAAAAACATATAAAATGAGCATAATCTCCGTTTATAGTTCAATCAAATGTATGGATACAGAAATTTAGAAATTATAAAATTTTGCAAACATTTGATATTAAATATTTTAAAAAATTAAAATAAGAGAGGTTATCCTTTGGGCATTTGCCTAAAGTGATTTTTCCTCTTTTTATCTATAATATAAAATCTAAAACCTTAAATTTTTCTAAAACAAATTAGAAGATTAAGCAATCAAAAAATTTCATCCTCAGGACCTTGATAGTCATAATTTTGATTAGCCAGAGTTTCAAGTCTTAGATGTAGGAAGCGAGAATCATAATTGTTCAGCATTTAAGTACTTTTCCACTGAAAGGTCTTTTGGGGACAAGGGTGGAGTTTTGGTAAAGAGATGACTACAGGAGGGTAAGAAAGCATTAACAAATTTAGTTAATGTAATAAACATAGGAATTTCTTTTTAAATTTCATTGTTAGATTTTCTTACTAGATGTTAGTTTATAACTTGATAAGAGCAAACATTATACTTGAGAACCATTCAATATATTTCCTTTAAGTTATGAAGAAAGAGTGCACCATAGCTTTTATTCAAATCTATCCAAAAGTCCTAGCTAAAAGGGACAAGAAACAAAATAAATAACTAGGAATTGCAAAGAAAAGGAAAAAAAAAGAAAGAAAAAGTCACTATTTACAGAGATTATGACTATCCGAAAGGAAACTCCAAAACTCTATCTGCAAAGTGTTAATAAGAGAATTTACTAATGTTTCTGTGTCAAAAATCAACTAGATATGAAAATCTTTCATCAATAAGGAAAATAATTTGTTTAAAAAGTGTAACATAAATCTAACAAAAAAAGTATGAAGTCTCTATCAAGAAAACCATAAGACAGTATTAAATGGGTAAATAAATGGAGAGATATACCATGTTCCCAGTTGGGAAGACTCATGACTGTAAATTGGCACTAATTGATTTTACAGATCTAATGCAACTTCTATTACAGTTCCAATTTTCAACTTGGCAATGGTTGCACATGTCTGTAATCCCTACAACACAGGAGGCTGAGACAGAAAGACTGCAAATTCAGCCTCAGCAATTTATCAAGATCCTCAGCTACAAAGCAAGACCCTGTCTTAAAATAAAAAGGGCTACAAATGTGACTCAGTGGTAAAATGCCCCCTGGTTCAATCCTCAGTACCAATAATAATAATAAAATCCAATTTTTAAAAATGAAGCTTAAAATTATTCTAAAATTTATATATGAAAATAAAGGGCTAAGACCAAGTCAACCTTGAAAGATTGCTAAAAGATCTGCTATACTTTCTTTTCAAGAATTAGTATACAAGTAGGCTGGGGTTGTAGCCCAGTGGCAGAGCACTTGCCTAGCACATTTGAGGTACTGGGTTTGATCCTCAGCACCACATACATCTACAACTAAAAATAGAAAAAAATATAAAAAGACCAGAAACAGGACTACACATAAGGATACTAAATATATGACGGCTGATACTATAGGTCAATGGGGAAAAATGAATTAACAATAAATGAATTCAAACAACTGGGTAGCCTTATGGAAAAAAATGTAATAGTAGGGGTTGTGGCTCAGTGGTAGAGTACTTGCCTAGCATATGTGAGGCAGTGGGTTCAATTCTCAGCACTGCATACAAATAAATAAAATAAAGGTCCATTTACAACTAAAATTTTTATTTAAAAAAATGAAATAATATTCCAACCTCACCCATATTCAAAACTCATTTCCACCTAGAGTAAGGATTTAATGAGAAAGATAAAACATTAGGATAATGGGGGGGGGCAATTAAAGTGGAGAACAAAAGCATTAATAACAAAGAAAAAAATAAGTAAATTTGACTACATTAAGAATTCTTGTTCATCAAAACACACCACAAAAAAGATGAAAAGGGGAGCTTTTATCTGGGAAAAAAATAAATGATGATATTTTAGAATCCAGAATATAAGAGCATTTGTATATAACAATTTAAAGTTAAAAATTTTCCACAAGAAGAACGAAGAACCAAATAGAGGTTCAAACTCATTAAAAATCAGGAAAATATAAAACAAAACCACAATAATGGAAAAGATAAAGGCCTGAAAATATCAAGTATTGATGAGAATATAAAATAACTGGATTTCATACATTTCTGATGGGAGTGTGAATTGGTACAATTACTTGAGAGAACAACTTGGCATTATCTAGTAAAGTTGAAGACATCTATATCCTAAATTCTACTTTTAGAGTAATATATTTGGGTATATCAGGATATATATAAAGAATGTTAACAGCTATATTGTTCATAACAATTCCAAATGATTATTAACTAATTAAAAATGATTAAATTTTGGTAAACTGATTTCTATAATTATGATATAGTTATGAAAAAGAATGAACTATAGCTATAAACAACATGGATCAATCTTAGGAATACAGTGCTAAGAGTCATTGAAGAATTATAAAATTAAGAAACATGCAAAATAAAACAATATAGGTTAGATAAAAGCAAGAGAATTAAAAGCCTAAGATTCATTACAGTGAAAGAATGGAGGGGCTCTTAAACTGAATGCTAGGTACACAGATATTTTTATTCTTTATACCTTATATATAATTATAGAAATACTGTCAGGCTGGGAATGTGGCTCAAGCAGTAGAGTGCTCGCCTGGCATGCATGCGGCCCGGGTTCGATCCTCAGCACCACATACCAACAAAAGATGTTGTGTCCACCGAGAACTAAAAAATAAAATGAATAAATATTAAAAATTCTCTCTCTCTCTCTCTCTCTCTCTCTCTCTCTCTCTCTCTCTCTCTCTCAAAAAAAAGAAAAAAAAGAAAAAAAGAAATACTGTTGTCCAATAGTTTTTAAAATGAATGCTTAGCCTGTAAAATGAATAAAGTGCCTCAGAGTTTTTCAATATCTGAGTTGAAATAATTAATCTGAACAGATAGTTAATTTCTTTAATATATAAAATTCATAAGTAAATAAAATGCGAATACCCAAATAGAAAAATTCAAACATAAAAATATTTTTTCTTCTTCTCCCTCCAATCACAACCCACTAAAAGAATTAATGAAGAAAGACATATTTTTCCACACTATTCTTAATATTCATGCAACTCCACTTAGAGGTTTAGGGTTTGTTCTGTTTTGTTGTACTAATATGGAATCACACTATAGTCATTCAGAACTTCCTTATGATTTTTCCCCACATATATCACATATATTCTTGCAAGATAATGTACAAAAATGACATCATTTTTTTCTATAGAACAATATTCCATGTTATAGGTATAAGATAATGTATTTAATCATTCTTCTGCTGATGGAAAGAAGAATATTTCTAGTTTTCTGCTACTAAAATAATGCTAAAATAACTATATCTTCATACATATAATTTTATACTGTGGTGCTTTTATTTCTTTAAGATTTTATTTATTTAATATTCTGGGTCTGAGAGTATGTGTACTTTAAATTTTAACATACATTGCTGGGTTGCTTTCCACAAAGGTTTTACAAATTTATATTCCCAAAGGCAATATTAATATAGTTGAGTTTTTACCTTGTTAGCTTTCACTTAGAAAAAGTCTTTCATAGTAAAAACACAGGAAGACCCCATAAATTTGGATTGATTTATGAGTCTATATATCAAGGCAGTATAAAAATGTTTAAATTAAAAAGCAGGCAAAATAAAGAGACACTGAAAAGATATAGTTTGACTGTCTTCATATCTTTAATATATTAAAAAGTCCATAAGTAAAAATGCAAACATCCAAAAAAATGAAAGAAGACATGAATTAAATAAATCATAAAAAAAATAAAAGTGACCAATAAATACATTTTAAAATATCCAATATCACTATCTAGCCAATAAATGCATTTGAAAATAGCTAACATCTCACCACTTTTTAAAAACACAAGTTTAAAATGAGAATTTTTATTTTTGGCTGATAAAGTCTTTAAAGTTTTCAATACAGTAATACCCAGAATCATTTATCATATTTTTTGCTAGAAAACACTTGGCAAAAGTACCATCTTTAGAAACTTCTAAGGAAATAATCATATTCTTTTTTTGAAAGAGAGAGAGAGAGAGAGAGAGAGAGAGAGAGAGAGAGAGAGAGAGAGAGAGTGTTTTAATATTATTTTTTTTTTAGTTTTCGGTGGACACAACATCTTTTTTTTTATTTTTATGTGGTGCTGAGGATCGAATCCAATGTCCTGTGCATGCCAGGCGATTGCGCTACCACTTGAGCCATATCCCCAGCCCCAGGAAATAATCATATTCTTAAAAATACATCTACATATGGGTGGTCTATGATAAATTATTTGTCACAACAATAAAATCCAAAATAACTTAATTGTTCCACAACAGAATGATGGAATAAATTATGGTTTATGTGTGAGACAGAAAACTATGTAGGCATTAACAATCTTGTTTTTGACAACAAACTAAAAAAAAGTGTTAAAGAGAAAAATATGTAGGCTACAAAAATCTACTTACAATATAATCTCAATTTTGTTATTAAAAGACATAAAATCTTTCTATACACTAAACACATTATTTTATAATTTAAAAGATAAAATTTTAGAAAGGGTTCTTTCCATATTATTTTTTGACTATATCTAAAGGTGACACTTCTCAGAGGAAGATACACAATCTATCAACAAACATGAAAAAACGTTCAACATCTCTAATAATCAGAGAAATGCAAATTAAAACAACTCTAGGATTTCATTTCACTCTAGTCAGAAGAGTAGTTATCAAGAAAACATGCAAAAATTAGTGTTGGCAAGGATGTAGAGGAAAAGGCACATTCATACATTGCTGGTAGGACTGCAATTGGTACAGCCAATCTGGAAAACAGTATGGAGATTCCTCAGAAAACTTAGAATGGAATCACCATTTTGACACAGCTATCCCACTCCTCGGTCTATTCCCAAAGGACTTAAAAACAGCATAGTATTGGGACAAAGCCACATCAATGTTTATAGCACCACAATTCACAACAGCTAAACTGTAGAACCAAACTAGATGCCCTTCAATAGATGAATGGATCAAGAAACTGTGGTATATATACACAATGGAATATTACTCAGCAGTAAAAGAGAATAAAATTATGGCATTTGCAGGTAAATGCATGGAGTTAGAGAATACCATGCTAATCGAAGTAAGCCAATCCCCAAAACCAAAGGTCGATTGTTTACTTTGATAAGTGGACACTAATCCATAATGGGGACAGGGGGATGGGTTGAGTGGAGGAAGTTTGGATTGGCCAAAGGGGAAGGGGCATGGGAATAGAAAAGATGGTAGAATGAGATGATCATCATTACTCTAGGTACATGTATGATTGCACGAATGGTGTGATCCTACTCTGTGTACAACCAGAAATGAAAAATTGTGCTACATTTGTGTACAATGAATCAAAGAACATTCTGCTGTCATGTATAATTGATTAGAACAAATAAATTTTTTTAAAAAGTTATTTGTGTGATTATATTTAATATCATTTGTCATTTATGGGAGACTATCAAAGTGCCATTGAAGAAATTCATGTGAAACTTTATTATATTTAGGTTAAGCACATTAAAAAGAGGTACAGGTCCTATATTCTTTGACAAATCCTAAACTTACTAGTATATATTGATATATTTTTAAAAATATTTTTAAATTTCTATATTTAAGTGGAAAATATGGATTCATTCAAAGATAAATTCAAGCCAGGAATGGTTGTAATCCTAGGTACTTGGGAGGGTGAGGCAGGAGAATCAGAAGTTTGAGGCGAGCCTCAGCAACTTAATGAGGCTGTAAGCAACTTAATGAGACCCTGTCTCAAAATAAAAAATAAAAAGGGCTGGGGGTGTTGTTCATAGTTGAGTGCCCCTAAGTTCAATCCCTGGTACCAAAAAGACAGGCAGTAGGAGCAATCTCTTTGATATTCATTTTATCTTTCCCCAAAAGGATGAAATATTTAAGCCTAAAACTTACCTCAAAGGTATGGTCTAGTCTGTACACTGACACTGAATTTACTGCACTGACTATCTCCAGTACACCACTGAAATTATTCAAGTCTTGAAAAACTTGCAGAATTTCTATAATTCTACTTAGTACTGCCACCCGTTCTTCAAAATTTTCTGCTTCCACAATGCATCTAATAACAACAACAAAAAATCCATGGCTTAGAAAAGTTTCTCCACCTAACTTAAGAAATAAGAAACTTCTTTAGAGCCAGAATTCAAGCTTAAATAGGACTTATTATGATGATGATTAAGAAGCAATAATAAAGAATAAACAAAACTTACTTTTAAAACCACAGGTTGAGGTTTCTGGTATGGCGAATCATTTTTAATAAATTTGGAGAATTTATCTCTTTATCTTCTTTGGTCCACACACTCCCTACAAGTTCAGAAGGCTGGACTTTCCTAAAAATAAATTTTAAAAAATCAGTACAACCTAATCTATCTATAAAGGATTAGTATCAAGATTATTTAAAGATCTGCTAAACTTAATTTAAAAACTGATAATGACAAACATGAAAAAATATTTTCTCTCAGGAAAAAAAAAACTGCAATAAAATTCCATTTTATTATTGCCAAAGCCACAAAACCTTAATAATATCAAATTGGTAAGAAATAATAAAATAATCTCCAACTCCAATATGCAAGTAAAAATTGATACAATCACTTTGTAAAACAATTCAGCAGGATCTTCCATTACTAAAGATATACATACTAGCTGACCCAACAATTCTATTGCTAAGTACATTCCTATGTAAACTCTTACAGAAAGTTACAAGAACTCATTCACAAGACTGTTCACTGAAGCACTATTTACAGAAGGTAAAACGCCAAACAATCTACCAGTTCACCAAAAAGAGACTTAATAAACTGTGGAATACTCATAGAATGGCTAAAATAAGTGAACTAGAACTATATTCATGGACTTTAACAGATATCAAAAAGAATATAAGTAAAAACATGATGCAGAATAAGTATGTTTAAAATGTACAAGCCAATACTATATATTATTTAGGAAAATGTGTGTGTGTATAGAGAGAGAGACAAACAGAGTAAGCATCAAATTCTGGGTAGTTGTTATTTTTTTTTTATTGTTGGTTAGTAGTTGTTATTTCTTGCGGGGAAAGGAGAGCAATGAATTAGGGAGAATTATAGAATTTCAATTTCATTTGTAATGTTTTTGTTATACATGAGCACTCATTACATGGCTGCTTATCATTAGGATAACTTCTCTAGATATTTATATTTCAAATGAGGGCTCCTGGATACAGAAAAGATTTTAATGGAATGATAGTGACAGGGGCTTACTGTTGAATAGTTGTTACTATTGTAGTGCATTAGTCTTCCTACCATTCCTCTTGTGAAGGATTGCTCATCCTTAATCTAGGTCTATATAGCAACATGTTAGAAGACTTACCTACAGGACATACTGTGATTAAACTGCTATGAGCTTCCCTCCAAACCCAGGAAAATAGATGAGATATTTTTAAGCTGTCATGATATGTAGCAAAATGTTTAAAAAATAGGTAAGAGGTATGCTCAAGGTTTTTGAAAATAGACCAAGAAATAACAATTACCTACCTGTAGAGATAAGATTCCAAAAGTGTTAGCTGACGAGCAATTTCTATTGGGTGAAGTGTCATAAGATCAAATGTTTCAAACTGCCCTGGTTTACTGATATGCCATTCAATTGGTGGAGGTGGACTTTCAAAGGTAATATTATGGATTATTCCATTTGCCTGAGCTTGCTTCTTCCTCTTGATGATCTTAGCAATTGACTCTACCCATTTCTTCATAGCTTTCCCTAGAAAAAACACATAATTAGAATGTCTTTTACTTGACAGACATAACTGTAGATCTTCATATAATTTTTAATGTTCACTCAACTTCAACAATTATCAACTCATGGCAAATTTTTGCTTCATCTAACCCAAATCATGCCATTTCTTCACTCTGTTGTTTGTTTTTTTGGTACTAAGAACTGAACCCATGGATGTTTTCTCACTGCACTACATCTCCAGACCTTTTTTGTTTTTCATTTTCAGACAGGGTCTTGCTAAGTTGTTGAGGATCTCACTAAATTGTTAAGGCTAGTCTTGAACTTGTGATTCTCCTGTCTCAGTCTCCTGAGTTGCTGGTATTATAGGCATACACCATTATACCCAGCCCTAGTTATTCTTTAAACAAATTCAAAAATCATATCATTTTGTCTATATTTAAGTCTTTTTAAAATAATCATTAGGTCATTATGACATATAAAAAATGAATCATTTTTTTTTCTTTTTTAAAATTTGTTTTTAGTTATACATAACAGAATATATTTTGACATACTAGATGGAATATAACTTCCCATTCTTGTGGTTGTACATGAGGTGGAGTTACACTGGTCATGTATTCATTCATATATGAACATAAGAAAGTTATGTCTGATTCATTCAACTTTGTTTCCTATTCCCATCTCCACTCCCTCTCCTTCATTCCCCTTTATCTAATCAAATGAACTTTTATTCTCCATCCCTGTTATTGTGTGTTGGCATCCACATATAAGAGAGAACATTTGGCCTTTGATTTTTTGGCTTATTTCACTTAGCATAATGATCTCCAGTTCCATCCATTTACTGGCAAATGCCATACTTTCATTCTTCTTTATGGCTGAGTAATACTCCATTGTGTATATATACCACATTTTCTTTATCCATTCATCTTTTGAAGGGCACCTAGGTCGGTTCCATAGCTTAGCTATTTTGAATTGAGCTGCTAAATTTCTTTGTCAAAAAGTGTGATCTTAAAATCTTCAAATACTTGGTTAATACTCAAATTTCTATCTCTTAAATATTTTTCTTATAGTTAATTTTTTTAAAAGGACATAAATAACATTTACTTAATTATATTTAGTCCATATGTCCTAAGTTTCCTTAGGACTACAGGTTCTCCCTTTATGTCTCATTTTTGCTTGCAATTTATTTGTTGAAGAAATGGAACTGCTTGTATTGTGGTGATTCTCAAGTCTGTCTTGCCAACTGTACCCCTGTGGTATCATCTGCCATGTTTCTCTATCCCCCCTATTTTCTGAAAACCAGAGACATAGAGATTGATGTTTTTGTTTGTTTTAGTATTGGGGACTGAACCCAGGAGCACTTAACCACTGAACTTCATCCCTGGCTCTTCTCTTTTTATATTTTATTTTGAGACAGGGTCTTCTTAAGTTACTTGGAGACTTGCCAAGTTACTGAGGCTGATTTTTGATCCTCCTGCCTCAACCTCCCAAGGTGCTGGAATTATAGGCTTGTGCCACTGTGCCCAGCAAGATCAATGTTTTTACATGAATACTTGCCAAGAATACTTTAATAGGATTCTTAACCAATATCTTATACTGTTAGATAAAACACAAATGTTCTTAATATAACATGTTTGATGACACATATTATAGCCTGGAATTTTATCACATAGGCTATGTTTGAAACTTCAAGTTGGAAATTCCTATCTTTTAGACACAAAAATGTATTCCTCTGGGGGCTGGGGTTGTGGCTCAGAGGTAGCACGTGCAAGGGCCTTGGTTTGATCCTCAGCATCGCAGGCGCTGGATTTGATCTTAGCACCACATAAATGTAAAATAAAGATATATGTCCACCTAAAACTAAAAAAACAATATTTTTAAAAAATGTATTCCTCTGGAATATGTTTCTAAGAGAGGAAATATTATTTTAAAAAGCTGATAATCATCTAAAATTAAAGTACCAGATTAAGGAGAATAAAAAAGCATAAAATTGCTGGGTGTGGTGATGCACACCTATAATCCCAGTGGCTGGGGAGGCTGAGGCAGGAGGATCATAAGTTCAAAGTCAAGCCTCAGCAACTTAGCAAGACCCTAAGCAACTCAGCGAGACCCTGTTTCTAAATAAAATATAAACAAAGGGCTGGGAATTAGGCTCAGTAGTCAAGTGCCCTTCCCCTGAGTTTAATCCCCAGTACCAAAACAACAACAACAAAAAGCATAAAATTATATATATATATTATTTATTTAATGGAAACAAATGGCAAACTTGAGGGGACATAAAATTAAATAGCTTTAATTTATTAAAAAGGACTTTTGACATTTTTAAAAGTAATATTCTCCTTAAAAACTTAAAAGGGGGGGGGCTAGGATTGTGGCTCAGTGGTAGAGCGCTCGCCTAGCACGGGCGGGACCCAGGTTCAATCCTCAGCACCACATAGAAATAAAGGTGTTGAATTGTGTTCATTTACACCTAAAAAATAAATTAAAAAAAAACTTAAAAGGGGGTTAAGAGTATAACTCGATGGTATAGCACTTGCCTAGCACGTGCAAGGGCCTTGGTTTGATCCTCAGCATCACAGACAAATAAAAATATGAGAAGACAAGGTTCTAAGACTTTATATGGTTCTAAATATATGTGAGCTTACTGGAGTTTATAAAGATCATTCCAAATGTTATTTCAGCTTTTTAAAAATGGAAAGCAATTTACATTCTTAGTCATACAATTTTGAAAATAAGCTCAAATGCAACATAAGAGCCAATCAAAACTTTAAATAATATACCTCTTACACTTTAAATGAAGGATTCCAGTCTTTTAAGCAATTCCACATCTCTTTCAAAGTCATAAAAATGGTGTTCAACCCAATGGTGAAATACATTTAAAATCCTGGTAAAATAAAAGAATCACATTTTAGTGAAATCTTCAATTATACATTTTTTACTTCTATACTTCTTCATTATACTTCTTTCATTTTTCTAATGCCATGGCGATAGTTTTATATGCAACAATCAATATAATACTTAGAGTCTCCATTTTTAATGAATACCTTAAGTGCTTCAATAAGAAGAAGAAAATCAATCTCCAAACTGTACATTATTTTTAAATTATACTTTAGCCAGGAGTGGTGGCTAACACCTGTAATCCCAGCTACTTGGGAGACCGAGGCAGGAGGATTGCAAGTTCAAAGCCAGACTGGGCAACTTAGTGAGACCCTATCTCAAAATAAAAAATAAAGGGCTGAGGATGTAGCTCAGTGGCAAAGTGCCCCTGGGTTCAATCCCCAGTACTGCAAAAAAATAAAAATAAACATAAAAGTTATACTTTAAAATATGTATTTGTATAAAGATTATGGTTTCTGTGCTTAATCACCAATTAATGTTAAGGAAAAGTGTCTTTTATTTATTCATATGTAGAAAATACATGCTCTATAATAGAAAAGCTATTTTAAGTTTTTAAATTGAAAAAGTATTTTAAGCTGTAAATTTTTAATGTATTTTTCATATAAAATGGAAAATTAACTAAGATTTATTGTATTTCTAAATTCAAGTGCTAGCCTAGTGTCGTTGCACATGTCTATAATCCTAGTGACTTGGGAGACTACAGGAGGAAGACTGAACTTCAAGGCTAGACTAAGCAATTTAGCAAGGCCCTAAGCAACTGAGTGAGACCCTGTCTCAAAATAATTAATAAATAAATAAATAAATAAATAGGGCTGGGTATGTAGCTCATTGGTAAAGCACCCCTCTGTTCAATTCCCAGTACCCCCCCAAATAAATAAATAAATAAATAAATTCAAATGCTATCATCAAATTTCCCTGTAACCTACAAATATGCCTATAACCTTATTTCATTTTAAAAGACAAAAATATTTTTGTCAAGAGAGTGATTTTGTTTTGCATATCACAAAAATGATTACTCCTGATCTTGCAAGTATTTAATTATCTATACAAATATAAAATGCTCTCTACCAGAGACATCCTAATAATATTACTTTTCTTCATTACTTCAACAAATGGCCATTTGCAGGTTAGATTTTTATTTCCCTACCACAGACAACTATATTTCTCTCAGACTATGCAAGTACATTTAATTACCAGTCTTCATCATGCTATTTATATTAAAACAACGTTAAGTCATTATGGTCTGGTAAGTTCAGGAGCTTAGAAAATATATCAAAAGATCATAAATTGTTAGCTTCTAATTTCCACTTATATCAGTTCAAACAGTTCTGCTTATATTTTCTTTCTAGTTTCTATAGTATTGATGTAATTTTAAAATTACAATCAGATAAAAGAAAAAAGTCTAATCAGACTTCATCAAACTTAAAAACTTCATCTCATCAAAGTATCATTAAGAAAACTAACAGGCAAACCACAATCTGGGAGAAAATATTTACAAAACCTTTTTCTGACAAAGGACTATATCCAGTCCTACTCGATATACTTATACAACTTAGTAATAAAAAGATAACTCAACAAATGATAGACATGAGTCAAACCTATTCTTCAAAGATGAAGAATGACTAGCCAATAAGAGACAGTAAAATGTTCTCAACATCATTAGTCAATAGGGAAGAACAAATTAAAACCACAATGAGATACCACTATACACCCAACAGTATGGCTAAGGTATGAAGAATAACATCACTAAACAATGGTGAAGATATGCAGCAATGGAATGCTCATATATTGCTGGTGAGAATGTTCAGAAGAAGTTTTGACAGTTTCTTTTTAAAAGAAAACACACATCTACATTATGTCCTAGCTATTCTACTCTGAGTTATTTACCCAAGTGGGAAAAAAAGAAATACACACACCCACCCACACCCACATTCACACTAAGACTTCTAAGATAAAGTTCATAGCAAATTTACTCATAATCAAAGACTGGAAAAAATGCCCAGGTATCCTTCAATGGGAAAAAATACATGAACTGTGGTGTATTCATATAAGGAAATAACTATCTTAGTAATAAAATTTAAAAAAAACATTGATTCAAGCAACATGGATGAACCTTAAAAGCATGTTGAGTCAGGCATGAAAGTTATAGAATCCATACCTTTCTTTCCCATACTAGTCAGAGTCACACCCACAACAGGAATGAAGTAATTCAGACTTGGGGATGGCACCAAAAGATCTCAGAAATTATTATCTTCTAAATTAACAAGTGAATTACAACTCCTGAACAGAGAGCAAGGAATGTAGCCTTTGAACGCTTCTTTAAAACCCTTGTTCCCCCTGATCAGCAGAATCAAAGCCTCTGGGACTGGAGTCCCCTGTGTTTCCTTTTTGCTAGCAAATCAATAAAACTTCTCTCTCCTTTTCCTCAAAAAAAAAACAAAAAAGTGTAAAAATCAATTTATACAAAATTCTAAGACAAGTAAAAGAGTCAATAGCAGGATAAATCAGAATACTGCCTTTGGGCAGTAGCAACAAAAATTGACTAGAAGGAGCACAAGGGAACTTTCTGGGTTGTGGTCTATCATTCTGTATCTTGAAAGGAGTTTGAATTACAAAGACATTAAAATTTAACCAAAGTACACTTAAAATGTGTGTATTTCATGTTATGAACATTTTAGAACAAATGAATAATAAATACTGAAATGTTATTGATATATAAGTTGAAGCATTTAAGAAATAGTGTATTTTGAAACACATTCAAAAGATTAGGTGATTAATGAACTGAGTGAAAAATGAAAAGTAAATATATGTGATAAAAGTAAGTAAAATAAAATGTTAACAGTTGATCTGGTGGGTTTATCATTGTTCACTATGAAATCTCTCAATTTTTCTCTTTTTTAAAATGTCAGAATAAATTGCTAAATAAAATATATTAGCTTACATTTTACTAAAATTCCTTCAATGCTCACAGAAAAAGTTTAACAAACTGGCTTGAATTTCAAAGCCATCTTCAACTCTACCCCAATATAGTTAATCTCCTCTATTACAACTTACAATACAATGTCTTCATTCCTCTAAGTTCAATTTCCTTACCTATTTCCTCTGCACACCATTCTCAATCCTGTCTTTTAACCTTTGTTCATACTACTTCTAGGTACCCTCCATACCTTCAATCACCTTTCTGCATATCTAAATTCTACACATCCCTTCGGGACAATCTCAGATTTTACCTCTTCTAAGATGTCTTCCCTAACTACTGGAGTCTAATCTTAGCTATTCCTGAAGTTTTATAGGGGTATATTTTTGTGAGCCATTGAACTATTCAAAGTAGTATAATGTATAACTATTTCATGTATATTTTTACCCCAATAAAATCATAATATTTTGGAACCATATCATGACAGTCTATTATTTTTGTATTCACCATAAGTTGACAAGTATACAACTGAGAACATGCTTAGATATAAACATTTAAAGAATTCACATGACTGAGATCTAAGATCTTATTTCCTGTCTGCCCTATAATAGGGACCTCATAAATGTATGCCTCATTTGAGTAGATTAGTGCAAATGCATTACAGTTACTTGAGAAAAATTATTCTTCTTTCTTGCTAATGTAATGGGTAAAAAATCTCATTTTCTTATACAAAGAATGACATGTTAAAAGTTTTGGCTAAAAGACTTATAGCTAGGAACACCAATATTCCTCTAAAATTAAATTTATTTATGGTAATTATCCTGGAAAATAATAAATCCAGTTCAAAACTATAATTTATTAGTTAACAGTAATCAAGGAAACAATATTTAGAAAAAATATTTACATCATATATAGTTAATATGATAACTCAATATCCAATGATAAGGGGTAGATAATACTTTAGTTTTCATTTGGATTATAAGAAGGTTAAAGGAGCTTCCAATTTTTAATGCTTAGTGAAACAAAAACACAATGGCTCAAGAGGTCATATATGGTCCCATCCTGTCACTTCCTTTACATGACCCAAGTTCAAATTACTTAATCATACTAAGTTTTCCATTTCTTCATATACAAAGTTAGAATAATCATTGTGTTGCACCATAAAAAAATGTGTTTTGAGGATGAGATTAAAAAAAGATAAAGCACTTAGGGTAATATCTAGCACAGAAAGTACCTAACTGGCAACTCTATAATTAAATCTATTATAGAAATTACTGCAATGATTCCTTAGGTAACTTTACATAGGATAAAGAGTAGAAAAAGCAGTAGAACTTCCATAAATATTAAAAATTATAAAAAAACAAACAAGGACCAAGTACCATTACAAAGGGACATAAGGGAAATAAAGTGGAAAGCTGACAGTAAGCAAGCTTATATATGTAAGTTTTACTTATAATAACACACATTTATTTTGATCTGTAAATATATCACATGTCAGAGAGAGCTGATGTAAATAACATGGTATACTTATATAAATTTCTTCAGGATATTTATTTAAAATAGCTTCACAGTGAAAGAAATTTGGAAATTTAACAGTCATAAATTAACAATAATATTTATATTTAATTAAGAGCTAAGAATTTTGTGTTAACTATATACTGAAAATGGCACATAAGAAATGTAATATTCAGGTCAAACCTAAGTTGTACTGGTTGGACGTATTCCTTTCGGAATCTTTTAAGGTCTGCACTGATTGGCTGCTCACCTTTCTCTATTGCCAATTTGTCTGCTTCAGTAGGTTCTGGCTCTGGAATTTGAAATCTAAGAAGAAAACCAAAAGGACAGGAATTTGTTCATAAATAAATGAAAGATATTTTAAATACAACAACAAAAAAAATTGACCAAAGAATCCCCTTTCCTATCACTTTGTAGAAAGTGCAATTACTGTTAAGCTTTCCCTGCAGTACTCCATACTACACAAGTACAAAAATTGCCTTCAGCTATATGATCCTAAGATTTTATATCAAATCTTTATAAAAAGTTTTTTATGATTAGCATTAATCAACCAACAAAGGGTTCATGGAAAAGATCCAAGAAAAGATCCAAGAAAAGAATCCACAGGAATATAACTTCTTTAAAGATCATAAAGAGCTGGGAGATTTAGTGTATGCCTGTAATCTCAACTACTAGGGAGTTGAGGCAGGAGGACTGCAAGTTCAAAGTCAAACTCAACAATTCAGTGAGACTGTCTCAAATAAAATAAAAGAGACTGAGCATGTAGCTCAGTGGTAGAGCTCTAGCTAGCTTCTGCGAGTCCCTGTATTCAATCCCCAGTACCATAATGTGAAAGAAAGGACTTATCTAACCATCTATCCTTAATATTTATATCATAAAATGAAAGCGGACTAATCAATTTCCTTAAATACGTGAGTATGAAATTCAAAAAGGAAGCCCAAGATGAACTTTTAAATTAAGAACATAACCTAAGTGGGTAAGGTAAAAAATCAAAATTAAAAAACCAAAAACCTTGCCTAACCAGAGGAAATATAGCTATAATGTAAGTTAGGAAATATAGCTATAATGTAAGTCTAGCAAATATACTTTCCTTATTTTGGACACATAAATAGAACAATAGATTTTCAGAACATATTATACTAAGTCTTGTAAGTTTAATTTCATAGAACAAAATGGAAATAGGGGTCAAGACAAAATTTTAGTTAAGTTTATAAACGTAAAACAAAAATCATTTTGTAGTTCAGATTATATATGTACATATTCATATACATGTGTGTATATACATATACATATACATATTTGTGTATGTATATATGTATTTTAGTACATTTTGTTTTTTGAAATTGGATCTCATTATGTTGCACAGGCTGTCTGAAATGATCCTTCTGCCTCAGTCTCCCAAGTACCAGAATTATAGACCCATTCCATGACATCCAGCCAGGTTCTTCTTTTTAAACTACAAAGCATTTAAAGTATCACTAAGTAAAAACATTCAGTTAAAAAAAATTTTTCAATTCAAAAAATGTTTAAATATTAATAAAGGAATTGTTTTTTAGGCTTAATAATAATACATGATTTATTTAAAATAAAAATTTTTAACTTTCAGAGATACACATAGAAGTATTTACAGACGAAATATGTTTTCTGAGATCTACTTCAAAATAATCCTGGGGGTAGAATATTTAAATCTGTAGGGAAGCAGATAAAACATGTGTTGATAATTATTGAAGTTAGATAATGGATAAATGGGTTCATTATATTTTCTGTCTACTCTTGCACATGTTTGAAATTTTCCATAACAAATTTGTTTTAAAATCAAAAAGTGGAAAATTTCCTTAAATAACAGAACAAATTTTACTATAATGTTGTTTTTTTCCTCTCTAAATTGGGTCTTTAAGGGGCTGGGATTGTGGCTCAGCAGTAGAGCGCTCGCCTAGCACATGTGAGGTGCTAGGTTCCATCCTCAACACCACGTAAAAATAAATACATAAAATAAAGGTATTGTGTCCAACTACAACTAAAAAATATTTTCAAAAACTGTATTAAATTGGGTATTTAAGATTACCTCTTGGAATATTGCTAATAGCTGAAAAGAACTATGTTACAAACAGCAAACACTACTTAAAAAGTATGGTAATACATCTAATGTAATGCCAAATAAATTATGTCAACACCTACCTGAGTAGGTACCAGCTACTAGGCACTTTGCAAGGTACAGAACAGTTAATTTTTTTTATAAAATATTAATGCAAGTAAAATATACATTTTTCTCACCGTTCAATCAGTAAGCTTAGCAATTCCTGGTTTACAAAACGAACGATATGTAGTAAGAAAAGTATGAACAAAATTGGGATCTGAAAAAGTAGAGCATAAACATATTTCATGTTCAATTTTTCAGTTTAATTAATTCAAAATACCATATTTCCCTTCCTTTTTAGTTTGGTTCTTCCTGCCAACTGTGGTATTTTCTTGATAAATAAGGATTGTTTTCAAATTTTTAAAATTTGCATTAATATGCAAATTTTATGAGCACTTATTTAATAACTAATCAAGTTAACAATATTTAATTAGCTATTTATCCCTTTTGATTCTGCAGTATTTTAATATTCTGGAGGCAATTCATTTTTTTTTCCTGAGATCTTCTAAATAATTCTGGGAGTAGGTATTTAAATCTGTAATGAAACAGATGAAACATGAGTTGACAATTATTAAAGTTGGATGATGGATAAATGGGTTTATACATTATCTTTGAACACCATTTAAAAGCTTTTGGGAATTAGGCCCTAGGTAAGTACTCACAATGAGTTTCACATACCTGCATACATATGATATGTCAACCTTTCAATTAATTTCACCACAGTTCCTCATTTAATAATGGGGATTCCACTTCTACTTTGCAAGTTGTCTTCAAAAACAATGTTTTCCTCAGAGTCTTTTACCACAAAACGATACACATCTGGACTTGGTAATCTCAGTGGCTGATCATTTTCTTCTTTCAATAAAACAGAATCTAGCATTCTATCTAGAGTACTACGATAATGAAGAGAAATAATGGTTGCCATCCAATTATTTTTCTCTTCTGCAGAATTAGCAGCAAATATTATGCTGTCTTTGGATACTAATTCAAAAGCATGTCTGCACTCACAAGTATCTTCCTTATCACAGATTTGTACTTTCCTCATGATAAACTTCTCTTTTAATCTATATTCTGCACTACTATAACCTGGAAGCAGGGTCTGGCCATGATTAGGTTTACAGCTGATCATTAAGCCATCAAAGAGAAAAATATGTCGTTCATGTTTAGCACCAGTTCTTGTCAATGGTCCTTCCATTATAAATTCATTGCAGCACTGTCCAATATCTTTGCCTTCCCATCCATCTATGTTTTTCTGAATTTCTTTCGTTTTTTTGATGGCCAGGTGCTTGCTTCTTAATTGATGATTATAAAAAGGGCAAACAGGATCCCTAATAAAAAAATGAATATAAGATTATTCAATGATTACACAGTTCTAATTCCTAATTTCTTCAAGTGAGAACTATCTCAAATCAAGTGACAAAAATATTAAGTTGGAGTGAGGGTGTAATCCAGTGGTAAAGCACACGGTTATTAGAATACATTAAATTATAGGTTAAATCCCCAGACTTTCAAAAGAAAAAATTAAACATCCAAATACTAAATTTTATATACAACATTTACTTTTTTTCATTACCGTGAAAGTGAAGTACTACAGACTATATTTCAAAATTCCTAATGCCATAAGTACTAAAATTACAAAAGAATCCTAAATTCTTATACTGATTATACAATTTTTTTTAGATTCATTAAGTGTATCTTAACATATGATCTTCTTTCTTTTGTAAAAATTCAAGGTTGGGTTTGGCAGTCCCTGGCTGTTGCTTTTGCATCTCCCCTTTATTCCCTACAGCAGCCACAGGGCTGCTTCCTAAATGCCATACAAACAGCCTCACTCCTTTGCTCCAGACCCTCCAATACCTTCTATCCACCCAGAACAGAGCCCAGAGCCCTCATCATGTCCTACAGACCATGGGGTGGGAGCTGAGCAGGAAACAGGGTGCCCAGGCTCCCGGACTTGTTTTCCTGGGGCTGTCAACAGAGCGGGGATCCAGACCTCGTCCTCTGATGCTGCCCTGGTGGTGGGTGAGGTTCTGTCCTCAGGCACTGTCCCCAGAGTTTACCCTCCCATCTCAGCAGAACAGAAAGCTGGAAGCCTGGAACCTGGTCTCCTTCCTTGTTCATTCAGTGACCACCTAGCTGGAGGACTGGCCGAATGTCTTGCACAGACCAATGAGTGTTAAGTGTGCCTCCTTCCTGCACAGCAAGCCTAGGGCCTCACCAGGCGCAGAGCTACGCAGGGCCGGCTCTGCAGAGCATTTGTTTAGGAGGCAGGTGAGGCTTGGTGGGAGGGGACATTCCCTTCCGCTCTCTTTCCCAAGTTGCGTTGGCATCTGAAAGACGTGCTTCCACATTAAAAGAAGGAGAGAGAAGGCCATCGTGGTGGTTACCCCAGCATCCATGTCCATACCTGCTGTGTTCGGCTGGTGGCAGGTTCTTAAAGTGGTCCGTGGATGTGCAATCACGCAGGATCAGGAAGCCAGAGAAAACCAAGGTCGGGAGAGGAAGGACATGGCCAAGGCTGTCGGGTCAGAGGGGCTCTTGCCTAAAACTCTCTGGACCATGCGTCTACATTTTTGCCAGAGTCTACATAAGAGTAATTTTTTTTCTTTGAATTCTCAGAAAGTAAGTTTTGTCTCATTTTTTTTTTTTTGGAAGCGTCAGAGGTTTTACATGTTTTACCACAAAAGCGGGAGCAACATCATCAAGTCCATGGTTAAACTGAGCTTTTTGTAAGACAGAGAAACAGGAAATAGATCGTTCTAAACACACGGAACTCTTCTGCAGATATCTTTTCTGGCATCTTGTTAACAAGAACAATTATGGTGAGCTGGGGATGTGGCTCAAGCGGTATCACGCTGGCCTGGCATGGATGCGGCCCAAGTTCGATCCTCAACACCACATACAAACAAAGATGTTGTGTCTGTCGAAAACTAAAACATAAATATTTAAAAAATTCTCTCTCTGTCTCTCTCACTCTCTCTTAAAAAATAAAAGAACAATTATGGTCAGGGTCTTTGTAAAAGCTTAATTAAGATGCATTGGCGGAGAAGGGGGTGCCACTACAGGGCAGCAGTGAGGTCCCCCAAGAGGTGACTGGGTCCATAGGACTACAGGACATGACAGGAAGGCACATGGCTACCCATCTATGAAGAGGTGTCAGTGGTCACTCAAGGGAAGGGAGGTTGGGGTCCTTCTGCTGATGAATTGGACACAGCATGGATGTCCTGGTGATGGGTACTTCTATCTCCAGGTGATGCCCAGAGCCTGGTGTACCATGGGCCCTCCAGCTGCGTCTGATCAGGCTGCATGGGGACATGGACTCCTCCCTCGCCTGCATCACTTCATCTGTAAAATGAGGAGGTAAGGGCCAGCTCGTCATGCCCACCGAGGACCTAAGCTGCAGCTGTCCGTCACCTCTGGTTTCAACACTTGCCTGTGTGGTCAGGATGGACCGTGCTGTAACACCACCAGGCTTTGTTCCCTTTGGTTCCTGTGGTGTCACAACAGAGCACCACGTTAAGCAAGTCTGCAGTGTGCTCAGCTGGTGGCTGTGTGACAATGGATAATTCTGGGAGAAATGTCTTACCTTGGGGGATATTTATTCCATTTTCCAAATGAAGTGTGTCTCATGACCACCTTCAAGTCTTGGGATTTATTAGAAGGACTCACAAGACCAATTCACCATGATTTGCTAGAAGGACTCAAAGTCACTGTCCTGGCTAAGGTTCATGCCTGCAGGTGGACAGGAGGGACAGCAAGAGGTGTACCAAGCATGGAGGAGTGAGCTAAGACCTCCAGAGCCCTTCCTCAGGGAGTCACATGGGAAGTGGTTTTCTCATCTAGCCGTGACCTTCAACAATCCATAAGAAACATTTTCACCCAGGGAAGCCCACCAAGGTCTTTAAGCCTGAGACTTTCACCGGGGGCCATGACACAGGTTCCACATTGGCAGATGACCACAGTCCAGTTGGGCAGGTTTCCCACTTTACAACTCTGGGGGATGATCATTCATATTGATAGTCCATGCAACATTCAACATGTATCATGTGATTTTCTTGCAGATTACTGCTAAGTATCTTACCAAAGAGGCAGATTTTTCTAATTTATAATTCAGTGTACCATTTGGAATAGTAATGGAGCTGGAAATAATGAGTCAAGTGGTACATATTTAATAATAAATATTAACAAAATGCTTATGTAATTTAAAATGTATATGCTCTAAGGACCAAATGTTTTTGCCTGATCAAAAGAAAATCTGTAGAATACTTTCTAAGTGATGATATTGGTTGCCCTTGGCAGTGGACTTTAGAGAGTTGGTCCTTGAGTAATTTTTATTTCATATATTTACTATGAAACATATATTTATAATAAAAGACTTAAGACCCATAAGCTTGAACCATACTGACTTGAGTGGTTTGCATTATGAGCATGCTACCAAACTTCCAACCAGTGAGGCACCTTGGAGCTTGACCTTGCAGGACCAGGTCATGGTTCCAAGGTGATTTCCAGGAGCTTCCGCACCTTGGCAATTCTCCAGGCCTGGAGCAGGCTTGCTCTGACTTGCCTGTGTAAATCCAAGTTCAGGATTCTCAATTTCATAATTGACTTAGAGGCTTCTTGTCCCTGGACGCCAAGGAGACGCCACTTCCCCCTTTCCTGTGTCCAGCAATGATGGCTGCAAGGCTGACTCTAGGTCTTTGTGGTTTTACCCAGGTTTTACCGAAGATTAACTGAAAGGGCTCTAATGATGAATGCCAACCATGCTTCACACTCGTGACCTCCCAGGAATTGGCTTTTGTTAGCTGCAAAAAGAAAACCCCCAGTCTATCAAGCCCCTGCTCGGATCTTCCATTAGTATCTAACAAGTGAAATTCAGTTAAATTGCGTGTCACCAGGTTTCTTGCAAAGAAAACTTGAAGTTGAATTTTGCAATTGATTCCCCAGGCCCTCCCAGAACCCACTGAGAAAGAAAGATAATGGAAATGGATTGTTTCAAGCCCACTTCAGAAGTGTAATTAGGGACAGCCTTGGGCAGCTATGGCTTCTTAGGCATTCGAACAGAGTTTGGAATTTCTTGCCAAATTTGTGAAGTCATTTAAATTTTTTTTGTAAAGAGCTCTTTTGTTCAGATTCTCTGCCTTTTAAGAAGGCAGGCTTAGCTCTCATCAGCCAGGGACTTGGGCTGTCGCTTTCTGACAGTCCTCCCTTGGTCTGTTCTGTTCTTCCACTTACAGCTCCTGGTCTCAGGGGCTCCCAAATAACAGGTGCCAAGAAGGAGCCCCCTCCACCAGGCAGCCAAGGGGGGCTGGCGGCAGGTTAAATGAGGGGAGGAGCTGCTGTCTGAATCCATTTTTTTCCCCAGGGAAAAACACAGAGAAGAAAAATATCTTCATTCAACATAGTGAATGTTCCCCAAGGTACCAATTGACCATCATCTCAGGTTCCACCTGCCAGGTGTGGCCACACCTGACAAAAGGCCATCTTGTCAAAGCCACCACATGCTGCAAAGTGCAATTGACAACCTCCAGGAGAGGAGGGCACTGCACGTGCTACTCGGATGGTAAACAGGTAACACATCAATCCCTGTTTTTACAGCCTTCCAGGGAATTCTGAAGCAGGTCTTGCTTAGGAACCAGAGTGTATGGGGCTGGGGGGGGGGGCAGCCTGATACTTAGGCTTTGAAGAACAAAACGAGTTGTGTCATAGTAGATCAATGGGCCCTCCTGAGGGATTCCTGAAGGTGGGGCTGGACCTCAGGAAGGGGGAGGGGCGAGACTCGCCAGCTCTGAAGATCAGACCCCACAAGCGTGGGCACTCAAGGGCCCACCCAGGGGCAACAGCAGCACAACCACTGGAGGGATCAGCCAGTGGCAGGGATATTGGGAACATGGGACATCTGATGGTCTGTCAGGCTTGGGTCATGGGAACAAGAGACCTTCCAGAACATTCTCACAGAAGGCTCAGGCCCCACTCTCTCCATTCCGTGCTGCTCCTCTGGAGGGCTTGGGCCTTACAGGCTTTGTCTCCATTCCCAGTGCTTTCTGTTCCCCTGTAAATCTTGTGTGTCTTCAACGGCCACCAAACCTATCTTCCTCCTAAACGGCCCTGGCCTCTGCACGTGCCTCTGTGCATGGCTTCTGGCTACAGGGGAGAGGATGCCTGAGCTCCAGCCCAGCATCTACCTCCCCAGCGCCTCCTCGCCCTGCTCCCCCTTCCAGCCCCTGTGACTGGGAACCTCTGGGGAGAACCCATCCTTCTCAGACATCGGTTTTCATATTAGCAGTAACATGCCTCGTACTAAAAATCCTAAACTTGTTACCCCCGCGTCGCTCTCCTCTAAGCTGGATTATTTTTTCCAGTTACATTAACCTGCCTGTTTTGTTCTTTTATGAATCCGCATCAGAGCCAAACAGGGGTTGAAAGGACGACTATCCTAGGAAGAATCCTTGCAGGAGGACAGGAAAGCCCCATCACGAAGGGACTTCGCCACAGAGACAAGGACTTGAATTGGGTCTGCAAACCCCTGTCCCTGTGCCCTGTTGACAAGGTGACCTGACAGGACTCAGGGCTTCCCTGGGATAAAAAATGTTTGAGTGGTAAAGCCAGAAATGTCCCAGACAATCTGGGACCAGGTGACCGTCCTTCTGCATTCAAAGCTGTGGGGACAGCAGGACAGTGGGGTAGAGGAGGGTGGATTCTGCGTGAACCTAAAGGCTGTGTTTAAAGTCCAGTTTTCCTACCGCTTAGCAAGTGACTTTGCTTCTCTAAGACTAAAACTGCTGCATCTTCAACATGATATGCCTGCGCTCTTCCTGCTAGGTACCATGGTGAGGAGTAAATGGACCTTGAATAGGCCTGGCCCAGCATCAGCCCTGGGCAGCTTCTCCCTGAGCCTCATGATCAGTGCATCTCATCAGCAGCAGCTGGGGAACAGCAGATGCTGGGATTGGCAAGAAAACTTGGGCTTTCCTTGAGACACAGTAGTGAAGGGTGTCACAGACACTAGCAATCAAGCTCCAGGTCATTATAATAAATGCAGGAAAAAAATCCATGATGGACAAAATGTCAAAATGTCAAATAAGGACAAGGTGAGGTTCCCTGTGGGTCGTACTGAAGCCCGAGACCGAAGGCACTGTATATGCCTCTGCATGTGTGCTCCATGGATGTCTCAGTGACCAAAGCTTTAACAAAATAGATTTTGATGATTCAAGAGGTCAAGAAAGCAGTTATAATAACATCTGTGTGGGGTATAAGTGAAGTATTTGAATTTAAAAATATTATTATGACTTTTAAGACACCTACTTTTTAATTTTTTTGATTTTTTTTCAATTAATAGAATGTTCTGTGGAAAACTAACTGTGAAAAAAAATCATGGAAATATCTACCCTTCGGATCTGGCTTCTTAAGCTAGCTGGGTGTTCCCAGGTTTGCCCATTCCATAGCACGGGTCTGAATTTCCTTCCTTTCCAGGGATGGAGGACACCCCGGAATGTGGACGACTACACTTTCCTTAGCCATTCTTTGGCTGAGGGACCTTGGGAAGGTTTAGTCCATGGTGACCAGCACTGCCTTGTGAGCCCCTATTTCTGACTCTGCCTGTATGAAATGTCCAGCATATGTGAATCCAGAGGGGAAGAAAGCAGACCAGTGAGGGTCAGGAGCTGGGAAAGAGGGAAGGGTGCAGAGGTACTGGCTTCCTGCTGAATGATGATGGGTCCATCATTTGGACTTGAATCCTGATTTGGTTTCATTGGGCTGATTTTTCTTTTCTGAGGCCTCAGGCACCTGCAGGATGAGCTGCTCCCATTGCTGAGTCCTTTGGAAAAACACCTAAGCCGCCCTCTGAACAAGGGCAGCATGCGTGTGGCTGAGGGCAGCATCTTACGTCTCCAGATGGTGTTGGTCACTGGTCATCATGTGGCTGTGCTAGGTATGAGCACAGTATGAGCCTTTCTGACCACAGTGATGACCTAGTCATTTAGCACGAGCAGGGTCCACTCATGGGTGAGGCTCGATGTCTGTTCAACTTCAGGGCCAGTGGTACAGGAGGAGGTGGAGATTTCCTCTGCTCCCTGGAGTTGGTTGCCATGGCAACCAATGGACCATCGCTGCACAGTCCTGGAAGAACTGGGACAGGGGAATCAGTAGGTCTCAGAACACCCCAACTTTCACCGCGCTTCAAGGTCTGACAAGCCTGTTTGCCTCCCTTTGTTTTGCTGTCCTGGGAAAGGAGCCCGGGGCCCGTGCAGGCCTCCCTTCCCTCTGACAGATGAGGAAACTGGGGCTCTGGGGGGCAGGCAGCAGGCGGGGAGCCACTCAGCTGCAATCAGGCAGGTGGACATGCTGGGGACCATCAGAGCCCTCAGGGAGCTTGGGAACGCAGCCCCAGAACACTGCTTGGCTTTTGTGGAGATGGAGAAGAACAGGGAGGCAGGCCAGTCATTGCTACTCCAGTGTGCGAGTGCGCTGGAGAGCAGAGAGAATTCCTGGGGAGGTGTGGGCATGTGCTTTGCTTCTCAATTCACATCGTTTTCTTGTGAACATGAAATAAGAACTTAAGTAACAGCAGGGTGAATGTGCTTATGGCCCTCGCGGAGTTTCTACAACTGAGAACACCTTGTTGTATTCGTTTCCAAGCCTCCTTTTTAATTGCTCGCCATATTCTAATTGTAGGTTGAGGGGGAAGTATAATTAGCACATCAAATGCATCCTTTCATGGGACAAACCATGAGTAAATATTTAAGTCAAGAAAACAAGTCAACTAAATTAAATGTATGAAATTGCAGATGGCTGCGTACCAAGGAGCACAGGGCCACCTGCTGAGAGCCATAGCTGAGTTGGAATGACGCATGGCATTTTTGCCAGAATGGAGTGGTTGAGACGTGAAGCCAGGGATGGTTATGTTAAGCTGTGTATACAATTGTATATTAGACCCCTGCTGTCCGCCTCAGGCGCTGGCTACTTGGGAGTTCTCGTGGGGATTCCTGGGGAGTTCTCATTGGTTGGAGAATTGCCGGAGGAGGGATTTCCAGTTGGTATGTGGTGTGTCCCGGGAGAAGGCCATGTGCGTGGCATTCGAGGGAGAACAGAAATAAAGTTTGTTCCTTCTTGAGTGGCTCGTGATTTGTGCCCAGCCAGACTGCGGCAGCCACCAAGGCATCCTGACTGAATCTGCAGGACACCTGGGGTCACTAGGGCCATAGGCCAAAGGCTTTAGCTCTTGCTGTGGGTGTTCTCCAAAGTCTGTGGGAAACTGTGGTCCGAGGTGCCCAGCCCTACAGTGTATTTTATAAAACATGAAAATCATTCCTTCCAAAGGAACAACATACGATGTAATAGCCAGCTGTTCTGCTCCGGGGTCAGGATGTGAGGGTGGCCTGCTGTCACCACTAGGCAGCTCTGCACTGGTCCTGGTCTCTGCCTCTTCTCCCCTGCCTGTTATCTGTCATACTCACCTGAGCAAGTGAATGTCAGCAGCAGAAAATTTATGTTGCTCTACCCTAGAGGCAGGGCTCAAGCAGACTCTGTGTCCTTGCCACCTGTGTCCTTGAGTCCCCTGGGGCCAGAGATTTGGGTGCCTGTTCCCTTGCTAAGAAGGGATCTAGAGCGTGGGTGGAACAAGCCTGGTCCTTGAAGAAGCTGGCCTTGCTGCAGCTCAGGATGACCTGCAATTTGTTCCCAAGGCCCCACAGTGACACCCTGAGACAGGCATGGGCTGTCAGAGGCTCTGCAGCCTCCACCTGTGCCTACAGGGGCAAGAATCTGGGTGCTTCCAACCGCCTGAGTGACCATAGAAGCACACACAGAAAACTCAGCCCACATCAGCAAGGTCCAGAGCAAACCTGAAGGACCTTTCCAGAGTCCCCTCCCAGCAGGGTCCCACAGGATGAGCCTCGTTCCTCCAGCAAAGAGCTGTGACCACTCGTGTTCAAGTTGTGTGTCAGGCTGCGCTTCAGAGGCTCAAGGTCCAGGGCTGTCCTGGACGTGGGTCACTCGGGCACCTCTGGAAGCAGGTGCTCAGCATGAACCACATTGTCAGTGACAGCAGTAGGGTGTACTACACCATCCTGCACAGAAGGGGTGCCACACTCTAGAGAACCAAGTCCCACGTGTCATGGAAGCCTCTTTCTGAGAGTGGCAGCCCCAGGCCTGCTCCATTAACTCCTGCACAGGATCCAGCATGGGTAAGTGAGCCATCAGGTCCAGAGAAACCTCAAGGACAAGGTGTCCTGGGAGTGGAGCCACAGCAGGCCTCAAAGTCACCCTGGGGTGGGGAGCATTGTGAGGCTGGGTGGTTCATGGGGAAGACATGTGCTGTAGTGAGCCAGCGGTTCTACTGCGGGGCCAGGACAACAAGGGCAGCAACCCCAGCACCTGCTGGGCAGCCCTGCTGGGCCCCCATGGCAGTCTGCTATGGTCCTGGTGTGTGAACAGCTCAGGACCCTTTGATTCAGGGCTGACCATCGCTCCTCTCAGCTCTTCTCCCCCTCCAGCCTCCTCCAGGGAGGAAGCCACACCTCACAGCAGGCCAGGGACGCTCAGTGGGTACACCTTGCCCCTGAGGCTGAGGGCAGCAACCCCAGCCTGCCTTGCCCTGGGCAGCACTCTCCTCCTTAATTATGGGATTACTGACAGGAAGGTCTGACAACACCCACCTCCATTCTCAGATGGCACCACTGGACTGGAGACAGGGGGGTCCTGTAAGGGGGCCATTAAGAGATGACTGTAATTTAAGATCTCCTTGATCAAGTGTGTCAATCATTTGGAAGGTTCTAGGCCAGGGAATGTTTTGGATTGTAAGGGTCCGGCGGAGCGTCGGAGAAAGAGACCACAAGTGACTGGCTTCATGAAAAACACACAAGGGGATTTTTAAATTTAGGATCCAATTCAGCGCGCTGAGACTCTAGGCCCACTCAAGAAGCAAGAGCAGCCCAAAGCCCAGAGCAGGAGTTGAACAATGCTTAAGTACACTTTTTGGGGAGGACTGGGGGGGGGCTTTGCATACATCACAGTCTCCTTTAACAAATCACCTTACACCTCGGGAAAATCAAACAATAATTCTTAGACTTGATTAGTACATTTATTGGCGGAAACAGGGCTGGCTGGAGTGATAGGTCTTTCCTAAGGAGGGGGTTACATTTAAACTGATTGGTTTGGACCCTGAATATCTACGTGAGGAATTGCACAGGACTCCAGGCCATAATTCAACTAAATGGCCAGTGGAGCCTTGTCCTAACTGCCTCAGGAATTAACCCATGCTTTGCAGTTTAGAAACTTTACCCTTTCAGGATTAGCTATCAAAATCTAAAGTTGGGGGCTGGGGCTGAGGCTCAGTGGTAGAGCATTCGCCTGGCAAATGGGAGGCACTGGGTTGGATCCTCAGCACCACATAAAATTAAATAAATAAAATAAAGGTATTGTTTCTGTCTACTACTTAAAAAAAATTAAAAAATCTAAAATTCAGAAATCCTCATAGACCAAATTTTCAGATCCTCCTAATTCAGGCAGAACTGTGCCCTGTGGCCATGCCCCCCAGCTGCCATCCCCAGATAGTAGCAGAATCACCCCAGGGGCACCTGTCTGGCCTGTTCTCCACCAGCCTCTGCTTCCCCGGCTCTGAGGCCCCCTCGAGAGGGAAATGTGGGAAGTGCATTTCTGATCCCTGCTCTTTGGGCCCTCCAGTCCCAGCCTGGGCTGCTGACCCAGCCCTGTGCCACCAGGCTCTCCTTGAGTTTCACAAACCTGCCCCACACCTGCCTTGGCATAAGGGAGCCAGCAGATGATGCCTTCTGAGACCTCTCCTGTCTACTCACACCCATTTCCTTATTACAGGAGTCGGGCTAATGTGATTTCCTGAACATCTATCACATTAATCCACTGGCTGTCACCTTGTTTTTTGAGCCAAATGAAAAACATAAACTAATCTTTAATTTATAACAAACTAGTGACACCTGAATTTCATTAAACCACGTGGGACTGAGGACACCTTTGCCTTCATTCCAAATGCATGGGGGCAGGCCCACGGGGCACCATGTTTTCTCAGCAGGTGGGATGCTGGCCAAGCAGCTGTCACCAAGGGAGGAAAGTTGGTCATGCCCTCTAAAATCTCTCATATACTCCAGCTTTTATTTGAGAAAACTTTTCTCATTTTGGAAAGAAATACCCCAGTAACCTTGGCTCTGGAAATACTGTGACAGCCCTCTGGGAACACCTTCCATCACCAAGTCATCTCTGCCCCTTCTCCTTCCACAAATTATTTCATCCGACTCCGGTAGGTACTAGGAACCATAGTAACACTGCTCACCCACCTGGAGCACAGGTTGTGCATAGCCACTGCCACAGCTGGTCCACCTGCTGACAGGTTCTGCCTCCTCACACTCAATCCTTGGCAGAGACAAAACAAAACCAAAATGCACTTTTGACTTTCTTTTTTGACTTTTTTTGACTTTTTGACTTTCCCTAAACAACGATTTATGTAGCACATGCATCGTAGTGAGTATTATAACTAATCTGATGGTTTGAAGCCCACGGGAGGATTTACACAGGTCCTGTGCAAATACATGGCCACTTTACATAAGTAACTTGAGCAGCCACACATTTGGCTTTCTGAGGGATCCAGAACGTGTCTCCTACAGACACCGAGGTGGCGGGGAGGAATGAAGCCTGAGCTCATGTACCCCTGCGTCTGTCATTGTGCATCACACACACTGGCCTGCATGGCCACAGCTGGGTGGAGCGTGTCTCTGAAAAACTCTAAGCTACTAGAGCCCCATGTCCCCCCAGGTGCAGGTAGATAGAAGGCCTAGAGGGGACATCACCTTGAAAAGGGGAGAAGCTCATCAGTTCAGCTGTGACAACCACTCCAAGCCCATCTGCCAGGGGATGGGGACTAGAATGTCCCAGGCAGGCACTAAGAGCAGGTGACCAGTGGGGGCAGCCGAAGGAAGATGGGGACAAGAACACTGGGCCATTAAGCAGCTGCGGTTGCATGGCCTCCAGCTAGATCCCCAGGGGCATGGCCTGTGTTCCCGCCTGCTGCAGTCACTCAGTGGATCATAGCGTGATGCTGAAGCCAGATTTAAAGTTAGGTAGTCAGTGTAGTTAGGTAAATTGGGTCTAATATCGAGTGAAATCCAAAATGGAGGCCATGCTGGGAATGACTCAGGGAAAACACAGGACAATTCATGGAATGTTAATGAAGTCCCAAAAAGGCCCTATGCCAAAGTCCATCCCAAAGAAGTGATAATGAAGTCCTTCCTGATCAGATTACTTCTTTGGCCCACCTGTGTCCCACCCCTTGGGCCCTCCAACCTACATTCCATCACCAAAACTATAAAAAGGGGAGACAACCGCACTTCCACAGATTCCACCTCTTCGGTCCCCTTCTTCCTCTGGGAGAAGTCTTTTCTGCTGTCCTTTAATAAACTTCTAATTTCTACTCTGACCTTGCCTCGGCGTGCTTCTTTGGTGTTATTCTTCAACATCGGGGAAGCAAGGACTCGTCACCGGCCAATAGTCACCGGTCAACAACACAGGACCTGTATACATATGCACAGGACCACGTGTATACATATGCACAGGACCACCCCTCTGTGTCTGCAGGGCCCCTGAGATGTCAGTGACTGTGAGCTAATCTTATTCTGGGTTCTGAGCACCTTCTCCAGCCATCGCACCTACCATTGTAGTTTCCAATCTGGTGAAGGGAAAAGAAAGACTCCTGTGGGGGTGTGGGTAGCAGAGGGCTCTTGTCATCAAAGACCCTTTGAAACAGCCAGTTATTAAGGCTATGGCAGTCCAGAGGGGGACAGAAGTGTGACTTCAATGCCCCTGCTCAGAGGACCCCTCAAGCCCCTCCTCAGACCTGGGTTCTGTATCATTAATTAGTTGCATAGCTTTGAGACATTTCTCTATGGATTTTAAAAAAATGCATTTGTAAATTAAGGAGCTTGTCACGCTATTTATTTATTTGTTTATTTTATTTTTGGTGGTGCAGGGGATGAACCCAGGGCTTGCTTGCTGCCACTGAACTACATCCCCAGCCCCAGTATCAGACTTCAAGAAAAAGTAGAGCTCTTTTGATTGAAGTCCAGGGTAGGAGCAGGGGCAGTGTCCTTTCTCCACTTTTACATAGTAGCCCTGCCCTTCACAAGATCCTGAGGATTCCTGTAGAGCAGGGTTTGAAAACTTTCTTATTTATCTTTTTTTTTGTGGGGGAGATGGTACCAGGGATTGAACTCAGGGGCACTCAACCACTAAGCCACATCCCCATCCTTTTTTATATTTTATTTAGAGATAGGGTCTCACTGAGTTGCTTAGCACCTTGCTTTTGCTGAGGCTGATTTTGAACTCATGATCCTCCTGATTCAGCCTCCCAAGCTACTGGGATTACAGGTGTATACCACCAGGCCCAGCTTTATTGTTTATCTTAAGGTACCTATTTATCCACATTCTATCTCTGCAAATAGCCAATTTTTTTCAAGCCTGGATCCTGTCCTAACTCTGAATTTACTTCATTTGTGTTCATTTAGCTAATTCAGCATTTCATTATACATAGCCTTATTTTCTTCTCTGGTTAATTATATAAGTAAAACTTGTCTCAAGAACCTTGAGAGCAGAAACCTGCTTCTAGAGACAGAATAGGCATTTAGGGTTAGGGTTAGGTTGGGTTAGGGTTAGGGTTAGGGTTAGGGTAGTTAGGGTTAGGGTTGTTAGGGTTAGGGTTAGGGTTGTTAGGGTGAGGGTTGTTAGGGTTAGGGTTGGGTTGGGTTAGGGTTAGGGTTAGGGTTAGGGTAGTTAGGGTTAGGGTTGTTAGGGTTAGGGTTAGGGTTGTTAGGGTGAGGGTTGTTAGGGTTAGGGTTGTTAGGGTTAGGGTTAGAGTTGGGGTTGGGGTTGGGGTGGTTAGGGTTAGGGGGTTAGGGTTAGGGGGTTAAGGTTTAGGGTTGGGGTTGGGGTTAGGGTTTGGGGTTTAGGGTTAGGATTAGGGTGAGGGTAGGGTTTAGAGTTTAGGGTTAGGGGTTGGGGTTAGGGTTAGGGTTGGGTTAGGGTTAGGGTTTAGGGTTTTGGGTTAGTGTTGGAGGTTAGGGTTAGGGTTAGGGTTAGCATGTATTATGATTTTATTCCTTTTTATTGGTGAATTTACAGTATTACATTGTATGGCTGTCTCATGTTTTATGTGCCTATTCACTCATTAGTTGGTTGACATTTGAATTTTGGTTATTATCAATAAAACTGCATTGAACATTCATGTCAATATTTTATGTGGACACATTCTTCATTTCTCTTGAATAAATACCTATAAGTAGAATTGCTGAGTCATATGTTCAGTTTGTAACTTTTTACAGTAGCTGTCAAATTTTCCAAATTGGGTGTACCATTTTATATCTCTACCAGCAGTATGAAGGGGTTTTCTGTTTCTCTGTATAGCAGCATTTATTATTATTTTTTTGATTGTAGCTATTATCAGTATACTTAACTATAGGTTTAATTTACATTTTTCTAATGTCTAATAATGTTGAATGTCTTTTCATATGCTTATTTTTCCCTCTGTAAATCTTGTTTGTGAAATGTCTGTCAAATCTTTTACCTATTTTTTAAATTGAATTATCTCTTACCTATTGAGTTGTAGGTGTTCTTTACATTTATGTGGTGCTGAGGATCGAAACCAGTGCCTTGTGTATGCCAGGCGAGCACTCTACCACTGAGCCACAACCCCAGCCCTGATTATTAGTATTTAAACAGGAGTTGAAAGCTATACTTTTTTTTTCCTGACAAAAATCCTGCTTAGGGGCTGGGACTGGAGCTTGGACTTATTGGTAGAGTACTTGCCTAGCATGTGCAAGGCACTGGGTTCCATCCTCAGCACCACATAGAATAAATACATAAAATAAAAGGTATTGGCTCCAACTACAACTAAAAAAATAACAAAACAAAACTATTTAAAGAAAAAAAAGAATCCTGCTTAGGTTGATAGCCACACTAAGCAAATTATATGTAGAAATATTCAAATAAAGAAACTATTACACTATAACTTCCCTGAACTCAGGGATGTATAGTTGACATTGCTAAGGGTGTATAGACCATGAATTCCTTTAAGAGTCCACATAGGTCAGCAAGAGTTTAAAAAAAAGAAAGCAAATCCAGAAAAAGGACAATGGGCCATATTTATTTGTACCTTCTCCTGCATAAGAATTCATAAAACTGTGAGACTGTGAGTAAGTGAATGACATTTTAGGAAAATATATTGTGTGGTTTCCAGCTTTGGAAGCAAGTAAGTAAATGGATGAAAATTTGACTAAGTAACATGGTGGAGCTATCTTAGCAAATGTTAAGATTTCTTGTAAGAATTTATTGCTTAATGATAAAGGATGCAGACTTTTCATAAAGAGGATAGAGACCATTGAGAATACTACTTGATCTTTAAGGATATGATTGCATAGAGTAGAACTCTTATCTAGTACTTGTTTTTTGGAACTGTGATGAACTCTCTTTTTTAATTGCCTTTTTCTAGCTAGCACTTGCTGCCATTCCTACTCCTATACCTCAACCAAAATAGCAATCTTATTTTCAAAATCTTTTGCTAGCTTTTTTCTTGCATTTTTTAGCATATACCATAAAACTCACTATTTTAATGTGTACAGTGAAGTGGTCTTTAATGTATTCACAGTGTGTTATAACCATCACTATTGTAATTCCTAAAAATTTCTCCTACTCCCAGAAGAAACTTCATACCTGGTGTCAATCATTCTAAATTTCTCCATATCCTGGCAACCACTCATCTGCTTTCTTTCTCTATGAATTTACCTTTCCTGGACATTTCATGTAAATGGAATCATATAACATGACCATTTACATCTGACTTCTTTTATATAGCATAATCTTTTTGAAGTTCATTCATACTGTAGCTAGCATATTATCTGAGTTTCATTCCTCTTTATGACCGAATAATATTCTACTGAATATATGTACCACGTTTTGTTCATCCATTAATTGATGGACAATTTGGTTGTATGACTTTTTGATTATTACAAATAATGCTGCTATAAACATTTGTGTACATGTGCTTTGTGCGAACATTTATTTTTAGTTTTTTGGATATATCCATCTAGGAGTTGATGGAGCATACAGTTCCTCTGTATTTAACTATATTAAACTTTTCCACAACGGCTGGCACCAATTTACATTCCCATCAGCAATGCATGAGGGTTCCAGTTTTTTCCGTACTCTCCCTACACCTATTATTTTCTTCATCTCTCTCTTTTTTTTTAAATTATATCCATCTGCATGGGTGCTAAGTAATTATTTTATGATTCTGATATGCATTTCCCTGATGTCTAATGATACTGAATATCTTTTCATGTGTTTATTGGCCATTTTTATATCTTGTTTAGAAACATGTCTAATCAAATACTGTGTCTAAAATTGGTCTTTTTTTCCCCTCTTTCTTCATAAGAGTAAATTTTTGCCTTTTACTGTCTCAGAAATAGCTTTGGATCTTCACTGTTGAGCTTGGACTAGCATCATAAATTCATCCTGGAAAACTCACTCAAGGCCTACCTGCCATTTTTAGATATGATGATAACTGGGCAAGCAGTATTTTCTGTTTTTGATTGGTGGACGGCTTTTCTTTATTTTCCATTAAAAATGTTTCAAAAGCATATTTTGATGGAGTTATTGTCATGGCTGTAATTTGGATTTGGGCAAATCTTATTGGGAAATTAATTATGATAGAATGATAACGTATCTATGGTTGATACTCTTATCGGTGCTCACTGGAAGTGTTAAAGTAGAATCTAGAAAACTATTTATTGGTTGTTTATAGAAGAAATTAGTGCATAATAAAGAAAGTTGAATTATGTGCTTTTTGAGATTCTTTTCAGCTTTAAGATTCTGAAATTTGTCCCAGTGAAATGGTATGAAAAGTATCTTATTGCATCATTATTTTGTACAAACTTTTTTTTGTAAAAAGTTTGATTCTCAGGGTAATGTAGATTTGCCTTGAAAATGTGGAATTACTTCAAAAACAGAACGAAGTATTATGTACTTTATTGTTTTTAAGAGATTTAATTTGATTTACTTTGTTGCAGTTGAGATAGTTTGCTTTCAGTCCTTAAAAAAAAATGTTTTCTTACAGATTAGCAAGACATCTACAAAAAGAGGCCCAAGCTCAACACAACAATTCTGAATTCACAGAAGAGCAAAAGGTACCATCAAATAATATCTAGATATATTCAATTCCAAATGAAATTGCTCTTGAGTCCATTAAGCAGAAAAATAAACAAAAAACTGTTATATTTAAGTAAAAAAAATCAGATTGATCATGCTTTGCCTAACATTAAGTGAACATTTATACAGATATATAACTTATCACTTAATGAATTTCTTTTCTTAACTATTTAGGCCTTATTTAACTCTAACGGAAGTCATCCACACTTTAGTTGAAAAGCATGGGTAACCCATAGACTGGAGTTTGTTCCGAGTCACTTGGAAAAACAGAAGGATTGGGAATAAGTGCATTCCACCTCAATGCTTAACTCTGAATTTTCATAACTCTTTATGTATCACCTCTCAAACCAAAAAGGAAAACACACACAAAACCCCCAAAACCAAAAAACAAATGGAAAAAAATTAGGTCAAGTCAAGAACTTGGCATACAGATCTGTCAGCTAAATAAACATATAAGATTGCAAAATGTTTCACTACTGTTCTTTCTTCCTTGAATTAAAATTTTTGTATGTCAAGTTGATTCCCTGATAGAGATTATGTAAAAGGGGATACTTTAAAGTAACTTATTCTAAAAGAAGAGAAGAAATGGGAGGAAACAACACCCATTTTCTCCTGGCTCAGAGTAAGTAGTGTTAAGTCAATTTTTAATCTTGTAGATAGTGAAAAATATGTGTTAGTCTTTTCTTCATCTCTTTTTTTTGAATAAATTTTATTTTATTTTTATTTATTTATTTATTTATTATTGGTTGTTCAAAACATTACAAAGCTCTTGACATTTCATATTTCATACATTAGATTCAAGTGGGTTATGAACTCCCATTTTTACCCCAAATACAGATTGCAGAATCACATTGGTTACACAGCCACAATTTTACATAATGCCCTATTAGTAACTGTTGTATTCTGCTACCTTTCCTATCCTCTACTATCCCCCTTTTCCTCATCTCTTAAGAAAAGGCAGTGTGAAAACCCTGGTGACCTAATTCAGTCTTATTAATACTTTTCTTTTTTTGCACAAGGGGAAATGGGAGTAATTTTTTGCATAACTTTTTAATTAAACTTAAGCAAGTTTTTAATCCATAGGCCTGTGTTTATTGATTCTTAGTTCCAGGAGTTTGGGGAGAAAAAGCCCCCAGAGGGTTAGCCGTATTTCTTGCCCAAATATATTTGTATTTTTAAAATATTTAAAATCTACTTAAAAAAATTATGTTACTACAATTTGAAAGGGTGTTTTTCGTTTTTCCTTAGTAAGTGCTAATATCCACCATAGATTTAAGAGACTTAGGATGTTAGTCCTGGAAAATAATTATCACAAAGGAAATAGCTGATATGCTTAAGGAAAGGAACAAAGACTATACACTATCCCACTTCTGTAAGATTTGTGAAATCTATCTAGGAACTGATTAGGAAGTGATCAGCTGGCATCATTGAATTAAGACTTAAAATATCTAAATCTTGATGAATAGAATCTTAGATATCCAGGTACATAAATTAATAGTTAATGAAGTATGTTATGAATATGAAGACAATAAAAAATGTAAAAAAGTTTTAATGATCCCATATTTTAGTCACCTATTTGCCTTCAATTAGTTAGATTTCTCCAGCATTTGTTGCTCAGGAGTAGAACCTGTGAACCACATGGCCTGAGATTAAAGTCTTTTGACCTCCTAAAACATTTTAAAATTACAAAACAAACAGGTTAATATCAAAAAATGAACCTTGTTAAGTGATGAGGAAAAAATTAACTTTTTCTTCATTTTCTTTATTATTCTGAGACTAGAGTTGTTGTTGATAATGCTATTGATTCTTTAATTTATAGCTGTCCAGCTTGTCTTTGGTTATAAAGACCCCCAGATCTTGTACTCCAAAAGATCCAGGAGGCTGCAGGACCTAGGGGAGAGAGCTGAGACCTAGAGTCAGAAGACTTAAGTCTTGCATCCTGGCTTTGGCTCTGGGCCTGGTTTTCCTTATATAAGAAATGAGAGATTAGAGAACTCTTAAGTGACTTTAAAAGGTCTTTCCTTCCTAAAACTCCAGTGACCTCTACCTGTGAAGTGGTCTGTACCTCCTCCTTTCCTGGAAGCCTGATTTCTGAGGAACATATTATTTATAATACCTGCCCAGGAGGCATTTCTGGCTGCCAGGTGTAACTGCAGACCATATCTAATTAAATTATATATAATTAAATCATATCTAGACCTATCACCAAACCAAACTTGATTTAGAATTGGTTGTGGCATATTAGTTTAGAAGAGAATATATACTCATCTCTCTCCCACTTCTCAGCCCTTTGTCTTCTGATTCTCTTCTCTAAAATCTGCAAGGTGCTAGAAAAGGAATAATAATTTATTTAAAGAAGTATAGATCTCTTTTGTAAATTTTTTAAATTGTAGATGGACACTATATCTTTGTTTTATTTATTTTTTTTATGTGGTACTGAGGATCGAGCCCAGTGCCTCACACATGTGAGGCAAGTGTTCAACCACTGAGCTAAAACCCAGTCCCTATAGATCTCTTATAAATAAAAATTCTTGATTTTAGTAACTGACAGTTAAAATTATCTTGGGATTTATAGCATTTTTTTCCTACAGAAAACCATAGGCAAAATTGCAACATGCTTGGAATTGCAAAGTGCAGCTTTACAGATAAATGGATTTTTTAAAATGAATTATTCTAAATTGTTCTGATAAGATATTAGACATTCATGCCCAAAGCAATATTATCTCAGAAGGGTTTTATAACAATTGGAATTGATCAGTTGAACTCACACTTAAATGATTTAGTTCATACTTTGTAAACGGTAGAAATAAAAGATATGATTCTAATTTTTTCTGTTTCTATTAGCTTGAATATTCCAAAAATCAGTTTGGAACTTTTTATTTTCTACCTTTAAAACAAGAAATATATTTATTTTAAATATTTTATTCTTGCCATTTAAAAGACATGGGGTGCAGTGAAATCTTTGTAATGAAAAGATATAATATGCATATTTTAAATTTAGTCCACACAGTCCCAGGAAGAATTTAAACTGGAGGACCTGAAGAAGCTAGAACCAAGTAAGTTTTGTTTTATATTTTTTAGTTATATTTTTTTAGGAAGAGAGTTTTATCTGTTGTGAATATTAAGATTGTTTAGCACAGAAAGTGATTGGATTTATTTCTCTTATTTTTTGGTGCTTTTAAAATTCCTACAATATTTGTATTTTTAATTACCATTTGGATTTAATCTTTATTATAGAATATATATGTTGTACTTCATCTAAATATCCAAATTAACCTTTAATTTGTCTTAATGGCTTTAATAAGATTATAATTATTTTGATAAACATTTTCAGTAGAGTCCAGTAGAGAATATAAGGTTACAGTCATTAATGCCCATTCACATTACATGTTATTGAAAACTACAGTCTGAATGTTGGGAATGCATTACAAAGTGTTTTGTTGTTGTCTCCATTTTTTTCCCTTCTTCAAAATTTTAAAAAGTAAACAATTCCTTCAGTTATCTTGTTGGTTAGGATATTCCCAAATAAAGCCTTTCTGCTGTTTCAAATGATTGCTCTCTTAGAACTGTCTGCAGTATGGGCAAAGGCACAGTGTGAATAACTGAATGAATGTAAGTTAATGTAGCCTTTTTAAAAAAACTTTTTTAGTTGTAGACAGATACAATACCTTTATTTTATTTATTTGTTTTTATGTGGTGTTGAGGATCAAATCCAGTACCTCACACATGCAAGGCAAATGCTCTGCCAACTGAACTATAACTCAGCTCCTGTACTCTTTTTTTATTGAGATAAGATTGCACATCTCAGTGCATTTATGTGACTAGGGAATAGTAGATTTTATTTATCCAACTAAGTAAGATTTTTAAGTAGGGAATCATAAAATCAAAGCATTTTCAAACAGAAAGGAGTCTCAGACTTGTGATCACATTCTCTATTGAGGAAAGAAATGAAATGATTTGTTTGTCCTGTTTCACTTCAATCTCCAGTAACTGAGCAGGGCCTAAATCTCAGAACATTTGTCAGTGTATCTCAGTTCACACTAGTGCAATCCTTTTAATGTAAACATGCTTTGAGTAAGAGATAAAATATTAATTTAAGAACTAAAGAGAGCCTTGCACAGTGGCGCATGCCTGTAATCACAGCCGCTCGGGAGGCTGAGGCAGAAGGATATCAAATTCAAAGCCAACCCTAGCAAAGCAAGGCACTAAGCAACTTAGTGAGACCCTGTCTCTAAATAAAATACAAAATAGGGCTGGGGATGTGGCTCAGTGGTCAAGTGCCCCTGAGTTTAATCCCAGTACCCCCTGCCAAAAAAAGAACTAAATAGAATGTTCCTATAAATTCCACAAACTGCCAATATCTAATTCATTATAGCAATTCTAACAAAGACATATATTATTGAGATAGCTGAAATGTGATTGTATTGCAGATCCAGGATAGAAAAAGGATTCTCAGAGTATACTGAAGGGGATCTGATTTTCTGTTGTTTGGGTTGGAAAAGAGAAGTTAACAACAACAACAGACAACAACAAAGGAATGCATAGCAGATTTGTTGTGATTCTGGTGGCTTTTCCACAGTTTTAGATGATCATATTTCATTTCTTCAGAACACCATTCTTCTGAATATGGCAAGAATTCTGTCATTTTAATAGTTTTGGTTTCTTTATGTAATCCAGATCATAAAGTTTTGTTTTCTTTGTGGTTCTGGGGATCAAACCCATGACCTCACACATTTTAGGCAAGTATTTCACCACTGAGCTACATCTCCAGCCCTAGATCATAAGAGTTGGAGATGTTATAAGAGACACAACTTATATTCAGAAATAGTTCTTATGCCTATATCCAATGTATATAAGGATACTAATCAATGTAATATTTCTCAGAAATTTTGGGGTTTTTTTGTACCTAAAACTTTATTTCTCAAAAGCATTAATAAATACTTTGTATAAGATTGAGATATAATTTATATAAAGCACAATTCACCAATTTAATGTATCCTTCAATTTTTTTAGTAAATTGGAAGAGTTATGCAGACATCACCACAATCAATTTTAAGACATTTTCATCACCACAAGAAGAAACCCTATTCCCATGAGCAGTCATTCACTTCTTGCCATCCCCCTAAAATCCCTTCCAATTCCCAGCCCTATGAAACCATTAGTTTGATTTCTGTCTATAAATTGTCCTATTGTAGACATTTTATTTAAATGGACTCATATGATATATGATCTTTTATGACTGGCTACATATAAGATTATTTTGAGAAAAACACATTGATGGCTTTAAATAAAAGATTGCAACAGTTGTTTATATGGTGGTTCTACTGAAAATTATGTTTGTGTGTGAGTGTGTGTGTGTGTGTGTGTGTGTGTGTGAGAGAGAGAGAGAGAGAGAGAGAGAGAGAGAGATGATGCAGGGGATTGAACTAAGGGCTTTGGGCATGTTAGACAAGTGCTTTACCATAAACTATGTCACCAGCCCTCAGTTTTTTATGATAAAAATTATTAGGATTTTGGCTTCTTATTCAGTCACTATTTCCTATTAGTTGTTTGTTTCCAAACAAAATTTAAGAATCTTATAGATACACAAAGTGGCCGTAAAGACTGTGGATGTTTATTTCATATATTTATTATCTCTTCTCTTCCTCTGAGCATACTCAAGTACTTCTATTGCCTCACAAGATCTTTCATTAATTGCCTTTTTTTTTTAGAATAGCATCTATATGCTAAGCACTCGAATCCTCTCAGTAACATTCTGCTAAGGACAACACCGACACTAGCTTGTAAATCCCAGCAATGAGTTTTAGGGTCACCTGGATTGGTTCTTTCACTATGCTGTTAGTAATACCTGTAGTGGTGCTGTACTACATCATTCCTAAGTACAGCTCTCCAGTTCAAATTCCTAAGAAATTATTGACCCATGTATTAGTCGAAGATCAGGTTAAAATCTATTACTTTTTTGGCTTTTTAAAAAAGATTTGGAATAGAAATGGAAAGAATATTTTGGAGATTCACTTTATTATACTTTATATAATGTTTTTCATTTGTACTTTTCCCTTCTTGATAGTTATCTTTTTAGATGATTTTAATTTGCTGTTGCTTCTCAAAGAAACATAAGTGAGTATTCTGTATTTCAGTAGGGTAGACTCTGTAATTTGGAATTTATCCAAGCAGGGCACTTGTTGTGAGTTAATTATTGAGTTGGAATTAAATATTTTCTACAAATTGGTATTTAGTAATATTTCAGATTAAGTATACTTCTTCAAGCTTTCTTTTTAAAACGTTAAGCCTCTTCTAAGGAAAATAGTGAATTCTAACTTTTAATATGTTGAACTTAACTGGTTTCCTTTCTTTTAAAAAAAGTTTTTTTTTTTTAAATTTAATGCGTGTGTGTGGTGCTGGGGATCGAACCCAGGGCATTTCCCATATAAGGCAAATCCTCTACCACTGAGCTACATCACTAGCTCTTGGCTGGTTTATTAGGCTGATGTATTCTTTACTTGAACATTTTGAAATCTTTTAAATTCTGCTGAAAATACTAAAACTATGATTGTGAAAGTCTGAGCCATTTTTTCTTATGTTAATTGCAGTAATGTACTGCTGCTTACTCAAGCATATCTCCCCACCACCACCCTGCAAAATTCCCTTCTGTTAAGCCACCCTTCAAGGCTTCACAGAAATCCCACCTCTCCCTGAAAGCTTTCTCTGCTGTCTCTATAGAGGCGAAATTAAACTCTGCCTCCTCTCCTGTATAGAATCATTTTAACTATCCATTGTCAGATTCTCACATGTGTTATTTTCACTTGTATTTGTTTTAGTCCTCAAAGAGATTTGAATGAACTCTTCTCCCACCCCAGAGCCTATTGAATGCTTTAAGTGTAGTATAAACTTGGCAAGATTGTGTTGAGTTAAATAGATTTGAATGTTTTGAAGGAATCTTTTCCTATAATTTAAAAAATAACCTTTCAAAATTGAGGCAGCTGCCCATTTTCCTACCACAAAAATGAAACACGTCAGTCACCAAAAGCAAAATGCATTTTGATATTTGCCTGTGTGTCATCTTTTGAGGGTTAGCTTCAGGAGGTTGGTAGGTCTGTGCTCCAAGAGAAAGGCTGGGAGTCCTGAATTTTCCATGGTGGAGTAGCTTCAGATGTCTGCCATGTAGTGATCCAAAGTGTGTAAGTCCTACCAAATCAGCCAATGAATCTCCAACCCATGACATGCTTCATACTTATGATAATGTCTTTTGTAAAATTCAAGCTCCTCTTCAATTCCTCCTAAGACATCATTGCTAGTATTGGTAGAAAGAAAACTCTATGTAAAGTTTAAGCTATTTTAAAAGAACAATAGAATCTGTTATTCCATAGTTGTTGAAAATGTAAACCTATAATACAGTTGTAGAAAGTAAAACAGAATTTGTTTTAAAGCTATTTAAATTTGTTCTAAAGCTATTCACATAAATTAAATGTTTCATAGTACTTTAACTTGTAAAAATAATATAACAAAGCTATTATTCTAAAGCAAATACTTCCTCTTCAGAGCTTTGATACCAAAGAAATGAAAATACTATTTAATTATTCTGTTACAATACAAATGCAAGATAACCACTGAGCCACATCCCCAGCCCTATTTTGTATTTTATTTAGAGACAGGGTCTCACTGAGTTGCTTATGCCTCACTTTTGCTGAGGCTGGCTTTGAATTCTTAATCCTCCTAAGCCTCTGGGATTACAGGTGTGCACTACCACACTCAGCCAAGATATTCTTAATAACCAAGATATTTTTAAACTTTTTTGTTTGTTTTTGACGTACTGGGGATTGAACCCAGGGGTGCTCTACCACTGAGCTATATTTCCAGTCCTTTTTATTTTTATTTTTTAAAACATTTTTAGTTGTAGATGGACACAATACCTTTATTTTATTTATTCATTTCATGTAGTGCTAAGGATTGAACCCATTGCCACATGTGCAAGGCAAGCACTCTACCACTGAACTACAACCCCAGCCCTTTTATTGTTTTATTTTTATTTTGAGACAGGGTCTCCCTACATTGCTTAGGCAGATGAACTTCTAGTCCTCCTGACTCAGGCTTTTGGTACCTGGGATTACGGACACATGCCACCATAACAGGATCAGCTTTTAAAAATTATTGTTATATACATTTTTAATGGTTGATTTTTTTTGCTCATTTCATTAAACTCTTATTACAATATGATCATTTCTGTGTGTTTGTTTCTGGTATGAGTGAGACATGATCTTTTTGTTACCTGCTCCCCATTCTTGGTATCTATTCCATTGTTGTGTAAGTGATCAATATTTATTAATATTACTTATTAATTTTGAGTTGATTTAATAGTTTAGTAACAATGATCATGCAGAAGTATAGAAAAGATGTTCTTGTATTAAAAAATAAACAGTACTTCTTAGTGAGATAAGAAATATTAGGATTCTAGTCAACTAGATCAAAAAGGTCATGGAGAGAGTGAATGTCCATTTTAGATTTTCCCTTGCCATTTTGTATACATTTATTTAGGCTGTAATTCTCTCAATAGCCTGTAAAGGAAGTAGCATTCTCATTTTAGAACTGGGGAGATTAGAGTATTTATGTAAATGTTCAAGTTATTGTTGTAATTGTAGGGCTAGGTTTTGGTTTAAACCTTCTACTTTGATCTCCTGCTGCTTCCCCTTTGCTTGTCAGACTTAAGTTTCCACAGTCCTTTCTGTGCCTTGAATAAGGCAAACTGTTTCCTACTTGGAACCTTTGTTGTTGCTCCAGCCTGTTATTTAATACCTGGGAAGCCTTATGCTAGAGCCACTTATGGATGATTCCTCTCATCTCAGGTCTTGGCTCAAATGTCTTCTTACAGTTTAGTTTTGAAAGGCACCCTGTCTACCTTAGCTACTCTACCAGGTTCTCTCTGCTTTTACACAGCATCCTGCTTGTATCCTTCATACCACTAATCACATCTTACATTATCTTGTTTATTTGTTGGCATATTTATTGTCTACTTTTCCTTAGTAAGGTCTAAGGTCCAAATATGAGTTCTTGATTACTGTGTATCTTTAGCACCTAAAACAGTAATTGGAACATTGTGAGTACTCGGTATGTATTTGTTGAGAAGAAGAAAGAGATAAAGGATGAAGAAGAGCTAAAGGGAGAGAGAATAAGAGTGAGTAATGAGAATCTGGGTACAAGTTTCCAACTTCTTTCTCACTGGATGATTGACTCCTATTGGAATAAGTTATGTAATTACAACCTGTTCTTTTTGAATTTCCTTATTTAGGAACCCAATATGCCATACTCCTTTTAACTGAAATCTGTAAGACTCCAAAATTAAAGTCTGAGTAATTAGAGTAAAAACCATGGGTTGCCCAATTAATAATGCTAAATATTCACCTTGAAATAATTGCAGGTAGTCACTAGGAACCCATAAATTGGGAAATGAAACAATAAATTTCATAAAATACTTTTCCAGATACAGATAGAATTGTAGAACATCTGTCTGTAGGCTTACATGCCAGAAAGTAATCAACCAGGACACAAGAGGTGATAGCATTATGTTGTTTGATGACTTCCCTGAGGAGAAAGTCTGCTGTGTGTATGTGTGTGTATGTGTATGTGTGTGTACACAGGTGTAAATATATATATATATATATATATATATATATATATATATATATATATACACACAAACACACATATATATATATATATGCATGTATATATGTGTGCACACATATACAATAAATTTCATCATAAAAGGAATATTGGAATTATAACCTTGCTGCTACAAACCTTACCAGTGTGATAAGTATTGAGGGAAATCTATTTAGGATAAAGAATAAGATGTGATTATCTATTTCTCTTTAATTAGTCATCTTCAGTATCAATCTTTTAATTAAAATACTTCAGGAGAAGAGGTATTCTCTTTCACTGGTACCCCATATCACCTAGGACCTTGTACATTGGAGAACTATTTTATGGTTCATTTTCTATGAAGGCTCTGAGACTTTCCTTGGAGATCTTACAGTACTCTCAAAATACTGGTACCTGCAGTCCACTATGGACATTTTTATTTTGCTAAGACACTCAGTAGTCAATTGCAGAGTCTTAAAATGATAGTGAAGCTCGGAATTTAAAATACATATATTAATGTGTGCTTAATACACTATAAAATATGATTAAAAGTATCAATTTAAGATATAACATATAAGACTAACTAATATATAAGACTTACATAACATGTAAGACTAAGATATAAGACTAATGTTTGTCTATGTCTTTATTCTAGTCCTAAAAAATATTCTCACATATAATAAAGAATTTCCATTTGATGTTCAGCCTAGCCCATTAAGGTAAATAAATAAGCATCCATATTTTGTCTTCTGATTTTATTATCTATTTTATGCCTGTTTTTCAAATATTTCTGTATTTTTTTCCCTATCAAATTTGGTATTGGTGATATGACTGGTAGCAATGAGATGATTGACATTGACATTTATATCAACATCAACCTAATAATCAGCATCTTATCTGGGAAGTTAGTGGCTATGAGGGTTAGCTGGTGTATTAAGTGGAGTAGCTCACTAATTTTTCTGTCCTTTTCTATATAGGAGAATTTTAGCCCCTGGTGAGGAAGAGCATTTGGAATTTGAAGAAGATGAAGAAGAAGGTGGTGCTGGAGCAGGGTCTCCTAATTCTTTTCCTGCTAGAGTGCCTGGTGGGTACAAAAAATGTACATTATATAATTCAAGGTCAGGTGTTTGGAACTTACTTTTGTACTTGTTAGTGGCGGGTAAAACATCTCCAGGTTTGCCAATCTTAAGCAAATTATCATGGCCATTCTGTTAGCGGTAGCTATCGGTTTATTGTGAAAGTATCTTACTATTTGTGTCAGGGATCCTCAAAACATCCCATGTTTAGTGATTGGCTAGGAAGACCCACAGGACTCAGCATATAGCTGTACTCACAGTTGTATTCTGAGTCATTACAACAAGAAAACACAAGAACAAAATCAGCAAAGGGTAAAGGCACACAGGCAAATTCCAGAGGAAACCAAACTTCTAAGAGTCCTCTCCCAGCAGAGTCAAATATGTATTTGATTCTCTCAACATTCTTTCACACCTGTGAAATGAAAAAATATTGTCTATTGTGGAAGCACTGTAGAGATTCAGTGCACAAGACACTTATTGGGGTTAGCATGAACCAAAACTACAGACTCCAGGAAGAAAGCAAGTGTTCAGCACAAACCATATTGTTTGCATGGACGGTTTAGGCACAGTGATCTTCTTAACAGGGCATCATGGGAATCCTGCTGAAATCCAGGTTCCCAGATGCTAGCCATAGACCAACATTGTAAGTAGGCTTTCTAGAGTAACTGTTTGCTATGTTAATTCTTTTCTTTATATATCTAGCTGTTCTTTAAATAATCATATATGATTGTGAAACCTGGACCTGGAGGAATAGATACTAAACAGTTGCCCTTAACAGGGAAATAAAGAATACATAGCAAGTCCTTTTTATTTTTGGAAGATCTTGACAAGGTTGTAAAATACCCTAGTCAAGCACCCTGAGTAAATTATTTGCCTCTTCTACTTCTATACTTTCTTCTGTTCTTATACAGTGCACAGTTTTTACTTCTGATGAATTAGTTCATTTTTGGAAGTGTAGAAATAGCACTGTACTATTGTGATGCATTTTTTTAAAAGACTCTATGCTTTATGGTATAATTAAATATAATATACATATCATCCAGAAAACTTCATAATTAAAGTCATATTCCAGTAATTTAAATACTCTTTGGTAGAAGACGTTTGAAATATAAACAGTATAGGCTTAGACCAATAAGATACCTGCGCTTTTGAGTCTAACATCTGCCAATCAGTAGTTAAGTGACTGTACTTAATTCTTTATAAAAGGAGATGTTGACAATGTCTAATTCATAGGGTTACAATGAAAATTAGGCACCACATACAAATCATTTGGCATTATACTTTTCATTTGCTGGGGTAGTGGTGGCTACTGTATTTTCATTATCACCTATAAATGATGCTAACAGTCCTACACCATAGGATTATTAGAAAAATTACAATCACTATAAAATGTTATTGTTAGTGTTTCTTTGGTACAAGGTAATTATTTCCAATCTGCTTGTCTTTATGAATAAAGAGCTATATTTTACTTGTTATATTTGTAGGAAATTCAAGATTGCTGAGATGATGAGGTAAATAAATTTGCTAAAATTTTTCTGCATTTTTTATTTCCTTTTCAAACCACATGCTGTAATTGAAATAGATTCCAGTTCTATAAATTTCTGGGTTTGGTTATTTGTTCACTAGTTATACTTCTGTAGCAAACAAGATCCTTAAAGCAGATGATGTAAGTCATGAAATGGACAGGTCTTTATGGGGTTCAGGTTGCTGAGTTGAAAAGAAACTCTGTAAATTAAGTCTATTTGCTATGAAAGATTAAGCCCAAAGTAATTAGATTTTTTTATTCTGATATAGCATTTTGGTATTTTATTTCAGAGATACAGAAAGCTCACTAAACCTTTCTATTCCATGAATTATTTTCCTCAAAGTAAGAAAGAGTACATATAGTTCAATTGGCTATATTTGATTTTTGATCATATTTTCCAGGGCCTGTGTCATTATAAAATTGAACATGTCATTGAAGGACAATTTGACCTTTAACTTAATTGTAGAATGGGAAAAAATTGTTATACTGTGGACATCCAAGCTTTCATTCGTGATAAGGCTGTTGTGTCTACATTATCATGGCAGGGTGCTTCTAAGAATTATAACATTTTTATTACCTTTATTTTATGTAATTTATATAATTGTAAGTTTGTTGTACTTTTTTTTTTTTTGGTACTGAGGATTTAACACAGGGGTACTTTACCAGTGAGCCACATCCTCAGCCCTTTTTATTTTTTATTTTGAGACAGGATTTCACTTAGTTGCTTAGGGCCTCACTTAGTTGCTGAGATTAGTCTTAAACTTGGGATCCTCCTGCCTCAGCCTCCCAAGTCACCTGGATTCCAGGCTTGTGCTATAGCATCTAGCTTATTGTGATCTTTTTAAAAAAAGATTTATTAAGGTGTCCCTTACATATATAAAAGGCATCTTTTTTAATGTACAGCTTTATAAGTTTTGACAAACACACATGGTAAACACTACTACTGTTAAGCTAATGAGATAAAGTATAATATATGAATATGGTATGATCAAGAGTAGTTTATTCCCATTTAAAATCAAAAATGGATTTTTATCCAACCTTTCTTGAAAAGAATAAAAAATTGTTGAACCTTTCTTTGACATTATTATCATTTTCAAAGCCTTCAATTCTCATAAGACAGTAACTTTTTTGTACTGCTTTAAACACTAACTGGCTTAAGTCCATATAGTAGTTTAATTTTCTTAAGGTAATCTCAGTAGATTTCATTTAAATAGAGGATAAAAATTTATAACCTATTATTTATTACCTGAAAATTTATTTATCATGTTGAATATTAAAGCTTCTAAATGATAAACCAAAGTAATACAAATTTAAAAAAAAAATAGCTGGCCAGGATTATATGCTTATAATCCTAGCTACTTGAGAAATTGAGGCAGGAGGATTGCAAGTTTGAGGCCAGTGGGGGCAACTTAGAGAGACTTTGTCTCAAAATAGAAAGAACTAGGGATGTAGCTCAGTGGTAGGGTGCTTGCCTCACCTGTGTGAAGCCCTACATTCATTTCCTAGTACCACGTGCACAAATAGCCATGTCACAATTTTAGACAAAATTTAAAAAAAAGTTTCTGAGTGACCTAAACATAAGCCTAGCAATCTCAACATTATTCTAGATTTGTATTGGTTATTCATCTTTTATATAGTCTTAGATATGTACAAAAAATGTTTTTTTGAAACTCAAAATGAAGAGTAAATCTTACTTCTTTAATATTAAACCTGTACTTGTTTCTTTCCTGCATAAATATTCAATTCTGAGTTGAACTTGAGAGTTAAGCAAATATGTATTTCATTTTCAGCTAAAGTGCAGTTTTTTTCTTACCCATGCGTATAGGAAGTTGAAAACTGCAACAAAATATTCATTGCTGTTCCATGAATATTAGGGCATCCTTATTTCACAGAATTTCAGAATATATTTAGGGTTAAACAGTAAATACCACCAAAGTGTGCAGATAGACTCTGGCTCTCCGAGCACATCCTTTCTCTCAAAGTCTCAAATTCTCAGACTGAGCCAAACAGTCAAAGCCAGAGTCCCTCATCCAGTCATGTACTTATATTGAAAGGAAAGGAAAATACCATTCAATGTTATCTGGTAGTTCTCCTAGCTGTTTTTCAATAGTTTTAAGGCTTGTTAATATTCTATTACTCTCAAGCAGTTTTGAAAGATTTCTTTTTTATAATTTGTTTCTACATGTTTGTTTGTAGTACTGGGGATTGAAGTCAGGGATGCTCTACCACCTAGCTACATCCCCAGCTCTTTGATTTATTTTTTTATTTTGAAACAGGGTTTTGCTAAGTTGCCCACACTGGCCTCTCTTGCCTTAACTTGCCAAGTTGTTGGGATTACAGGCATGCAGCACTATGTCTGGCTCAGTTTGTTTTGTTTTGTTTGTTTTGTTTTTTAATCCATGAATCTTGTCACTTGAAGTCAAAAGGTTTTCTCCAGAGCTTTGCAGAAATTGGTTCATAGGAAATGTCTATTGAGTAGGCTCTTCATCAAGGCTCTAAGCAACATCTGGCCTGCTTTTTCTTTCTTTTTTTTTTAAAGAGAGAGTGAGAGAGGAGAGAGAGAGAATTTTAATATTTATTTTTCAGTTATTGGCGGACACAACATCTTTGTTTGTATGTGGTGCTGAGGATCGAACCCGGGCCGCAGGCATGCCAGGCGAGCGCGCTACCACTTGAGCCACATCCCCAGCCCCAGGCCTGCTTTTTCTTGAAAGTCCTCTGGCCACTCAAATTTTTAACCCAACACCTGTAGTAACTCTTCCTTGCATGCTAAATGGCATCTATGTATGAAGCATATACCCACTGATTCATCTTAGGTTTTGTGAGAGTATTTATTATTTTTTTCCAGATACGATGGTGACACTTAAGAATTCAGCCATTATCCAAATCACATATTTCTGAACACAGAAAAATACATATTTCTAGTACCAGTCAATAAAGAAAATAAAAACAAGAATATACTCATATAACCTATATACAAACAACTTTAATAAAGTATAATTTTTGACAGACCTAGAAATATTATTGTTTGAATGCTAATGACCCCTAAGATTTTTATCAAACTTTTAATATAATTTCAAAGTGAATAAACTTCTTATGATTTTACTCTTTATCTTGAAAGGTTGGAGCAGTTCCTCAACTACTAATCAGTTACCAACCAAAAGAAATTGTGCATGTGTTTTCATATTTTCACACAATTTGTATGTGTGTACAAATTGCAGATGTGCAGTACAAATTGCAAAATTTTTCTCTTGCTAGATTTTTAAGACCCATTTCATGTTTTGTGCCATTTACAAAATGTTATGACCAAATAATGATTTGACAATACCATTATTTTAAATTATGTTAAAATTATCCCAAAATAATAGAAAATATTATTTTATATATATCCTTTTTATTGGATTTTAAAATTACAAAGAAATGTGCACTTAAAAAATGTGTGTGACAGACTTTGAATTGGTAGTATCAAACATCTGAATTTAATTGCAAGTATGATAAATCTAAAACAAAGAAGACATAAATATATAATCACACACATATGATAATGCTTAGTTTACATTTTAGATATCAGGTCCATCTCTGTCCTAAAAGCATGGACAACAAATTTTGTACTCCTTATTCATGACATTTAATTCACCAAGCACCAAGGCAAAATGAAGACTGACTCACCTCTTATTGAAGTAAATGCCTGTGACAAACATTTGTACAATATCATGTAAAAAGCAAATTCAAATCAGTGTTTTAAAAAAAAATATAATCTTTGGTAATTTTCCTCTTTTAATGTTCTTACCTAGACAATAATGTACTATTTTGGAACAAAGACTGTCATGCCATTTCCAATTTTGGACTAGAAATTGTCCTTATGGTATGATATGAGATATAAACAATAGAAATTTTTAAAAAGCAAAAATAAAAAGTTGAAAGAAAAGAATGACTTCCTCTTCTGCATGTGAGGACAGGGCCTTAAGGATCCCACTGACCTTCATATCCATGTCACTCCAGACTCATCCTCGGGTTGGTGGTCCTTTTATTGTCTGATTCTCCATGATCTCTATGGCTACACAGAGACTATTGAATGTGAGGCCATCCTACTTGATACTTAGACCTTCATTTTTCTCAGCACCCTCTTGGAACAAAGAAGTTATGGGCGGGGGGGGGTGAGGGGCTTCAGATGTTCTCCCATTGTTTTTCTGTACCTGTTGCAGGTACAGTGGTGTTTCATTGCTCAGTCTGTGTCAGTGCTGTTGGGTGACCAGCAGAGGCAGAGGCCTTACTTGCACAATTCCCTTTCCTCTCCACAGTGGCAGTTGCTGTAACATTCTTGGCTAGGTCAGATGCTTTTACACAGTTTTTAAAACATTCTTAAGCAAAGAACATATGATAATGCTTAGTTTACATTTTAGATATCAGGTCCATCTCTGTCCTAAAAGCATTGACAGAGATGGACCTGTTTAACAAACAGCCATTTTGGGGATCCATAGCTACCTTCATAAATTGTTTTCCACAGATGAAGCACAATGAAATAGAGCAACTTAAGTTTTTACCCAAGTACCACCTGTTAATAAACAGTTTCCATCAACAAGATGGACTTTTTGGTATCCCCTATTACAGTAGTGTGGTAAAATGGTTCCAAACCTTCCAATTCATTGTCATTATTTTATCAGAGTTGTCTTTAGGTTTAGGCTTAGAATCTTCCTCTCACAGAAAATCACACTGAATTCAGTAATTCCTTCCAACTCTTTTTGACACCAGTGAGAGCATGCTTGCTCTGGTTGGTGCATAAGAGGTGGTTGGGGGCAGATAAGTCAGAAAAAGACATGCTTTCTGTGTTCAGTACAACTTGGGGCTCACCAGCTACCAATGGCTTCCTTTGTCTTGCAGTAAAAACTGAAAGTGGAATTAACCAAATGAACACAGTCCTGCTGCTCACTGCTATATGAGTGTTAAAGACCTATCATATTGCTATCTGGGCTACTCAGTCTCTGTCCATTCCTGTGAATGTGCACTGCTCAGTGTACAAAGTTCAAATGTTACTATTTTTTAATCAATCCCTTACTTGGGAGTTCTTAGTGACAGCTCAATAACATCCCTGGGATGTTATTGAAAACTTGGTTTGGACAGCTGTAGCCATTTAGAGTTTTCCATATTTAAAAGTATGAGGCACAAATAGTGGCCTCACAAAAATGTCTATATTCTAATCCTGGGAACCTGTGACTGTTATGTTTACATGGCAAAAGGAACTTTGCAGAAGCTTGAGATGGGGAGGTTCTCCTGCAGTTCCTTTTAAGGCTTTAGGGACAATTAAAATAAAAATGTTAAAATGAGACATGATGGTTAAAAGCATGGACTCTGTAGCCAAACTGCTGTGTGATTATGGATAATTTGTTTTTCTATGCCTCACTTTTCACCTCTGAAAAATAGAACTAAACTATTGTTGTGAGGATTAGATGAGAGGAGTAGGATAGTATGTGGCACAACACAAATACTCACAGGTGTTAGCTATTTCTTATTTACATAGCAGTTCCATGTGGAAGAACATTTCTTCTGATCTTTGCTCTAGATCTGAGAGCAGATGATCTAGCTGGAATAGCACAGTTTACACTGGATTGTGTGTAGTGTTTTCTTTCTTATCCTTGTTAGTCTTCGAATTTTATGAATGTAGTTGACTTGTTCTCATATTACACTATGTAATTGGATATGTTAATTCTTCACTTAGAAATCTTCCTTTTAATGCATTGGCTCAATTTACAACTATCATGGTTCTATCTTTGATGCAAAAACATGCACCCTTTTTCATCTACCTGGGAGCTATAGATGGTATGGTATTATTCTAGTATTTGATCTTCTTTTATGTTTATTATTTCTTCACTCATTGATATAGATTCTCTAGCCATTTGTTTACTAGAGCATGATAACCTCTAGAACTGGAAATTCATTCATTCATTCAATAAAATATTTCTTCAACAAAGATCTGTTTATTCCTTGTGCATACCACAAAAGGAACAGTTCCCACACCTTTCAGGATGCTTATTGTGTAGTCAGCAAGACAGAGCCAAAAGCACATGATTATGATTAGAGATGTGCACCAATGTCGTAGGTTGGCAAAAAAGAAGGGCTGAGGGAGTTCAATAAATCTGGCCAGATTTAGGACTCACTGAGTATGTAGGAGTTGACCATGTAGAGAGAGCACATCATAGAGCATTCTGAAACACCTTAAATAGGCACCTTTCTATGTAATCTATGATCTTAATTACAGTCAGCTTCCTTCATTATGGAACACAATGTTTGACATTCTACCTTGAATTAAACAAGAAATTCAGACTTGAAATCACTGCCTCCATATTAAATTATCTGAAGCATAATGATTACATTAAACCTTACTGTGTAGTCTCAGGCAAAAAGATTGTTGGTAAGGAATGTAGCATCAGCCCTACCATTTCAACTGAAAGATCTAGATAATGACAGCTTATAAAATTGACTCACCCCAAAGTAACAACAAGTTTAATATCAACTTGGCAAAAAATAATCTTAACATCAAAAAGACTTTTTGAAAGTTGTAAAGCAATCATCTTTTGAATGTCAAAACAGGTAGTAAAGAGGTAATACATAAAAGAGGTAACATTCTTGGGGGTTTTTGGGGGTGGGGTGGGGTGGGTTCTTTTTTGTCTTTTTTAGAACTGGGGTTCGATTCCAGGATTTTGCAAATGCAAGGCAGACACTTTGCCACTGAGCTACATCCCAACCCAACATTCTTAATGTATAAAGAAAAATTTTAATTGTAATAACCAAAGCAGAATACATGAGAGGAACAGACAATATGAGCAAGCGCGTGAGCGTTCACACACACACACACACACACACACACACACACACACATTTTAAAAATACCCGTTAAACATATAAAAAGATACTCAACTTTATTTTTAATAAAAACATAAATTAAAGCTACTGTTGGAGAGTCTTAGGGGAAATAGATACTTATTAATCACTGGTGGGAATAGAAAAATGGTACAGTTCCTTTGGAGGGGAATTGAGCATTCTCTAACAAAATATAAGTACATATTTTTTCCTTAGCAATCCCATTCCTGAGAATTTACTCTGAAGATGCACCCCCAAAATACAGGAAAAAGAGGGGAAAACATATGCATATACACAAGATTCTCTGTTTAGGTGTTTTTTATAATGATAAAAAGTTAGAAATAATGTAACTGCCAAATGAAGATTGACGGAATAAACAGAGGATGCTGTGGAAAATAATTCAGAAAATCTCCCTGAACTAATGAGTGATTTTTCAATTTATTGTTAGCAGAATTTATCAAGGTAGTTCACATTAGCAGATTAAGGGGAAAGATTTCATAAAGTTGTCAACAATGCAGAAAAAGTTTCCAGTTAAATTTGAAATACAGCCTTGATTTTAAACAATTCTTGGCAAAGAACAGAAAAACATCCTTAACTTGATAAAACATGGCTACATGACATTTACAGCCCAAAATCATTTAATGATGAATTTGAACAAAACAAGATTATCTATTACTTCTTTTCATCAGCATTGTTTTGGAAGCCCTAGCTACTGCACTAGGACAAGAAAATGAAATATAAAAGGGGGGATGTTCTTTATTTGCATATTTATGAATATATAGAGAATATATGCAAAAACCTATTCATAACTCATTAATAAGATAATGCGGTTCCTGGATATAAAATCTGTACAGACAAATCAATTCTATCTCAAACAAGTAATAGTTGCTTAGAAAATGAACTATTATAATATTTATAGTAGTATTAAATAATATCAAGGACCTTATTATAAATTCAACAAAAGAAATATAAGAATTTTATGTAGAAAATAAACCTTTGTTGAAAAAATAAAAGAATATCAAAAGAAAATGAAACTGGAGCCATCTTGAAATTAGAGAAAAAGATGGAAGAGTGACTTAACAATTGTTATGGTTTGTGAGATGTTGAATTATACATTCTCTTTTACTTTTTTCATTTCTCTCAATTGAATTGTTTATGAGAATGCATTTTATAAAAACAGTGAAGTCATTATTCTTTTTTTCATTTGTTCATAATAGTTATTCTTGACATTAGATTCATTTGGACTAATTATAAATGCATGGAATATAATTTGCTCCAGTTCAGTCCCTTCACCCTCCTCATCCTCCCTCCCACTGTTCCCTTTCATCCACTTTACTGATCTATTTATTTACATTTTTTAAAATTAGTATCTTATAGATATTCAAAATGATGAGTTTCATTATAGTGTATTCACATATGTGCATTGGAAAGTTAGTTTGGGTTCATTCCACAGTTTTTCTCTACCCACTCCCCATTCCCTTCTTTTTCTTTTATTGATTTTATTTTTTTTAATACACGACAATGGACAATTCTTATTACACATATAGAGCACAATTTTTTTTAACTTTGTATAAAGTATGTTCACTCCAATTCACGTTATTCATGTACTTGTTTTTTTTTGCATTACAATTCTTATTACACATATATACCACAATTTTTCGTATCTCTCTATATAAAGTAGGTTGACACCCAATTTGTGTCTTCAGACATGTTCTTTGGATAATGATGTCCATCACATTCATTAGGAGGCTAATCCCCTGCCTCCTTCCTTTCCCTCACTCCCCTCTTCCCTATCTAGAATCCATCTATTCATCCCATGCTCCTCCTCCCTACCCTATTATGAGTCAGCCTCCTTATATCAGAGAAAACATTTGGCATTTGTTTTTGGGGGATTGACTAACTTCACTTAGCATTATCTTCTCCAATGCCATCCATTTACCTGCAAATGCCATGATTTTATTCTCTTTTAAAAACGTTCATAGTGTATATATGCCACATTTTTTAAAATCCATTCATCCACTTAAGGGCATGTAGGTTGGCTCCACAGTTTAGCTATTGTGAATTGTGCTGCTATAAACATTGATGTGGCTGTGTCCCTGTAGTATGTTGTTTTTAAGTCCTTTGGGTATAGTCCAAGGAGAGAAATAGCTTGGTCAAATGGTGGTTCCATTCCCAGATTTTCAAAGAATCTCCATACTGCTTTCCAGATTGGCTGCACCAATTTGCAGTCCCACCAGCAATGTATGAGTGTGCCTTTTTCCCCACATCCTCTTCAATACTTATTGTTGTTTGTCTTCATAATAGCTGCCATTCTGACTGGAGTTGTATCTTAGTTTTGATTTGCATTTCTCTGATTGCTAGAGATGTTGAAAATTTTTTCATATATTTGTTGATTGATTGTATATCCTCTTCTGAGAAGTGTTTGTTCAAGTCCTTGGCCCATTTTTTGATTGGGTTACTTGTTTTTTCAGTGCTTAGCTTTTGAGTTCTTTATATACCCTAGAGATTAGTGCTCTATCTGATGTGTGAGGGGTAAAAATTTTCTCCCAGGATGTAGGCTCTCTGTTCACCTCACGGATTGTTTTCTTTTGCTGACAAAAAAAATTTTTAGTTTGAATCCATCCCATTTATTGATTCCTGGTTTTAATTCTTGTGCCATAGGGGTCTTATTAAGGAAGTTGTGGTCTAACCCACATGAAGAAGTTTAGGGCCTACTTTTTTCTTCTATTAGACGAAGAGTCTCTGGCTTAATTCCTAGGTCCTTGATCCATTTTGAGTTAAGTTTTGTGTATGGTGAGAGTTATGAGTTTAATTTCATTTTGTTGCATATGGATTTCCAGTTTTCTCCAGTGCATGTTTTTGGCACCTTTGTCTAAAATAAGATGATTGTAATTTTGTGGGTTAGTCTCTGTGTCCTCTATTCTGTACCATTGGCCTACTAGTCTGTTTTAGTGCTGAAACCATGCTGTTTTTGTTACTATTTCTGTGTAGTATAGTTTAAGGTCTCATATAGCAATACTCCCTGCTTCACTCTTCCTGCTAAGGATTTCTTTAGCTATTCTTGGTCTCTTATTTTTCCAGATGAATTTCATGATTGCTTTTTCTATTTCTATGAGGAATGCCATTGAGATTTTGATTGGAATTGCATTAAATCTATATAGCACTTTTGGTAGTATGGTCATTTTGATAATATTAATTCTGCCTATCCAAGAGCAAGGTCGATCTTTCCAGAAATAGTAAATGAATTCAGCAAAGGAGCAGGATATAAATCAATACCCATAAATCAAAGGCATTTCTGTATATCAGTGACAAAGCCTCTGAGAAGGAAATGAGGGAAAATACTCCATTCACAATAACCTCAAAAAAAATGATACTTGAGAATCAATGAAAGAAGTCAAAGATCTATACAATGAAAACTACAGAACCCTAAAGAGAGAAATCAAAGAAGATCTTAGAAGATGGAAAGATCTACACATTCCCTTCTTAAAAGGAGAAAGGGAGGAGGAGGGAGAGAGAGAGGGGGAAGGTGGGCAGGGTCAGATCAGAATATGATAGCCCAAAGGGTGAGGTTTTGGCCTGCTGAGAACTTCTAACTGAAGGAGATTGGAATCCCAAAAGCAACCTCAGCAGCAAAGCCTCTGCTCTCCTCCTGCCCTCCTGTCCATTCATTCTTCTCTCCCAAAGCCAGTCATAAAACCTAGAAAGCGCTCTCTCTCTCTTTCTCTTTCCTTCCCTCCCTGCTATTCCCTTACTGTCCCCCTACCCTCCCTTACCCCTCCCTTACAAACCCTCATTCCAGACAGGACCTGCCTTAGGTCCAGTAGGAAAGAAAGCTATACAGAGAGGCCAAGAAGAATCTGACCAGACAGGGCTTGCTGGGACCCTGGCAGCCTTTTACCATTAGCTCACACCCCCTTTTCCAGTCATTTCTACATGGCCATACATTCTTCATGGAACATAAACAAAAAAACAGGAGTTTTCCCTGGATCTGTAGGTCTTTATTTCTGAAGGCTTTTAGGTCAAATAAAATTCTATTAAATAATTGTTATGATTTTTAAAATGTAAAGATATATACTAGTTCATAAATTAGAAGAAGCAGTTTATAAAGATAGACTCTTTCTGAAACTCATCTGAATTTTTATTGCAGTTCCTGGACCTTTTATACAGCTGTAGAATTAAGATACTGTATTAGTGGTAAGAGGATAAACAGTCCGGTAAGACAGAATAGAAAACTCAGAAAGTGATTGCCACATGATTTATGATTGAGGTGGGACTGCAGATCAGTGGTGGAAAATGTCAGTCTTTTTAATGAGTAGTGCTGAGACAATTGAGTATTTATGTGAAATTGAATAAAATTAAAGCTCCTACTATACACCGTAGTCAATAATTCTATGTGACATATAGAATTAAGTGTGAATGGCAAAACTATGCTTTCAAGATAATACCTTTATGATTTTGGAGTGGGGTAAGTTTTCTTAAATATGACATAAAAAGCACTGATTGTAAAGGAAGATATTAAGAAATTTTAATATTACTAGCAGTAAGTATTTATCATAATCAGAAGACACCATGGCAGAGAAAAGTCATTCTTAACATTCAAAACTAACACTTGGTGTTAGAAGTTAGCAATGGTTGCTATCTTTTGGAAGAGTGAATTGGATAGGGTGGGGGGAAGGACACTCCCAGGAGGCTGATCATATCTTTCCTAGATCTGATACTAGTTATACAGGTGTATTCACTTTGTGGAAGTTCAGCAAACTGTACTAACAATTTGCGCATTTTAAAATGTATATGCTCTACTTCAACAAAAAGTCTTTATAAAGGAAAACTACTAAGAAGCTATTTGTAAAACATTTGTCCAGCAAAATAATAGAGACCTCCTATAGCTCAATAAGATAGACATCTCAATAGAAAATCGAGCAAAATAATTGAACACACTTCAGAAAAGAGGAAATCATACATTTGATTTATTCTAAAAGGTGCTCAACCTTATTAATCTTCAGAGGAATGCAAATTAAAATGATTGATCTCTTTATACCAAAATTGGCTAACATGAAGAATCTGAGAAAACAGTACCTAGTGAGGATGTGGAGCAATGGGAACACTACTGCACTTGGGCTAGGAATAAAAGTTGGCACAACCACCTTGGGAAATGGATTGTCATTACATAGTAGGTATGGAGGTAACATGCCAGGTGACTTAGTGATTCCCCTGTTTCAGAAATGGGTGCTTATGGGCACTAGAAGATGTTAGAAGAGTATTTATAATAGCCTGTTAACTATATCCAAACACTTGAAGTAATTCAAATGTCTATCAACACAAGAATGTGTACATAAACTGTAGCATATTTATACAGCCATGTACTACATAATAGAATGAACTTTTCTGCAGAAAAATTCATATATGATATACATACATATGAATATGTATGTATATATATAAATATAAATGTATACATATTCACATTTTTCATAAAATTTCAGAAGTGTTTCTTAATTTTCTGAAGTTCATCCCAGATGTCCAGGTACAAGCCCCTCTTCTAAAAGTACCCTCATTTGTCAATCAAAGAAGATGCATAAAATGTATTATGTATATATTTAATGATATCAGCCTGAGCCCATTTAGGTTTGTTAATGCAACAGTGGAATGCAGCCTCCAGGCCTTCCTATTATTGCATTTGTCTGTATTGTCTTCATATTTGTTTAAATTAGAAAGTAATACATTTTTAACAGCACTGTTGAGGTACAATTTGCATTTCATAACATTTCCCTTCTGTAAGTATAAAATTCATCGATTTTGACACCTCTATAGAGTTTTGCATCTGCCATCACTATACAAGTTCAGAACATTCCCATCACCTCCCAAAATTTCCTCAAGCCACATTTGCCATCAATCAAATGTGTATTTTCAAATGTAGTGTGTTGATTACTTCATGTATTTCAAATAACTCATCATTAAAAGTAGCATAACACATTGTTGAATAGAAACTTGAAAAACATCAACCAAAATCTTTTGTTAAGTGTATTTTGAGGTTCTGTATACATACTTGATTAAAATCAGCTTATTTGCATCTGTTCTCTATTGGTAGTTTCAAAAAAGGGAACATACTGAACAGTTGATTTCTTCCTTCATATGTTCTTGGTGGGTGAATGTTGTCATGTTGTTCTGGGTGGGTTTTAGTTTTAAAAATTTTAGTTGGTTTTGGAAAAAATGTTCAGTTATACAAATGGCCATTTTATATGTCAGTCTGTATAGTACTAATTTCTGAGGGAATAAATCATACAAAATAGAATGAAGAATAGAAGTTAGACTATCTAGTTAAATTAAAACATAAATATCAAATTGTAAATTATTTTCTTTATTAGGAGTAACTAAAGAGAAGAATGTATTGATCAACTGTGATATTAAATGTCTCAGACTTTAGAACAGTATAACAAGTATTTTAAAAGCTTTTCTTGTCTTTGTTCTACCACTTCATATTAAGATGCTGAATATAATATAGAAGTACATATTGAATATAAATATTATGTGAGCATATTATACTATTATGTATCATTGGGCTTCCTCAAGTGATGTTTTTAACATACTTTTATTATACATACTATATACTATTATTATAGAAATTATTATTTCTGCTTAAAGGTGATTGTATGGTTGGGAAATGCAGATATATTATGTGTAAATTTAAATATTTTTCTAAAAATGTATAACATCAGATGTTCATGAATTTTGGAAATAAAAATACATAATGCCTAGCTAGTTCCTAAGAGGTAGGCTATATCTTCTGTTTGTCAAAGTATTTACTCTGCATTATTGGTGGAGCTAACTTTTATTGAGGTTTCTCTGTTGCCAGGTACTTTATTACCAAGGTTGCCATCAGAACCGGGAATGACATTACTCACTATCAGGATTGAGAAAATTGGTCTGAAAGACGCTGGACAGTGCATCGATCCCTATATTACAGTTAGTGTAAAGGGTAAATAACTGGCAAATTGCATTATGTTTTTTCTCATATGGGACAAAGTTTTTGACAGGGGATGATCTTGTATATGTGACAACTTACTTTAATGCATTCTATAATGAGGCAAAATCCTAGAAGAGATCATAACAGAACATAGTTCGAAAGACTTACAAAAAATATTTCCTACTTATACACTCACTTTTGCTTTTGAGTTTGTATAGATTTTTGCTCTTCAGATTCCATCTAACGTGCAGACTAAACATACACATTATCCTTAAAAGCAGCTACAGCCTTCAGGATGTAGATTAACAATAGCACCCCTCACCTTCTCCTACCCAGTCTATATTCATTTCTCTCCACAAAGCCCAATGTCCTGTTTTCCCATCTCTCCTGCTTCAACCCCTTCTTCTTCCTGTGCTACTGAGGTATCTACTTAGGTGAGTCCTACAGAGGCAGATGAAAATCAGGGGACAGGGAAGTAGGGTGCGTCCATAACATCCATGCCCTGAAAGCAATCCCGTGGGATGATGATGTGATTAAGGAATAAATTATACCATTTTACAGAAATAACTATAGTTAGTACAAACGGCTTATTTTAATCTATAGTTTTGCACCAAAGGAACAGATTGGTGCTGAAATTAAATGGAGAAACTTTTATCAATTGACCACAAAGAAAAACATTTATTTAAAGAACAGAATCCACAGCACTAATACTGGTACACTTTTAAATTCCGATGTTACCAGTTATCAAATATATAGTATACTGGAAAATATTTACATTGTTTGATAGGCCATTTGTAAAACTGCATACTCATTCAGAAAGTATACTTAAAACACAAAAATATTTAATGATGTTGTAAATGTTAAATTACCTTTGAATATGTTATACTGAAATATTTTTATGTAAATATTTTTTAATTATTAAATGTACTAAATTGTTTTTGAGCTTTTTGAGACACATAAATGAATAACACATAAACACTGAGGAGTTATTAAATGAGTCCATGTTGCATTTGACTAAACTGAGATTTTAAAAACCAGAAAATTAAAACTATATATAACGTACCATCTGGTTGTTGTAAATTCAGGGTATGTTGTAAACAGTATAACCAGAATTTAGATAATATATATGAAAAATTATTCATTAACAAAAGGGTTTTTGTTGGCTGTTCTCATCCATTTTTGGTTCTTAACAGGGAAATTATGATAAGGTTAGGTTTAAAGGCTTTTCTAAATAAGTCATACTTGATCAAAGTTAGAAATTGGTGGCAGAGCTCCATTGTGGCAAATTAAATACTCCAGATTTTTTTTTTTGCATAGAAAAATATAGTGGGCTATTCCCTAAGAAAAACATGTTTGTTCTTTTTACCACTTCACTATGAAGATCAAGTTTTGTCCACTTGGCCATGTAAAGGCTTCCTTGTCCCCTTCATGAGGTCTCCTATCCAGTCTATATTCATTTCTCTCCACATACCCCATGAACTTCAACAACTGTCACATACTTGCTCACACCAAATAGGAATCTCTTAACCTGAGAATCTCCTCTCAGCTCTTTCCATGCCTCTTTAGGAACTGTAACCTTTGCAGTTTCTATATTTTCTGTCTGTATATGTGAATGCTCATAAGCAGAAACTTTTCTCCAGATCTGAATGGCATAGATTTAACTCCTGTGCAAGATACTCCTGTGGCTTCAAGAAAAGAAGATACATATGTTCATTTTAATGTGGACATTGAGCTCCAGAAGCATATTGAAAAATTAACCAAAGGTTTGTAATTATCAGTTACTGACTTCTTAAGGACACAGTACTTATCTGGGTTTGTGTTCATAGTGTACTTAACACAAGATCTTATGTCACATAGTTATGAATATTGACTTAAAGTCAAATCAATTTTTTTAAAATATGAGAATTAGCAGTTGCATTATCTAGTTGTGTAATAATGTGGTTAAATATTATTTGATAGGGAAGTTTTTCTCATAATACAGAGTTAAGGAAGCAGGTTCCCTAATAATTACCTTAAGTCCTTTTAGGAACCTAATGATTACTTTCTAACAGTTAAATTATTTTTTTTCTTTCAATAAGATGCATTGGGTAAAAAGATAGTATAACTGGCAGTTAGTTTGTAAGAATATGGAAAGGACAATCTGGGCGTGGTTGTTTCAGGAGGGAGAGAAATGATATAAGGTAGAATTTTTTTTTAAAGGAACTCTTAAATTTCTATTCTATCTAATATTGGTGCTTATTGAAACCATTTTTATAGGTACTGCTGATACTTAAGTAACTTCTGTTTTTCTTGTAGTATTTAATATTTTATATTCTTTGGTAGTTTATGATTCTACCTGTGTACATAACTTACATTCTTGCTATAAAATTTTGTTGTACTTTGTAGAATTAAATGATATGGAGAAATGTCACTCAGACATGCTAGTACCAGAGCTTGGAGTGACAGCCACAGTGAGTTATCAACAGTTGTGTCATCAGACTGTTTGACACGTTACTTTGTAAAATCATAGGCTTCTGGTGACACATAAGAAATGTGTGGTCTCTGGCTTATGTTGTTTGTTTTAATTCCTTAGGTGCAGCTATCTTCTTTGAATTCAAACACTACAAGCTTACAAAAAGGTTTACCAGCACCAAATGTTTTGCTTTCATGGAGATGGATGAGATTAAACCTGGGCCAACTGTAATAGAACTGTAAGTGATATACATATAGGATTCATACTGTTCTAATGGTTACTAGTTCATGTTTCTTCTTAGTCCCTCTTATCGAGAATGTAACATTTGAGTAGATCAATCATCAAAGTATTTTAAATCTATTGTGGTTACAGATACAAGAAACCCACTGACTTTAAAAGAAATTGCAGTTATTGACCAAGAAACCACTTTATCTTCATCTACATCAAACTTTGCACAAGGAATGATTCTGACATGAGTAATGTCTAATTTCTGTGAATTTTACCACTCAGTAGAAACCATCATAGCTCTGTATAGCATATTCATCCTTCAGGAGGCAGGAAGTGAGCCGTACCTATAGGCCAGTGAGTCCATTGCAAAGCTGTACCACAGAACTAAAGTCCAGCACCTCATTGTTATGACTCCTTTGGATACAGGTTTATTGTAGATTTTGAAACTTGTTTTTACTTTCCTATTAATTGTGCAATTAATAGTCTATTTCCTAATTTACCACTGTTCCTACCCTGCTTCCTGGAACAATACTGCTGTGGTAGGTATGCTCATCTTCAAACTTAATACAGCAATAAGAATGTGCTAGGATTTACACATTTGCTCACTTTTGCTCCAATATGGTCTTTTGATTTGAATTAACTTCAAATTTTTGAATTGAAGTGGGTAGGATAGTACCAGATTGCTTTGAAAGGAAATTGGATTAGTTATGGTCTGTCTTATAGGCTGTTCCTTAGAGCTGGCCTAAATTCACCCTCATCTGATAGTTCTACTTAGAAATAGTGTGCCTTGATCAGATCAATATCCTATATGGGAGTGTTCCCCAGATTGTAGCTGTGATTTTTTTTTCCAGATGACCAGATTGTTTTTCTGAAAGTGAGCACATTTTTAGTCATGTTGATTAGTTGTTCTACATCACATTGCTATTGTTTCTAGGGTTAACATTAATGATTCTAGGGTTAACATTAAAACCATCTCTCTCAGAATAATTACAAATTTTGGAGTGGGTTTACATCTTCTAAATCATGTCATCTAAAAAATTGAGTCAGATGCTAATGAGATACTTTAGGAACAACTGCTGTTTTTCTGACAACTGATTGTGAAACCTTAAAACCTGCATACCTTGTCTTTATAAAGTGATGAGTATGTGTTGAGAGCCACAGCCAAAGGGGCCCCAGCAAACTTCCAGCTGCCAGCAAGCTTCAGACTGCCAGCTGATGATTGGCTCACAGTGGCCCCAGCAACATCTAGCTGATTGGCTCCTCTGCGGTGATTTTCATTGGGCTGTTTCCCTGCCCTTCAGACTGCCAGCTGATGATTGGCTCACAGCGGCCCCAGCAACATCTAGCTGATTGGCTCCTCCACGGAGCTGCTCATTGGTGACTTCTTTGGCTCTGCCCACGCAACCCAGCCAATCGGCCTCAAGAGCAGGAGGATTGTGGGAGGCTGAGAGGCTGGTGTGGGGGTGAGAGGCTTGTGGAAGCCGGTGGTGGCAGTTGGGCTCTGAGGGTTTTTTCCCTGAGGAGCTGTTTTGTTTGGCGTTTGTAGTTCTAAAAATAAAGTTAGTTTCTTTTTGACAAGTGGCTCCTGATTTGTGCCAAGCCAGACTTCGGCAAGTATGAAAAATCTGGAAAGATATTTTATTTTTTTTAATATAGGTAGATATGACTGCCATTTATTTCCTATTTAGATATATTGACATTCATATAAAAATATGCAGGTCATTAGCCTATTATAATTTCACTATTTACATTACTTTTAACTTGATGAGACATAAATAAAACTTTCATAGTACACAAGGTGCATATTTGATACACAGAACATAAAGATTTGTGAGGAGCTTTTTTGTGGGTTACATGTAGAACCCACGTATTTTAATATTCACTATTTTAAATGAACAATGCATGAAGGGAATGCAATACTTGGCCTATTTTTAAAATAGTGTAAACCCTAATCATACCATCCGTTTGCTTTTTAAAACAAATAATAGTTGTTTTAGCCCTTGCACTTCAAGAGATCTAGTCTTTAATTTTTCAGTTGTCTGTTAGGTCAGTTTTGTTTACTAGACTCATAAAACTATATGAGCCTGAAAGAATTATCAACCAAATTTAATCTTTTCTTTCATCTGGATTGGGTTAATTTCACAAGTGCAAAAATAGTTCAGTCTACAGTAGTTCTAGGAAATGAAGAATTTGCCTTAATAAAATGTTCACTCAACTGAAACTCTGAGTAGTCAAAATTTCCAGACTGTAAACTTCTCAAGAGAAGGGCCTCATCTTCTCCATGTCATGTAAACTTTCCAAGGTGCTTGGCAGCAGTCTGTACCCTGTGGAGTACTCAGTACCTTTTTGTTTGATGTTACTGATGTTTGATGTTGCTCCCTTAAAATCTGCTATTAAAATGTAGCAAAACGGATACATTGTTCTTTCTGTTCTCTCATACTATAAAACATGTATATCAAAGTGATAATTTTAAAAAAAAACAAACCTTTTTTTTTTTTGGTTGTAGATGGACACAGTACCTTTATATTTATATGTGGTGCTGAGGATCAAACCCAGTGCCTCACATGCAACCCCAGCCCCTCAAAGTGATAATTTATATGAAGAAACATTTAGCATCCTTCACATAAGAATGCTTTTTTTAAACCTCTATTTATTTATGTGGTGCTGAGGATTAAACCCAGGGCCTTGTCTGTGCTAGGCAAGTACTCTACCACTGAGCCACAACCCCAGCTTCCACCAAAGAATGGGGTTATATGAAAAAAAAAAGAGGATGCTTTGTATGAATGTCTTTCATCAGCATTAAACAAACTTAAATTGAACATTGTCATCAGCTTAGCTTTAATTCAGACCTGAATGACCAAACCTCCCCCCCCCCCAAAAAAAAGGTGATTTTATCTTGAAGCAGTTAACACAAAGCAATCTGTATCTCACAAATTAGTTGTTTAAATTTACTTTCTAGTGTGGGAGGAGATGAGTTACTGGACAATAATTACAACTATAGCAATAATACTTTCAGGTTGAAACACTACTGCTTCACAAATGAAATGATTTTAGTAACTAAATTCAAACACAACTTGCTGGAGAGGACTTCTAAAACTTTTGAGATACAAAAGTATACTTGAATCAAGGGACAGTATTCTCTACACAACCTGTATATGGGCAGCTACCTTGGGCTTTGCTACAGAAGTGGTACAATCAATCAGATGGATGTAAGGAGAGGCAACTATGGGTGGGTTCAGAACTGCTCAGATAAACTACGTAGAACGCATTATAACTTACTAATAGAATAAATACAAAAAAGGCTTTAGAGGGAAAACTACTGTTGCTTTGAATAAAATAATAAATCTGCCTTTTCTTGAAAATCTATCTTCCTAGCTGACATCACCTTTATTTAAATGCTATTTTAAAATTAGAAGTTAAGTAACTTCAGCATTGCCTTGTGTCCTGTAGAGGTTGAAAGATACATTCAAAATGTGTTTGTGACTTAAATTTTATTTTACATGGTTAAAAATGGCATAAGCTATTATATGGTTTTCCTCTTACACACAGCTGCTGCTTCTAATATTAAATGGAGGTTATGTAGATAGAATTTGAGTCCTTTAGGAAGAATTCATTTTTATTCTGAGTTATCTTCAGTAGTTTAGAGATTTTGTTTCACAGAGATTTTGTTTCACACTGAAGCTTTTGCCCCTATTTTGAGAATACTTAGGGGACATAAAAAAACAATGATATGTTATGTTCTAGGTTTCAACAATCCTATTACTTTCTAGAATTTAAAAGAATGGAAGAATATGGTCTAGCAGTAAACAAAAGTATCAGGCTTTTATAATTTTATTTAAATCTTAAACCTCTTAAAATGTACTGTTAAAATTGCCGTAATTAAAATTACAGTTCTGGAGAGCTAGTTCTTAGAAACATTGTTTTAAAGACAGTAGTTACAGATCCAGGACTTGCTTTAATTGTTTTTTAAATAAAATATGTTTGAGTATCTATCAAAAAAAAAAAGAATTTAATTCAGCCCGTAGTTGCTGAGTAAAGACATTATAGGCCTTAGAGTTTCATTCATTCTTAGAGGATTATACTTTTCTAATTTTTTTTATCATATTCCTTGAAAATCAGTGGGAAGGTATGGGAAAGAGAAGAGTGTGTTGTGTACATTTTTAAAAAGAAATTTCCTTATTTTTTATAGACACAACATACCACCTTATATTTTACTGTTACAATGCAATAATGGCAAAAGCAGTAGCTCTTGCTACTAATGTAAACTCATTCTCAGAAAAGCATTCTCACATGGACAGTGGTTAGAAAAAAGTACATGAATGTGCTACAAAAATAGAGCCACAAGACTTCTCACAAGTAAAAGAAATCCTCTGTAGAAGTCCACAGTTGACCAAGGTCCAGCCTCCTTAACAGTGAGCAACAGGGAATATGCTGCCAAGTCACTATCTTCAGTTCTGAGAGTGCGTTTACATGCTTCCTCAATGGCACAAAATCTCATGACGATCCAATGAATCAACAGACACTTGGGAAATATTAATAAACAATTTTTATGAACTATTACAACAAAGAACTTCAGCAAGAAGGAAAATGATGTTTATGATCTTTGAGTAAACATTTTTAGCCCAACAGTCTCTGCGACCAGATATTGAAAGAGAAAAAATATCAAGCTTATAAAACACCATTTCTCTGTTATCAACTGGAATACACTAATAATAGGATAATGGAAATACATGTTCTTAAAGCATTTCCACAGGAAATGTCCATAATTATGACATTCTAAATCATTTAGCAATTGTATATGCTACATTAACTAAAACAAAGGTATTCCTTATTGCACATTTTTAAATTGGAAGGATACTCTAGCTTAAGTGGGGGATATTTAGGGGGAAAATATTTTGGCTCAAAATGTATACTGCACCAAGGCAGCTTCATTCTGAAAACATAAACCATTTAAAATAAACTTTTATATTTTGAAGCCAATAATCCAATAATCCTTTAACTCTGACTAAGTGTCAGAGGTTAATTTTATGGGCCCTGTTTTTAAGGCCTGTGAACAGCCCTCACTACTCTTGAGAATTAGGTGGAGTTTCATCTTTAAAGCCTGAAGGCATTAAGTCTTTTGCAGCAGGTGGTGGCCCATAGTCTTGGGGACCATGAGTTGGAGGTGGTAATGGGGCACCAGGAATGAAGTACTCTCTTGGGCCAAATGAGCCTAAAGGTCTAAATGGTGCTGGTGCAGGTCCTGGAAAAAAATCACGAGGGTCAAAAGGCAAATCCCATTTTCCAGGTGTAACACCTGGTGCATATTCTCTGAAGCCTATTGGTGGACGCATACCAGGACCTGGAAAATAAAAAGGAAGTTATGTAAATACCAGAAATTTCTGAACTAGGGTGATTTCAAGTATGTTAATATAGTCTTTAATTTCTCCCAAGCCTAGAACATCAGCTGGTGAACATCCTGACTTGCCAGATGAGGCAAACTGAGATGGAACAAGTTTAGGTTATAGCCTTTGACCAACCAGCCATGAAGCAACATATTAAGGATTTAACATGGCTCTACCTAGCTCCAGGCTTGTCTTTTTTCTTTCCCTACTATATAATTGCAGAATTATTTCTATCTCACAAGAGCTCCATTTATATTTGGAAGTATTACCATGACAAGATGATAGATTATGAAATAAGAACTTTACTACATCAAAGAAATTTTGATAAAAGGAAAGCTCACTATCTATTAGTGTATCCATTAAAAATTCATGAAGTATTTCAGCATGGACTTTACACATGCCATCAGAATCAAGGTGCACGCATGCCCTCCTGGAAAAGGCCTTCCACAGCCACCTAATTAAACCAGGAACATTTATTAGGTAACTGTTAAATCCTCTTTAACACTTCCCTCTGACTTTTTTCAAGGTAAGGAGGGTTTGACTTTTCCTTTTCTATATTCTATAACCTACTGCTTATGCTTCCATTATGGGTGATTACAAACTTTATGTTATAGGATTTTCATATCTGTGACAAAATTTTAAGTTATGGCATGCGTCTCATCCACCTTTCCATCTATTGCAGTGCATATCAACAGATTTTCAACAAACATCTGCAGAAGTAATATTTCTGGCTTTTCTGTATATAGCCCCTTATCCTTGTCTATGAGAGATAGCTATTGCCTATCTCAGTATAAGATTATGTAGTGTCCCATATGTCCCAGAAAACTGGAGGAAAAGTTAAAATGTACTCAGCTTTATCCTTTCATTGTTAAGACCTGAGATAGCAACCAACTGTTTTAGCAAGCAATAGAAGTGGAAGATGAATGTGATTTATAAGTCAATCACTACTGTTCAGATCATCATACCAAATGGTGGAGGAATTGGCCGAGGCCCAAAAGGCCCACCGAGCTGAAGTGGCGGTCCATACCAAATGGGAGGTGGTGGAGGCCGTCCCATCGGGGGTCCCATGAAGGGTACCCCTGAGAAAGGAGGGGGCCCTTTCATAGCCATATGAACCTGCAATTTAAGATTTGAAAGCAGTTAAAAGTTTTAAAATTCCTATGTATTAAGACAAAGTACCAATACCTATAAAAGCTAAAACCCAAAACCTGTCCAGAGAACACCATCAGTGCAACAAAACTCTACCCACCCCTCCTGTGTATTCCCACTGACAGCTTACAGAAGTTGGAAGGATGCCACAAGAGGGAGCAGTTTGTTACTGATTATATCTGCACAGGAAAGGGAAAGGCAATAGGACTGGCAGGGGTTATTAACAGAGGTGATTTCTGACCAGTATGTCATGCTGTATTCACTACAATCTATTTCAAAAGGAGTCCCCCCATCCCCATCACTTCCCTTTCATCACAATAGCTCATTACTTCCATATTAAGAATGAACAGAATAAAATGAAAAATCCATTCTCTACTCATGTAATAATAGCTACTATTCTACTATATCTTCAGTAAGTCTTTCATATATTATTCAACCTCTGAGATCTTTAAGTAGACTGTCTTGTTTTAAATAAGAGGGAACAAAAGCAAATGGGATATCATAATTTGTTGAAGGCCACACTGCATATTAAAGAACTCAATCCCAGATTTGCCTCCAAGCCATGATTTTCCCACCTCTATTCCTCTCTAACAATGGGTCTTTGCTCTCTTTTAAATCTTCTACTACAAAGGGGTTTGGGGTCTTATCTAAGCTGCCCTTAGATTTCTCCAGAGATGTATATTCCTGGAATATATATACACTGGAACTTGAGAAGTATTTTCCATCACAGTGCTATATACACAAATTAGGAAGACAAGCCTTTAATATTTACTTTCATTTACTGTACACCATTTGAGATATTGATTTATCATTTCCTATGAGTAGTGGGTTTGAAACTAAACAATTAAAAATTTATTTTATTATAGAGCTGCAGAAGACCTACTAGATATAATAGCAACACAGTTACAAGAGAATACACTTATGTGAACAAATGAGACCATTTCTTGGGACTGGCTCAAGAGGTCATTTCAGATGATCATTGTTTCACAGAAAATCTGATACCAATCTAATTCAAATCACTCAAAATAGGGTTTGCACAAATGGAGGAATTCTTAAATAACATTCTTCCAAACAAAAATAAAAATGATGAATTATATAATTTATAATGAATTTACTTTGCCTTAGAACATTCAATACAAAACACCATATAAAGTTAGAGTGATAACTTTTCACATTCTGTAGTTCATTATAGTTGTACACACTTAAGCAACATTCCCAAGTTAAAGAGAAAAGTAAGCTCAATATTGCATGCAGTTTAAAGCAAACAAGATCAGTGTCATGCTCTGAATATCCTTCCCATAAATGCACAGAATAAAACCCAATTCAGTTCTCAACCTCTAAGTACTTACTCCAACTGGATGCTCAGTCAAAGAAGTAAGGGTGGAGACTGAGGGGGTCTCAGGTTCTTGGGGAACAGTTTGCTTTTTAAAAAACAAATGGGATAGTACAAATAGAACACAAAGAAGGATAAAGCAAAGAGCAAGTACTGTAGGAAAGCTACATGTTCCTGCATGACCACATGATTCACAGTAACTACAGAACTTACCTTGCCCTCATTCGTCACCTTAGCTGGAGAAGAACTTCTGGAGCTGCTGTTCATGTGAGCTGGACCACATCCTGAGTCTGTTAGAGATCAAAGAATGGATTCAGACTATTCTAACATGAAAAGAATAAAAATCCTCCATCCACAATTACAGATTCTTTGAAATTACTTGGTCCCTTTACCAGAGGCAACGGGTTTCCAAGATGCCTCAGAAGACCAGTACGAGGTAAAGGTCCATCCATTGACCTTGGGAAAGAAAGATCAGAGCCCTTGTATGTATTTTTCAGAAGAAATAAACCACTGGTGGACAGGTCAGGGTTCAACAATAACTAGAAAGCAACATGAAAAATGGGTTGCCCAGGGGTTGGTGTCATAGCTCAGTTATAGAGTGTTTGCCTAGCATGTGTGAGGCACTGGGTTTGATTCTCAGCACACATTTAAAAAATAAATAAAGATATCATGTCCATCTACAATTAAAAATATTTTTTAAATGGGTTGCCCAATACGTAAATCACAATTTATGAAGAGACTTAAGTAAAATAAAGAACTGCCTTGGGTTGATAGAACAGGAGATTAATAAGTACTGGTCCTAAACTTTAAGCTATAGACTTAAAGTACGTGTAGGCTGGCTTTTCTTTAGTCTGTATAACCTGACTTCCAATCTTACCAAGACTACAGTCCTATTTAGAATTTGAAATAAGATTCAGTATTTCATGTTGGAAATATGTATGCTACATAAAGTTTAAGGCTACTTTTATAATATTTGGGAAAGGAACACCATAGAGATTTAATTTAAAGATAAAGGTTTACACTTCGCAGTGTAAAATTTAAAAGAAAAAAACAATACAGGGACCTCCAGGAAAAAAAAATGTTTTCTATTCTAGAACAGATTTTCCAGAAAACATTCACTAAGATAAAGTAAGAAATTATCTTCTATATATTGTACAGGCCCAAATTCAATGTTTTCATTAGAATATTCAAAAGGGGAAAAAAAAACCTTGAAGCAGTTTACTATAAAGCAACATGTGAATGCTCACCAAATCCGTTTCTAGGCATATCTTTTTGATTAAGAGTAGCAGAAGGAGGTCTCCCAGCTGGCTCTGCTGTCAGTGGAGGGGAACATTCTCCACCACTCATGGGGGATGGACCAAAAGAGCCATTATGGCTCAGTGGACCTAAAGACCTTACTACTTTAAGGCAGCCTTCTCCCTGACACCAACCCTCATCTCCTGCTTTAGCAAATCATTCAGATTATTTCATAACCATTACACACAGAAATAAAAAGTAATTTACATACATTCTGCACCAAGAAATAAAATAGCTCCTTTTACAAAGTGCCCCCTACCTCTCTGAGGAGGATTTTGTAAATCTGGTCTTCCCAGCATAGGTTTTACAATCCCGGGTTCATCTTGACGCACTGCGATCTTTTGGGTCATTTCCAATAGTCTTGAATATTGAGAAAGAATGGACTGAATTATGAAACAGCAATCTATTCCTTCATAGATAACCTTAAAACACTATAAAACATAGGAAGATACCAAAATCACATACTTCTGTCTCAAATTAGCAACTTCCCTTTTCTCTTCAGCTATAGCTCTTTCTGCAGAACGAGCTTTGAGCTATTAAAGAGAAAATATTCAAATTCAGTAGCAGTAGGCTATGCACAAAATAAAGAAAAGGGGGAAAAAATCTTACCCAATTATCATGAGCTTTCTTCTCATGCATAGCAATCTGAAAAAGACAATACATTAAAAAATATGTTTTTAGGGACTCATTATAATAGCCTATAATTGTCTGTATTAGATATCAAGAAATTCTGCAACTACAGGACAGTATTAATGACTACCTGGTTTTTAAACGAGTGCTTGGTTTTCTGTAATGCTTCTTCCATCTCTTCAATTCTCCGCCTAAGAATTACAACAATTGAATAACATTTGAAACATTTCTGACCATTTTCCCTTTATTCCATCAGCTATACGTTTAAAGACTTTATCATACATAAGAAAAACATTTCTATAGTTATATGAATCCAGTGTGATCAAAACTAATACTACAGGCCAGGTGCAATGCCACATGCCAGTAATCCCAATGATTGGGAAGCTGAGGCAGGAGGATCACAAGTTCGAGGTCAGTCTCAGCAATTAAGTGGGAACCTATGCAACTGAGACCCTGTCTCAAAGTAAAAAAAAAAAAAAAAAAAGGTCTAAGGATGTAGCTTAGTAGTAAAGCACCAAAAATAAATAAATAATAAATAAATAAATAAATAAATAAATAAAATAAAGACCCAATACTAATAACTTCTTTATCATTTAATTGCTAGAGATTCTGAATGATAAATTATAATTTCCTTAACTGTTCATCAGTGTGTTCTCAAGTAATTCTGCTAGAAATATCTTCCTCCTTAAAACTTTTTTTCTTTTTTTCAAATTATATCCATAAAAGATTTCCAAGGTCTATCAAATGCCACACTTTTGTGGGTCTTGATACATCACACAGCAAACTGATTTCTTAAAGAATTACTACAACATACAAAACCCCCAGAACTGTTTGCATTGACCAAGTTCCCTATGGTCTTGCCCATTGGGTATAAGTAAATTTTTGTTAACATTTTTCATTTGTAAAGTTGAAATTTATTTTTTCTCCTGTGTGAATTGAATGTATTCATATCCTCTCTTTATTTATACTTCCATGCTATTTTCTTCTATCTACATAATGTAAAAAAAGATTAAAAAAGAAAGCCACCACTAGTTTATTAGACATTGACACCCTCCTTTAGAAACTGAACTCACTTGTAATTTTTAACTTCCTGTACAGCGGAAACCACCTTTTCATCTGCAGCTGACAGCTGCTGCTCTTTTTCTAGTCTCTCATATTCTTCTTGGCTCACTTTCCTAAAATAAAGCCAGTTATCAAATCAAAAGTTTCTCTCTGTGAATATCACTTCCCACAATTCTATAAAATGCTTAGGCACATAAAATAGGAATTCAAACCTGCAATTTCGTAAATCAAACTCTGGCAAATCACTTACATTTTCTAATTTTTCCTCTTAATTCTCTAATTACCAGTAAATAAAATAAACGTGAAAACAACATGTGCCCCAAGGGCAAGTCTCCTGTGTGTAAGATAATAAAAACTCACTTTACTTCAATGTGGAAGATCAGGACTGATAAACCTAACATAATTAAACATATTAGGATAAAGCAAGGGATAATTCTTTTCTCGTTTCTGCCATGGGTAGGACACTAAGTATATCTTTGTCATGGAGGAACTCTTTTCTCAATCCAAGACTGGTACCATAATAAAGATATAGTCAATCAAAGAAAAAATCTTCTAGAATATGTCTTTTAGCTATGCAATTAGCCACAGAACATTTTTCACACTTTAGATATATATTTCAAAAGAATTGCAATTAAGCAAAAAGACAAATCTGAGTTTTGATAATGTCTGTCAACCAGAAAAAGAAGCCAAACTGACCCATGATCAGAGTATTATCTACTGACAAGTTTTAACTCTGATCATGAAACTCAAGATGTTCATCTACTGAGACAAAGGTAGCCACATTTAATGATTTTAAAAATACTATTTTCTGCTATCCTTGTACTACTTTAGCCATAGTTCCAATTCAAAAGATAATTAACTTGAAACTTAATTTTCCATAAATCAGAAGAACTATAGTAAAAAAGGATTATTGATACCAAATAGAAAAAGGGGATTATATATTCTTATATAGCTTCGCATTTAATTCTTCAGCAAGTATTTTATGAGTGGCTATAATATACTAGTTACCTTGTAAGATGCTAAAGAATAAAAGAGCTCACTGTTTCAGGTATAAATGACGCCTAAAGGAATATAATAATTTTCCCCACTGGCTTAAGAAGGAATATGGAGAAAACTGAATCTTGAAGGACAGAGAGAATTTTGTTTCCAATTACCAAAGAGTTAGTCTGAGAGCACTAAGAACAATCAAAACATCTTTATAAGAATATAAAATTGTGTTTGAAAGGATACAAGCTAAAAAGGCAGTGAAGATATATGTATGTGGCCAAGATCCATTAGAAAAAGGAATCTCAGAATTACAAGTAAAGCTGGCACTTTAAGGTACTTTTCTCCTAGGTTTACCCACATATTGAAGATAACCCAAAGATACAATGAGTCTGAACTAAGCCTTCATCAAATTCCTGGGCTTAGAGGAAAAAAGAAGTGTTTGGGGCTACAAATAAAGGGACCCTTAATAAAAGCCCTAGCCTTTGAGTTTAGATTAGAAAGTACTGCACACTTAAGTGATGAACAGGCAAAAAATCCAAAAGTAACAATACTGAAACATTGAAAAGACAAGTCATTTTTGAATTATCTTAATTGCTGACTAAGTTTGAAGTGACAATCTTACTCAAGTAACCTCAACACTTTTCTATAAGAAGATAACTTCATCTTAGTCCTCAAATTTCATGTATAATTATCACAACAATGTTAGCCAATCAAAACTGACCAGGCACTCCATAAGACAAAATTCTGTGAGAAAAAATCCCACAGAAAAGGAAACCACCTAATGGGGTTAACCGCACATGTTTTAAAATCACTGTGCTTTATATAGTCAAAAAAGTAAAGTCAAGATTATGAATTTCAGGTCTGGGAATATAGTTTAGTTGGTAGAGTGCTGCCTTGCATGCACAAGGCTCTGAGTTCAAACCCCAGCACCACAAAAGAGGAAAAAAAAGATTATGAATTTTGTCAAAGGATTAGAAACTATAAAACCAAGAAATAGTTGGGTGTGGTGACCTACATACAGTCGAAGATACTTGGAGGCAGAGGCAGAATGATGAGATTAAAGATAGCTTGGAAAGCAGTAAGACACTAGTCCCTTATGAGAAAGAGCAAGGAGTCTGGGGAGGTAGCTCAATAGTAGAGCACATGGCTCAAGGTCCTGGGTTTGAGCTGTAGTACTGAAATAGGACTGGGGTTGTGGCTCAGTGGTGAAGCACGTGCCCCACATGTGTGGGGCACTGGGATCAGTCCTCAACACCACATAAAATAAATAAAATATTGTGTCGGGCTGGGGATGTGGCTCAAGCAGTAAGGCGCTCGTCTGGCATGTGTGCAGCCTGGGTTCAATCCTCAGCACCACATACAAACAAAGATGTTGTGTCCGCCAAAAACTAAAAAATAAATATTAAAATTATCTTTCTCTCTCTCTTAAAAAAATCCTATAAAAAATAAAATAAAATATTATGTCCATCTACAACTAAAATAATATTTTAAACCCTGAACTTTTTAAAATCCTAAACTCAATGAATGATTTTAACATCAGATTTGGGAAGTAAAATAAATCCTACCGCTTTTAAGACAGGTCAGAAGAAAATATCCAGAAGAAGTAAATCCAGAATGTAGGAGGCAGGGGAAATCAAATTCTAATATGCATTATTATAATCAGAAGAGAGAATGAGGTAAAATCAACATTTAGAAAAAGACTCGAAAATTCAAGAAATGTTTAATGGTCCCAAGCAACATAACTGCAAGAGGAAAAAGTGGGTGGGGTGGGGAAAACTACACCTAGGCACTTCCCAATACAACTGTTAAAAAAAGAGAGAAATGACTACAGGAACTAGGGGAGGGAGATAAGACCAAACAACAATGATAATGGACTCCTTAAAGAAAAAAAATTAAAACAGATGGTAATTAATTGGATATTTTCAAATTGCTAAAACTAAGTAACAGTCAAAATTCAGTAGCCAAAAGAAAGATCCTTTAAAAATGGAAACTGGTTTTAACTCTAATCATGAAGTTCATGTCAACCTAATACAGAATATAAAGGTAGCAATATTTAGTGGATAAAATACTATTCTCTGTTTATCCTTGTACTACTTTGATACACTAATCAAATCTATCATTAAAGGACAATGTTCAAATAGAATGAAAATAATTTCAAATATGAAACCAACAGTGTAGAATGCAGAACTACAGAAACTTTAAATATGTGTATAAATTGAATGAATGTCTTGTGGAGTTCACAGTATATGAAGTACTAACATACGATGCCACAACAGTTATCTGATTCAGGAGCTACTTAAAGCCCATAAAAACAAGTAATAAACCTATTAATCTATGTCAGGTTTTTATTAAATCCAGAATATATACCAAGGCCTTTAAATTATGAGAAGATGAATAAAATTATAATTATAATTATATAATTATAATTCCATTATAATTTATGATTATATCAAGCTTATACAGGTGATGAGGAAAATAATTAAAAATATTTAAACTATTAAAAAGATACAAGGAAGAAAAAAAGAACAGGTCATCAAATAGAAAGCAAATTCTTCATAAACCACAGGTACATATTGACATGGACAGACTTATATTTTAGAAAGTCCACTCAAGCGGCTATAGAGAAAATTACTAAGAATTTGAAATAAATTATATAAAAATATAAATAATGGAGAATGAAGACAGATGACCTAGGTTAGAAACAGAAAAGATGACACAGGCATGAACTAACATAGTACCTGGGGATGAGAAAAAAAGAGTACAAACCACAGATGATGACTGAATGAATTTTGGAGGAGTTGAGGAAAATAGTGCTACAATTTAACTGCATTACAAAGAAAATTAATTGCCATTTAGGTCATTCATATTACTAGTAGGGACAGAGAAAACAAGTGTTCTTTTGAAAAAAAAAAGTGATAAAATGAGAAATGTTTCTTTGAAACAGGCCAGGCATTTAGAACTGGCCTGAACAAAAATTTGAGATTCTAAAAAGGTCGCTTGGAGATCACAGAATTTTAGAAAAGTTAATGGAAAGGTTTCAATATTTAATGCATTAATTAGGCAACAGAAGTCAAAATACCTAAAAATAGTTAGGTCTATAAGAAGGTCTGTATATACATATATATATATATATATATATATATATATATATATATATATATCTTGTTAATAAATCAGGTGCAAACAAATAAAATCTGACACAAAAAAACTATTTTTAGAGAATTCAAGTATTTTTGTGGATTAAAAACTACAAATGAACTTCCAAAAAATAACTAGCTCCACACTGAGAAGATTAATATATAAATATATACTACAAACAAGTACTTCTGTAATCGTAACTCCTAAAATCCTTGCCACAGTTCAATTTTTAGTGTGAACATCTGAGATACTCAAGTCCAAAACTTGTACCATCAATAAGTAAATATTATTCCTTTTTGAAGTTTTTATTCTACTAAAACATGTCATTCCAAAACACTCAGTATTTTTAAAGGTCCAGAGTTAGAGATACAAGTTCAAAATATTAGAATTACATAACTGATCACAATGAAAGGAAATTAAAATAGTGGGATCATAGAAAGGGTCTAGATCTTTGAGAGGTATTTCCACATCAGTGACTGTTAATACCAGTTTACCACTTCTTGCCTTCATATGAATTTGACAATTGATTACGATGTCCTCACAGCCTTAGTTTATGGTTCCAACTACCTCAGGACTCTTAAGACTGATGACGGAAAGAAAAATGCAACTTATAGGAAACAAAACACAAAGGAAAAAAGACAAATCTCTACTAGATAAAATTATCTGTTAGTTCACACAATGATAACAATAACAAACAATGGAAATCTTACTTTTTTAGTGCCATCTCATTTTGCTGGTAGAGTTCATTTAAAATCTCCACTTTCTGCCTAAGAGTTTTGCATTCCTCTTCCAGTCCAACTTTAGAAGACCGTAGTGAATTGCAGTCACTTTCTAATTTCTTTATTTGGTCTGTAAAGGATAAAACAGCTTATCTCTATATGTGTACAAGGACTTAAGAACTTGTTTGAGGGAGTAGTGCCAAGAAAAGTAAAAAGCATGAAAGCAAGAAGCCATTCTTTATCTTTCCAATAAATTTTTAAGTCTTTCCAACATGGCAATTTCTTCTCAAGAAGAACCCACCTTCTAGATTACATTTTGTGGACATCGAGGCTCTTAGCTTAAGTTGTAAAAGTTTTAGATCCTCTTCAACTACTGATATTGTAGTTTTTGTCTAAAAATTGCAGAAAAGAGAGGTATTCTTAAAAGTGAGGCACAGGAAGAATTCACAGGTACTATGGGACTCTTACAAAGAACTATACCTGAGAGACATCCATCATCTGCTTAATTTGATCTTTGATCTTCTCGTTCCGATCACCTAAAAAACAAAAGACTTTAGCTTTTTCTTTCCTTACTTTTAACTCTATATTCTCCTAACTTCCCTAAACTAAAGAATGATTGTGTTCAAATACTGGAAGAAAAAAATCAATTAAATAATTATACTGATTAGACTAATGACTTTTAAGAGAATTGCAAGCTTAGATTTAAAAAAAAAAGAGAGAGACGTGAATTTCAGACTGGGGTTGTGGCTCAGTGGTAGAGTGCTCACCTAGAATGTGTGAGGCACTGAGTTTGATCCTCAGCATAAAAATAAATAAAAGTACTGTGTCTGTCTTAAAAAAAAAGGTGAATTTCTAGTTTGCACAACTAAAATGTTATCTATGCTATTCTTGTAAGATAAAAGCTTTTCTTCTCTCTCAGATCTATCTTCACCTGGGCAATAAGTGTCTTGTTTAGAAAGATTCAATCCTCTATTTTCTCCCTGAATCTACTACCAGGTGTGGTTTGAAATACTTGCTATGTAAGCAATATCCAACTTGGGAGAAAACATCTGGAAATATTTTCCTCATCAGTAAACACTGTTACACTCCCTCTCTAGCTTTCTGATAGTCTCTAGCCTCTGTTCTCACAGCCTTAGTTTATGGTTCCAACTGCCTCCGGACTGACTGTGGACCTTAAAACCACAGAGCCATAGAGATGATGAGTATCAAAATCAAGTATCATCTGCATAAGTTAAGAAATAAATTTCTCTTACTGTATAATGTTCAATACTTAGAGGTATAGGATATGACTATTGTAGCTGCAGTGTACTTACTAGTTTTCAATAGGATAGAAAAAGTCAGTGTTCTTCACATGCCTATTGCTACATTATACCCCAACAACCCACCTCTGCCAATGCAACAGACATATCTATAGATCCAGTGATATGTGTCTACAACCCTGAAGCTTAAGAAAAAATTAAGCCAGCTGAAAAGTGGCATCTGTAAGACAGGAAAGCAAAAAAGGATTCAACCTCCCTGAGACTGATCTTACCTGCTAACTCTCCATTGGTTAATTCATCTGACTCATCTCGACTTTGATCCTCAGATTCAGATTCACATTGAAACCGATTCAACTGTGTAATGTGATTAGTCAAAGCCTAGGAAAAGAAGCAAAAGGTTGGAAGCCTCTCGATTTTAATTCAGAAGATTTCAGGAGAATTCATGAGATGAAACATGTATTTGGAGTATAAACTTACATTAATAGTATCATCTTTTTGACTAAGAGCTACTTGTAAATCTTTCTGGGTCTTCTCAAATGATTTCATTTGTTCACTGAGCTCAGCGTGTGATGTACTCCAGTCTTTTACTTCCTGCTGCAACTGAAAAGTCAAAACACATGAATTCCTATGGGTTAGGGAGGGGTTTCTGCACTGGATATATCAGGACTACAAGACTTAGACAAAGAAATAGAGAGCCATACTCCTCGGTGGCCTGCCTCAATCGAGGGGGTTGAGACCTTGGTTAAGGAAGAGGGCAGAGTGGCCCCAACTCTCACAGCTGCAGTAAGAACATCAGAGCTATCAGGAAGTTGAGCCTGTTTATTGCATTCCCCAGAAAATTGCTGCCAATTCAAATAATTTATCTCCAGCAGGAATGGCTGGGCACATATGACTGTCTCCTAAATTTAGATTCCTTATCATGTAATCTTCCCTTGGCCGGTGAATCAGTAACTATTCAAAAGAGGATCATAAAATACTTAATTTTCTGGTTTAAAAATTTTCTTTGAGGCTATGCAAGTTAATAACTGATTGACATTTGATAAGAAAAGCAATAATCCAAAAATCCAAAACAGATGGAGACCATATATATGCACTCAATTTGGGGAGCATTGTTTAAACTTTGCATATCTAGAAAAGGTCCTGCATGAAAATTCCTTACCTCAGAAACAGATCCAAGAAAGATACAAGATAATGATATTCACTTCTCTAGTTTACATTATGTATGACATCAAATTTTCTTTACCTGCTCTTTCTCCTTCTTAAGCATGGTATTTTCTTTCTGAAGCTGACAGCATTTCAACTTCACCTTCTCTTCACGAAGCTTAGCTTCAGTAAGGAGAATTTGAAGCTAATGAAAAACACTACAGTTAGTGAATTAATTCCAAAGAAGAAACAAAGTTATACTTTCCCAAACAAGACATCATATAGTTCTCATTTTTTGCACATTTTAGCACACCTCAAATTTTTGGTCCGCAACAAAACTAAGATGTAGTACTAATATCCGTTAGCAATAGTTGGCAGCTTTACCTCTGAAAGTTCAGAAGTATTTACTGAAATGACATCTTTAAGCTTCTCTATAGATTTCTTATTTTCCATTATCTGCCAGGTGAAAACAGAACACAAAATATGCATTAGGATTTCAGTAGAAATACTGATATATATGTGTGTGTGTGTGTGTGTACGTACACATACATATATATACTAAAAAAGATAAACACAACAAAATTTTTGTCAAGCCATCCCATTACATATCAGGTAAATGCAGGGGATCCAGCTTTGGACTAAGCAAAAAATCAAAAACTGAAAGAGATGAGGGAAAATGAAGTCATAAATATTTCATGGCATCCACAACCTTACTGTTTATGAGATAACCAGAAAAAAAGTTCAAAGTATAGAAAATCATAATGCAATAAGTAAATAAAATGTTTTAAAGCATAGAAAATTAACTAATTAATTACTGTTTCAAGTAAACCAGTTCAAATTAGTAATTTTTTTCTAGTGATAGAGAAAAAAATTTCCCAAGATCATTTTTAAAATTTTCTTATTTGAAGTAAAAAATGATAAAATTTAAGGAAGAATAGACTAATCTCACATACAGAAGAATTCCAAAAAAATTATAAAGATACTTGCTCCTTAAGGAAGTGGACATAAATCTGCAATCTTTGTTTGCAATGCCTGGGATTGAATCCTGGGCCTCATGCATGCTAGGCAAGTGCTCTACCATGAGCTGCATCCTGAGCTTGTAACTCTTCATACTTTAACTGTGGGCTGTGCATGGTAACTTCCAAAGAATACAATATGAAAAGGATTGGAAAGAATTTTTACAGTGGAGAAATCTGATAAATACTACCTCAGCTAGGTGATCAAGCTTACTTGGGGGTAGGATATTTCAGAACACACTCTCTACCATCTTTTGCAACTTTTATGTAATTACAGAAACTTATAGAAATTGAAAATGAAATATGTAAGTAAAAATTTTTTAAGTTGTTGTATCAGTACTTAAAAGTTCCACAAAATGGGCAGAAGTGGGTTCAACTTCCTTGACTCCTAATCTTACTTTAGTTAACAGCTGGACTAAGTTCAACTTAACCAATTTTACAAAATATTTCAAAAGCCAAATTGCAGTAATACTTAGCAGCAAAACTCTTACCAAGTCCTGATTCTTAGCTTTCTGTTCTCTCTCAGATTCTAACATAACATGAAGACTTTTACCTCCCTCATCCAGAAGTTCTTTAGCTTTTTCAAGAAGCTTCATTTTATCCTGGAAAAAAAAGGTGTCAAGATTACTCACTCATTACATTTACTTTTGAGTTTAGAATGTAATTCCCCCCAAAGAAGGGATTTTTACCTTATAATTAGTTGCTTCATCAGAAAGAATCATATTTTGTTTCATGGTCTCTTGGACCTGTTTCTTTGATTCCTTCATCTATGTAAATAAAGCATTCAGAATTAAGATACACAAATTATAGTGCTACCATACAAGTTACTTCCAGACAAGTGACCCTTTCCAGAAGAAAGCAGTACTTAATACATATGACTGTTTAGAATTTGGATGATTTGTAGGAAATAATGAAACAAAAATTTTAAAATATGATTTTTAAATTAAAACAGGTAGGAATGATTCAAGCTAGAACCAAGGGAGAAAGAAAGAAAAAAATAATTATACCTTCTGTTCATAATTTGACAATTTCTGCATTAGTTCTTCATTTTCTTTCATGAAATTGTTCACCTTTTTGGAAATTTGCTGTTCATTGACTAAAAGGGGGAAATACACAAGATTATTACAATCACTAAATGAAATTCAATTACTCAATCTACTAAAAGCAAAGACATGTTATATGGTACTATGAGGAAATACTTCTTAGCATAACTATTATGCTTTTAAAAAGCAATCTATGCTTATTAGCAATAAGAGTATAAAAATTATTAGAATTTAAGAAAAATATAAGAACAATGATATTTTGCTGGGTGCAGTGGTGCACACCTGTAATCCCAGTGGCTCAGGAGGCTGAGCTAGAAGGATTCCAAGTTCAAAGCCAGCCTCAGCAAGAGCGAGACACTAAGCAACTAAGTGAGACTTGGTCTCTAAATATAGGGGGTTGGCGATGTGGCTCAGTAGAGTGCCCCAGAGTTCAATCCCAGGAACCCCTCTCATCCAAAATGATATTTCAATTTAAGCTTATTTCACAGATGGGAAATACAGTAAAGTGTTGTAGCTTGATATTCCCCCCTTCTCAAAATACTTTCTTTTCCGAAAATGGAATCATTTAATTCTTTGCAAAGAAAAACAGAAATGAAAACATACTGATTCACATTACCATTCTTCAAATTATCTACTCAATTACTTAATGCATGATTAAATCATTAGCATAGAAATACTCTTCAAATGTAATACATCTGCATTACATCAATATTCAAAGTTAATCTGCCCCAAATTAAAACTTATCATCATCTCCCTATCCACAATTTGTTCCTCCTCTTTATCTCCTATCTCAGAGTTGGAACCATCATCATCTACTCTATTATCCATGCTAGCAACCTAGGAATAGTAAAATTTTCAGGAGGTAAAAAAGATAATAGACATTAAAAGTCACTGTATCTACTTCTAACATAAATAAAACACACATCAAACACCAATACAAAGGGTTATTACAAGTTTAAGAAACCTAAAAATTTACCTTGATATACTCTATCTTTTACCTAGAAGAGAGAAAAAAGATTAAATTTGATGTCAAACATCTGCTCAATAGAAACAGCATTCCTAAAACAATAGTCAGAATCATAACCAAGTGAGAATTTAATAACATTCTGGTTCAGGATAATAATTTATAGGATTAAAAATAAGTAAAGGTTAACAAGCCTTTTAAATTTAATTGGTAGTGATATTTCATAAATAGCCTCTGACATAAAAACACTAAGATATGTACCTTATTTCACAGCAAAGATGTGTGTATGTGTGTGTGTGTGTGTGTGTGTGTGTGTGTGTGTGTGTGTATACTCAAAATCATTTACTTGACAATTCTAAATAACCAGGATAAAGTCTAGAAACAATGACTATTCAAAATAAATCTGAGGAAACAATATTAAATGCATAATCTTTGTACTAAGATATGCCACTTTCACTCACCAGAAAACATCTTAGAACTCCAATTTAAATTTGGCTATTGGCTGAATTTAGAAACTAAGAGGCTACATCATCTTATTTCTGCAAACCACTAAATATATAGCAAGAAATCTGAAAGGAAAGACTGCTTGAAGAAAATGCACAAGCAATAAGAAAAATGACAATTAACATATTCTGGAAAGGACAAAAACAATCGTTTCCAAAAAACAGCAATAAACTACCTGATAATAAAACCTAAGCAGAAATTTTTTTAAAACATCACTAAATTTCTTTGTAACTTAGCATATTACTTGTCCTTTCAAATGTTATAAATGGTGATGGGATATTCAGATGTGTCCACAGATCATCCAGGGGATCTTCGTAACAGGAAATTGCATTCAGAAAACTCCAACACAGAAAAAAATGAACATTTCTTTAATGTCATAGCCTTGCTAACCTTTTACTCAAAATGACAACAGAGGAAAATGGGAAGTAGCATAAAAGCAGTCATCTAAGGTAGGGAGACTAAAGTTTTAAAGTCAAATGCTGAAACTGAGGAGCAACAAGCTAGGAACCACATCCCACATAACCTAGTGAAAAGAGAAACAGGTACCAGGGTTCTTGAAATGAAAGAAACAAGAGAGAGAAATATAAAATGTTTTCATGTTTTTCCCTTCTCTTTATCCTTCTATTTCCTTTTTACTTTTAGCTGAGAAAAAGTTCAATGAGATTAGAAAATTCCTCACAGGAATCCAGGCAAACAATTCTTCTATTTAAGAAGGGAATACTTTTTAAGAGATTTTACACTCAATTGTACAAGGAGAGGAAACTTATCTTAACAATGATATGTCTGAAATAATTAAGAAATCAGAAAAAGAACACTCAGATTTGAAAAGATTTGTATCCAATGTTTTTGGCCTCTTTAACTGTTAGGCTTTTCATATGCAAAGTCCATTTACCAAAAATAATTTTCTTCCAATTATGTTAAATAACTATGAAACAGAATGACCTACAGTACAAACATAAGTATGTATAAGCGCATATATATATATATATATATATATATATATATATATATATATATATATATATATACACACATATATATATACACACACACACACACACACACACACACTTATACATATATGTACACACATACACAGAGATAGACTAATTCTGCTCAGGAAAAAAAAATCCTTAATGAACAAAACATTTAATGGATTTTGGACAACACATAATCTATACTTCCAAATAAAAAGGTATTTTCTGTACATATGATCAAATCATAAAATCTGGGAAAAATTTATATAAAAGACTGGAAAAATTATATCATCTCCTTTTTCTCATTTTACTGTATTTCTTTGCAGCATTTCCCCCTGTTTGTATGTTTATATTAACATACAGTTCATCAACATTTAAATCTTAGTTTCTGCTTTTTTTTCCCACTTCACATTTAATTGTGAGCATTTTCTGTACCTCAAAGCTTTGAAATAAATAAATCTGCCTACTATTCCACTAATCGAACATACAATAACCCCTAAATGAATTATGTTGTGCTAAGTCTTCAATCTAATACACTGTTCCATTGAAAAACATTACCAAAAATCTTCAAAGCATAGTTATTTCTTTAAGATAGATTACTAGACATATATGCTACATAAAAGGATATTTATCTAACCTATCCCATCTTTTATCCCACTTTTAAGACTTCTGATACATATGAAACTACTGGTCAGGATGGCTGTAAGAATTACCAGTTCTACCAACTGCACCCACACTAAATTATTTTATAATGTTAGTTTGACTTAAACCACTATTTTGTGTTTTAGCAATTGAAAAAGAAAAAAAAGGGGGGGGCAGTGACTATATAAAATAATCCTTGTGCTTATGTGCTAAGGTATAAGTAAGTTAATTTACTCACAAGAGCAGTTCTCCAAAAGAAAATGACAAAGGATACAATCCCAAAGAAAACAGTGAATACTACAGGCTTCCATGGTAGTCCATAAAAATCAGGCCCAGGTTGAGTATCATCAGGCAATGTAGTAAACAGCTTAAACAGACAAATTAGAAGAAATGGGAAACCTTAAATTTATAACAAAACAGTCACAAAGAATCATGGCAATTCTAAACCAACTTCCTCATCAGAAATCCACCTCCTCAATATTTTCCAATAGCTTCTTCAAGAGAGAGGATACTGGCAGTCTCATATTTTTTGTTTGCTTCCAGTGTTTTCAAGTATAATGAATCTAAATACTTTTTAAAAATATTTATTTATGTATCTTTAGTTTTAGGGTGGACACATTGTTTTGTTTTTATATGGTGCTGAGGATCGAACCCAGTGCCTCATGTATGCTAGGCAAGCGCTCTACTGAACCACAACCCCAGCCCGAATCTAAATACTTTAAATTGAGCATACATTTCCACTTTGTAACAGGCCCTATATCATCACATTGTCTAACACCTGGCTAGAATCCCTCTGGATCATTCTTTTCTCTTAGATAACCTGGTTTTTATAATTTAAAATATTCTTTTAAGACAAAACTTAAATATATGAAAGAACTAATTAATTTTATGGCAACAAATAAAAACAATGACGATATATGTATAAGATTTTAAATCTTACTTCCATTCCACTCTTATATACAGATACGTGACATGTAATTTCAGACAACTCTTGAAAACTGGCTTAGATAAACTTCTCTGAATTTAACATCCTTCTATAAAATTCAGAGCCTAATTTTAAATGGTTGCTCAAAGGCAGTGCAGTAAACACCTGCCTACTCTTCCCTGTTTTCACCGCCCTCTACACGTAATAGGAGATAACTGTCACTTGGGCCCAATTCCCCAGCAGTCTCCTTAGGGAAAAGACCTGTAGTAACATTAGCTGTTTGGATTGTTGGCTGCATTTCAGAACATACCATGAGGTTGTCACCTCTATTCCGTCAAAAAAAAAAAAAGTGCAAGTGGGGAAAGCTCAAGTACACTCTCACCGGCCTCGCTTAACCATACAGTCACGTCCTGCCTGCCTTGGGCCTGACACACTCCATTTCTCCGTCGCCACGACAGTCAGTGCACCCACTCTGCCAGAACTCAGCCACCCGACAGGGGTCCCAGGAGCTCTGGGTCCCCCAGGGAAACAGTGACAGAAGGCACAGTGGCAGGTACTGAGTCCATGGTTTAGGGACAGCTGAGTGGAAGCGACGCTTCCCTGCAGAACAGCACAGGACCCTCTCTTTCACCGTTTCCTACTTCAGTAGGACCCAGCGCAGGGGGCGGGTACTGGGAGTGAACTTTGCCTTCCTCCACCACAGGCGCTTTCCGCCCAAGGCACGTGAAACCCGTCATCAGAGGAAGCCCCTGGGTGGACTGCAGTGAGCAGACAGAGGATGCTGAGGGGCGTGGCGGGGAGCGGGAAGAACCAACTGCGGAGCCCGGCGGGGGACAGCGCCAGTAGAGCCAAGCGGAAGAGTCCAAATGAAAGGACTCCAGAAGGAAAGAGGCTCACCTGTCCCCGGAACTAGGAGAGGACCGGCGATTTAGAAGGCCCTGGAGGAAGCCAGGGAACTAGCAGAAGGGGATTATAGGCAGAGACTAGGAAAAAGGAGAAAGTCAGGCCTCCCAGCCCCTCCCAGAGCAAAACCCTTTTGTCAACGTGTTGAGACACCAGGTACCTACCTGCCCCAAAAGTGCAGACAGAAGAGGAGAAGCTTCTCCTGCTCCCTTCTAAAAGACTACTGCTGGGCTTTCCTTCCCTGCTCACTCGTGGATGACACTCTTTTTAAAAAAGCCTAACCCTAAGGAATCATGTCATTATCACCCCACGCCGGTGGCTTCATTTCTGGATGCCACATTTTAGGGTTGCATGACTTGTGGAAAAGAACAGAATCATGAATAGCCCGAAAAGCACGTGCTAAAAATTGAAGAAACTGGGGACATTTAACTTGGGGAGGAAATGAACATCTGTGGATCTTTAAAAATCTGTCGTCAAGTTGAATATATTCAATTCAAAAGAACAAGAATAAGCAGGAAAGCACTGAAAAAGAAGAGCAATGAAGGGTACAGGGAGGGCAGACTATATAATTAATTCATGTACCCTCGTCCAAGCCCAGGAATACATAGAGATTGTGGGACAGAATAGAGAATCCAGAAACAGAACCAACTGGACATTTGGGGTACAATAAAAGTTAGTTTGGGGAAAATAGACTTTCTAATAAGTAGCGTTACCACATGGAAAATTATAAAATTGGATTTTTCTCTACTTATTCAAAAGATAAACTACAAATGGATAAGAAACATGAATGTAAAAATAGAAAATAAACAAGTACTAGAAAATATTAAGTGAAATTTTCTATGTATTATGAGTGGGCAAAACCTGCCTCATTGAAAAAATCTTTCCTGGCTGTATCTAAACCTGCTACACACACACACACACACACACACACACACACACACACACGCAGTTTGACAATGACAAACTGAGAAAAAATATTTGCAACATATTATTGTCCAAAGAATCATGTTCCTGAAATATAAAGAACATTATAAATAAAATGGCCAGCAAACCTATACAAAAATGGGCTGAAGAAATAAACAGATCTCAGGAAAAGAAATGCAAATAGCTATAACATATGGAAACATGCTCTGCTTAGCTCATAATGAACAAAATACAAATTAAACCACACCAAGACACCATTTCTCACTTGCATTGGCAAGATCCAAACGTTTGAAAACATACTCAGTAGGTGAGAGAATGTGGGGGAATACAAATTCTCAGACACTGCTAATAAGTATACAAAATGATACAACCCTTATGAATGAGATTTGGCAACATCTCCCAAAACTGCTTATATATTTACCTATTAACTCAACAATCCCACTTTTTTTTTTTAACTTTTTCAGTGCTGGGGAAGGGTATCTTGGGCAAGTGCTCTACTGCTGAGCTATAGTCCACCAGCCCTAATTTCTAAAGATACTGGGAATACAACAACAAATGTTTAAAACTTGTATTTACAAAACTATGTTATTCAAGCATTAATTATAACAATACAAGATGGTCACAAAAGGCTGAAACAACCGTCATCAATGAAAGTTGTTGAATAAACCAAAGAAGAAAGAAAATAATTTTAAATACTGCTAAGAGCTGGTTTCCGGAATACATTTTTTAAAAATGAAGTAGAGAAAAATATTTATAGAATACTATTTGTATCTTAGAAAATGAAAAAAGATGAATATATTATTTCTTATAGCTTTGAGGTAAAACTGACATGCAATAAATTACATGTATTTAAAGTGTGCAATTTGATGAATTTTAACATGAAATTATGAAATCACCATTATAATCAAGATAATATACACATCCTTTACTTCCAAAAATATTCTCATTCTCTAGGTAATTTTGCCCTTTGTCACCCTTCTTTCTTGCCCCCCACTTTCCCATTCCTCCAGCAAAATGTCTTATCTTAATAGATTGCTTTGTATTCCTCAAGTTTTATGTGTATGGGATAATATATTGTATTTTCTATGGCTTCTCTTATTCAGCATAATTTGAGATTCATCTACATCAGTTTATCTATCATCTATTTTTATTGCTGAGTAGCATTTCATTACAAGTACATATCACAATTTGTCTATCATCTATTGATAGACATTTGGATTTTTTTCCAGTTTGGGGCTTTTACAAATAAAATAGCCAAGAACACTGATATAAAATTCCTCCTATTGCTATATAACTTATCTTTTCTTTGGAAAAGAATGGTTGGATATGACTGGTGTATGTTTACCTTTTTAAGAAGGTGATTCTACCACTTTATATCCCCACCAGATGTGTACCCATCCAGTTCCTCCATCTCTTCTCCAACCACTCAGCACAATTGTCTTTAATATTAGATATTTAATAAGTGTGTAGTGGTAACTCTTATGCTTCAAAATTGCATTTCCCTGATAATTATGTCAAGCATTTTTAATGTATTTACTATCTGTTTATCTTCTTTGATGAAGTGTTATTTTACAGGACTATATTTTTTTCTAATGCGTTCTAAGAGTTCTTCATATATCCTTGATGCAAGTCTTGATAAATGCTTTACAGTAATTTCCTCCCAGCTTGTGTTTTGTCTATTTCATTGACTTCAAAGTGTATTTTGAATTACAGAGGTTTTAGTTTGATGAATCCCACATTGTCAAATCCTTTTTAATGCTTTTGTTCTCAAATTTAAGAAATCTTTGCCAAACCTAAGTTCAACAAAATTTTTTCTCTTACTTTTTTTCCTAGAGGTTTTGTAGTTTTGAGTTTAATATTTAAGTCTGTGAGTTAATTCAGGTGTCTAATGCAAGGCATGGATCAATATTTTGCATATAAATATGCAGTAATTTCAGTACCATTTGCTGAAAAAACTTTCCATTCTCTACTTGTCTTTCCATCTTTGTCAATGACTGTTGCCATATATATTGTGTATCTATCTCTGAATTCTTGATGTTTTGTCTGCAATCCTGATTACTGTAGCTTTAGAATATTTTTTTTCCTCTTTGTATGGTACTAGGGATTGAACACAGGACCTTGCATATGCTAGGCAAGTCCTCTACCACTGAGCTACATCCCCAGCCCTAGATTAAGTCTTGAAGCCACGTTGCAATCAGCTTGTCATTTTCTACAAAACTCTGCAGGGATTTTGATTGGAATAATGTTGACTCTGGTGATTAAACTGGGATGAATGGACACCTTAGTCTTCTGACTCATAAATTAGGTATATCTCTCCATTTAGGTTCTCTTTAAATTCTATCAGCAATATTTTATAGTTTTTAATATATACATTTTAGTTTTTGCCACGTTTATGTTTAAATACTTCATATTTTTATTCTATTGTACATGGAAATCTTTAAAATTTCAATTTCTAATTATTCATTGTTAATATATAGAAAATATAATTGCTTTTAGATGTAAATTTTATCTGTCAACCTTACAATAGCTTTTTTCTAGATCATACCAGATTGTATCTATATATATATTCAAGTTATCTGAAAAGAAAAGAGAATTTTATTTCTTCCTTTCCAATCTGAGTGCATTTTATTTCTTTTTCTTGCCTTAGTATACTAGCTATTTCCTTACTGCACCCCAGTACAATGCTGAATACATGTAATGAGAGTAGACATCTCTGTTTGGTTTCTGATCTTGGGGAAAAGTATTCAATTATCAACCATTAAGTATGAGGTTAGCTGCATTTTTTCAGAGGATGTTTTAAGCTCCCTTCTATTCCTAGTTTGTTGTTTGTTTTTCTACATCAATAATCAATGCTGAGGGGCTGGGGTTGATACTCAGTGGTAGAGCACTTGCCTAGCATGTGTGAGGCAATGGGTTCAAATCTCAGCACCGCATATAAATAAGTGAATAAAATAAAAGTTAATCAACATCTAAAAAATTTTTTTAATTAATAATCAGGGCTGATTTTTTTTTACATGTCGATGCGATTTATTGTCACCTACTTGTACATGCACACAAAATAACAATATCATTTGGCCAATATTACTCCCCAACATTTCCCCCCTCTGCTATATTTTTTAAATGCTTGTTTTGTATCTCTCGAGCTAAACACAAAGATTGTGCTTTTAGGTACATCAATGTGGTAAATTTCATTGATTTTCAAATGTTAAATAAATTTTGGATTCTTGACATAAATCCCCATCATCCGTCTAGTTTTTGTCTATGATGTATTTTCCTTTTACATATTGTTGTATTTGACTTAAATTTTTGTTTAGAATTTCTGTACAGATTCATTGGAGATCCCATGAGAGGTATGTGGTTTTCTTATTATATCTTTGTCTTGGTTTGGTGTAGTGATAACACTGGATTCATAGGAGAACTATTTCCTTGCTTTAATATTCTACAAGGGTTTAGTATTACTACTACTATTAGGAATTAATATCATTTCTTCCTTACAGGTTTAATTGGATCACCAATAAAGCTATCTTGGTCTTATATTTTTTTCTTTGAAGAAAGGTTTTTACCTATACCTTCAATTTCTTTAATAGTCAACAAGGTTTATGAAATTGTCTGTTTTTCTTGAGTGAACTTTTGCAATTTGTGGCTTAAATAAAATTTCTTCATTTCATCTAAATTGTCAAGTTAATTAACATAAACTGTTCATAATATCCCCATTATCAGTCTAGTATCTGTGAAATCTGTAGTGATATCCCTTCTCTGATTGCGAATATTGGTAACCCGTGTCTCCTCTTTTATTTCCCTCACTAGATGTTGATCAATTTTATTCATCTTAAAGAACTAGCTTTGGGTTTCATTGATTTTCTCTTATTTTCCTTTTTTTTAAAATTTTACTGACTTATGGTCTTTATTATATCTTTTTTTCTTGCTTACTTGGAGATTAACTTATTTTTCCTTTTCTAGTTTCTCATAGTAGGAACTAAGTCAATGACTGGAGACTTATTTTTTAATAAAGCTATCTTGGGCCTGGGAGTGCTATAAGTTTTCCAATAACACTTTAGTGACATTGCACAAATGGATATGTTGTTTTCAGTTTTATTCAACTCAAAATATGAATTTCTTCTCTGATTTATTTGACTCAAAAATTATTTAGCAGTGGGGGCTAAGGTTGTAGCTCAGTGGTAAAGTGCTTGCCTCACATGTGTGAGGCACTGGGTTCGATCCCCAACACCACATAAAAATAAATGTACTGTGTTGTTCATTTATACCAAATATATATATATGATAGATAGATACAGATATACATATAGATATAGATAGATAGCAGATAGCAGCCTGGCACTTAAGTTTTCAAATATTTGAGAATTTTCCAGATTTTTCCATTATTGATTTATCATTTTATTGTGTTCAGAGAATAATCTTTGCCTGACTTTGAATACTTTTATATTTACTGATAATTTTTTTAAGATCCAGAATATAGTTTATCTTGGTAAATGTTCCATGTGCACTAAGCTCCTTGGGGGTTTTCTATAAATGTCAATTAATTTCAAATGGATGGATTGATTATGTCATTCACACTTTCTACAACCTTACTTTTATTTTTCGTTTTCTGCCAATTGCTGAGGAGAGGATATTGAAATCTCTAAATGTAATCTATAGGATTCATCATTTTCCTCATAATTCTATCAATTTTGATACTTCATGTATTTTGAAGGTCTAATATTAAAAGTACAAGCATTTAGGTTTATTATATAATCTTGACTGATTCGTTTATCATTAGGAAATAACTTTCTTTAGTCCTGATGATATATTTTGCCCCACAACCTCTTTTGGTTTAATGTAGCTACTCCAGATTTCCTTTGACTAGTGTTTAACATGAGATACCTTGTTCAATCATTTTAATTTTGACTTCTTTGTGTCTTTCTATTTACAGTGTTATTCCCTTAGACATCTATTTGGGTCTTGCTTCTTTAGGCAATATGACAATCTCTGTTTTTAACTGATGTATTTAGATACTTTCCACTTAATAGGATTACTGCCGTGCATAGGTGTAAGCTTAATATAATCTTCTATTTGTTCCTTCTGTTCTTTGTTCTTTTTCTTTTCTTTCTGTCTTCTTTTGCAGAAATACCACTATCGGTATTTTTAGTGATTCCTCTATTGGCTTATTAAGCTATAACTCTGTTTTCTAATCTTAGTGCTTCAGGGTTTAGAATATACATCTTTAATTTGTCACAATCTACCTTCAGATGATACTATATTACTTCACATATTCAATAAGAACGTTACAATAGTTACTACCCTTCTGAGATTTATACTGTTGTCATGTATTTTACTTTACATGTTTTCTAAGTCCCATACTACACTGATATTTGTCTTTAAACAGTCAATGACTTTTTAAAATGTTCAAATAAGAAAAATTATTTTAAATATTTATGCACACAGTCACCATTTTCAGTGTTCTTTACTCCTTTATTCCATTATTTCCATCTGCTGTCTTGGTGCAAGTGTAGGTGAATTCTTTCAGCTTGTATGTCAGTACAAGTCTTCATTTTAGAAAGATATTTCACTGGGCATGATATTATTGGCCAACATTATTACTCTTCAAATATATTAAAGGTATCACTCCACTATATTCTCTTATGCCTAATTTCTGACAAGAAATCTGATGTCATCCTTAGTTCTTCTCTACATAAATGTCTTCTCTAACTGCTAAGATTGCTCTTTATCACTGGTTTTGAGCAATTTATTTATGATATAATATACCTTGATATAGCTTTATTCATGCTTTTTGTATTGTAGTCCCATTTAATATCTTGGATCGGCAGATGTACAGTTTCCACAAATTTTTGGCCATCATTTCTTAAAATATTTTTCTGAATACCTCTCATAGCTCAACTTGAAACTGTCCCACAGCTCACTGATGCTCTGGTTCACTTTTCTTTAACAGAAGAAATTTTCCCTGTTTCATTTGGGGTACTTCTCCTGCTATGTCCTCAAGTTCACTAACAATTTCATCACAATGCTTATTCTGGCATTAATCCCATCCACTGTGTTTATCATATATTTTCAACTCTAGAAGTCTGATTTTCTTAAAATATATCTTCTATATCTCTTTTTACCTTTTTAACACACGAAATATAGTAGTAATGACTTTTTAAAAAATGCCATTACCTCATTCTAACATCTCCGATAGTTCTCAGTTGGCTTTGATTGGATGATTCTTCTCCTCATCATTGTGGATTGTATTTTTCTTGCTTCTTTGCATGCCTGGTAAGCTTTGATTCGATGCCATACATTACGAATTACTATTCTTAATATTTCGTATACAATTAAATTACTGGAAACAATTTGATTCTCTTGGGTCTGAATATTTGTTAGGTATGACATAAATTGTAATAGTCAGTCCGAGGTAACACCCTTCTGATTATTCTACCCAACTTCCTTAGATAGTTTTTTCCAGGTGCTATTCTGGTCCCTGTGTTAAGACCTGTTCCTTCTAATCACTTAAGATGGTTTCTCTGACTTGCTAAGCAGTTTCATCACACTTATGTGCAGATCAATACCCTGCTGAACACTCAGAGAGCCTTTCACAGATTTCCAGAATTGTCTCTCAATGTAGCAACCTTCTTTTGGTACTCCACCCTGTGAATTCTAGTCACTTTGGTTTTCCTGGAATCTCAGCACCATCTCTCAATTCATGGTATCCTCTGGTTCTGCCTGACTTCCCCTTCTTTGTCATGGCTTGGGAATCTCTTAACATAGTAAAAGCTGGGGCAACTAAAGAGCTCATAGCATTTGTTCTTTATGTTTCCAGAATCATTCTTTGTTGCTTGATCTTCAATGTTACTGGATCTTAAAATTTTATATGTTTGTGGGTTTTTTTTCATATTTATTTTAGTTGTTTCAGTTGGGAAGGTGAAGCCAGTACCTATATAAAGCTATCATAGCTAGATGTAAAAATCATTTGCTTTTCTTTTTCTTTTTATGGTGCTGGGGATTGAACACATGGCCTCCTGTGTGGTAGGCAAGTGCTCTACCACTGAGCTGCATATCCCTTTTCTCATTTGCTTATTTTTTTAATAGCAGAATGCATAATGAAATAAATTTTAAAAGTTAACTATAAAAGAGAGTAATATCAGGATAGACAGAACTGGGACAAAAGCTAGAGTTCTTTCAAAATCAGGCAGGAGAATCACAAGTTCAAAGCTAGCCTCAGCAACTTAGCAAGTCCCTACGCAACTTAGTGAGAACTATCTCTAAATAAAAAATAAAGAGCCTAGGTATGTGGCTCAGTGGATAGGAGCCCTGGGTTCAATCACCAGTACCAGAAAACAGAAACAACTTATTTTCACAAATTAACTTTGGCTCTTCTAAATATTTAAATAATTGTAAAATAAATAAAAAAAATCTTTAAAAATTAACACCTAAATATTGAAAGCAAGAATGAAACAACCTGTGATATCATGTTGGTGACAAACCACAGAAATGAATTATTTCAAACATACCTTAGTGGGATATAGCTTAAAGACAAGAGAATTTCATTTCATTTCAGGAATACATTCCTGAAAGTATTTTAAACAACATAAATATAGTCGTGTGTTGCTTAATAATGGGAATAAATTCTGAGAAACACATCTTAGGCAATTTCAGTGTGTAAACATCATTGAGTATACTTATACAAACCTAGAAAATATAGCCATTTCCACACGTAGGTATTCATATATGGTATATCATCGCTTTGGGGATAAAAACCTATAAGATATTATTATACTGAATTCTGTAGACAATTGTAACATTGTAAATGTTTATATATCTAAACATATCAAAACACAAAAAAGATTAAAAATACTAGGTGTCAAGAATTTTTTAGCTCCATTATTATGCACTAATGACCAAAATGTCATTAAGTGGCACAAGACTGTAAACAATTATATTTATGTCATTGAAAACTGGAACTCCAACATCAGAGAAAGAAAACACAAATCTAAGATAGATGAAGTGAAGTAAAATCTCTCTAACATCCTGAATTTTCATGGGAATTATCTAAATGACATGATCAAAAATCCCCACATATTTCTGAGCTTTGTTCACTAAAATGGCTTACAAATGACAGTCAATTTGAGCAATAAGCAATCCTAGTACTTGGAATGTAGCCTCTAAATATCATTTCCGATTGAAAGAAACCAAAGTTCTTTTAGAGAAATAGTTCCTTCAAGGTCTGGATAGGAAATGTTTAAGATGAACTTGGAACATCTCATAGTTCAAAAGCAAGGGAAACAGGTAACAATGACCACTAGGTGGTGGCAAAGGGTCCCAGGAGCCAAGATAAAGAGGCTTCTACAAGGAAAAAGGGGGAGAAATTGAGCATCAGATAAGAACAATTACTATTCCTAACTGGATTAAACACACCAAATATTTTTAAATGCATGACATCATATTGACTCTTAAATAAAAGTTAAAAAGATTTCAAAAGCCACTTTGGGTATCATTTGATAATGCTAGAATAATACCTTACTATTCTGAAAAGTGTTTAAATGAAGAAAAGGAATCAAATGTTTATCTCCTGCCTTAACTATACAAACCGAATATCTGTGTAAAGAATAATCAATCATAGCCAGGCGCTGTGGCACACACTTGCAATCCCAGTAGCTTGGGAGGCTGAGGAGGGAAGATAGCAAGTTCAAAGTCAGCCTCAGCAAAAGTGAATTGCTAAAGCAACTCAGTGAGACCCTGTATATAAATAAAATACAAAATAGGGCTGAGGATATGGCTCATTAGCCAAGTGCCCCTGAGTTTAATCCCTAGTACCAAAAAAAAGAAAGAATAATCAATCATAAATTTTTATTTGTATAGGCATCCCAGCCTTTAAATGAAGAAAGAAAAATCCTAGCAATTCAGACCATTGCTATTTTGCAACCTGTAATATATTAGCAAATCTCACCAAGGTCACTGTTGACTAGTAGTCAACATCAAAGGAGAGGACATGCAGATGTCAATGCAATATTTCCTATTAAATTTTCATAAGAAACAGAATTGAACCTAAACCTGACTACCAATTTCCAAGAAATATAAAGCAACAGAGAGAGACTGAGGTTGTTAGCTCAGCACTTGCCTAGAATGCATGGAGCCCGAGGTTCAATCCCCAGCACCACCAAAAAAAAGGCAATAGAGAAAACAGGTTAAATTGTTGTACCAGGGGGATGTCATTTATTCACCCAAACTACAATATATCCTAGAAGTCCCACAAACATATTTTTTTCAATTATTGCAAAAAGTTACAACAAAAGGAGAAATCAATAGAGAGTAACTTATATGAGACTTGTTCTCCCACTGAAAGCAACCAGAAAGTTGGAATATATATATTGGTACCAGGGATTGAACTCAGGAGCACTTGATCACTGAGCCACATCCCCAGTCTCAGCCCCATTTTGTATTTTATTTAGAGACAGGGTCTCACTGAGTTACTTAGCACCTCACTTTTGGCTTTGAACTTGTGATCCTCCTGTCTCAGCCTCCCGAGCCACTAGGATTAAGGCATGTGCCATCATGCCCAGTCAAAAAAGATTTTTAAAGAGCTATTTTTCAGATAGAAAGCCACAAGGAACATGCAACTGTCACCCCTAAGAGCAGGAGAACAAATAGGTGAGCATTCTACCTGGAGGCACCCTCTAGACCTCAGTTTGAAAAGGGGAACACAAATGGGGCACAACAGTCTCACTGAGGAGAGAGAGACCAGAGTTCCAGGAGATTAAGCAGCCAAAAATATGTAGAGAAAACTACCAGAAACATGGGAGCCACAAAGAAAAAGAGTTACAGAAATCTGCATGGAGGTGGTCTTCAGTTTGGGGCTACATTCTAAGCAGTACCTGTGAGTGCCAAGAACAACTATAAGCTAACCAATCCCACAGTTGGCACTGAGCTGGGAGAAGTCTGGATTCCAGCTAGCCAGAGAGAGTTGACGTACAAAAACAGTATGGTCAACAAGCTCATGAAGAAGTATTTGATCCTGGCATCATGGCACATATCTGTAATCCCAGCAATCAATCCCAGGTTGAGGCAGGAAGATCCCAAGTGTGAGGCTGGCAACTTATCAAGGGCCTAAGGAAGTTAGTGAGACCCTATCTCAAAAGAAAAAAAAAGGTCACTCAATATCATTAATTATCAGGAAATACACTCACAAAGACATACCCACTAAAATGGCCCAAGTGCTAGTGAAGATGAAGTCAAGTGGAAGTCTCCTAAATTGCTGGTGGAAGTATAAAATGATTGTGGTCATTTTTTAGCATGGCTTGACAGTATCACATAAGACAAAAACATACATTAAACGTAGGAGGCAATTGCACTCCTAGATATGAGTCCACTTATAGTGGCATATATATGAAACAGTACTGTAGGAAAAATGAATCTATAGTTTAAAAAAAAAAGTTATCAATGGTTGCCTGGAACAGGTGGTGAAGGCACTCACTGGGAAGGATCCCAAGGAAACCCCTTTTCTAGTGAAAAAAAAAACTGTTCTATATCTTTATTATGGTAGTTTTTACATGGGTATCTACATTTGTTAAAACTCAGAGTGTGCTTGCTTTGGCAGCACATATACTAAAATTGGAACAATACAGAAAAAATCAGCATAGTCCCCGAGCAAGGATGAAACCCACATTTGTGAAGTATTCCATAGTTTTGTGGAACCAACCCTTCAGCAGATGAATGGATAAAGAAACTGTGGTACATATATGAAATGGAATATTACTTATAGCATTAAAAGAGAAAAAAATTATGGCATCTGCGGGTGAATGGGAATATCAGGTTAAGGGAAGTAAGCCAATCCCCAAAACCAAAAGCTGTATGTTCTCTCTGAAAGTGGATGCTGACCCATAATGGGGGTGAGGTGGGTGGTAAGGGGCATGGAAAGAATGGAGGAATTTGGGCAAAGGGGAGGTAGGACAGGTGAGGTGGAAGAGGGATAGGAAAGATGGTGGAATGAGATGAACCACATTACCCGAGGTACATGTAGGACTACACGTGTTGTGTACAACTAGGAAAAGTTTTGTTCCATTTATATACAATGAATTGAAATGCATTCTGCTATCATGTATAACCAATTAGAACAAATTTTAAAAACTCACTGATATTGGCTATCAAGGAATTACTGTTAAGTTGTGTGATGGCCCGTGGGTTCATTATACTATTCTCTATGCTTTTCTTTAAAGCTTTTCTAATTAAATTTATTTTTTAACTAGTACATAGAAACAAACATTATAATTATTGAAGTAGGTAACATGACATTTTGATGCATGTATACACTATGTAATGTTTAAATCAGTTAAATATATCTACCTCCTCAAACATCATTTCTTTATGGTAAAACTTTCACAATCTTTTTTTCTAGTATTCTAAAATATACAGTATGTTATGGTTACCTATAGTTCCCTACTATTCTCTCTGCTCTTATTTGAAAGTTTCCATGATAAAAATACTAAAAATAATTTTTAAATTAAGATATAACTTCAAATATTTAAAGGATTTCTATGTAGAAAAGAATTCAATTTTATAGAGGAAATCATGTGGAGGAAAATTTGGAGTCAATACAAGGATGAACTAGACAACAGAAGAACATATAGCCTTGTAAGAGAGTGACTCATGCTAGGAAATACTGGTGTACAGGCCTCATAACTATTCGTCAGGGCCACAGTAAAGAAAATAACAGCAATGAGTGAGAAACTAGACTAACAGCCTTCCAAGGTTTCTTCTAACACTAAGATTCTGCTAAGATTCCATTGATCAATGAATCTGATTGGTGCACATCTCCCAAACACATCAGAGCCTATTACTCTCCAGTCCTATCAGATATCATACTACTTGTTTAAGATTTTACATTGACTTGTTCATAATTTTTGCATATATTTGTTAAGTCCTTTTCTTAAGGCTTTCAAAAATCACAATCATACCTTACACCTGTTAGACTCTTTTAGTCCTCACACAATGTCCTGTACATACTGGGCCATCAAAATGCCTTTTTGAAATCTCCTTTCAAATCAGTCTCCTAACATTGTGCCTCTTCTTTGCCACTCACGTCTATGTCTTACCTATCACCGTACAATCACTGACCATACCTGCACCACATTCATGTCCCCTGACCTAGACCTAGAGGAGGGCTCTGTGCATACCTAAAAAATATGAATAAAGAAATCCTTCCCATATCATGAGGCTGTTAACTTTCCAAGTGATGCTGATTCATTCTGATAATCAAATTATGACTGTAGAAGACTGCTTTAATCACTGGAAATATAATTATTCTAACTGCCTGGCTCGTACATACCCCTTACCCAGGTGGCTGCCACCATCATGAACAAACATGGAGCCAACTGAAAAATGATTTGTTTCTCCCCACCACATCTTTTCCACCCTGGTGGTCTTTCCTCCCCAGGTATTCATTGTCTTTATATCACCTTCTGACTGTCTACATGAGAATTAGGGCATGTGTAGGGGTAAAACCCTTCAAAATGCCAGACACCTCACCAGACATTTTACCTTGTCAAATCATTTAATTCTTATGATTGGAGTAAGCATTATCTACATTTTTCAGATGAGGAAAACTTTTTTCAAAAGTTTAGTTATTTGCCCACACGTCTAAATGATAACCTTGGGATTTGAAACCAGATCTACCTGGCTTCAAAATCTACACATTTTACAAGGAAAACAACAACATCATCTTTCTTACACAAGCCTTGAAATAACACAACCTACAGGAAACAACTTCAGTTGAGGAGGATTACTGTCACAATGGCCCTAGGGCCATCTTATCCTCCAACCTCTAAAAGCTTTCTCATTCCTATAATTAAACTCTAAAAGTCCAATATCAACAAATACCAATAGGGGGGAGGTAAGTCCTAAAATGCTTAGATAAGCTTCTAGACAGATTAAATGTCTTGTTTGGATCATGATTTTCTTTAGAAAGATCAGCCTTAAGTGACTCTTTCTAAGAAACAGATCTAACCTAATTCCTTTCATTCTTAAAACTTTCTAAGGATCCCCACTATTAATGGTCTGCTACTTTGGCTCATGACTTCCTTTAAGATTTGCTGGCCTCTCCAACAGGCCCATCCCCCTCCAACTTCACACTTTACAACACCAACTATTCACATTCTCCTGCCCTCCCCAAATATCCTTTCTTCATGTTTCCATTTCTCTGAACACATTTCTTCTGACTGCCAGCTTCCCCCACCACCCCAGCCTGTCTAATCAACAACAAACCACATGTCAGACTCCTGTTTGCCTTTTGCCTGTGCTTCAATCACATCTCAACCACTTTCTGACCTTACTGATCACCCTTCCAACCATAATAAATGCATTTATGGACAATAATGTTCTACCATCGAATAAATACCTCTCTTTCTGCCATTATCTTACTGTGTTTCAAGTGAATGCTGTTATCTCCCTGCCAGAATGAAAGGTTCTGAGGGGAAGAACCAAGTTTTTACAGGTGTGCAAATGTCCAGCCTTGGTAAACAGCAAATCTTCCTCATGTGCTAAACCAAGTAGCCATTAAAGCCACACCCCTATGGCTTTTGTTTCAGGAGCTATCTACTCAAAGGGTCAAGAGTCATTTTCATAAAGACATTTTAAGTTTTTCACTTCATGACCAGAAGCCACTTAAAAACTAATAAATAATCAACATTCTAATTGAAGAAACTATGTCAAACTTACCATCTTAGACAAATAAAGCAAGAATGAATATAACAAGAAAAGTATGTTGTCCAAAAGGGTGGCATCTGCTGGCTCTTCGACCTTTATCTCTAGTTGGTTTTCTGTATCAGCAGCATCAACAGGAGTACCTTCTGTTATAAGTAGCTCTAAAATTGAAAGGGGAAATTGCTATTTTATTTTATGCTATAGAATAAGAATTGTCTCTCTTCAGTTTCAATATTCATCGAGTGTTTCACTAAATATATGAGTCACAGTGCCTGGAATATGTGGCTCTCCTAAAGACAATTAACACAACAGAGAAGAAAACTTCAAAATCCTAATTAGAGCTGTCAAACCCTTCAATTATAAAATGAACAATCTCCAGTCTACTCTCCACTACTTCCATGGCCATACAACTGCTACCAGAACAATATTTACTCAAGGAAAATTTTTAAAACCAGAGATATATAGACAGGGTCACATTCAAAAAACATGGATTTAGTGCTGGTGAAACTTTGTGTTTAAAATTTTAGGAAAGCTGAAAGAGAGGGAGTCTTGGTTTGCAGATTTGCAGGTGGAATGGGCCAAGGCTTAACACAGTATCTGGCACCTGGCAGAGATACTCAACAATTATTTATTGAATGGACAGATGACAACTATTTAAAAAGAACACAGTAGTACCAAGAGAGACTAAAGGGAATTGGGTACAGACCTGCATTGAGGCTCTGTGAATGAGGTAGAATTCCAGTTAGACTTGAGAGCTTGTAGGGGTGGAATTTCAGTATGAGTTACATGAGCCTGGGGTATGTTTGATTAAACAGCAGGAGTCCAGCATGCAGTTATTAAGAAGTTGGACCAGTTGCCTCTAAGGTCTTTCTCAACCCTGAGATTCTATTCACTACTATTTTTTTAAGCTTTTGCCTAATTTTTTTTTTTTTAGTTTTTGATGGACCTTTATTTTATTTATTTGTATGCAGTGCTGAGAATCAAACTCAGTGCCTCATATGTTAGACAAGCGCTCTACCACTGAGCTACAACCCCAGGCCCTCCATTCACTATTGGTCTATGAATTTGACTGCTGGTGAAGTCTGCCCCATTGGCTCAGCATCTCAGCACCTGAGACACATTAAATGACATTAGGGAAGATTTTACCTATTAAAGGTCATTGACATCATTTTGTGGTGGAACTTAAAAGGCCAGGGAAATAATTCATTCTTAATTTTGTAAGTCAAGTTTTCCCTATTCTTGAAAGTTTTGGAGCATGAAAATAACAAATTGTAATGGTGCGTGATTCATTTTCATAACCTTATAGAGTTAAAGACAGTTCAGAAGTCAGTAGTGTTCATATATGGATGCAATGTCTTCTGGAAAATGGGAGAACTCATATGTTATTCCTTCTCAAATTAACTGAATCCCCCCTTGCTATGAGTTCTCCTACACTCTGTGTGTGCAGATGGTGGGGGGGAGGTTCAGATCAGTGCTGCCAAGCCCTGCACTGGTGCAGGATAATGCTTATAGCTATGCTTACAGACCAGAACCTTTAAAAACACAAAATACAGTAATTATGGCTTCATAGCACCATACTGGATGGATTAAAATAAACAATTAGTCATCATCTAATTTACTGATAAAATGAGAGTGAGCAACACAAAAGTAGAATGCTGTTGATGCCATTATTGGGGATTTTTTTGAAAAATTGTTTCTCATCTCCCACTGGATACTGTGCACTATGATGAAGTATTCGTAAGTGTCAATCTAAAATCGATTGCAGTTCTGTACTGTTTGCTGTAAGTATATAGTATAAAGATCTGGACCATTGACTGCATTTGAAAAAGTTTAATTACCATGTCCAGGAAGCAAGTCAAAACAGGACTTGAGCTATATTATATTCCATTTAGAAGAAAAGGGAAGAAAAACACAGAATTTATGAGACTATGAACAGTGATTATTCAAGCTAACTTGTACTAGGCCAGACTTTCCTGGAAGGCCTGCTAAACACAGATTGTGGGTCCCACCCCTAGAGTTTCTGGTGCTGTTGGTCTGGTTGAAAACTACAGTTTTAGAGCATAAGGCCTTTGAAGAAAAATATTTTAGTTGTAAATGGTTTACACAAGCTAGTCATACCTAAACATTTGCTTTTAGGTGAGTTACAGTCTCTGGCCTATTTTTGATTTCTAGTCATCTTTATTCTTGCTTTTCTCTCACTTAAGATATTTTTTTTTTGAACTCACATGTACCTATATCACTCTCTGCTCTATTTTGTACCTTTGGCAACAAATATCCTTGAAAGCCTTTATTATGGTAATGCCTCTACTTTGTAGAGAAAAATTGGCAAGCTTTACCTGGGTCTACTTTCTCAGTATTTGGGATCTGAGACACTTCTGAAACACCCATGTCCTCAGTCACAGGTTGATTCAAGAGGCTGGGCTCTTCAGGATGGTTCATATTAAAATGATGACGCAGGAGGTTTGGCTCTTCATGAAGATTTCTATTAAGACGATTTGTGTTCTCTTTAGGAAAATCATCTTCATGGGATGGCTGCATCTCTACAAGGGAGAAGAATGCATTGAGCCAGATGGATGACACTATCTACCCCCACTTAAGCCCAATGATCAGCACTCCCCCTCAGCACACAGTTCCAGATACGTCAACACTGCCCTCCATGTCCTGGCATGAGCCCATGAGAACAACTGGGCAAGGATACGGGAGGGTTAATTGTTTTCATCCCATTTAAAGGATGACTGAACTATACAGTCAAATTTATAAAGAAGCCTCATCTGCCAGAGGACTTTCCTCCTTTCCCATTTCCATATCACCTCGTTCCTTGTCCATCATGTCTACCCTTTTGGCTGTGGTTTCAGTTTTCTTTAAAATCTTCCAAATTATACTCATTTCTTGTTTGTTTTCTTTGGTTTCTAGATAAGGATTGATTTCTTTTTTCAAAAGTTTATAAGCATCAGTCTTCTCCTGTTCGTTTGAGACCTGAGAAATGTCTACCCTTTTGGCTGTGGTTTCAGTTTTCTTTAAAATCTTCCAAATTATATTCATTTCTTGTTTGTTTTCTTTGGTTTCTAGATAAGGATTGATTTCTTTTTTCAAAAGTTTATAAGCATCAGTCTTCTCCTGTTCGTTTGAGACCTGAGAAATGTTGCTGGTTTTGTTTTTTTCACTTTCTGGCACTTTCAATTTATCTGGTAGTATTTCTTCAAAAAGTTCAAGTGAAGTTTGTTCACCCTGAGCATTATCTGTTTGACTATCTGCATGAGGATGGTTCTTCTGAGCCAAAAATTGTTCCTCAAGATCCACAGTGTTTTCTGAGAATGCACTTTCAATTTGTTGTGAGTTTGCTACTACTGGTTTAGGTTCAGGTTCAACATCCTGGGAGACTTCAGGAAATTGTCCCACTTTTTCTATAGGTTTCTCAGAATCTTCATTTGCAGAATCATACAATTCCCAAAATCCTAGAAGTTCTTCTACGTTATAATTATCAAAATCATCTCCTCCAACATCAAAACAAACAAAATCTGTCTCCTGTAAGGAAAAGAAAACCATTAATGTGTCAATAACAAAGTATCACAAAAGCAAACTCATCCACGCTCCCAAATTCAGGATTGGTTCTAAAGAATCTTTGAGGTCAACCAGATTACCCTCCTCCAACCCCCACTGCCTAACTCCATCTATGGCTGAGTAAATCTGTCTTTTTCTAGTCTACGGTGTTAGAAAGTCTATTCTTTCTTTCTTTTTTTAACATGGGTCATATTCTTTAAAAAGCATAATGAGTAAAAATGGTGACAATTTGGTCTCCAACTGCCTGACTCTTGGGTCTCTCTCAATTTGCTCTGAACATAAGTAGGGAAAGGCAAGGTATCACTTATAGGATCCTCCAGCTCTTAATATCTACACCTATGTTTCAGAAATTTAACTCTTAATCATTTACTCAGGAGAAGCTGGAAGATCCTGCAGCATTGAGAAAAATGAATCAGTTTTAAAGTATCTTACTGAGATACAAGTACATTGAATGGAATAAAGAATGATATTAAGGAGGCTCCTCACATTATTATTACCACAAGAACAAACTGAAAACAAAATTCAACAAGGTATACACCTTTCTCTTCATCAGGGTTTCACAGTCACTAAGATCTCTCTCAGGATTATGTGTATATTATCTAGTCTTCCTTCTTGCTACTAGTAAGCAAATTGATATAAAAGGAGCCATAGTATGAATGGACATGTTTTTAAAAAATTTCCATTCCTAATTAAATCTTCATAATATTCTGCGGGGGTTCCGGGGGTGGGGGAGGCAGTTCAATGTAGTAGGGATGAGTGATTTCCTCTCCTCATCACATGCATTTCTAAGCCATGAGGGATGCATGTAATGGGAAATACAATGAGAAGGCAGAGTTCAAAACAAATAGTTCTCTGTAATCAGTGAACTGCTGTCACAGCTTAAATCCCAAGAACTCTCTTTACCAACAATGAAGTCCAACAAGCAACAGAAGTGATTTTATGGCCCCTGAGATTATAAAGAAATTTTAGGAACAGCAACAACAAACAGGATGACTTTATCCATTCAGTCCATCTAATCTAAGAACTGTCCTAGCCTAGCAGTTTGCATATTCTACAGCCACTACAAAGAGCTGCCCAAAGATGTTTCAGTGTTGGTGGGCATCAATTACTATACAATTTAAAACTCTAGAAAATAATCAGCTGAAGTGAGAATTCTAGAACACGAAATCCTTTCAGTCACAAAATCAATTTAAGTCAGAGCACCATACAGGAATGTTGTATAAAGGAAGCAGTTGGGGCCTTAAAAGATCTGAGACTGAACATCACCTGAAACGCTCAGGTCCCCTTTTCCAAATCTATAACATGACTATGATCCCGTATATGACTAAGAATAAGAAAACCTTTGTAAGTACATATTTCTAGCCTAGTATAAAAGTTAGAGTTTATTAATTTAACCTAAATATACTTAAAATGTCTAATAACTATCCAATGAGTTTTGCCTGTAAAATGAAATTATTTGCCTCTTAGAATATCTGTTTCAATATATTAGACAACTCTCAGATTATAATATAATCACC